>NC_142344.1:43690032-44318247 GCF_054954075.1 Amborella trichopoda | reverse complement strand
GGGCACAAATTTCATTTTTTATAAACAATATGAGGGGAAAATAAGCTAATTCAACCAACCTCATGGATGCCCCACCTAATTTACATTTATATCCAAATATGTGACCAATACTATTTACTATTTCAATCAGATGATCATAAATCTCTTGAAAGATCAATGAGGAGAGAATAGCAGAACTGAAACGAATGAAGAGAGAAGAAGAGAATAGCAGAACTGAAAAAGAGAAGAAGCAACGAAAAAACCAGAAAGCAATGGAGAAACAACTGATTTATGCCCGCCCAATGAATACACCAATCTGATTGCTTAAGAATTTAGGTATAATTCAGGAACCATATTGACGACCAATTCTTTCTTATCCAAAACTTATTACCACCCATTCTGATCTACTGAAGACAAGTACAGAAAACACAATGGGAACATTAAATCGCAGAAAACAGAAAAAACAAATGAATGAATCTGCCAAATTTCAAATTTTGTTAAAAAAAAAAAAAAAAAAGCTAATCTAAAACGGTATCCTCCATCAGAAAATCAAAATCAACTGGCAAGTAGATAACAAACTCAAAGAATTGGCAATTAAATCAACATTAGGGTTTGAAAAATTACCTAGATTGAAGGGTCCAAGGCCACCACCAGGTCGCAAGTCGAGAACGATTGCGCCCATGGCCGTGCCTTCGCACCGTCTTCTCGGCCTCTGCAACATCCTTCTACGCTTTCAAGAGCGATATCAATTCCGTTAAATACAAAAAGGTAAACAGGTCTTTGCCTTTCTCTAACCTCTTCGATACGAAACGGGTCCCCACCTTCTCTCTCTCCCCCTCTCTCTCTCTCTCTCTCTCTCTCTCAAACGTCTCTCTTTCGTTGAGTCGTATAAAAGGAAAACTCGCAGCCGAAGCTCAGAGTCACATTTACAACGCCTCAACTGGTATGGAAAAAGCTCCCACACACACGGGCAGCTGCAACCAACACGGGCAGCTGTAATCAACAATAGTAGTGGTGGTTCATTGACCTAGTAGTTCAAAATATATATTATTATTTTAATTTTAATTTTAATTTTTTTATAAATCTAATTAAAATAAAATTTTGTTTATAAAACTTATATATACCTAAAAGAAAAAGTTTATACAATTTTAAAATATAGAATTAAAGATGTATCCCAAAAATCCATTGAAGAAGGTTGTTTTAATGTTGAAAAACCCTCTAATTGATCATCTCGACATCAACATGTATAAATATGAAAAAAAAAAGATTTTGAGTTCGAAAAATAGTGCATCTTGCAACACATTATCTAAACTGCCCATTTTCAAGATTTTCATACGTTTATGGATCTACTTGATTTTAATCACTTTTTAAATTTGAAATTTTATAATTAGATATAAAAATAAAATTTTAGACAATGCTAAGAATTTTTACACCAAAATTACATGTTATGATAAAATTTGGAGGTACGCCTTAATTGGATGGTTTATGATCGCAAACTAGAAACCATATAAAACTATTGCACACCATATAAAACAAGAAAAAAAGTATTTTCAATAATTTAAAAGGATCAAATTACCCTCATTTTTTAGGGGTATTTTAATTATTTTATATTTTAGGAAATATTTTTTAATTGTGCGACCTATTTTTTAGTACACACGTCTTAAATTTCATTAGGATCCGATTTTTAGAAAAACTATTAAAATTTATATATTGATATGCACTCTGAATCATATGATGAAGATCTGACAGTTGGGATTGCACCTAAATTACTATTCATTATAGTGGCCAAATGTTTGGAAGGTTTACTCATCTGTTATATATAATTATTAACTAGTAAGTTGCATCGCTTTGCAGGTATTATCTTAATGAAAAAGTTTATATAAGATTGTAATCCGAAAATGTAAAATTAAAGATGCACCTCGAAAATCAACAGGAAAATGTTATTTTAATTTTGAAAAATCATCTAATTGATCATCTCGACATCAAGATGTGTAAGAATAAAAAAAATAAAAAATTGAGTCTGATAAATAGTGCATCTTGCAACATATTATCTAAATCGTCTATTTTCAATATTTTCATATGTTTTTTGATCTACTTGATTTTAACCTTTTTAAAGTTTAACATTTTATAATTAGATGTGAAAAATAGTTTTTTAGATAATCCTAATAATTTTTTACACCAAAATTATATGTAATGATCAAATTTAAAGGTGTGCCTTAATTAGATTGTTTAAGGTTTTAACCTTATAAAAACTACACCCTATGTTAATTGATATAAATATAAAGGGAAATGTATATAATACAGAGTTTGTCATAATGACATTTTACTTTTGATACAAGAATGTCGTAATCAGTATTGACCATTAGCTTTGAAATCAGATAGTTGAGGATGTGTCATTCTTTGGGCACAATGTCCAAAACAAAAATTCTCGAATGTTATGACACTTTTTTTTTTTTGGTATGTGTGACACACTTTCATCTATTGAATTTCACATTTAATGGCTAGAAGTCATTGTGACCTCCTTGTATAAAAAATAAACAATCTCATAGTATACAATCCTAATATTATGAGATTATATATTAAATTAAAAAAGGAAAAGGTTTCTATATTTTCCCTACCATAATGAAGATATATATTTCCCCCAATCCAGTCGTCCAATTGTGATCAAGTGAGCTAATGACCGTTCGATTCAGATCTGACGCCTCAAAGCATTTTATTTTTTATTTTTTCTATAAATTATATGAATATAAATTGTGGTACGTGTCATCATCTCAATGTGACGCACCTAAAAACAATATTAAAACAATATTTTTGATAAATTGCAATAGCCAAAATACCCCTAAAACTTTTAGGGGCATTTTTTTATCAATTTATGTTATTGAAAAAAAAATTAAATATTTTTTACCCATGCGAGTTTAAGAGAGGAGTGGACGCCCAAAATTTGGTGTTAAAATATTTTGTAGAAAAGAATTAGAAATACAATAGTGCAGAGGCATGACATTGTGATTGGCGTCATCTCAGTCGTCCATCTAGAATGTAAAGTGGGATAGGGAAAAGTATATAAGTTTTATACAGAATAGAAAGTTTACCCATTAGAAAATAGGCCTATCTATATATACCAAGGTTTAGAAAACGAATTGGAGATCCAAATCCGCCATCCCAAAATCATGTTGAATGGGAGGATCAATGATCTAGATCTGAAAATGTGTTGGTTTTGGCCTAAAATTCTTTAAAAATACTTTTTTTTGAGTTTTGAAAAAAAATTAGGGCTGTTATATTTTTTACTTTCATTATTTATAAAAAGTATATGAATATTGAGACGTTGCTTCCCTATTAGGATGTCTATATAATAATTTATTATAATATAAATGATTAAAAAAATATTAAAAAATACTTCGATATTTACTCTTTATTAAAGTGAAATTAGTATCGCATCAAACATTATTAATTCTCTATACTCATCCAAAATTATCACAACCTAACTAACTATAATATTTTGCACTGAAATTAGCATTGTTGGTTTATATTTTATAATTTATTTTACTATATAAATAAGAATATATTTAAATTTTTTCTTTTAATATCATGTAATTTAAAAATCTTATTTATAACTATAACAAAAAATATACATTTTATAATTTATAATAAAATAAAGTAATAAATAAAATACAAGATTGCTTATAATGTATAATTATTAATTATAATACTATAATAACATGATTCAAAAAATATTAGAATACATTTCCATATCATATGATTCATAATAAAAATAAAACCCTTTCTAATTTTCAATGTTATGATATTAAAAAAATACTCAAACAAACCCAAAAAAATATAAAATAAGGATATCAAAATTCAGAAAATAATAAAAAATGTTGAATAACATACTACACACCCATATAGTTGTTTTTGCAAAGCATAATGTACTCTTTTCACCCTTCACCCTAATAAGATGCTAGAGAAAAAAGGATAAAGCAAATAGTCCCACATATAAGAATGAACGTATTAAATTAAGTTGCATTTTTAATCAAAAAAATATTTAATATTTATTAAATAAATAATATAAAATTATAAATTAATAAATTATATAAATAAAATTAGAATTTACATAATTGCATTTATATGAATATAAGATATTCATAATATTTAATTAGGATTCTAATTATTTTTGTAATTAATACAATATTTTTTATAACTATTTATTAGTATAATTAAGGGAAAATATCTCTATACCCCCTATTTTTAGGTTTCATTTCACAATGGACCTAAGGTTTTAAAAGATATATTGGGGCACAAAAATTATGGATTTTATTTCTTCTAACCCCTTGAGATAATTTAAACCTTGCTTTTTAGGACAAACCAATGTTTCAAAGTCAATGAGTTGAACCGGACTCGCCCGGTTCGACTCTGGAACCGGCACACCCATGCTGGTTCCACTGAAATACTCGGAATGGCCCGTGTCTAGAGAGAACCGGGCGATTCCCAACAGTGAATCGCCAAGTCAAGCCGGTTCCCAATAGTAAAACACGGGTTACACAGTGTTCTTCACGGGATTCATGGTTTTTTGTCCTTTTTTTATCATTTTTCATATTTTTCAGCTTTGTAATCGAATCTTTCAACCTTTACTTTAATCATTTCAGACATTTCAATAAATAAATTGTTGTAGAAATCATTGATTTTGATCACAAATATTTGGATCTGTTAATAACAAAGCGTGAGTTTTAAGGATCCGCCATTTCTCCGATTTCAAGCAAAATAAAGCAACATTTTTTGTAAAATTTTACGGTTATTGATCTTAAGAGCGTTGTTTAGAAGTTGTTGTTCATAATTTGTGAGTATTTTGGACGATTACATCTCAGATTTGATTTTGATGCCACAGGTGCGGGAAAAACATGAAAGAACTGCCGGTTTTTTTTTTTTTTTTTCTGCCATTCTATCAATTTATTCAATATTTTACAAATAATATGTTAATATTATAGAGTTTTGATTCCTTATAGTGTTGTTTATCGTCACATGTATTCAATTTGATCTGATTTACTCAATTTAGGGTTGATTTTCAAGAAAAAATGACTGATGTCTGTGAAGAACTGCATTTTTTTTTTTCGCCATTCAATCGATATTACTCAATTATTTGCAAATAATATGTTAAATTCATGGGGTTTTTATTGCTTATAGTGTTGTTTATCATCACATGTATTCAATTTGAGCTTGATTTTTTTAGAAAAAATGACTGATGTCAGTGAAGAACTACGTTTTTTTTTTTTTTTTTTCCAGCCATTCATTCAATTTTACTCAATTATTTGTAAATAATGTGTTAATTTTATAGGGTTTTGATTCCTTACAGTGTTGTTTATCATCACATGTATTTAATTTGATCTGATTTATTCAATTTGAGCCTGATTTTTGAGATGGAATGACTGATGTTGGGCGGGACTATGAAGGCCTGCGTTTTTTTTTTCCCCGCTATTCAATCAATTTTATTCAAATTTTTTATAATAATGTGTTAATATTATAGAGCGTTGATTCCTTATAGTTTTGTTTATCATAACATGTATTCATTTTGATGTAATTTATTCGATTTGAGGCAGATTTTCGAGTTGGAAGGACTGATGTCAGGTGGGTTTGTGAAGAACTGTGTTTTTTTTAAAAAAAAATTGATGATCAATTTTTTCGAGAAATCGTGATTTCCTGAAAAATTATGAAAATCATGACTAGATTTTGATTATCGTGACGAATTAAACTATATTTTAAATTTTTATTGTTAAATTTTTAATGCAAAAAATTGCATGTTGATAAATTATTGATGCAAAAAAATACCCAAATTTTTAATGCAAAACTGCTTTTTTTAATTTTAATGCATAAAATGTATACATAGAATTGATAAAGATTTTCGATTTTGAGTCATGGTATTGTGAAGAACAGTTAGGGTTTTTTTTTTTTCCACCAAACTTCAAATATGAGATGAATTAAAGTACTATTATGAATTATTTTAGAGGGCTTTTTAAGGTAATACTGTAATTCAATTAATTTTGGGTGGTGTAATTTGTCGGATTAAGAAATTTTTATTGCTCGATTTCAGATGAAGAGGAGTTGTGGCTGTAGTTTTTGAATTTTTTTGTTGGTGATCGATTTTTTTGAAAAATCGTGATTTTCTGAAAAATTGTGAAAATCGTGACCACGTTTTGATTATCATGAGGAGTTAAACAGTATTTTTAATTTTTATTGTTCTTTGTAGTGCAAAAATTTGCATGTTGATAGATTATTGATGCCAAAAATACATGTTCTTAAATTTTTAATATAAAGCTGTATTTTTTAATTTTAATGCATAAAATGTATGTTTATGATTGATAAATATTTATCATTATATTATTGTCAATGACTATATTATTTGTGGCATGTATATATATTTTTGGTATTAACTGTATGAATATCATTGTAACAAAATCATGGCATGTATGATAAATATATTATCTTGCATTTTTCAATTTTATTATTAAATTTTTAATGCAAAAAAAAATGTATGTTGATACATAAATTGTATATATATTATTGATAATTGAGTTGTAGGCATATTTGCGAGCTTGCATTTTTTATTATATTATCTTGCATTTTTGTAATTGAGATATACGACTATTTGTGATCATTTTAATTGAGTTGGGATTGTGTCCAGTTTTGTGGGATGTAAATTAAATGGTAAACAGTAGTTCATGTAGGAAAAGAACATATATTCACATATTCATGTAAAAAAATGAAAATTTGTAATGGAGTACGCCTATTTCTTATTGGATTCTTAAAAAACAACATTTATAATAAATTTTAATAATTATTTTGGATTTTTTTTAAGGTTTAATTCAACCGATTCGGCCGATTCCCGATCCGGATCGCCAATTCACTGATCTGGATGGGTTTTTGAAATGTTCGATCCGAATCACCGATCCATTTTTTAAAACATTGGGCCAAACAAATCTAAAAAGATATGTTTTTTCTAAAAGTCATCATCTCAAATTTCTCTCTCTCTACCCGCACTTTTTATCTCTCTTTATCTTTCCCATCTCTCTCCCCTCACTCTTCCCGTTTCTACAGAGAGATTGAGAGATGTAGAAAGAGAGGAAAAGAGAAAAGTTTGGGGCATATAAGTGAAGAGAAAGAAAAGATTGGGTTGGATTTCACGAAAGTGAGAGGTTATCGGAAGGAGAGAGATGTGTTTGGAAAAATATGGGAGGGGAGAGAGAGTGAAAGACGCAGGAAGAAAGAGAAAGAGAGAATTTTGGGGTATATAATTGAAGAGAGAAATGATTGGGTTTAGAAAAAGCACGTCTTTCTCACATTTGTTTAGGTTAGAAGATATTTTTTAAAACCTTATGTTTATCCAGGAATGAAACTTAAAAATAAGGGATATGGAGATATTTTCCCTATAATTAATAATATTTAAATTTATAATTATTTGAACATTATAAAATTACTATTACTATCAACTATTATAATAAAATAATAAACTATAATGATTTAAACAAATATTGATGAATTATATGGTAAAACGTAGAAAAGTGACATGCAAATTTTTATAAGTGCTATTATAATATTAGAATGGAGTAATAATATTAAGCTAAAATTTAAATAGTGCTTCATAATGATCATATTTATTACTAATAAAACTATAATTAACATCTATATAATAATGAATGATTACATTGATTTAAATTATGATATACCTATAATAAAAATGCTAAATATAATTATTATTATTAATATGCACGTACTCGCTAGATATACACACTCGTTGCATTGATAATATCAACAAAAAATCTCAAAAAATAAGACAATATATATTGAATCGGTAATTATATTTTTATCATTATGAATACATATTTATGCTCATATGTATATAATATGCAATTATATGCTTATAGTTTTGCAATATTCATTATATTTAAATATAATTTTAATTATTTGTGTAATTAATATAATATTTAATAGGAGTCTTACACTTATATTATGATATTCTTAAGAATATTAATATCAACATGAATAATAAGAATTAATAGAATCAAAACGATTAATTATAATCGTACTAAGTATTATTGATAATAATATTAATTAATATGAAATTATAAAATTACAAATTTTCCATTATTTATGTGTAAATTTATGTAACTGTGATTGTAAAATTACAATACAACAAATACTACTTAATTAAAATAATTATTAATTATTAATACTATATATTTAATCCTACTTTAAAATTATCATAATTTTCATTAATGAATGTTTTATAAATAATACTATAATGATTAATTAATTAATTAATTATTGATAAAATGTAATAAAGTTAAATTTATCAAAATTTGAGTTTTAAAACTTTTGATAAAACATTTAAATTTTGATCATGAAATGCTATTATCATTCTCCAAAAAGGGGATTGCCAATAATCCCATTGGTACCGAAACCATTGAAAGGACACCTAATAACTTATTAGGTATTTTACGGAGTGTTTGAATTATGGGAAAACAGTACTACTTGGGTAACATTTTTAAAGGAGTTGCAAATGGATCTACTGATTCACCAATCATTGAAGGTTCTAGAACAGCTAGACCCACGTTACATGCAATAGTACCTAAAATTACATTTAGTATAAAAATTATTAAATACATGTAGTAAATTTTAAAACGAGATTAGGACATATGGATCATTATATTGATAATTTGATAAAAATAAGATAAACAAATCTCTTCCTATTATATGTAAAATTATTATTGTATATATGCATATTTACGTAATGCATTAATGTTTTTATTACATGTTCCTATATATATATATTAGAAAAATGTTTATATAAGGATGCAACTTTATAATGTAGAACTACAGATGCACCTCAAAAATCCATCGAAAAAAGTAGTTTTAATGTTAAAAAACCTTTTGATTGATCATCTTAACATCGAGATGTATGACCATAAAAAATAAAAAGATTTTAAGCCTCAGAAATCCTTTTATTATCTACACCGTCCATTTTCAAGATTTTCATATGCTTATAGATCTACTTGATTTTAACTATTTTTTAAATTTAAAATTTTATAATTAGATATAAAATTAGATTTTGAGATAATCCTAAAAACATTTTACATCAAAATTATATAGCATGACAAAATTTGAAGGTGCACCATACCTCTACAGCTACGGATGCATCCGTATGCTAACTACACCATATATATATATATATATATATATATATATATATATATATATAGAGGAAAAGTCTTCCAACGTCTATAGGCGAAAATGAATAGTGATTTTGCCTACCCTCGTCACCGTCTAAATTTCATCATGCGGTCACGATTGTATGGTAGTGTTTTATTTTTCATTTTTTTTATACAAGTCAGAATGACCTGAAATTTGGAGAGTATATACATCTTACTAAGATGCATCTAATAAAAATATATAAAAAATTATCTGTAAAAATTAAATTGACCGAAATAAATCTGAAAAGTTTCGGGGGTATTTTGGTCAATTTTTTTATGTAATTTTTTTTTATAATATTTGAAGATTCCTCTATTTTGATGAATACAAGCTCCAAATTTCAGATCATTCTGATTTGTAGAAAAAAATAAAAAATAAAACACTGTCAGACAATCGTGACTACGCGATGAACTTTGGACGGTCATAGGGGCAGGTGAAATCACTGTTCATTTTCGCCTACAAGCGTTGCGTAGCATTTTATATATATATATATATATATATATATATTAAAGAAATTATCTTTACCCAATATAATAGTAGGCTCAATCAGTATTCTACTATGTGTTATTATATCTGATAGTTATAGTCCCATATAACTAAAATATTACAATAGCTTAATAATATTAAGTTAAAATTTGAATAGTGTTTCATAATGTTCATTTTTATTACTAATAAAACTATAATTAATATCTTTATAATTAATGAACGATTACACTCATTTTAATTATAAAGAAAAACATAGGCGGAGCGCCCTGGCCAGACTGAACTTAGTAGGCTCGGCTCTGAAAGACATAGACCCTAGGCCACAACAGTTGGCACGAGCACCGGCCATGGTTGGGCCACCTTAGCACAAGGGCCAAGCATATTCCACGGGCCATCGCTGGCTTGTTCCATACGGATTTCTCTTTTTATGGTTATTTATGTCCAATTCTAACCTGAACTGGACCAGAGCCCGGGTGATCCACCTAGTCAAGGCATATGGTTGGGCCTCGGCTAGGCCCCCTTCAACCCTATATAAGGTTGGGCCGGACCTCTTATGACCCATATGGGGCTTGGGCTAGCACTGGCTTGCCCGGGGCTAGACCTATCGCTAGCCCTTCGTGCTTGGTGCTCTAAGTAGAATGTCGATAATATTTAATCTCATGTAAAGGAGTGGGAAGCACCATGGCATTTGAGGATGTTACTTCAGGAAGTATTAGATTTTTGTGAAGGAAAGAATGTTAATTTTGTGCATACATACTTGGAGAAGAATGCGTTGGCAAATCAAATCAATTGGCAAAAGGAGTAGATGCAATTGATTTAATTTTTTGTTGAGGAAAATAGATAAATGTGGTTATGTTAATTGTATAGAAGATGAGAGTTTTTTTGTATTAGAATGTAGTAGGGGTATTGAATTGTGTTATAATTTTGTTTTGTTTCAATGATTTTTTCCATTTTCTTTCATGGTTATATGTTGTGTAACCAGTGAATTGTAATTGATTTCATCAATAAAAGTTGTCATTCTTACCAAAAAAAAGATAAAATTTAGGGATTTCATGCTATGAGACCATCTATATTTAATACAACGAGGTCACAATTAATCTTAGCTGTTAAATATCCAATTAGACCGATTGATGTATGTCACGAAGTATAAAAAATCTTTTGTTGGGCTTTTAAGTGTAGTCACAAGTACACTTGCAATCATTTGATTTGAGATTTGATGAACAATAATGGTTGTGACCTCCTTGTAGTAAAAGTGGACGGTCTCTTCATATACTTTTCCAATATTTAATGTCATAATATTTCAGTGCTCTATGCACAATCTTTAACAACATGGATTTCAACAATGCTCAACATGTGTTGGCCTAGTACTTATTACTAACAAGAAATTAAATTCATACACATGGTTTAGCCTTTCCATTTGATATGTTGGAAACTTCATCTTCCCCATGTATTCACCACTAGTAAAAACATCATTTCAAAGCATTTCATGACATTTACATTTACATGTTGGGGAAACAAAATGTGTTGGGAATACTTCATGGTGGATTCATGAGCAGCATGCTTGAATGGGGAGATGTAATGTTAAATTGTTCTTTATCTTTTTGCTTAATTAATGGAAAGAAGTTTGTTGGTCCAGTACACTAAATTGTTCATTTGGGACTGCAGCTGAGAGACCAAGCTAAGGTTACTTGTTTGCTCTGGAACCTTTGAAAAATCGTTAATTCAATCTAAAGATCAATTTAAAAAGAAAAATGATTTGGAGCTCAAAAGAAATGCTCAACGAATGACCTTGGACTGTCCATTCATTGGGCAATAACATCTTTTTTTTTTTTATCTCAAAAGCTTTTTATTTCTTTTATAATTGATCAAGTTGAAAAGTTTCAAGCGGTAAAAATCCATCGGCCAATTGCTTTGACCATAGAGGGCCGGATGTACAATTTGGTCCCTTTTGTGAGCACCACATATGCCCCAATCTATTTTGAGTGGTTGGTATTAGGTATGTAAACGGGAAGTTCTAGACTCCTGGAATCTGGATTTTTGTTTTATGAAATTAGCAAATGCTGTATTTGATAACTTGTTTGGAAGTTCTAAGAAATCTAAGAATTTATATTTGAATGAACTTGGAATTCTAGACACCTAGTAATTTAAACATTAGCCAATTTAAATCATTCATTGAAATCATAGCTCATCCCTGTAAGTCTAATAAATTGGATAGTCAGGATCACATAAAAAGGAAACACAATGTGGTTATATATCAACATACATAGATGATTTGGGGGCATCTTTGAGTATTTTTAATTTTATCTTATTTTTATTCTTTTATTTTTATATATCAGATTGAGCAAAAAAAATTGGGCATCCATATATCTCACACTCATGCACCTGTATAACATGTACAAAAAAAACTTGTTAAAATTTTAAACCCTTAAACGTGGAGGAATATTTTGATCACATTTTATTTCGGGTGTGGTTTGTACAAGTTGCCCACCTTCAAAACTTATTGGAAAATTCAATTTAGATGCTGAAAACTTTTACAAAGGCCTCGAAATTCATTTCCACCCTTAATAATGACATGTAATTGCCAAACTCGTTGTTGATCAAGCCGATCTAGTCTACTTGAAAAATATGAAAATTGACTTTCCAGATGCATTAATTTTAAAACTTTAAAATCTTTTTTTTGTTTTTCATATCCAACATCTCTAGGTCTGTTGATCTATTAGATAATTTTTCAGCTTCGAAACAACCTTTTTCGATGGGTTTGTGAGATACACATTTTTAGTAAGGTGGATAACCTATATTAACTTTTTCATATTATTTTATTTGAATTATGCCTTATAATATTAGATTTTTGTTGTTATTTGCTTTGAATTATGCCTTATAATCTACTCAAATGCGCCAAAATGAGGTTCACAACAGACTCCAAATTTTATCTTAATCTGATATTGGGGAAAAAATCGAATGGATAGAAATAAGGCTAATATTTTTAAAAATTATTAAATAATTGACATGCTTAAAAAAACTATTTAAGATTTTGATTAGACAATTGAAAGCATGTCAAAGTATTTTTCTTTGATCGGTAGAAGAGAGGGTTGACTTGCACTTATTTCTTGGGTACGTGTGCGCTTCATTTAATATTCTCTCTCTAATTGTCCACACTTTGCATTTCACTTCCATATTCCCTCTCTCTCTTCAACCAATGTGAGCTCCATATTTTCTTCAAAAAGTCTCTTCTTTTGTGAAAAGGAAAGTCCCTTTGGATGCAATTTGTATGGTTTATAAAAACAAAATAAAGCCTCAGCCAAAATCTTTGTTCAAAAATCACTTAGGCAATAAAAAATCTCCATAATAGCTCTAAAATGGAAATTTTAACATTGGCTATGAAATTTTAAAAAAGTAGTACAAATCTTGCAGATCTGTGAACAATTATTTTAGAAAAAAATTGATGGTTTATATGTGTTATAATTTATAGTATTATTTAGAGTATGAGATCTTTATTTATTTTTTCACAACCACATAGTGAAGGCTGAGACAAACAATTTAAAGGCTTTCAATAACTATAATTTTTGGTAAGTTTTGAGGTAAGCCTCTACTTATTTTGATATGGCTGCAACCCTATCCAAGCATTTTCCTTTTAATTTCTATTCAGGTAAAATTTGGCCAAAGTTACCCATAAGTTATTCATAATTTTCATCAAGCCCTTTTGAGAAACCTAGCCAAAGTGGTGTGAATTGGTCGAAATTGCCGAAATATGGGAGGTTGCCAAATTATCCCGAAATTGTTTGACAATTCTATAAAAAATTGAAAAATAATGCGCCAAAAATCTCGTCCACTTAACTATATATGATATTTTGGTCAAATTTTGGGTCAGTGACCTTTTCAGCATTAATTTTGTGAAAAATAGGAGATATTTTAGGCCTAAATTTTGCAATAAATTGGAGAGTCAATTTCTTTGGCCATTTATTCTAATATTAAGGGAGGATTTATGGCACATTAATTTAAAAACAGGAGTAAAGCTAAAGGCTGGTAGTTAAAACTATGAGCTTCCGCCACCTATTTATTAAAATATTGAATTACGCGCACATTATTTTTAATATTTATAATATTTTCACGTAATCCATCAAATGTTGATAAGTTAATATCACATAATAATTAAGCAAGTTAATTACTATGTGATACACCCTCAAATATAATATTATTAGGGTGTATCCCATAATAATCATCACACAACGAGATATATTAATATTAAATATATATTAATATACATTATTTTTAATATGTAATATTAGTATATGATACTAATACGTAAATAAATTGAGTATATTCTTCGTATGCATATTAATTGTTTAACACAATAATATCCCATTTATTAATACTAAATATAATACTATTAATATTAGTATTATATCTAAATATACTAAGGAATATAATATAATATATTATATTGAAAATACAATATATGATACTAATATTACTAATATGTTATTGTGTTCAATATTATTCAATATACATATTAATATGAGATATTGTTATATGTATGCATATATTTAAGTATGTTAATATTAATTCATCAACATCATTTTAGCTTTTTCCCAATTAATTCGGGTCGGCTACATGAATCTCGATTCTCCATTCTGCTCTATTAAAGGTCATCTCCTTAGTGAGGTCGTAAGTCTCAATATCTTTTTAGACTACTTCTAACCACATCCTTTTGGGTCTACCCCTTGCTCTTTTCAGTCCGTCTACTTGAACTAACTCGCACCTCCTGATAAGTGTTGTACTTAGTCGTCGCCACAAATAGCCAGCCTATCTAAGTCTACTCTCTCTCATTTTATCACATATTGGTGGCAATGCTTAAATTCTCTCAAATAGATTCATTTCAAATTCTATCCCTTCTTGTCTTGCCATTCATCTATCTCAACATTATCATCTCCGCTACACTTATTCTATGGGTATATTGTTTTTTGTCCACCAAATATTCGGCCCCATAGAGCAAAGTTGGTCTCACCGTTGTCATATAGAACTTTCCCTTAAGCCTCATTGGTATGCAGTGATCACATAAAATTTCAGTTGAAAATCTCCACTTCGTCCACCCAGCTCTAATTCTGTGTGCGACATCTTCATCTATCTCTCCATTTTCCATAATTATAAACCAAGATATTGAAAGTGTGGTCTTGTTTGTACTTACTGGTCATCAACTACTTCCTCATCTCTACTCCTATTATTACTAAATTTGCACTCCATATACTCTGTCTTAGTTTGATTAATTTTAAAACTTTTGGATTCTACAGCATCCCTCCACAGTTCAAACTTTGTGTTGACATCGTTTCAGGGATTCTAAAGAATCTCTCCACAGTTCAAACTTTGTGTTGACGTCGTTTCAGGGATTCTAGAGCATCCTTCCACAGTTCAAATTTTGTGTTGATGTTGTTTCAAGTCTTATCAATCAAAATTATGCCATCTGCGAACAACATGCACCACGATACCTCATCCTGTAGGTGCTTAGTTAAGTCGTCCATAACTAAGACAAAGAGGTATGAGCTCAATGCTGACCCTTGATATAGACTTATTGTCACTGAAAACTCACTTATCTCTTAACTAGTTGTTCGTACACTAGTTAGCTCTCCATCGTACATATGACTCAGCAAGTCGATGTAGTGTCTAGAGACACCTTTCTTTTCCAACACGCACTAAATCAAATCTCGAGGTACTCTATCATAAGCTTTATTTAGATCAATAAAAACCATGTGGAGGTCTTTTTCCCTCGCCCTAAACCTCTCAATCAGTTTTCTAAGTAGAAAAATAGCCTCAGTTGCTAACATTTCTAGTATAAAACCAAATTAGTTTTCAGATATACTCATTTCATGCCTTAGTCGTTACTCAATCACTCTCTCCCAGAGCTTCATAATATGACTCATAAGCTTGATCCCTTGATAGTTTGCACAATTTTGTATCTCTTTTGTGTTATTGTAGATAGGTCCCACAATACTTTTTTTCTATTTGTCTGGCATTTTATTTGCTTTCAACACCTTGTTGAACAACTTCGTCAACCAGTCAATGCCAATATCCCCTATGCACTGCCAAACCTCTATCGGGATACCATTTGATCTTAAAGTCTTTCCTATCTTCATTATTTTCAAAGCTTCTTTCACTTGTGATATCCTAATCTTACGAATGTATTTATGACCTCCGTCGTCACTTGTACCAATAGTTCATTCTACCACTATATTCTTATTGTATTCGTCATTTAATAATTTTTGAAATAGACTCTCCACCTTTCGTTGATCTCGTCATCCTTCACCAATACCCTTTTATCATCTCTCTTAATGTATTTAATATGGTTTAGATCCCTATACATTTTCTCTCTTATTTTTGCTAATTTGATAATATCTTTTTTCCCTTCTCTTATTCCCAGTTTATGGTATAGCTTATCATATGCCTTAAGTTTAGCTTTCATTTACTATTTGTTTAGCATTTTTATATTATTCTAAATTTTGATTATTTCTATTGCACTGTCAAGTTTTATAACATGACAATTTTTTGCTAATGGCCTTCTGAACCTCATCATTCCACCACCAAGTTACTTTTTCGAAGTTTTTTTTTGGTATAGATTCTCCTAAAACTTATTTTGCCACTTTCTTTATATATTCAACCATCTCATTCCATATTACATTGACATCATGTTCAAAGTTCTATTTTCCTTCTTTAACTAATTTATCCCTAAATAAGTCTATTTTCTCATTTTTAAAATTCCACCACCTAGTTTTTGGACGCCCATTACTGTCACCCTTTCTCCTCCATGTCTTTATGCAAACATCTATGACCAGACAACATCCAAAACTCAATCAACACCTAAAGCTAAGTATCAGGCAATGGCCCAAACAACAGCTAATAATGTTTGGCTTCATTGGTTATTAGCTACCTTAGGTATGGAGTTTTCTAAACCCACTCCCTTATATTATAATAACAAAAGTGCGATTTATATTTTAAAGAAGCCAAAGTTCCATGAGCGCAGCAAGCATATTGAAGTAGATTGTCATTTTGTTCGACATGAATATTTAGATGAGACCATCTCTCTTCTATACATCTCATCCTTTGTATAGCTGACTTCATTACGAAGTCCTATAATACTTCTCGTTTCTCAAGCCTTGCTTCTAACTCTCAATGGTTTGCTTCCGACCATCATGAGTTTGAGAGGGAGTGTGAAATTTTGTATATTTACTTTCTTAAATTGATTAGATAAGATGATCTTTTCATGGTCATGCATGATATACTCTTTCTTTTTTTGTATATCACACATGTTGTACAATATAACTACCTCTGTAAACATATATGGGATTTCTCCCACATGTTTAATACAACAAAAGAAAGCTTTTCTTACAATAACCATATTTTTTAGACAGAGATAGATGCCATACTTTTTAGAGTGAGGGTGAATAAATTCATAGGGTTAGATTGGGGTAAAATTATCGTCACCATGTAAGAGGCTCAAACCTCAAGCGATCTTCACAACAATGAGGTCCCATGTCCGTTCATTTTGAAAGGGGCGGTATCGTAGGCTGCCTAGGCATGGATAGTAGCCTAAAAAAGACCAAATAATGAAAAATGAAATTAGGTTGTTCGTTTTAATTAATGGGGTCATTATATCAAGGAAGATTGTTTCATGCAGGCTGGATTACCCTTCTATATATGCGGTTCAGAAAGTATAAAGCATCCCTCTCAAAGACGTATGCAAGTAGGTGTTCCACCTAAAAACAATGGAAACTAATGGTCCAAATGTTTTCTTACTAGAATTATTATTTCTAGTTTTTTAAATTTTTTTATTTGTTGTCATATTCATGATCTCCATGTTAGATATTACACGACATTAAAAATTAAGTCTTAAAATCCATCTCAAAAATAGATTTATTAATAGTCCCACATTTCTACATATGCGAGATACTTGTTTGATACTAAATTTGAGTCATTGATTTATTGTGGGCAACCATTTCTCTGTTGGACAATGCATGAAGAACAAGCATGAGATTATCAAATGATAATACCTGATAATAAATGGGGAATGAAAAAATGGGTTCAATATATTTATCCTTTTAATTGTTGTTGGAACTTGAGAGATAACTAATGAAAAACATGAGGTTAAGGATGGCATTAATAAAATACAACCAAGACCCTTCTTCCCATTTTTAGAGAGACAGAGCTTGAAAAATTACATGTGCTATAGAGAGAGAGAGAGTATTATGGGGAGAGGGAGGGAGGTATATTCTACCTAGGAGATAGATGGGAAGTCCGCCGTCAGAGAGAGAGAGAGAGAGAGAGAGAGAGAGAGAGAGAGAGAGAGGTGCTTTTAAGAGAGTAAGAAAATATGTTTTATAGAGTGAGTTGTACTTCAAAGAGAGACTAAGAAAGAGAATATGATTTTATATACAAGGGAGCAATAACTAGTGTGAAGAAAACTAGTAGAAAGAAATGTTAGTTTTCATTGACAATAAGCTTGCATTAGAGATCAATGTTAAACTTATATCACTTTATTTTAGTTGTAGACGAGTTAACTAGGTACCTGCAAGATGAGGCATCACAATGTATGTTGTTCATGGATGACATAGTTTTGATTGATGAGACTAAAAGTAGTGTAACATTAAGGTAGAACTTTGGAGGGATGCTTTATAATCTAAATATTTTAAAAATCAGTTAGACTAAAATATGAGTAGAAATGAGGAAGCAGTTAAGATTGATGGCCAAAGAATTCTCAAAAGAGAGTACTTTTAATATATCAAGTCGATAATCCAGGAAAATAGAGGGATTGAGTAAAATATCACATATAGAATTAGAGCTGAATGAGCAAAGTAGAGATGTGCAACTAGAGTTTTATGTGTTTGCCACATATCAATGAAGCTAAAAGGAATATTCTATGGGATAGTTGTGAGACAGCTTTGCTTTATGGAACAAAATGTTTGGTGGTCAACAAACATCATAAGATAAGTGTAGATGAGATGAGGATGTTGAGATGGATGAGTGACAAGACCGTGGTGTATGTTGTTCACAGATAACATAGTTTTGATCAATGAGACTAGAAGTAGTGTAACATGAAGTTATAACTTTGGAGGGATGCTCAAGAATCTAAATATTTTAAAATCAACTAGACTAATACAAAATATATAGAATATAAATTTAATAATAATATTAGTAGAAATGATGAAGTAGTTAAGATTGATGGCCAAGAAATTTCCAAAATAGAGTATTTTTAGGTCAATAATTCAAGAAAATAGAAAGATTGATGAAGATGTCACTATAGAATTAGAGCCGGTGGGCAAAGTGGAGATGTGCAACTAGAGTTTTATATGATTGTCGCATACCAATGAAGTTAAAGGGAAAATTCTATGTTATAGTTGTGAGATATCTTTGTTTTATGTGACAGAATATTAAGTGGTAAACAAACATCATACCCATAAGATGAGTGACACGACGAGATATAATAGAAATCGAAATGAATACATTTGGGGGAACTTATGTGTCACTTTATAGGCAATAAGTCATGTGCAATATAAACAAGATACAACACCAGTTAGGAAGAGCGATTTGGTTCAAATAGAAGACTCTAAAAAGCTATAGAGAAGACCCCGATTTGGTTCAAATAGAAGGGTTTAAAAGGCTAGAGAGAAGGTCGGGCCTAGATGAAAGTAGACAGTAGAGAGATAGAGACTTATGGTCTTATTAAGGGTTTCGCTCTTAGTAAAGTAAAATAGCAGAGCAAGATATATATAGCCGACCCCAAATAATTAGGATAAGGCTATAATGATGACGAGATGTACATTTGCCTTCTTTTATTTTCTAAAAAAACCTTAGTTGAGGGGGATAGGCTTCTCCCATCCCTCAAGGTAAAGTTGTAAAAATAGCTCGTCTTTTCCTTCTTTTCCTCGAGACAAAGGAAAATATAACCCTAAGAAGGGATTCCACCCACAAAAGTTTTACAATATCCAAAAATTCAATTCAATTTATTCCATTTCTTTAAAAGAATATAAATATTGATAAGATTGCTTTATACTTTCTAAACAAGGCCAAAATAAAACTTAAATTTCCAATTTAAAATATTCAAAAATTGAAAAAAGAAAACGGTTTATTTAATGGGTGTGGATTTTATAAGATTGCTATTCTAAACAATCCAATTAAGACGCGCATCCAAATATTATCATAATATGTAATTTTGGTGTAATTTTTTTTTTTTAAGATTATCTAAACTATTTTCATATCTAATTATAAAATTTTTAAAAAATGGTTAAAATCAACTAAATATATAAGCATATGAAAATCTTGAAAACGGACGATCTAGATAATGTGTTGCAACTTGCAAAAAATGTCAAGATAATCAATTAGATAATTTTTTAACATTAGAACTTTTTTCGATGGATTTTTGGGGTGCATCTTTAATCCTACATTTTAAGAAATCCTTAATAATAATGAAATAAGATAAACACTTCTGAAATTAAGAAACAAACTTTGGCAAAGAAAACCCCAAAAATTTCAAAACAATTTTACAATTTTTAGTCCAAATCCATCAAATATATGACAGTAAGGCGGGTCTCTCCTTTCCCGCTCTGTCCTAGTGCATTCTAGGAGAATCACTCTCTGCGAGTCTTAGAGTCTCGCAGTGGAACTCTGAGTTTGAAAACCCTAATTTCTCACTCGAAACTCCTAAATTCTCACCACAACATCCTCTTATCACATCAACACCGCAAAACCCTAAACCCAACGAAGGAAAAAGCCTTCCTGCCTCCTACTACTCATACTCTGCATCATCATTTTTACGGACTAGTGGAAGAAAGCAGCCATGGATGACAGTTTATACGACGAGTTCGGGAACTACATAGGCCCGGACATCGACTCTGACCAAGATGCTTCTGATGCCGATGACCGACCTTCTGATGACGATGATGAGATGCCCGATGCTGCAGCTGGCGCTTCGCCCTCGCGCGCGGGCTCCCCGGAGAACTGGCTTGGAGAGGTTGCTGAAGGCGAAGCCCCCGGCCAAGTGGTATTGGCAGAAGACAAAAAATACTATCCCACTGCCCAAGAGGTCTATGGGGAGGGCGTTGAGGCCCTTGTCATGGACGAGGATGCCCAGCCCCTCGAGCAACCGATTATAAAACCTCCTCGTAACGTCAAGTTTGAGATCGGTGTCAAGGACTCGAGCACTTATGTCTCGACACAATTCCTCTTAGGCCTTGCATCGAACCCGTCGCTTGTGCGGAATGTTGCTCTCGTAGGGCATTTACAGCATGGGAAGACAGTGTTCATGGACATGCTAGTGGAGCAGACCCATATGATTGAGACATTCGATCCGGACAGTGAGAAGCACATGAGGTACACCGACACACGCATTGACGAGCAGGAACGAAGGGTCTCTATCAAGGCCGTTCCCATGTCGTTGGTGCTTGAGGACAGCAATGCAAAATCGTATCTGTGCAATATATTTGATACACCAGGGCATGTCAACTTCTCGGACGAGATGACTGCTGCTCTCAGGCTGGCCGACGGGGCTGTCGTAGTTGTGGATGCAGCAGAAGGGGTCATGGTATATGCCTAATTGCTAAACCCTACTTCTTCTTCTTTTTTTTTTGCTTTTCCTGAAAACAAATCTGATTTGCACTTCTGCTTATATGTGCATGGCAGTAGGGTTGAGGAGACAGGTAAAGCTCAATTTGAGTAGGGTTCGCACTAGGCAGTGCAATGCCAAATTGTAGTTATTTTTCCCCCTTCTTCCCTTCTTTGGGGAATCACATTACTCTGCTGTCGATCCATAAGATTTTTATGGGCACTTGGCTGTTGGCTCTGTGGGTTATGTGTCAGAAAATGATGTGAGGTTTCTTACAGATTCGCTGAGGGAGTGAATTGTTTTATCACAGTCATTGCCATGCTCTTGTTATATTTAACTCCATCTCAAATGTAAGTGTAGAAAGTAATATGGCATTGCTGAATGTACTTAAAATTGACTACCTGTTATTCTATATGCAGTTGGTTATGCAGATTTTAGAAAACAGATACATCTTAAACCATACACCATGTTTGTTTTAAGAAATTGAAGTGTAAAGTATGACTTACCAATGATTTAGAACTTCCAAGTCCCATTTAGAGACTACAAAGGTTGGTTCTCAATCTCAAAAACAGAAGTGAAATGCCTTCACTCTTGTGATCCAACTGTTGTTCTATGGGTTTCATGAGTGTATGAATCTGAATTAATTGGTTTTATGCGGTGCAAATTTGAGGCAGCATTAATAGTTATAAAGCATCATAAGAAGTATTAATATATTATATATATATGCGGCATCTTTGTTAAATATGCTGCTCTTTCTTATTCATCTTCTTCAAGTTGAACTTCAAGCTTGAGGCTATGGCAATTGAAGGAAGCTCCGTCTTTTTTGAAGTGGAATTCAAGGAAGCTCCTACTTCATTCTTTTTTATTTTTATTTTTTCCGAAGTGGAATTCAAGGAAGCTCCTACATCATTCTTCTTTTTTTCTATTTTGAGCTATGAAAATATGGAGTGCTGAATTGTATTTTTTTTCTCCCCTCGGTGGAGGGGACTAAATCATCTATGTTTCTTCTTTTGTTTAGGAAGAGTTGGGCATCATTGTGTCCAGGGATAGATAGGTTTGAGGGAAACCATTAACTATTCTTTATTGTAACTAAAAAGTGATGTCCCTGTAAGGAGATGCCTTAGATCAAGTTGATGAAATTATGGGCAGAAAATATAATTGGGGTTCGGTCTGGGAAAAAAAAAAAAAAAAACTTTGAAATGTATATAATATCTGAACTACAGAAACTGGATAGTAAGTCTTTGATTTCTATGATTATTCACCCTCAATAATAGCTGGCACTTCAAAATCCCTTTCAAAATGAACATGTGTCAAGTCTATGATGGGTTTGCCTCACGTAGAGCCTTTTCATGCCCTAGTCTCCTAGCTTAGCTCTTTCGTATCACTCCATTCTTGTTCCTTGGGACAACGTGCAGACCCACATCTGTAGCTTAGCTGCCTCCATTTTCTGGAGTTGAAGGGTTGGGAACCTACAACATCTTTGGTCTTTGGTTTTAAATGCTAGTTGAGGATGGCCAGAAGTTCAGAATTCATCAATCCAAAGAATGCTATAATGGCAACTCTTTTGGTTTCTAACTTGCCCTGTCTGATGACCTTGATTCATGTCTGTGGCACCTGTCCTTGATTTATCTAAAGTCTATCATTTCTTTCCATCTAATTATGCCAAACAATTTGCCAAAAGATTGCAATAAAATTGTACCACTGTGCTATTTACGTAGAAAACACATCTCATCGATAGTGTTTTAAAATGCGACCGCATCAGGTGTGATGCGCTGGGAAGCGCATCGAAAATACCCGCATATGCACCGCATCTCTCTGCATCAGGGCCACATCCCGCATCTCACCGTATTAGACCGCATAATCTTCCACCATTTGTTTTCTAAACCCTACCCCTCGGGCAGGGGTAATAAGGTCATTTTGACCTTCGAAAATGACACCATTTTTCAGCCACATCCGTGGCTTTTATTGGATCGCTTTAATCAAAGAAAAATTTTGGGCGGAAATTTTATTTGTTGAAAGTTCTCTAATTAGTATTTGAAAAATTGAAACTTAAAAGCTCACTCTCAAGACTTGAGAAATGATGATGATTGTATTGACTCTTCTTGAGCTTTACTTTAAAACTCTTTAATCTTCATGGACTTTTAGTTTGTAGTATTTTGTAACTTTAAAGTTTGTGGTTGCAGATTTGTGCTTATGGCTGTTGATTGTTGAATGTTTTATGAAGCTAGTTTCAAGTTTCTAGTTTCTATCAGGGGATAGTGAATATAGAATCTTTGACAGCTAATACTTTTGGAGTTGATGAATAAACTTAATGCCTACTATCACATATGTCACCTCTATATTTTTTTCTATGCTTTAACCAATTTTTTTAGTTTTTTAGAATTTTTTTATATTTATTGACCGCATCGACACTATGCACCCTCATCCCGACCGCATCAAGCCGTGTCGTCGCATCGACCCCCCACTGCTTTGGCCACATCCTGCATTTTAAAACACTTCTCAGTGTGACCATCCCTATATTGCTTGCAATTAACAACAGGAAACAAAGATTATTATTCTTACGGCTGACCAATAGAAAACATAAATGTAGGTTAGGAAAGACCCTATAGTTTGTTTCCTCACATTGATTGTGATATGCAGATTCAATGGAGAAAATGCTCTACATCTAACTCCCACACAATTATATCTTGTTTCTTGGTCTTCCTTACGTAGACCATGGATAGTGCCCATAAACTCAAGTAATTGTTTTCCTTCTGCATCCCTCTTCCAAGGGTCAGCATCCAATTGATCACTTAAGACCCTTGAGGAAAACCATCTTCTGCCTTTCATTACAGATAATTTATTTATTTGGTAATTACCTCACACTGGATATCATTAGCCACCTTGCCTATGCAATGAAATTGAGACTTAAGTGCCTTAGTGCATTACTTTTTTTTATTCCTTTCTATAATTTTTAGTGCACTGCTTATAATTTCAAAAAGAACAATGATTACTATTACCTATTTACCTATGACTGCTAGTGAGCTACTCCTTATCATATGAGTCATGCCTTTGATTTTCCCTTTGTGTTTTGTAATTTAATTCTCATTGCACTACTTATCATTCCGAAAAGAACATTGATTCCCGTCACCTAAGATTACTAGTAAGCTACTTCTTACTGTATGTGTTATGCCTTTAATGTTCCTTTTATTTTCTCTAGTTTAGTGCACCACTTATCATTCCGAAAGAACATTGAATCCCCTTAACCATAATTGCTAGTAAGCTACTTCTTACCATGTGAGGCATGCCTTTGATATAGGATCCCAAATCTACTTCCACTCTTCCTACTATCACCTCAAACTTTAGTCCGAAAATATATGTATTAAGTACTTCCTACATTGTGCCTTATCCATCCTTATTTGGATTTAATTATGGTATCCATTTGGATATAGGCCTATCCATTACGTTCAAATCATGCATACAAGGTCGACCCCATAGTTGTTGGGATCGGAAGCAGGAACGCTACCGGGATCGGGATCGGGATGGGGATCGGGAGCGAGGGACTGTGAAATGCTCGAAGATCCCTATGGTTGGGAACACCGTCCATACAATCCACATGTTAGGGATCGAGATTCCAACCTTTTGGGGATCTTGATCCCGACCTTTTGGGATCTTGATCTGAACTTTTTGGGGATATTGTTACCAACCTTAAAGTGCATGATAATCTAAGATTATATATACTCTTTAAAGTAGGGATCTTATTATTGATAGCAAGGAAGCAATAGTTGATTTGCTAGTTGGCTATAAACAAAGAAAATCATTAGTTTTGATGTTGTCTTGGTCTTTAAGTTTGGGATCGAGATCCCTAACAGCAGGAATCGGGATCCCTATGAGTGGGGTTCGAGATCCTAATATTTAAAAATCGAGATCCCTGAGAGATCCATTTTGGGAGCGACAGAATTGAGATCCTAGAAGGGAGTGCCTGCCAAAGTAGGAGATCTTGGTACCTATGGTCCACCTTGATCTTTTGGTGTACAAATCTTTCTTTATTCTCATGAAATTACAAACCTATGAGACTTATACTCTTGGCTCTCATAGTAAGAAGATATTCCACATGACTTTCTTAATTCGATTTTCTCAAAAATTTTCTTGATGACATGGCTTTTAGACTTAGGTGTAATGGTGAAGATTAACCCAATATGGAATTGAGATGTAACCCTCATGGGATAGAACACCTGTTCTTCGAATCCACCAATCTTCCCAGAGCCTTGGTATGGATCCTCATCTGCCTTCTTGGGCCTCCCACTCAGAGGCAGACCTAGGTGATCAGAATTGATGAGGGACTATGTTTTTATGGAATCTCCTCAAGGGGATCCATTGATGATCTTATATATGAAGTTAGTGGAGGAAACAATAAGACCAGCACCCAGAGCTTAGTGTGGAAACTGCCAAAGGAACTTTTGAAACTTGATTTTGAAAGCAGCTACATTGGGAACCCATGCCACATCAGGCATGGTGTGCACTCTCAGGGATAATCAAGTTGGGATAATGAATACTTATGACTCCACGAGGGCCGAAGCAAGGGATCATGTGGCATTCCTTGTGGTTTTCCCTTCACACACATGTGACATTGACCCAAATTGTCACAGACTTGTGTCGCTTTTTTAGGGCAGCGATGCTGCATGAACTTCATTGTACTATGTGCTTACATTCTTCTATTGCTATTTGCTCTGCTTTTCACTACACTAAATTTGAGGTCAAACCCTGTTCTTGTTGGCATTGGTGCTTCTCTCATTTAGCCTTTATGAATGATGGTCTGGACAAACACTCCTGGTATCATCTTCTTGAATGTGAAATTATAAAATTTACAATGGAATGATATACATAGGCTTTACGGAACTTGTTCATTTCGTAGGTCTGGGTTAGAAAGTATGAATTTGTGTACAGTAAAAGGACAAATTGCTGTACTTTTGGTTGCTTGGAAGCTGCATCAGTCATCAAAAAATAGAAATCTGGGACTTGCCAATTGTCCAGTGATGTCCATTTCAATGAGGATTCTATTTTCATCTAAGGAAAGGCATAAAACATATTATAAAATTCATTTGGTCTGTATACACCGCAAAATATTATGGGGTGTATGAAAACGCTCATTCTGTATGTTATTTATCTGACATGATCCTTCCAATGCTCTGAGCAGGTGAACACTGAGAGAGCTATTCGCCATGCCATTCAGGAAAGGCTTCCGATTGTAGTTGTAATAAATAAGGTATTTCCTTTTTTTTAGTTAATACATTCTTTTTCCTGGTTGATCTTTCCATGTTTTATTCCTTCAACCATCTCTCGATTGCATGCATATGCATGCTTTTGTTACCAGCCCAAATGTGAATCTCCCTTTTCTGTTTTCTTTGTTGAAGGTAGATAGGCTGATAACGGAGCTGAAACTACCACCAGCTGATGCATACCACAAACTAAGGCACACGTTAGAAGTGATAAACGATTTTATCTCTTCGTTCTCTACCACTGCAGGAGGAATCCAAGCCATTGATCCAGCTGCTGGAAATGTTTGTTTTGCTAGCGCTAGTGCTGGTTGGTCTTTCACCCTACAATCCTTTGCTAAATTGTATGTGAAACTCCATGGCATACCATTTGATGCTGCTAGATTTGCATCTTTGCTTTGGGGAGATATATATTATCATCCAAATGAGAGGACTTTTAAGAGAAAACCCCCTCTAAGTGGAGGTGAGAGATCATTTGTGCAGTTTTTGCTTGAGCCTTTGTACAAAATATACAGCCAAGTGATAGGAGAACACAGGAAGAGTGTGGAGGTTACTCTTGCAGAGCTGGGTGTTACCCTAAGTAATGCAGCATACAAGTTAAATGTTAGGCCACTCTTAAGGTTGGCTTGTAGCTCGATTTTTGGATCAGCCACTGGCTTCACTGATATGTTGGTTGAACATATCCCATCTGCGAAAGATGCTGCAATTAAGAAGGTAGAGCACATTTATACCGGGCCTCAGGACTCTTTAGTTGTTGAGGCTATGAAAGACTGTGATCCTTCAGGTCCCCTCATGGTTAATGTAACCAAGCTTTTCCCTAAATCTGACTGCAGTGTCTTTGATGCTTTTGGTAGAGTTTACAGTGGAACCATCCAAACTGGTCAGACTGTACGTGTCCTTGGGGAAGGATATTCACCTGAAGATGAAGAGGACATGACTGTTAAAGAAGTTACAAAATTGTGGGTCTATCAAGCACGTTATCGACTTCCTATTAGTAAAGCACCTGCTGGTTCTTGGGTTCTCATTGAAGGTGTTGATGCTTCGATCATGAAGACTGCCACTCTTTGTCCTGAGTATATGGATGAAGACATCTACATATTTCGGCCTCTACGCTTTAACACCCTTCCAGTTGTGAAAACAGCCACCGAACCCTTGAATCCCAGTGAGCTGCCCAAAATGGTTGAAGGTCTACGAAAAATTAGCAAGAGCTATCCACTTGCCATAACAAAGGTCGAGGAATCCGGTGAACACACTATTTTGGGGACTGGGGAGTTGTATTTGGATTCTATTATGAAGGATCTTAGAGAGCTCTATTCTGAAGTTGAAGTCAAGGTGTGCTTATACTTTATGCCTAATTGATGCTTTAGATTAGAAAAGGCGATTCTTTGTGTTCCTTTTTGGTGTAAAGGGCATTTAAAGTTCAATGTTTACTCTCTCTCTCAGTGTGTTTGCGTGTGCATTAGAGCCTGCATGTGTGTGTGTGTGATCCATACCTTTGTGTGTGCGCCTTCTCATGGGGTCACAAATTTTCCTATGATGGTACACACAACTTGAGCATGGTGTGCGTGTGCGTGTGATCTGTACCTTTGCACATGCATGAATTTTTTTGTGTTCGTGTTTTTGATGGGAAGTGTAGGATATGAGGTAGAATTTATCCATTTTATGTTTCTGAAATATCTCTGAATCTGTTTGTTTATGTAGGTGGCTGATCCTGTGGTCTCTTTCTGTGAAACTGTGGTGGAATCCTCATCAATAAAATGCTTTGCAGAAACGCCCAACAAGAAAAACAAAATCACCATGGTGGGAATTGAAATAATTTTTTGTCCCTGTTTCTGTTCTTATAAATATGGAATGTCTTGAGGTAACACCCCTGATTTTAATATGATTGAGTGTAAATTTTTAGCTTGCGGAACCACTGGAAAAGGGATTGGCGGAGGATATAGAGAATGGTGTTGTCAGCATAGATTGGCCTCGAAAGAAACTCGGTGACTTTTTCCAAAGCAAATATGACTGGGATTTGCTTGCAGCACGGTCTATATGGGCTTTTGGTCCGGATAAGCAGGTAACTGAAAATCATTCTTAAACAATATTCAGACTCTTCCTGATTTGATCTAGCCGTCAACCCACTTTGTTCTTTATCCCTTTTAGGTCAGTTTTTCCTGCATGGGGTTTTTGCTTTTGACTATTTGATAATAAGTTGGATGACCCTCCACATTTGGCTGATTCTTGTTTCCACTGATTGGAATTTGGAACTAGGTTGTAACTAGTCATAATTCCTTTTATCTTCTCTGCCTGATATGGATGGGCAGCAAGAGAAAAATAACATAAGAAACAACTATTTCTATCCTCCGTAGACTATTCTTTTCAGTTGGCCATGTGTTGTCGCTAGTTTTTATGCATTTAGCAATGTCTTGGGTTTTTAAATTTTCAAAGATTGGTGTTGTGTTTTAGGGACCCAACATTCTCCTGGACGATACACTTCCTAGTGAAGTTGACAAGAATATGCTGAATGCTGTTAAGGATTCAATTGTTCAAGGGTAAGTTAGAATGCATTTGCTCACTCTTCCAGATCATCTCTACTTCCGATTCTAAATCATTTTTATTCTCACCAGGTTTCAGTGGGGTGCTCGTGAAGGGCCTCTTTGTGATGAACCCATTCGTAATGTCAAATTCAAAATATTGGATGCTACTATTGCACCAGAGCCCCTGCATCGTGGTGGTGGTCAGATAATTCCTGCTGCTCGTCGTGTAGCATATTCGGCCTTCCTTATGGCAACGCCACGTTTGATGGAACCGGTGTATTATGTGGAGGTGATGGCCCTTTTGCTTGAGGAAAATGAAAATCCCTTCGAATCTCTTTTTCTCAATAGTAATCCACAGCTGTTATGCTTGTTTTGGTTGTTACAGATTCAAACCCCGATAGATTGTGTTTCTGCAATTTATACAGTCTTGTCTCGAAGAAGGGGACACGTTACAGCCGATGTTCCTAAGCCAGGGACCCCTTCTTATATTGTTAAGGTTAAAAGATGACATGTAGTTTTCTAGAAATACGCATTTCTTCTGTAATATTCGTGATCACTCCCATGACCTTTTTTCATGCTATCATAGTTTTGATGCTTGATGGTTCTTTCCCTTGTTTGTATACACCTTAACAATGTGATATGTACTTTTCTAGAAATACACATTTTTTCTGTAATAGTCGTGATCACTCCAATTACCTTTTTTAATGCTCTCATGGTTTTGATTCTTGATGGTTCTTTCCCTTGTTTGTATGCAGGCATTTTTGCCAGTCATAGAATCCTTTGGGTTTGAGACTGACTTGAGATATCACACCCAAGGGCAGGCCTTTTGCGTTTCTGTATTTGATCACTGGGCCATAGTTCCTGGAGATCCTCTTGACAAATCTGTGGTCCTTCGCCCACTTGAACCTGCACCTGTTCAGCACCTTGCACGAGAGTTCATGGTGAAGACAAGGCGGCGGAAGGTAAAATGAGATCATTGCTTTCTAGGTTTCTTTTGTAAGGGATGGCATGGTTTTTAGTATGTATTTTTTATTGATAGACATAATTTATAGCATGTATGACATTGTTGTTTGGTTGGGGAATTGCGAGCAGGGAATGAGCGAGGATGTAAGCATCAGCAAGTTCTTTGATGACCCTATGTTGCTTGAGCTAGCAAGACAGGATGCTGACCTTCAACACATACTGTAAATTATCAGGTTTTTTGCTTCTCAAGAGATTAACCACATAAAAAATATGCAACTTGTAACACCTGTACTATCAGTTTTGCCTGGCTTTGTATGTCTTCTCTTAGCCACCTTTGTTTTTCTTTTAGTTCTGTTGGTGGCAAATAGTACTGTAGCTTGAGATCACTCAGGTCTTGGTCTATTTTATTCTTGAGGAAAAAAAAGAAGTTTGTATTAAGTAAAAACAGATGAGCTGATCTCTTTCTAACATCGTTTTGTCATTAGAACTAGCTATTCATTCTATGGGCTTGAGTTTTTTTTTCATATCATCAGTTATTGAGGCTGAATGTAACTTGGCTCCACCTGAGTGTCTTAGCACAACTTTTGGATTTGGATTGTTGAAAACTATTTTATGACCATAATTTTCGACAGGGAATTTCAAAACTTAGCTCTCTCTCTCTTGCAAACTGGGGTCTCTCACCATTCGACCAAAGGTGTTTTTGACTCCGTGACCTTTATTAATGGTGACTAGTTCAGGATACATTTATTGCTTGGTGCAGATTTTGCAAGCATTCAGCAATTAGAAACTATCATTGGTATAATGGTTAGATTAAAATATTGTTTTCATTTCTTACTGCCAAAGTACATATACTTTGTTCCTAGATTTGGATTGGGAAAACATCCAGAACTTCGTTTGATTGGGAAACTCTTTGGGAGGCATTTATCTCTGGCTCATTGACAAAGCTGACAAAACAGGGGATCAGTTTGTCCGGTGCCTTGATGAACTGGAAAGTAACCCATAAATTGATTTATTCATCAAGAGCTATAATCACTAAAATTGAATCTTCTCTAAACCTTCTTGAGAAAGCCAAATTCGCTCTGTCATAATACTTGTGAAGTTAGTTCCATATATCTGAAATATGAGCCGTGTTCAACTTTAGCAATTTTAAGGCGCTTTGAGACCCATTCCCTCGTTTTTGCTTGCTTGTTACCTTCTTGCATGTACGCTCTTCCAGGTCTCCTGTTGGCTTTCTTCTTCAGATTCATGGTCCATGGACACAATTGACCAATTTTGACAAAGTCCACCCTAATCAATAAATCACCCTATAACATTCTAAATTTACAACATATTTCTATAACATGGCCTTATCAGTCATTAAATAGTTATCACATAAAAATAAGAGAATATCAATAATAATATAGGCAAGCTTTTTATGCTTCCTCTACCGTATAAAGCTTATATACTTCCCCCTATCCGACCGTCCATTCTGAATGGAAGGCTGAGATGACCCCAATCACGATGTCATGACTCTCCACTATTTTATTTTTAATGTTTTTTACAAACTATTTTGACACCAATTTTTGGGTGCCCACTCCTTTATTAAATTTGCATGTGTAAAAAATATATTAAAAAACTTAATAAAATAAAGTATCCAAAAATACCCCTCAAATTTACAAGGGGTATTTTGATCACTATATTTTATTAAAAATTCTCAATTTTAAATTTTTTTTAATTGTGCCCCATTGAGATGTTAGTACGCATCAAATTTCATATTCATATAATTTGTAGAAAAAACTAAAAATAAAATACTCTAAAACGTTGGATCATAGATCAAACCTCAAAAGTTCACTTGATCTAAATTGGGCGGCTGGATGGATGGGGGAAAGTATATATCTTATATGGTGTAGGGAAAGTATAGGAAGCTTTCCCTAATCATATTAGGTAATAAGAGCAACTTCAAATATTTCTAGTAAAACAATCACAACTATTATTAACAAATCTCAAATCCATGTCTAGCTGATTACAAAATCATTATAAATAAAGTTTTAAACCAAGTTTGATGCTGTCTAAAATATCATGTTCATGTCACCTAGAAAATAGAAAATAACAATTGAGTTATACTATTTAGCAATTTTTGGTATAACCAATCCTGATGAACTATTCCTTTAGTTTCTTAAATGGGACTTTATTGTTTCATCCTTCAAAATTTCTACTACAACCATTTGAGCTGCAGAAAATTCTTGTAAATCTTGCAACTCCTCTAGGCAAGTTCCATAAAATAATATTCTTTAGTTGCTTCCCTCATCTTATCTTGATCACAGTTCGTGTTTCGCTCTATTATCTAATATAAAGCATTTACAACTAGATGGCCAGCAATCGTACGACTCTTCCTTTTGTTGTGAGGGGTAGTTGATGTAGTGGTAACCCGCTACAAGTTTCTCTGATGAACTACCTCCTCCATTTCATTGATGTTTGGTTCATCATGTAAATCAGGTGATTGTGCCAGAAATTCTGGTGGGGCATAGGTATCCTCAGATTCATTTCTAACTTGCCCTCTTTACATTGGTTGGATAGTTGACTCTTCCTTCTGCAATAGTGCCTATTAAAAGTTGAGGCCTTCATTCTATAAATAATTTGTAGTAACATGATTATATAAACTAGATCAAATCATGAGTTTTTGACTGCTTTTTCTGCTGCAAAAATAGCATTTTCACATATTATAATATCAATAAACCTAATGACTGCATATAAATTAGGAAAAATTGCATAAAACCCCCAAAAGTGGACTTTCTAATCAATTTACCCCCAACCTAACTTTTCTTAGCAACTTCCCTCCCCCCAAACCATGTTTCCTAGCAAATATCCCCAATACAAAAAGTTCATTTATTTTTGATGAAAATACCCTTCCCGCACATAACAAATCATTTTCGGATCCCAATAAAAGGAAATGCCAGACCGCACTTGTACAACGCCGAACTACCACTTTAAAACGCCATAGCCCTTACAAAATGCCGTACCACCACTTCAAAACGCCATACTGCCCCTTCAAAATGTCAGACCGCTATTTCAAACGCCGGACTACCCATTTCTCCAATAGCATAATCCCCGAACCGCCACAATGAAACGCTGGACTGCCCATTCCAGCAAAATAATCACCGGACTGCCTCTTCCAAACGTTGAACCACCCTCTCCAGTGAAAATAATTTGTTATATAAGGGAAAGGTATTTTCGTCAAAAAAATGAAATTTTTGTATTGGGGGTATTTGCTAGGAAACATGGTTTTTTGGGGGGAAGTTGCTAGGAAAAGTTAGGTTGGGGGTCAATTGATTAGAAAGTCTATTTTTGGGTTTTTTTTTTTGCAATTTTCCCTATAAATTATAAATCATCAACAAATCATAATTAAATTTCCAAATCATTGCTGATTTCTCTGTTGAAAAAAATCAGCAACGAGAATTGCAGTGATAATCTTATTTAGGTGCGAATTTATTTATGAAATTTCACTTATAAGATATTCACAAATGATCAGATTTTAGATATAAGATGCAAGAATCAATTCCATGAGGATTAACAAGAAATTGAGCTTAAATCAAGTATTGATATTTCTTTTGTTGAAAAAATAATAGCAAAACAAAGAATTTGATTACAACTTGTGCATGATTTTCATGAATATCTTTATGATTTTATTTTTATTTATTCAAGATACTAATCAGACCCTATTCCTCCAAAAAAAAAGAGTAAATAATAAATAAAACTAAAAACCCAATCAACCAAAGAAGAATTAAGGGTTTAGAGATTTCATAGCGCATCGAATTTTGTTTTAGATCTTTGTAGTTTATGGTTTGCCATGTTCAATGTATCAAGAAACTGATAGCAAAAGACTTTTAGAAGTCTCTTAGAGGCTTTATGTAGTAGAAATTATGGAGAAAGCTGATGATGGAAAGCAAGAACTCATGATAAAGCACAAAGATAGTGATGGCTTATGGTGACCACTTGCAAAACAGTAAAAGCTGAGATTTGAGTAAAGTTGGACAAGATGATCTAGCACAGTGTGTGTATATATATATATATATATATATATATATATATATATATATATATATATATATATATATATATCACCGATTAGATCATTTACAATGGTTCAAGTACAATAAAACTCTCTTGAAAATAAGTAAATAAACAAATAAAAGTGATTCTCACTTGCTACCACTAAATACAACTTTTTTATTCAATAAATAAAAGCAACACAATGCTTATGAGAATAAGAAAGACATAAGAAGAAATATTACAAAGCACAAGTAAAAAATGACGGAAATTACCTCAATCGAGTTTAGTACATCCCACATTGGGTCTCGTCCTCCAGCAGGATCAATGGTCTATTTCAAATATTCTAAGCAAGGAAAAACTTAAGGCCAAACCCTACCAACAAGAGAGAATGAAATAACATAACCTAAGGCCTCAATGTCTTATCTCACGAGTGGGGCGTGCCCCCCCTCTTGATAGTCTAGTAGGGGTGTGCCCCTTTCTCTTACTATTAACTAAGAGAGATAAGATAGAAAGAGAACTTAGGAGGAGAGAGAGAATTCCTAAGTGGGGCATGGGCCCTACGTAGAGATAGTAGAGATAGAAGAGAGAGGTGTAGAGAATATGAGGAGAGAAGACCCCTATATATACATTTTTCATGGGCTAGGGTCTCTTTAGGGTTAGCCAACATTGTGGAGATCAAATGTAAACCATTGATCATAGGAGACTTGTTGGGTGAGAGATCTGAGCCATCCAATTTTTAGATAAGCTATCATGATTCAAAAGAAGGCACTAGAACATCTTCCAAAACCTAATCCCATTTGCAATATAGAAAATAATATCATATATATATGAATAATCTCTTTTGTTCATTCCATCTTTGAATAGTCAAACATCAAATCACCAAATATTCTAAATCACATTAACTTGATTATCAAGCCTAGATGGCTTAAACAAAATTTAGTGATCAAAGTTTCCTTAAGTGGGCCGTGCCACCCTAGATGGCCTCATGTGGACCCCACTCAAATGCTCCCACGTGTTATTATAATATGGTGGGCCCATAGCTCTTTATGGGCCCTCATGAATTTAATGATTTATAAAATTAATAAAAATAATTTTTAATTAATTGGAAATAAACTTTATTTTATCTGAATGTTAAAATACTGAAAATTGAATATTTCTTAAATTGTAAATCTATTTTGTAAAAATAAAATATCAAGAGACTTATAAAAAATTCAAATAATAAATTTAAAATTATTTAATATCAAAATAGCAAAATATTTAAAAATAAATAATTTTGATGGGAATCAGATCCGACAAGGTCTAGAAATTATAAAATCGCTTGAGCACTCTACCTTCTACTGTGGACTATAATCCACACTTGCTTTCTCAAACTGACCTAGCGGTTCTCAAGATCCACAGACCACCGCAAGGGTTCATGATTGGGCCACCAAAGCCAGTCAATAGGTAATGGGATGCAATCTCAATCCATGGGCTACGGGTTCTCCCCTAGAGACGAATCAATGTTATGTAGACCTGATGTAATCATAGCTCTATGGTGCATATGGGTAATCTCTCGCATATGTACACACTTCACCCTAAAAGGTGATTCGCTTTCCCGATACGGCTATCATATGTACATGTCATGCGATTGTTTAGTTTAGTCTCAAGCCCATGTACCATGGTTTAGTTCCATGCCCACGTACCTTGGGTTTTTCAACTCGACTAGCCTAGCACGTCAAGCCAAGTCTAAGTATCGACAAATAGCTTTTGCCTAGTATGGTTTATTAAGGACCACACTACCACTGAATTTATATTCCACTATCTAAAATGTTTATATATAAGCTCTCAAGGCCTTTAATGGCTACAGAAACCTAACATATCTCACTTGGCCTTTGAAGGCCTTACAATCTCTCATCCTCACATTCTCATCCCCCAATTGCAATATTTTTCTTAAGCATTTCTCATTGATTCTCTCTCATTACATTAAACATGGCAAACTCTTTCACCATCAATCTTTTCACAAAGGATTTATGGATGTAGCTTCTGAGGGAGGCATGAAGTATCTTTCCTTTTGCTGCTCTGATCACATCCCGAACATGATCGTATGTTCATATTTTCATGTCGCATATCGAATTAAGGACTCGTCACTGAAGATCGTCACGCACCATCATTGCATGGGGTCGTATCTCAGCAGCTCCAAGGAGTTCTTCAATCAAGCTGCTCCCTTCTATAGCCATACAATCTGCACCACATATCCGGGTTCCATGGGCGATCAACATTATAGTGTGTCGTTCAAGCTGACCGGCCAAACACAAGCAGGTGCTGCTACTGGAATGTTAAGCTATATGGATATTTCATAATAGGATGCCTATATATCTGAATACCCAAATAGCTAAAAAATAATCCCACGATTGCTTACAACTCCCACTCAAACATAGCACATATTATCTCAGCATTCTCATGCTTGTGTCATGATGTAGTATAGCAAATCTCATGCTAATTAGTAACTCAATGCCTGTTTGGTTTCGGAAAATGCAAAAACCATATTTCTCGAACAACAAAGGTTCAACCACACTAGTCACTTGGTTGTAATTCCATACAAACCAAGTTATCTTATCAACATAGCATGCGTTAATGAAGCCTAGAAAGATGGTTATCCTATGACATATCATATGGTTCATGGTATTAGGTAATCGAGGATTTTAAAAAACTCAAAAAACAAGTCACATAATCAATATCATGAAACATAAGTCAAGACATATGGGTATTTAAAACCTATGTATACATAAATGACACTTTCTCGCATTACATAAAATACTTTCAAGCTCCAATGTATTTCCTTATATAAAAAAACTCGACTTGGTATATTTTCACAAGCAATAGTTAGAAAATAACATGGTGGTTTAAAAAGATTTTTTGTAAATACTTCAGTAGACCTAGCGAAACTATGAGGTTTTCTCAAAATCATATCCATAGACCTAGGTTTTCAACATAAAAGGTCCAATCCAATTTCTAAAAGAACATACTTAGCCTTTAAAAAAACATTTACCACATACACTTTTAATTACTAACCAAGTCATGTTATAGCCACAAAACATATCAAAAAATCTATCTATGATTTTATCTAAAATGAAACACGACTAAAAATGTGTTTATGAGAAAAATCCAAAATACACATATTTTCTTGGGAAATATTTAGAGCCTTTAACATGAGATCCTCATCACATGCAACACACCATTATCACCAGTCATTATCGAGTGGATGGTCACTAAGACTCGGTTTCATTGCAACATTCCATTTGTGCTACATATTTGAATGAGTCATACCCATCTTTCGTGTTTATTGCTTAGGTTCATAGGCCTTGATCAACCACATCTCCTTTTATTATCTTAAGTAGTTCACATACAAGAACATGGAAAGGCACAAAAATAGGGAATTAAAAAACTAGCTCTTTTAAATTTGTTAGCACTAGTCAACTAATATCCATACACTCTATATTTTTCATAAACAAATAGCCAAGATATAATCAAATAAGTATAACAGAGGCAAAAAATATTGAATCTTCTTTCCTTGTATGACCGGACCATGTAAAAAATGGGATAGATTTCATATCATAAAACCATGTAGTGTGGTACCTGGGTTTTCTTAATCCTTGCTTTGTTTGCTACCGAACTTTTGTGATCTTGGAAGAGCACACAACTGATGGATAATCTCTTGGTCATCGGTGTTACATGTCAATGAAGTATCCATCTCTTCAAGTCATGGATTCTCCCTTTCTCATACCATGAAGAAATACTCTTCTTCATCCCATCATTCCAAAAATTACAATTTTGATTCACTCACTGATCTTTAGAGTTTCTGTGCTGCTCCCAAGTTTTTTTTACATATCCTTTCATTACGAAAAAAAACTAAGATGATTTTACATGTATTGTGTTTCTTCTATTTTATGTAGCTCCCAAATTTAGCACCCTTCACATAGAGTTTAAAATTATATTATCTCTCTCTGAAGTTTTACCCATATGAAAAATACTCATGATATACTATAAAACTTTGAATGAGCTTGAAAAAGGGTTCTATTATAAGAAGTACAAAGAAGTGCCTCAACATGTCACATCTTTTGCTTTACTGCAAAATAGAAGATGGGCATCTTATAATAAAATTATGATATTTCTTAACTCACAAAGACTTTATCTCTAAGTCTTTCGAGTATGAAAATAAGCTCAAAATTTCAAAATCAATACTTAATGCCATCCTCAAATCACACCATTTAGTGAGTTTATCAATAAGTGACATAGACATCACAATACATTTTCACAACAGAAAATTAGGTTGCACATCTTTCAATAAAATAATTATTTATTTCAATCCTCAAAGAATTTCTTTTTAAAGTCTTTTATGCTGAAAACTAGACTCAAACCAAATAATAACATCATGGCGTGAATCCTAAATAATAGTTTTCTTGAAAGAAATACATAAGTTCATGTCACAAAATATATTATGCATCAGAATTATATGATGAACACTATCTAGTAAAAAATTGCCTTTTCTCTCTACCTACATAGAGTTTCCTTTTCAAATCTTTTTTTTATTTGAAATCAAACACAATAAGGCAATAAATGACTTTCTGCAAGCCTCATATATAGATATTCACATCTCAATGAAACACATAAAACTAAAGAAATTCACGATGACCCCTCTCCAATAAATTTTTTTTCTTTATTTCCCATGGATTTTTCTGTCTCAAATAATTTATGTTAGAAACTAGATTAAAAAAGGCAACTCTTGAAAGCTCAATGTGGCCTTCAAATATTTTTGTTAAAAATGGAAATAAAATCTTGACATTCATGTTATAGAACTAGCTTTCGTTGCAAAAACAATACTTGCGCATCCTTCAGTAAAGTGACCATATCTTTGAAATCACAAGAAGTTTTTTCATGAAATTATTTTTATTTAGAAGTGAACTCAATTTGATAAGTTATAGTCAAATATTACCCATAAATAAAATTATTTGCTTGGTATAAAAATTTATGGAACTCAATGCACAATTTTTGGATTTTGCAGCCTTTAATGAAGAGTTAATAACTCTCAATTCCCCCCAAAAACTCCCATTGAAATTTTGCAGGAAGACCTTACTCTCAAAAACACAAAACATCACTATGGTATAAATTAGAGAAGTACGTCATTCTCTTCTCCAAAACAACAAAGAAAACCGAATTCTGCATAGTGTCTTTTCAATATAGGAGTCATGCCAATAAGCTTTCCAGAGGTTTGCCATATGACCACAAAGCCATTGGCTTTCGAATCTTTGATTCTCAACTCACCAAAACAATGAAATAAAAGAGATATAGTAGCAAGTGATATAGCTTTGATACCAAGAAAAGTTGGACAAAATAACCTAGCACAGTGTATATAATTTTTAGTTTTTCTTTTTTCTCATCGACTAGATCATTTACAACGGTCCAAGTACAATAAAAATCTTTTGAAAATAAGTAAACAAACAAATAAAAGTGGTTTTCATTTGCTAACACTAAATACAACTTCTTTAATCAATAAATAAAACCTACATAATGCTTATGGGAATAAGAAAGATGCAAGAAAGAAATACTGCAAAGCAAAAGTAAAAGATATCAGAGATCATCGCAACCGGATCTCCTCCTCCAATGGCACACTGGATCAATGGTCTATCTCAACTCTTCTAAGCCTGGTAAAGCTTAAGGCCAAACCCTACCAACAAGAGAGCATGCAACAACATAACCTAAGGCCTCAATGCCTTGTCTCATGAGTGGGGTGAGCCTCTTGACGTAGTATAAAATTACCCGTCGACTAACACCCATTAAAAATAACCGCATTTTAGAGAGAGAAGTAAAATTCGAGAAGAAAATCACAAGGAAAAAGAAGAAAACGTGCGGATCCGAGTATTCCGGCACACGCCTACGAGCACAAGGAAAAAACGAGAAAAAAAATCCCCACAAAAAAGAGTCATCTCTCTCTCTCTCACTCTCTCTCTTTTCATGCCCTAACATAAACACAAACTGTGTTTTTTGTTTATTCACATCAAAAAGAAAATTGTTCTTTATAAAGCACACACCTTTGCTTTTAAAGAAAACACGGCCACATTTCCTCTTAATGTTGGTCTTATCTACTAGTGACACACTCTTTTCCTTCCGTTCTAATAACAACTTCTTTATCTCACAACACCCAACTCCTAAGGGAAAAGGCACACAAAACCTTATCTACTAATTAGATGACTATGCTATCTACTATTAAGATGATGTAATTAAAAAAGAAAAAAATAAGTCCTACCAAGAAAGGCTTATAGAAAATAAAATGAAAAAATACTCATTTTAAAATAAAGAAAACATTTTTTTTTTGTCTTCTTGTGATTGAAATCTGATCACTCCAGATACTCGAGTGTAATCATCTCGACTGCATTATCCTCCCCTGGTTGGAGAGAACTCGTCATCGAGTTGAGCTCTTCATCACTAGCAGTATCTCATGCATAAGGAATTAGGTACTTGAGATTGAAAACATCATAAGTTCTCATGTGGCTTGGTAGCTTTAACTTGTAGGCATTGTCATTGATCTTCTTTAAAATTTGAATGGTTCAATCTTCCGATTATTGAGCTTGTTGTATTCCTTAGCAACATATTTGTCTTTGGTCAAAACGACCCCCACATAATATCCAACTTCGAACACTTGCTTGTGGTGATGTATCGCAACAACCTTGTGTTTTGCATTACTACCTTCAATTTACTTCTTAACCTTCTCATTAATGTTTTTCTTGTCTTGCTTCTTCTTGTGAGATTCAATATGAACTATTGATCTTAAGTGGCTTGTGGGGTGAGAGATTTGAGCACTCAATTCCATAGATGAATCATCAACATTGTAGAAAGTGTTAGAACCAATGGTTTAAAAACCGGATCGGTGACTCGGATCGGGCTTTTCAAAAACCGATCCGGATCGGCGAATCGGCGATCCGGATCGGAATCGGGTGAATCGGTCAGAATAAAGCTTCAAAAAAATCCGAAAAAATTATTAAAATTCATTATAAATATTGGTTTTTAGGAATTCAATAAAAAATGAGGGTACTCCATTAAGAATTTTCATGTTTTTGAATGAATATGCGAATATTGATATGTTCTTTCCCTGCATGAACCGCCATTCAGCATTTAATTTACAGTATTTCGTGCTCATCCCTACACTGTTGCTGTTGGGACTCGATATGTGAATAATATGGCTGGGATAGGGTGGCCTCAGAATCATCATCTCTCTCGTTTTCTCTTTGAATAATATGGATTAAAAAAAAAAAAAAACAAATTTTCAAAAAAATCTATCATGGATTAAAAAAAAAATCACAAATTTTCAAAAAATTCTATCATGGATTACAAAAAAAAATTCGATCATGGATTAAACAAAAAAAATCACAAATTTTCAAAAAATTCAATCATGGATTACATAAAATTCGATCATGGATTACATAAAATTCGATCATGGATTACAAAAAAAAACAAACAAAAAAAACAAAAAATTCAATCGTGGATTACAAAAAAAGAAAAAAATAGTTCGATCATGGATTACAAAAAATTCAATCATGGATTACAAAAAACTCTATCATGGGTTACAAAAAAAGCAAAAAAACAAAAAATTCAATCATGGATTAAAAAAAAACAAACAAACATTTCAATCATGGATTACAAAAAAAAAACAAATATTTCGATCATATATTACAAAACATTCGATCATGGATTACAAAAAATTCTATCATGGGTTACGAAAAAAAAAAAAAAAACAAAAAAATCGATCATGGATTACAAGAAAAGAAAACAAACATTTCGATCATGGATTACAAAAAATTCTATTATGGGTTACAAAAAACCAAAAAATTCGATCATGGATTACAAAAAAAATCTATCATGGATTACCAAAAAAAAAAAAAAAAAAAAAAAAAAAAAAAAAAAAAAAAAAAAAAAAAAAAAAAAAAAAAAAAAAAAAAATTCCGTACGGAATCGCCGATTCACTGTTCGGACTCGCCGATTCCGTACAGTGAATCGGCGATTCACTGTACAGAATCGTCCGGTTCTCTCTAGAACCGGACGATTTCCGATTTTCGGGCGATCCGGTTCCTTTTTCACTATTTCCGAGTCGAACCGGGCGAGTCCGATTCGACTCGGCGTTTTTTAAAACGCTGGTTAGAACCTTTATCCCTCATTCTTAAACCATTTTCTCATCAATAGAAATTAAATAAAATATTTTCATTCATAATATAGTGCTTACAAAAATTATGCACAAGTATTCTCAAGCTTTCCAAAAATATTTTGAAAGCTTTCTCAAGGCAAAATCTTTTAAAAACACTTCAAAGTTTTCTCTTTAAGCCAAAGCGTGAACTAACAAAAGGAAAATTTCATTAGGGTGGGGTGTGCCACCCTAGGTGGTACTTCATAGGCCCCACCCACAAGCAATGGTGGGCTCATTAACATATTAGGCCTCCCATGTAATATTAAAATTAATTAGATGATTTTTAGAAATCCATAAAATCAAATTTGAATATTTAAATCAATCTAAAGATCTAGATCTTTGTTTTTATAAGTTCAAATTTGATAAATAAAATATCTAGAGATCTAGAAAATTTTAAATAATAATTCTAAAAATCATATCATTAAAATAAACATAATTAAATTCATTAGATGGGAAATTGATTCATATGATATAGGAATTAAATAAATAAACGCTGGGGCACTCCACCTTCAACTGTGGACTACGGATCATACTTATTTTCTCAAACTAACCCAGTGTATCCCATGACCCACAGTCCATGTAGGGCTTCATTAGTGAGTCACCAAAGTCTGGCCAATGAGTCAATGAGTCGTAATCCCAGTTTGTAGATTTCAGGTTCTCCCTTAGAGACGTACCAATGTCACTTAGACCTTATGCGACCACAACTTCTATGACACATAGATGTATCTCTCGTACATACATAAGCTTCATCCTAAAAAGTGGTTCGCTTTCCCGAAATGACTATCATTATGCATGCCATGTGATGGCTCGTGGATGAGACTTTGGCCCGAGTCATTGAAAGCTACCATCACACACAAGGGCCACATAGTCCCTCAGCTCACTCATCCGGACATACTCCGACCTCATCAAAGGATGACCTATTAGAATCCTTATCAGATAGTTTTCTATGCCCAGGTAATATAAGTTTTTCCCAATCGACTGGCGTAGCTCGTCAAGCTCAGTTTAGTATCAGTAAATATTGTTTGCTTAGTATGATCCACAAGGGACACACTCCCACTGAGTTCATGTTCCACTATATCATTTTATTTTACAAGCACTCACAAGGCTTTTAATGGCCATATTCACCAAACTTCTCTCACTTGGCCTTTGAAGGCTTACATTATCTTTTCCTCACTTTTTCTCATCCCCATCTCTCTCTCTCAATTACAATCTCTCTCAAATATTTCTCACTTATTCTTTCTTAATATATTAATCATAGCTTTCGCCATCAATCCTTTCGCAAAAGAACATATAGAGGCAACATATTTTTCTATTTGTTGCTCGAATCTCATTCCAAAAGTGGTTATAATCTATCTTTCATATTGCATCGCGAATCATGGACATGTTGTCGTAGAAGATCATTATGTAGCCTCAACCCATGGGGTCGTATGTTAATGGACTCAAAGGAATTCTTCAAAGCAGATGCTCCCTTATATGGCCATACAACTAGCGCCACACGTCCAAATTCCATGGGTGAACAACATTATAGTCTGTTGTTCCAGCTGACCTGTCAAATACTAGTAAGTACTCTCATTGAAATGTTTAGTTTATCTGGATCTTTCTCAATCTTACCTTATTTATCTGATGATAGAAACATTATTTTATATGATTGGAGTTTTTATGGGACTCTTTGACACGCTTATCGCCGCCATGTTGTCACAGAAAATCTTTACTGCCTTGCAACGTACGAGATGAAAATCAAGTTAATTAAAAAATTTCTTAATGCATACAGCTTCCTTTGTCGCCAAACAACATGCCACGTACTCTCCCTCCATAGTAGACAATTCAACCACATCTTGTTTTTTTTTATTTTCAAGAAGCTATACCCCTTCCAAACATGAACACAACTCTAGATGTAGACTTCACATCATCTGAATATGTGAGATAACTTGGATTTGTATATTTAAATATCCAAGCAGCTAAAAGAAACGTGGGACTATAGCAGCCCCCACTCCATTATTGCATATACAACATATACATTCTTATTATTCTTATGCAATAAGTAATTCAATACCCGTTAATTTCATAATATGCAAAACCTTCTTGAACCACAAAAGTTCAACCACACTAGTCATCTTAGCAGTAAATCCATACAAACCAAATTATTTAATCGACAAAATATATGTTAAGAAAGCCTAGCAAGACGACCTTCCTACAATATTATCTATGGTTCAATTTCTTAAGTAATCGATAATTCTAAATAACTAGAAATATGGTTGAGGCATATGGGTATTTAAAACTAATGCATGGTAGTTTTTCTCCTACGTTTATAAATATATTCAAGACACAATGTTTTTCTCTTTAATTAAAAAAAACTATTGACTTGCATATATATATATATATATATATATATGTGTGTGTGTGTGTGTGTGTGTGTGTGTGTGCATTCGCAAACAATAGTTAGATAGTAGTATGACGGTTTAAAATGATTTTTCATTTTTTCATAAAAGACTCAGTGAACATTTCAAGACTATATGGTTTTCTCAAAATCATATTCATAGACTTAAGAGAAAAAGCTGGGGTTAGCCCACTAACTCATATGAACATATAAACCCAACGGTCCATATTGAATCTAGGTTGATCTGACGATCACGGATGTTAGATAATGTTTAAATTTTATTTTTTTACAAATCTAAATCTCTTGAAGTTTTAAGCATGTGTTCATTACAAATAGACGAATCTTAAATAAGTATCAAAAAAATATTTTACATGAAATAAATTGACCAAAATACCCGTGCAAAGATTCAAGGGGTATTTTGATCTTTTTTTCACGAATAATATTTTTAAATTTTTTTATTAGATGTGTCTCGATGTGAAGAATACATACCAAAAATTTCAAGTGATTTGGATTTGTAAAAAAAAATAATAAAATTCAAGTACTAGCGAATATCTATGATCGTCAGATCGGCCCAGATTCAATTTGGACTGCTGGGCTCATATGTTCATATAAGCTAGTGGGCTAACCCTAGCTTTTTCCACACACACACACACACACACACACACATATATATAAATATATATATATATATGCATTCACAAACAATAGTTAGATAGTAGTATGACGGCTTAAAATAATTTTTCATAAAGACTCAATGGACATTGTAAGACTATGTGGTTTTCTCAAAATCATATTCATAGACTTAGGTTTTTCTCATATCATCAAATTTAATTTTAAAATATATGTTTAGCCTTCATACATCATTTTACTGCATTCACTTTTAATTTCATACCAACTCAAGTTTATGGCCATAAAAACAAATCATAAATACCATCTTATAATTTTATCCAAAATAACACATGACTAAAGAATGGTTATTAAGGCCTTGACAAAATACTTTAGTTTTGGCAAATATGGAGACTTTATCAAGAGATCGTCATCACATGCAATATATCATATTATAAACATTATTGGGAGGATGGTCGCTAAGAACGAGTTCCATCAAAACACTCCCTTCGTGCTTACATTTTTTAATGAGCCACACCCATCTCTAGTGTTTTATTCTTAGAGCTCAAATCCCATGTTCAAATCACATCTCCATGTGTATCACTACCTTAAGTAGTTCATACTCTAGAACAAAGAGGCACTAAAATACATGATATTTATAAATCGGCTATTTCAAATTTGTTAGCACCTATCACTTAATGTTCATACACTCCATATATATTCATAAAACAATTATCCAAAATATAACCAAAGCATATTAAACATAAAATAAAAAGTTATTGAATCATCTTTCCCTATATGACACACCATGAAGAAATATTGTTATTCATCTTATCATTTCAAATATCACAAATTTGATTCTTCCACTGATTTTTTACATTTCATTACTACTACCAAGTCTCTCTATGCATCCCTTGACATTGAAGAAACCAATATGCTTTTATAGGTATTGTATTTCTTTTTCTTTCTGTTATTCTCAAATCAAAGCTCTTCCTATAGAGTGTCATATCTCGCCAACTATGTATTACCATTCTTTGAAGTGTTATTATAATAAATCATACTCATGGCACACTATAAAACCTGTTTAAATGAGCCTTAAAAAGATTTCCACAATTAGGAATCTAAAGATGTGCCTTAACATGCCACATTTTTTAATTTACTGCATAATAGAACATGAATATCTCATGATAAAAATATAATATATCTCAACTCATAAAGAGTTTATCTCCGAATCCTTTTGAATATTAAAATAGATTAAAAAATATAAAATAGTGCCCAGATCCATTCATAAATCATACCATTTAGTGAGTTTTCGTTTTAATAAAATTTACGTCACAATGCAATTTTTTCAGCAGAACATCAGGGTTGAGCACCTCTCAATAAAAAATTTGTTTCTCTTAATCTGCAAAGAATTTATTCTTGAAATATTTTGTATTAAAAACTAGACTCAAAACTAAATTATAACATTATAGTGTGAGTCCCAAATAATAATTTTCTTTAGATAAATGAATAAGTGACAAACACGTCACAAAATAAATCATATTGCAAAATTTCAGGATGAACACTATCTAATAGAATTGTCTTTTTTCTCTACTCTCATGGAGTTTCCCTTTCAAACCAATTTTGTTTGAAAGTAGACACGTAATGGTACCACATATTTTCACAAACCTCATATCACTCTGATAAGTATATTTGATAAATTTACTTATTTCATGTCTCAATGAAGAACATACCAAAATTACAGAAATTTAGGATAACATCGATTCAATCCAAAATTTTTATTCATCTCTTCCCATATATATTTCTCTCTCAAATAAATTTTGTTAGAAAACAGGCTCAGAATGGAAGTTTAAAAACTTAGTGTGGACCATAAAATATTCTGAATTAAGAGTAAAAATAAAATTATGACTTCCAAGTCATTGAATAATTTCGTTACAGAAAACAACACTTGCGCACTTTTCAATAAATAGCTCATATCTTTTAAACCACATTAAATTTTTTGATGCAACTATTTTTGTTTGAAAGTAAATTCAATTTGATGAATTACAATCAAATTTTAGCTTAAAATAAAAGCATATAGTTTGTAAGAAAAATCACAGAACTTAATGACGGTTTTTAAATTTTGTAGGGTCAGAATTGACACCTTCATTGATGAGTCCATAACTCTCAATTCTCTTCGGATCTCCGGCTAAAATTTTGCAAGGTTACTTTTGAAAGACACACAATATCACTGAAATATGTAATAAAAAAATACGTCGTTATCTTCTTCATATCATTGCTCCAAAGTAGCGTAGAATAATAATTTTGCAAAATATATTTTTCAATGCTTGAATATTCCAATAATTATTAACCATGGGTGTATTACATGACTACAACAGTGAATAGCTTTCTTTTATCTCATTCTCAAGCTTGATCTAGACTCAATAAAAAGAGAAGACAACTAATGACATGAAGTATCAATAGCTCTGATACTAATGAAAAAAAGACTAATGTGATTATGCAGGGAGATATATTTATTTATTTTTCTTCTTTTCAACCATTTTCTTTTCTTTTGGCAAATATCACTTACAAGTAGTCTTATTACAATAACTTTTGCTTCAAAGAAAATAAAACTAACAAATTCAAGATTTTAAAAACTTTTATGTCATTAAACCAATTTTCTTTAAACAAAGAAAATATCAACAATTTTTATGCTTGAGAATATAAGGATAATTTAGTTAAATATAGCAAGAAACAAAAAGAGAGTATTAAGGATTGTCTCAACTGGGCTTATTATACCTCACACCTAATTACCACCTTCCAATGACATAAGATCAACAATCAATCTAGAATTTCAATTGGGAAAGCAAGTTTAGGCCAAGTCCTTTAATGGAACTATAAACTCCTTTATCACAAATCTCAAACTTTTAGGTGAATTCCCTTAGCAACCTAGTTTGTGAGAAATACTTATCTTTTCTACAACCTTATATTCTAAAACTCCAATGAGAGATCATGAGAGTGTTGAAAGAACCACTATGAGAGAGATATCAAATATGGGAGAGAGTAGGATGTAGTCCTTTTGGGTCTCTTGAGGGAGAGACATAAATTTTCTTAAGAGAGAGAGAGAGAAACTTTTTTCAGAGAGAGATGTACATTTTAAATGGGGTGTGCTCCTTTTGTGCATATGAGAGAGAGATGGGAATTAGGTTTAAGAGATAAGGTATAGAGATTTGGGCATGGATCGATCCCCTTTTAATAGTGTTTGAACAAGATTATGATTTTTTAGGGTTTCTTTTAGCTTGCTTCTTATTGTGAGATTAAATATGAACTATTAACCTTGGGTGATTTACGAAATGAAAGATTTGAACCATTCATTTCATAGATGGGTTCTTAATATTATGGACGGTGCTAAAACGTTTATCCTCCATTCCTAAACCATTTTTCCATCAGTAGAAATAAAATAAAATAATTTCATTCATAATATAGTGCTTATAAAAATTATGCATAGGCATTTTCAAGCTTTCCAAAAATCCTTTGAAAGCTTCTTCAAGGCATAATCTTTCCAAAATACTTCAAAGCTTTATCTTTAAGCCAAAGCTTGAACTAACACAAGGAAAGTTTCATTAGGGTGGGGTGTGTCACCCTAGCTGGTACTTCATAGGCCCCACTCATCTGCAATGGTGAGCCCATTAACATATTGGGTCTCCCATGTAATATTAAAATTAACTATATGATTTTTAGAAATCTATAAAATCAAATTTGAATAATTAAATCAATCTAAAATAAATATCTCTATTTTTATAAATCCAAATTTGATAAATAAATTATCTAGAGATCTAGAAAAAATCAAATAATAATACTAAAACTCATATATCATTAAAACAAACATAATTAAATTTATTAAATGAGAAAATGAGCCATATGATCTAGGAATTAAATAAATAAACGTTGAGGCACTCTACCTTCAATTGTGGACTATGGACTACACTTGCTTTATCAAATCAATCCAGTTTTTCTCATGACCCACAGTCCATGCAGGGGCTCATTAGTAGGTTACGCCAATGAGCCAATGGGTCGTAATCCCAATTTGTAGATTTCAGGTTCTCCCCTAGAGTACCTAAGCCTGATGCGACCACAGCTCCTATGACAACACATGCTTAAGCTTTACCCTATCATTATGCATGCCGTTGTGATGACTTGCGGAAGAGGCTTTGACACTAGTCTTTGAAGACCACCATCACAAAAAAAGGTCACACAGTCTCTCGGCTCACTCATCCGAGCATACTTCGACCTCATCAGAAAATGACCTATTAGAATCCTTAATAGATAGTTTTCTATGCTCAAGTAATATAGGTTTTTTTCAACCGACTAGCTTAGCTCATCAAGCTCAGTCCGGTAGTAGCAAACATCGTTTGCTTAGTATGGCCCACAAGGGACATAGTCCCACTGAGTTATATCATTTCATTTTACAATCACTTGTAAGGCTTTTAAGAACCACACTCACCCAATAAAATTTCCTCTTCTTGAGTGTACCTCTTTGAAGCACCAAGGAGATAGATGGAGTTGAGGGGAGAGAAAAAAATCCCATGATGACCTCTTTTAGTTTTTAGTAGGTGTAAATTTTCTTAACCCCAAAGCCCTAGCGGTGATCTAGTTTCCGTGTAACAAAACTTGAAGAACCAAAAAAATCCAAATTCAAATATGAAAACCTAACTTCTTGTGAGCAGAGTGAGTGAAAATCCAAATCAACCTAAAAGAAAGGAGAAAAATCTAGAAAGAGAGAGTTCAAGAGGAAAGAGAAAAATTATAGATACCCAAGAAAAAAAGGAAGAGAAAACTATAAAAACAGAGAGACATTGGGGTTGAGAGAACATGTACCTGTGAGGAAGAAGAGCTTTCTATCAATAGACAAAGAGTGCAAGAGAATACCGGAATTTAAAGAGAGAGAGAAAGATGATAATTTGGTGTGAATTTAAAGATAGAGAAAGATGATAATTTGGTGTGAAAGGGTGCTTTTTTAACGATTTTTTTTTTTTTTTTGACAGAAAAACGGTAACCCACAAATTAGGATTTTTTTTCATCCTCTAAAATTCAAGTCCAACCTAAATATTTTTTGGAGATATTGATATTAGGGTTTTATTCAAATCTAATAGAATTTAGCTTGGACAAATCAAATACCACTTTGGTCATATTAGAATTTGGGAAAATTCAACCCTTATAATACGCCAGACTAATTGTATATTTTGGGCTTATTCTCTGAATATTTCTCAATTGTATTACAAACAAATCAATCAAACACGCCGCACAACAAATGTTATGTCCTCAAATTGCAAAAGTGAAAAAGACAAGTCAAAAAATTTATGAATTTTGTTGGCAATCGCCCAAATTTGCGCCCAATTTATTTTTAGTTTTCCAATTTGGGTAGAGCAGAAAGGACGCCAATAGGCATGGACCAATTGCCCATACAACCGTCTGCATGCACTGCTCCGTATGAGTGAGAGGTAAGTGCCCTCAGCATAACGCTGAGAGAGAAATCTATTTTGATTTGGAGAGAGAAATGTCATCCAGTACAAAGCTACGTGGTGCGGCATAAAACCAACCTCACCAAATCCTCTCTCTCTCTCAAAATTTACGGCAGTTTTCACCGCTTTTGATCCTCTTCAAAACATCATACTTTCACCTAAGGCTCACAAGCCGGGTCAGCCTTCCCCGGCCCTTGACCCGGGTCTTTACCAATAACAAATGAAGATAAAATATCAAGAATAGAATAGAGTTTCTCTAAGGCTTAAGCTTTTTGAAATCCTTGTCCTAAAAGCACTTTTGGCATCAAAAATATCGTTGATGGTTCTAATATGAATTTTCAACACCAACTATGAAACTTGAAGTATAGGTCTTGTGGAATTGTAAACACTTATTTTTTATGGTGAAATGAACGATCTACATAGTTTGTTTTCGATGCTTGAATTGTAATTTTTGATGAGTTATGAGGCGAGGATTTACTTATTTTAATAAAACTGCAATCCTATCAAACCATTTTTCAATGGTAAAAAAAGTTTCGGCCGGAAACTGGGCTGAATCGAGTCTAGCCCTTGGGCCACAATTAGACCTTGCTTTTTTGAAGCCAGGCCGGCCGCCCCACCCATTTCCATCCCCAATTTTACCATACAAATCAAAAGAGCCTATTTTACTTGCCGTCACTAAACGTGCGGGTCTTACATGTGCGGGATAGGTGTGTTTACTAAAATATTGCGTGTACATATCAGCCACCTATGAGATAACCTCACTGCACACCGTAACCGATCAACCCGGCCCCCGCTTGCTTATTATTAAACCGTTTCAAACGTCGCCCCAGGCTTTGTAGCTGCTCTGCAATTCTAGGGTTTCAAACCTTAAAACCCTAATCTGTAGTTATTGGGTTTGAGCCCTAGCCTGCAATTTCTAGGGTTCCCGCCATGGACGAAGAAGACCCTAACGACGTTTATAGGCCTGCAACAATAGAGAGCCCATATGATCCTCGGGTTGCCATTGTTGAAGAGGACCCTTCAGATGTTTACAGGCCTTTGCATTTTGACCATTCTCTGGACCCAGGCCATGCGTTCATGGATTGTATGCATGAGACGAGATTAGAGGAGCTTCAAGCTCAGCAGTATGGGCATGGGAATGTGCACGGGATGGAACATTCACAAATGGGGGATTTTGAGGCCATTCATGGTGTGAATTCTGAGGATTTTGAGCCGATTCCTGAAAGTGATTCTATGGTTTCTGTGGACGAGAATGTAACTGAGGATGTCGAGCCTATCCCTGAAAGAAGTAATAGGGCTTCTACGGTTGAGCAGTTAATGGAGGATTTTGAGCCAATTCCTGAGAGCGGTTCTAGGGTTTCTATGGAAGAGAAGGAAATGGAAGATTTGAAGGTTATTCCTGAAAATTATTCTAGGGTTTCCGTTGAGGAGACAGAGGCAGAGAATTTGCAGACCGTGCCTGAGACAGAGAATTTGCAAACCATGCCTGGCACAGAGAGTTTGCAGACCATACCTGAGACAGAGAATTTGCAAACCATGCCTGACACAGAGAGTTTGCAGACCATGCCTGAGACGGAGAATTTGCAAACCATGCCTGACACAGAGAGTTTGCAGACCATGCCTGAGACAGAGAATTTGCAGACCATGCCTGAAACTGAGGCTCAAGTGGTTGAGGAACCAGGTCAAACCAGCGGGGGAAAGCGGAAAAGGGGTAGGAAGGCCAGGGCTCAACCGAAGGCTCCTACAAGGAGAAAGGACGAAGAAGACGTGTGTTTTATATGCTTCGATGGTGGAGAACTGGTGCTTTGTGACCGGAGGTATTTCAGTGTTGGTCTTGTTTTCATAGTCATTTTCACATCATCCTCACCATATTCTACAATCCGTAGTATTTATTGTTTTTTTATTTGCTTTTCGGGAAAATTTTAATCTTTGAGAACGGACTTTTACAAGGTTTTCTCAATTTTTATTATTTGGACTTTTTTGGTTTTACATAAAGGACTAACTTATGGTATGGTAGTGTTGGGTTTTTTGTTTTTATATATTTACTTGAAAAAGTTGACTGTTTGATATATTTATGTATTTCTTTACGGGTTTCAGATTTATAAGGATTAGCAGTGCTAACAGTGGTTTTGTGGGGTTTTTTTTTTGTACTCATTTTTTTATAATATTTGAAGGTGTAGATTATGCTTTTGTGCATTGTGGTTTTGTTTCTGCCATTGATTTTATCCTATTTTATTTAAGCATTTTGTTTTGGGTTTTCAGGTTTTGTCCAAAGGCATATCATCCAACTTGCATTAACCGGGACCCAGCTTTTTTTCGTACAAAGGGTCGATGGAACTGTGGTATGGCAATCTGGTTAAACCTGGAGTCTTATTCACATGGATGTTAAACCATTAAATTAATGGTTGAATGGTGCATGAAGTTTCAAGTGTGGATTGAATTTTGGGTTTTGCAATGTGGCCCTTTTCCTTTGATCCTCTGATTCCGTGGTTAATCAGACTGTACTGGTTCTGATTGTTAATTATTTTATTTTTCCATTCATTCATTTGTTTATTTTTCTAGCTTAGATGTGTTTCTCTTCCTTTGTTCATTGGGTGTTTATTCTGTGCTTTTCATTTTTGGTTATATTTTCATGACCCCGGAATTACCCTTTGATGAAGTATGCGATTGGTGGGTCTTTATTTTAGTGCCTTAGATGTTTTAGTTGCGAAGAGTAGGGTGGGGGGAGTTTTGCTTTTGCTTATTATTAGTTTGTTTTGAGTATCCATCATGAACCATTTGTGGATGTCTATTATGTGGCGAAAATGTGGATGCTTCACATCTAAAACATGTGTAGAGCCCAATTTGGTCCATATTTTATTTGCAGCCAATTCTATTACGTTCCAATTTAAGGCCAATTTATCTTCGGCTTGCTGGGGATCCCAATTGTGTCCTTATTTTCATCTCAAGAGATGTAATTATAACTAAATTCTTCCATAGTAATGAAAATTGGGCTAGCTTTGATTCTTCATTATGTTTACTTGGAATTCTTCCATTATGACTGCAGTTCAAGAACAATGGAATTTGGTCTAGCTGGGATGCTCAAGTGTAGTGATCCTACCTCATATCCAAATAATGTAGAAGCTTCCCAAATTATTTTCATATTAGATTGGCCATGGTAATGTAGAATGAACATAGAGATTTGTTAATGAACTTATTGGGAACAAAGAAAAAGTGTGAAACTCATTGAGATAGACTCAAATTGGCGGCAATCCATTTCAGATATTTGTCAGTTAGTCAACCTTATTTTAGTAATTTGATTTGGAAAGCGTTAGCAACCAGGTCCAACTTATCAACTTCACTTAGATGAACTTGAATGGATGTCATTTGATCCCCGTGATATATTGCTTGTGATGTTAGAGGATGATTTTACCGACTTCAAGATGCATCTTGCACTTTTTTGTTTTTGTTTTCTTAATGCAACACTGTTTTACTAACATTGAGCTGCTTCTCTTACTCCCGGTGTTTCAAAAAGCACTAGTTAGCACCTAGGCAGTCGGGGGGGTCTGGTCGCCAAGGACCTGGGCAGCCCAATAGAATTTTTTTTTTTTTTGGTTTTCTTTCTCTAAAATAGGCTCTAATGGGTTTTAGGTTTTAAATGAACACCCACACTTTTGCTCCTTTAGTATTAAAACAATGACCCAAAAATACCCTCCAGGAGCCGCATTTCCCCCCTTGGGCGGGTTCCCGGGCGTTTAGGCAGACGCCCATGGATATCCGCCTAATTTGGCCTCTTAGGCCTGGGCAATGCGCCCAGGCCTTTTGGACCGCCTAGGCAACCGCCCAGGAGTTGGGCGGTCCGCTTTTTAAAACACTGCTAACTCCTTAAACCTTTTCAATGCTCAATGGATCAAGAATATGTCCCAAAACTTTTGGGAAACATCTGTAAACCCTTGGGAAACAACTTGATTGCACAGTTCTAAGAATCATCAAAAATTGTGATTTAGGTATTATTGAAGTAGCGAAAACTTTCCATTTCCAACTTTTTGGTGAACTATGAATTTGAGATCAGAATTGTTGATTGTTCATTTAGATGCATCCTTACTGGCCATATTCTTTTCTAGGATAGACTCTCACTCCTGATTATAATGATTCCCAAGCATTTCCCATCATGTTTGTCGTTTTGGGACCAAGGTTTCAAAAAATATTAGGCGGCCGGCTTGGCCCCTAGCGCCCAGAACGGCAGGCGTCTTGTAGTGCAAATTCTTTAGATATATACATATATGTGTGTCCGAACATGCATATATGCTATTTGTGTCAATTTCATAATTTATTGCATTTGAAAATATTGTAACATACTTTTTTATATACAAACATGTGACATATTGCATGTTGAGATGTTCAAAATTCAAACCATACAAAATTTAAAAAATTTAAGAGTCTAATAGGCTATGTACTAGCAATAGTCTCCAACTCTCCATATTCCATAATAACATGGACTCCAAATCTCCAAGTCATCAACAAACTTACAAAAGTATAAACCAAAAACAACATAGTCCAAAAAGGCTAAAAGTCTAACAGCCAAATGTGTAACAGATTGAGGGCTTATGGAAGTGTTCTTTTAACTTTAGTGACCATAACCTATTTAAATCTTTTTGGGGTCAAAATTATCCCTTTTTCCCTTTTATGCATATTAAAAAATTGAAAAAGGCCCACGTCCATGGGCGCCCTGCCTGGCCTGCCTGGGCGCCTGCCCAAGTACATCCCCCTGGAATGGGGCGCCCGAGTCTAGCCGTGTGGTCAGAGGTGTCTTAGGCCCCTAGGTGCTGGGCGGGCCCTTTTTTGAAACCTTGGCTGGGACTGATAGATGCATATTATGCATTGTAAGAAAATATGGTTTATCTTGTGGTCATAGAATATGCTTGGCTAACCAATTTCATATGATCGATCTTAGAACTATATGATTCTTATGCCAATCCACATGCTAATTGAGTCCATGTGCTTGTTGGGGACATCACTTTTTGGTTTGCACTATGTTTTATGTTAACTGTTTGTGGACAACTAAATAAAAAAATAATGGGTGCAGCATTATTTGGCTTGGTAATTTTTTTGGAGAAAAATATTTGCTTGGTGGCATTGAAAATGTGTGCTAGATTACGCATTGAAGTTGGTGGATATCTGAAGTATAACAATATTCATGTGATTGAGCCATATTATAGGGCTACTTAGTTATTGTGAAATGGGCTACCTAGTTATTGTGATAGATTCTTAGGGTTATGATCATTAATTTTATTGATTGTTCTGATTTCTTTATCTTTGTTACTTTGTACTTATGCTAGAGATTTGAATCTTGGAGGCAGTGATGAAATATGTTGGATTTCTAACGGGCATGATGTTTGTAGTTTTCTTTTTGACTGGTATCAACATTTATGCTTTTAAATAATTTGCTTATCTTTTCTATATAGATTTTTATAACAAGTTATTAGTAATATCTGTTTGAATTTTTGCTTGTTTTTGCTATATTATTGTACCTCCTGAATCTTTTATACTTGTTAAGAAGAGGTGGTTCGCTGAGATTGTCTGATATATTTACTTTTCATATTTTGTGTTTGTTGATTATTACAGGCTGGCACCTTTGTAGCAATTGTGAAAAATCAGCTCATTTCTTGTGCTGCACATGTACATATTCATTGTGCAAGGTCTGCATCAAAGAAGCAGATTTTTTCTGCGTTCGTGGAAACAAAGGATTTTGTAATGCATGTTTTACAACAATAATGTTGATTGAAAAAAATCAGGCTAATACGGTATTGTCCCGTGCTTAATATGAGTGTGCTAGCATTTCTTTTTTTAAAGCAGTGTTATTGGGTGGATTACAATAATGATTATTCTTCTACTCTAAATAGAGCAAATTCATTTTGTGTTTAAATTTTTATCACATGGGCGAATGGTTCAATGTGTGTTTCTTTACTGGATTCAAACTTGTTATTTGTTCTCTTTTCTCATTTAGTAGTAACATAGTTTGTACATGCCAACAATGAGTTTTCAATTATGAATGATCTAAAAAAATTTGGCTGTGGGAGTCTAGATGAGTGCTAGTATGCCTGCAAATCTAGGCGGCAAAAACAGGGATTAAGGGGGTTTAGGCCCTCTAGGGTGTTTAGGGGCTTGGAGTAGGATCCCAAAACCTCCAATATATATATATAGATCACTTTTTTGTGCTTCTGTGTTATTGTGTTGTGTTCAAATACATGAATTGCGTTGAAACTTGAAATTGAAATGCGAGAACTTTGTTGTTAGAAAATTGCCCATAATCCATATGAAGTAGCATAATTATTACTTATCAAATGCCAATATGTCATAGGTCCATAATCAACTATCTACATCAACATTAGATGCTTGTAACACAAAGTCAACACATGAATTATAGGTCACAATTCACCAAAAATCAATATACTTCAATTGAAAATACATAAACTAACAAGACTAACGACATATCATATCTAATTAACTCAAAGTGGCAGTTGAGTTTCATCATCACTTCCTACAACATCCCCACCACCATTAGATGCATCTGAATATGATGATGATGACATGCCATCATTATTGAAATCACCGCCTCCACTACATATTCCCCTTTATCCCTAATCTCCTCTGAGTTTGTTGCTCGTTCACGATGCTCCTCTCTCACTCTCCTTAATCTCTTCCTTTGAGATAGAGATCTAATAGTTTGTACAAGGCTCAATGGTGTCCTAGAAGCCTCACGAACTTGGCTCCAAGTTAGCCCTCTCAAGGAATACCTCCTCATTCTCAACATTAACCAACCACTTGCTACTATCATTTGCGTTTGCAATAATAAGGACCTCCCTTTCATTGCGTTCCTGATAGCGCTCCTTTAGCTTTTGATTTTACTTAACGAAGACAAGGTCATTCAATCTCTTTTGCTCAAGCTTGTTTCTCTTCTTCATACGAACCTATTCGATAATGTGTGAATGAACAATTAGAACTTTGAAAAACATAGTACAGTTTACGGGTAGGTAACTGATAACTAGTAATCTCTAATCTCCTCTGAGTTTGTTGCTCGTTCACGATGCTCCTCTCTCACTCTCCTTAATCTCTTCCTTTGAGATAGAGATCTAATAGTTTGTACAAGGCTTAATGGTGTCCCAGAAGCCTCACGAACTTGGCTCCAAGTTAGCCCTCTCAAGGAATACCTCCTCATTCTCAACATTAACCAACCACTTGCTACTATCATTTGCGTTTGCAATAATAAGGACCTCCCTTTCATTGCGTTCCTGAAAGCGCTCCTTTAGCTTTTGATTTTACTTAACGAAGACAAGGTCATTCAATCTCTTTTGCTCAAGCTTGTTTCTCTTCTTCATACGAACCTATTCGATAATGTGTGAATGAACAATTAGAACTTTGAAAAACATAGTACAGTTTACGGGTAGGTAACTGATGACTAGTAATCTCTAATCTCCTCTGAGTTTGTTGCTCGTTCACGATGCTCCTCTCTCACTCTCCTTAATCTCTTCCTTTGAGATAGAGATCTAATAGTTTGTACAAGGCTCAATGGTGTCCCAGAAGCCTCACGAACTTGGCTCCAAGTTAGCCCTCTCAAGGAATACCTCCTCAGTCTCAACATTAACCAACCACTTGCTACTATCATTTGCGTTTGCAATAATAAGGACCTCCCTTTCATTGCGTTCCTGATAGCGCTCCTTTAGCTTTTGATTTTACTTAACGAAGACAAGGTCATTCAATCTCTTTTGCTCAAGCTTGTTTCTCTTCTTCATACGAACCTATTCGATAATGTGTGAATGAACAATTAGAACTTTGAAAAACATAGTACAGTTTACGGGTAGGTAACTGATAACTAGTAATCTCTAATCTCCTCTGAGTTTGTTGCTCGTTCACGATGCTCCTCTCTCACTCTCCTTAATCTCTTCCTTTGAGATAGAGATCTAATAGTTTGTACAAGGCTCAATGGTGTCCCAGAAGCCTCACGAACTTGGCTCCAAGTTAGCCCTCTCAAGGAATACCTCCTCATTCTCAACATTAACCAACCACTTGCTACTATCATTTGCGTTTGCAATAATAAGGACCTCCCTTTCATTGCGTTCCTGATAGCGCTCCTTTAGCTTTTGATTTTACTTAACGAAGACAAGGTCATTCAATCTCTTTTGCTCAAGCTTGTTTCTCTTCTTCATACGAACCTATTCGATAATGTGTGAATGAACAATTAGAACTTTGAAAAACATAGTACAGTTTACGGGTAGGTAACTGATAACTAGTAAATAGCAGGTAAGAGGATGGCTAAATAAGTACCATTTCATATGTGCTGAAGTTCTCTCAATTAGACGAGTGACAAGTCAAATATGCGCATAGTCATCTGCCACGAACGTGGGGTGCTTCCCCCGTGATTTGTCTACCATGCAGCTATTGTTCAAAAAGCTGTCCGCCCATTGCCAAGGCGTTGGGAGGACCTTAGGGTGCATGCCCAGGCCTGGTGGCTCTCCCTGGGCGCAAGTACCTGGGTACCCGTACCCAACACCTAGGTATTGGCCCTTTTTTGAGATTAAAGTGTCTCCTAATGGCACTTTGGGTCATTTTGACCTATGAAGTTTTGCATAAATGACTATTAGGGGTATTCTAAACCTCCAAAGTGAATTTTTTTTTCTTTCAAATCTTAGCCCCCAAATCGATTGATTTTGAGATTTCTTTGAATCAAAAAGAGATTCTGAGGTTTGAAGAAGCATCCTAAAACTTACCCTTCATTGTTGGAATTTTTTTTTAGAGTGCTAGTGAAGATTTCTATTTCATAATGTCTGATGGATATTGTGTCCGTGTGTTACTATAGAGTATGCCATGCTCAGTTTGGATTGGATAGTTGGAGGCTAATGCACCATAGACTTTGTTTATGTCTTTTGACTTTTTCCATTAAATTTTCAATGATTTGAAGTTTTGAACATTGTTCAAGTTTTCATGTGTATATTTGCATGGAAAGAGTTAGCTAGAATACATATAAATGCAAAAAAAATACAAAATTGACACGAATGTCTACATATATGTGCTTTTGAATAGCACTTATATCCAAATTTGTAAAATGTTTCAACCTCAGGGTGCCTGAGGTTCTGGGCGCCCGTGCAGCCTAGGGGCCGCCTAGCGGTTTTTTGAAACATTGTCGGGGACTTAGATAATGTGTTTTGTTTGTATTTCTAAAAAGCTATAGTTTCTAAGATTAATTTTAGGCGACCAAACCCCTCTAAAAACCTTCTGTGGGGTTTTCCTGGATGGGCCGCCTAGTTAACTAGGTGCCGGCCCGGCCAGCTAGGTGGCCAAATCCGCAGTTTTCAACTGCTGCTGTTCTCTGGCCCTAGTAATAATGGAGCTGCAAATGGGTTATTGCCGTGGCCTCTTTTATTTTTTATTTTGGGATCTTGTGCCCTTCACCCAACATTTTTCAAGCCCAGGTTACTACATGTGAGCATCTTGGTCTCTTTTATTTTCTTGTTTTTGGATTTCATGCTCTTCACTCAACATTATTCAAGTTCATGTTACTAGATGCATGCATCTTGCCACATGTCTCTGGTACCTAGCATCATGTGTCCATGACGCAACTTGGAAAAAATGCATGCAGGGGGTAATTTTTCCATAAAAAACTTGGACTTCAGTAAATTTATATGCTTGTGACACTAGTTAATAAAAGTTTTCAAAATGATGCTTCATATGCATTCAATGTTTGCCAAATCAATATATCACCTTCTCATGATAGTGTCGAGGGAGATTCTTTCATATCTGGATTCATAATGTTTTGCGTCTTTGATTTGACTGAAGACAAGAATTTTCTCTCACACTCTTAAATCCAGTGTCATGTTCCTTTTGAATTCAACCGACCCTAAGATGTAGGATTTTTAATTCTTTATATGATTGAGCTGTGCATTGATGTTTCTGTTCCTGAAATTATTTCTTGGCCTCATGGTCTTTTATGGAGAGTTTGTTTGTGATGAGGTAGTTGCACCATTTGTTGTAATAGCGTAACTTGCATTTCAGTAGAGAGATAAAGCTTCAGAGATCACGTTTTGTAGGGTATGGCAAGCCACTAATAACATCGAACTGCGATTATGACACTACCAACTAGAAAAATGATCATCGTCATCCGAGCCTTATCCCAACTACAACTATTTGGGATCGGCTACAATAATCTTGTTCTGCCATTCTGCTCTATTGTGGCCCATAGGTTAAGGATTTATGAAAAGATGTGGCAACGTTTTATGCTGGTTGCCTACCTAACACAACTATCCTCCTTTATCTTGGGTTAGGACTGGCATTGGAACGACCATGGTAAAGTTTAACAACAAGAACAACCACAACAGTGAAAAGAAAGACAAGATCATCTTTTCCATGAAATCCGATGTACAAACCTATTGATATTTATACTAATATTAAAAAAAATCTGTTCTTGCACTTTTTGGGTATGTTAGTGTTGGATTAGAGATCATACCCATATTTTTCTCTTTTTTTGTTTTTTTTTGTGATAAATGTTAACTTTTGTATTGCTATAAGGAGAGGGAGTACAAGTTTTGGTTAATCCGAGAGTACCCTCTAGACACTCGGTAAAAAAGAATAGGTCAACAGATCCTGTAAATTTTTTTTATTTAGTTGGTTTTCATTTATTAGAAGGGAAGAGTAATTTACACCATCATTCTCCTAAAAAAAGTAATGAAAAAAGAATCTTTTTTTTTTCCTTTGTTGTTATCTAACTGTGCTACACACACAGATACCCATACACAGACATACAAGAGTTCATGTAGGATAATTCCGTGCATGTTAGTGTATATGTATGATGTCACTAATTTCCTTTCTCGTCTAATGTCCACCAATCTACATGTTTCGCAACATTTTATATGCATGCAAGTTAGGCTTATATAAGCTCAGTGTTGTCAAATGTAATGTAGATATTTTGTTTATTGGTCCTCATATCTTTCATGAAGTAATATGTTTATTGGATTCTTTTCCCACATCATGGTTGAATTATGCTGGTACAGGCTGAAATAGACTTTGATGACAGAACCAGTTGGGAGTTTTTATTCAAGGAGTATTGGTTGGATCTGAAAAGAAAATTGTCTTTGACTCTGGAGGAGCTTTCTAAAGCTCGTAATCCATCTAAAGATTCTAGTTCTGTGGTTCGTAAGGACGTATCTTCAGATGAACTATATGATGCGAATGATGATCATGGATCTGTCTCTGATGATTCTTCTGTACAAATTGAAACTCCTCCTGCACGAAAAAAGCCGAAGAGAAGATCAAAATCGTTACCTAAGGATGAGATTCCTCAGAGTGCACCACATGTGGCAGATGTTGCAGAGATATCTACACCTAAGGATTTGGAGGTGTGGGCTTCAAAAGAGCTCTTGGAGTTTGTTGGGCACATGAAAGATGGTGATACATCTAGGTTATCTCATTTTGAGTTGCAGGATCTCTTACTAAAATATATAAAGCAGAACAAGCTTCGCGATCCTCGTAAACAGAGCCAAATTATTTGTGATTCGAGGCTCCAGAATCTGTTTGGGAAACCACGTGTGGGCCACTTTGAAATGTTAAAGCTGATAGAATCGCACTTCCTCACAAAGGAGGTGTCTTCTGAAGTCTCCGCGCATGATACCCAGGAGGGAGCTCTGGATAGCGAGAACAATCAAATGGACACTGAGGGCGCTAGGGATGCAACACTAAAGACGGGTCATGATAAAAAACGCAAGTCACGGAAGAAGGTCGATGAGAGAGGGCATGAGGCGAATCAAAATGATTATGCGGCAATTGATGTTCACAACATTAATTTGATTTATTTGCGAAGAAATCTAGTTGAAGATTTGCTTGATGATCTTGAGAAATTCCAAGATAAGGTTGTTGGTTCTTTTGTCAGAATTAGAATTTCTAGTACAAGTAATAAGCAAGATATGTACAGGCTGGTGCAAGTTCTAAGTAAGTTTGCTTTGCGTCCTTGATGACTTTTCTTGCATTCTTGTCACTGTGGCTGCGTAACTTTTGAACATTTGGAGACTCCTGATGCTGTTGCATGCAGGTACCAGCAAGGCAGCTGAATTTTATAAAACTGGCAGAAAGACTACTGATATTCTGTTAGACATTCTAAATTTAAACAAGACAGAGGCTATATCAATTGATTCGATATCAAATCAAGAATTCTCTGAGGTTATACAAGCTCCTGTGCATTGTTTTGTGTATCATTTTTCCTATGTAACAAGATTCTGTTTTATTGATTTATGGTTTCTTCTGTATTAGTTTGATAATTTTCAGAACTTTAAAATTCTTTGCTGTTGGATAATTAACTTTACAAGTCTTCATTCGTTAACAAGTTCTTTCTGAAGTCAATTTAAGCAACTTTTCTTGTATCAGATTATGCTTTCTTGTTTTTTGCTTTATTCTCCTTCTTGGTTGACTTGAGTTGTGAAGGGATGTCTTATGCATTATGGATCTGTCTCTCCCAGGTTGCACCTTATGAACATTATTTTGTTCATAATGTTTTTGTAATATAATTATGTTAAACAGATGTACAGTCTGATATTTGTTTTCTTTACTTGGATTATATTGTTCACAAATATGCGAAAGCAAAAATAAAGAACTACATATTATGCTAACTTAACCCTCAAAAAAAGATTAAATAAACTAACATAAAACCCATCTCATGGTGGCAAGTAATTCATTTCACATGCTAAGGACAACACTGGTACAAGTCTTTTGTCTTTGCAAACTCTCCAGTTAGCATCCAAAGACCTCTTTATGGACTTTCCCTTGATATAGTCTAATCGAGTAACCCCTCTCATCAGTGTGTTCTCCTACCAGCAAGGCTTCTGCTTTGGCCCCGGTCAAGGGCCTAGTAATGTTTAAAAATCTATGCATCATTCGTTTGGGTATGCGTCTACAAATACTACTGGATATTGTAGCCTCCCTCCCATTGAACAGTTGAAGATGAGCTAGTGTTTCCCTTGGGGAGGCCTTTCTCTAGTGCAGGTTGAAATTTAGGTCCTAATACTCAAAAAGCCCATTCATGTGGAAACTAAAACATTTGCAATGTTAAATCCTTTAATTAGCAAATTCTGGGGCTATCAACTTCATAAAATCGCTTGGGTCATTTCCTTTGAAGCTTCAATCATTGTTGATTCATTGTTCATGTCCTTTTGGAATGTTTAGATCACTTTGAGGGTGTGAAAGTCCACCAAAAGAAAAGATGCCTATGGGCTGCTTTGAGTTTCTGTCAACCTTTACAAGCAAAGCAGAATCTCAGGTACTCTGCACAACAATTTGGAATTTAAGATGGTATTTCCACCTTCTCAAATCATAACTTAATGTAGCACATGTAGTATACTGGTTCTTATTCTCCCAGAAGACACATAGATAATGATTAATTATTTGTAATGCTGAAGGCTGTTTACAATGAAGATTGTATCGTTATAATTCTCCCCCGAGGAAGCTGATGCTCTAGTGCAATCCTTCTTGTTCGAGTCTTTCCCATATGAATATCCTCTCTGATCCTGCTTATCGTATTAGCATCATAGAGAAGTCAACAAAGGCTTGGAACCTAGGTTTGTATGATGTCATACTGTGATATTGTTTTTATTCCTATAACCCACATTCTTTTTTCATTTACTAGGAAGTTCTTAATGGGACTGCCTACTTTTCCAACTATCACTTCTCTTACTGATTTTTAATCAAAGCTTATGATAACTGAGCGCCAAACACCGGACTGTTTTATTCCAGCTATATTAGAATGTAAACTGATATTCCAGCTAAAAACCAGGAGAATCATCAAACAGCTGGCGTGCAATCCTTCATTTGATATAAAAAAACAGTCACTATAGCTTGCTGTAAATTTTATTGACACTTAGGATCACAGTCATGCTATGCATAAAAAAAATCAAAACCCAAATTCGATTATTATTGTTGTGAACATCATTCAAGTGTTTTAATCAACCCATAGAACATTTCCAGCAAGTATTTTCAAAATCGGACCTCCATGTAAATCATTTCAAATAACTAAGAATGATGCCCCTGTGGGTTTCTTCTTGCCCATGCAACTTTCCCCAATTTCAAGTAGTATTTTAAATACAAAAGATGAGTGACACCATAAAACAAACTCACCAAATTTGTAGAGACTTGCAGGTTGTGTTTTGTTGCTTTCCTAGAGAGAGAAACTTGTTGAGAAACAGCTTGCTGTAAAACATGTGTAGGAAAGAATATAGCGAGAAAGGGGTGAACTAGGGAACACGATGTTGTAAATATCTGGTGACATTGTAGGGCTCTTACAGAGTTGAGAGGCACATCCTTAAACTCATCACACTAGGAACCATAAGAGGGAGAACGAGGTTTTAAAGAGAGCAAAGTAGCTTGTGCAAGGTGCCCTAGTCCCTAAAAAAACCTTTCCAATATACATATAGCTGCTTAGAGAAGAGAGAGAAGATACTTGTAGAAAGAGATTGACCAAGTGTTACCTTTCAATAGCCACTTGTCCCTCATCTCATGTGGCTCCGTTCTTATTTTATTTGTTTCCCTTCAAACATACTTTCAAGTGGGTTAGAAAACAAAAGGAGGGCCCTTTTATTCTCCATATATTTTAGAAACATTTTATTTTTCTTAAACATCCATCATACATTGCTTTAGTAGCTATATTTAAGTTGTTTGAGCTATACATCCTTAAACAACAAATCCATCCACACATATGATTCATCCAGTAAATGGTATCAACCACACACTTCCCCGCGCTCATCAATTGTCGTGACGTATTGCGTGATTATCAATCATATCATGAGCTTCACCTATATGTTTCTAGATTAGTGGTCTCTCTCTCTTACTAGTGTCTTCCGTAATGCATCAAACACTCACTCTGTGAAATATATATGACATGAAGGAAAAAAGCCTCTATCACTTGAAAAAGTTAATAACTATTGGAACAGTGGATCATGCCTTGATCTTGTCGAGATACTCAAACTGCCCAAACTAGCTATAGCAAAGTGGAAACAATGTCAATAAGACATGGCAGCTGGAGGTCATGCTCAATGAGCCATGCCACATATAATTGTCCAGTCTAGCCATCACGAAGCGGATCATACAGTCAAAAGAGTGCTAGTCGGAGGTCATGCTCAACTATCCGGATGTCCAAGCTAGCCATCATAATGCGGAACACAGAGTCGAAAGACTGCTAGCTGGCAGTCATGTTCATTGAGCGATGTCGAATATAACTTCTAGTCTAGCCTTGCAATGTGGATACTAAGAGTGAATAGACTGCTAGCTAGTGGTCGTTCGTGACATTTCCCATTCAAGGGATTTTGCCACACAAATGAACAATTAAATGTCCAATGACATAGACTACTTCCCTTGGAGGGTTCTTACTTATGCCACATAGGCTATCATTGCGACGTAGGTAAGGGGATAACATCAAACATACTACATAGTTGATTGCTGTGCCATTGAAAATCATCACAAGAAGCTTGTGGATCTCAATCCCATACCTCTTGCGCATTTCTCATGCGTGTTTATGTTGACACCTTTAGTTAATGGGTCAGCCATCATAAAATCTGCATGGAGACATATCACTTCTATATCTCTTTGTTCCACATACTCTTTCACAGAATGTTACATTCCATTGATGTGTTTTGCTATATTTTGGTACATACGATACTTGGAGATAGCTATGGCATCTTGGTTGTCACAATAAATAACTGTTAAGTGCTCTCAAATTTAGCTAGTGGTATTTCACTGAGCAGTTTTCTCATATAAATTGCTTCATTCGCCACCTCATATGATGCTATAGTGTCTGCTTTTATAGTTGGATGTGACATACTCGTTTGGATATGACCGCCCTATGATATACATGCTCCTTATAACTATGATATACATGGTCCTCTATAAGTGAAACCCATCTAGATGTGGATATAAATTCATCCTCTACGACCCCAGTTAGCTTAAGCAATACTGTAGCCTTGCAATTCGAACTTACCATTTCCGTAGCATAGGCTATATTTGGTGGTCCTTTTGAGGTATCTAAAGATTATCCTTACAAGCTTCCAATGTTCCATGTCTGGGTTACTCATATTATGGCAAGCAACCCCCATTGCATGTGCTATGTCAGTTGTGTATAGTTCATCAAATAGTTTAATGAACCTACTACTTGTGCATAAGGGATCTTTGCTATTATCTCCTTCTCTTTAGCAGTCTTAGGACCCATGTCATTAGACACTTTACATCTTTCTCATATGGGGTTCCCATTGGTTTGGTTTCATTCATTCTAAAACTTCTTTAATATCTTTCTAGTATACAATTCTTGACTTAGGTAAAATAGTCTTCTCTTCTTATCTCGTGTAATTTTCATACCAAGAACTTTTTCTAATTTTCCTAGCTCTTTCATCTCAAATTGTGAAGATAATCATTCTTTGGTATCGTTAATAGCTTTAGGATCACTACCTGTAATGATAATGTCATCTAAATATAATACCAAAATGTGATATCAACCCCCACTACTTTGGGTATGTACACAATAGTCAGCGCTTTGTTAATCCAAAATGTGATAACAACCCCCACTACTTTGGTTATATACACAATAGTCAGCCCTTGTATTAACAATGCCATAGTTCTTTAGTGCCTTATTAAATTTGAAGTACCATGTCTTGATGACTGTTTAAGTCCATAAAAGGGATTTTTGTAACTTGCATACTTTGCTTTATTGACCTTTTTGTTCGACTTCCCAAGGTTGCCTTTTAAAAATGTCTTCCTTTAATTTAGTTTTGATGGTTGTTTAAGTCCATGTAAGGGATATATGTAACTTGCATATTTTGTTTTCTTGACCTTTTCGTTCAAATCCTCAGGATTGTCTTTTAAAAATCACTTCCTCTAATTTAGTTTTAAGGAACGTTGTCTTTACATAATGAATCCATTACGAAAATTTAGGTGTAGCACCAATAGGCGATAAGATGACAGAGCGTAGACTTAGGTGGGCTGGCCATGTATGGTGCTGATCTAGTACATCACATGTTAGGAGGTACGAGTTAGTTCAAGTAGAAGGCTTGAAAAGGGCAAAGGGTAGGCCCAAAAAGATGTGTTTGGAACTAGTCTGAAATGATATAGGGACTTATAGCCTCACTGAGGGTATGGCGGACAAAGATTCGTGTAGCCGACCCCAATTAATTGGTGAAAGGCTATAATGATGTTGATGATGATGACAACGAATGTTGTCTTCACATCTATTTGGTGTATATCAAAGTTGTAATGATTGGCTATGGTTAATACAAATTCTAATGAATGCCTTTATAACAATGGGGGAGAAAGTTTCTTTATAATCCACCCCTTCTACTTGGGCAAAACCCTTGGCAACCAATCTAGCTTTATACCTATCAATTGTGCCATCAGGGTTGAATTTCTTAGCGTAGACGCATTTACAACTGATGGCTTTTCGTCCTTCTGGTAGATCCAGTAAGGTCCTAGTCTCGTTCTTCAACAATGAGTTATATTCATCTTGCATTGCCTCCATTCAGTTGGATGCTTCAGATGGACTCATAGCCGCTTTAAAGCTAATGAACTCATCATCACGTTTTACATTATGCCCATAATAGTCATCCAAATAACTAGATCCCTTTGTTTCACTAGTACTTCACGTACACTCTGGCGTAATAGTATGATTAACCTCACCAAGGTTTAGAGAATTACCATGTTGCCCCATATCTTCTTCAGTTATTTATATAGTTTGAGGTTATTTTCCTTTTGGCATTTCTTCATCATCCAAGAAATAAGCATCTCTACTTTTTACATAGTTTTAGTCTCATGATCATAGAATCTATAGTCTTTAAAGTTACTAGAGTACCCAACAAAAGTGCATTAAATTGTTTTGATTGGGTTGAGTACATGAGTTGGACAACCCCACACTCTCATGTGATTTAAATTAGGTTTTCTATTGAACCATAATTCAAAAGGCACAAGTTCGGGCTAAAATTGGTAAGATACATTTGCCTCTTGTATCATACAATTGACTCTCTCTAGTAAGGATTTATTCTTTCTTTTAGCCATACCATTTGGTTGACGTGTGTAAGGGAGTGTACATTGCCTAATAATCCTATGGTCCTTGCAAAATTTTTCAAATTCAAGTGAAGTATATTCTCCACCCCTATCATTTTAATCTTCTTGTCTAGCTTATTTTCTTCATCTTATATTTTTTAAATTTTTCTAAAGCTTGACTTTTATGGGAAATCAAATATGCGTGTGTGTATATTCAATAATCATCAATAAAGGTGAAGAAATATTCATATCCTTTTAAAGTTTTTGTGTTTAATCTGCCATAGATATCAGTATGGTCTATGTCTAGAACATTTTCTGCTCTTATTGCCTTTGCTAATGATTTTTGCGTGCCTTTCCTTTTAAACAATTTTCACATTTGGGTTTTTCCTTTCCTTCATAAGGAATTAATTTTCGTTCATTATTCTAGACAATTTCTTAGAACCAATGTGTCTTAGTATTTTTGCCATAAATTAAAGTTTTCCTGAAAAAAACAGTACAAACCATATAGGAGGAAGATAATGCTTTCACTTCACTAATTTCGAGTTTGTACAAACTTTTACAAAAGACCAAAGAGTGGTCTTAGCTACTATTTTGGCATCCTTTTCAAAGCCATTCTTCCCCCTTTTACATTTACTTCAACCCCATTCTTATTTACTTTAGATAGAAAATGAGCTTACACTTTATATGGTGGCCAGAGGATATTATTGAAAGTAAGAGTGCCCCCACCTGGAAGATGAATATTCTAGGTCGCCTTACTAAGTATGTTGACCCAATAGGAGTTTCCCATATAGAGCTTCCAATCATAAATCTTCTTTTCTATAAACTCCACCATGTGCTCCTTGCTTGTGGTGATAGGTCTTGTTGCACCCAAGTCAATCCACCAACCATCGGATGAGGTGGCCATGAGAGACTCTTCGGCCATGAATGCAACATCTTCCTTTCTCTATCATCCTTGGTAGGCCCTACAAAATTTGGCGATGTGACCAAGTTTTTTACGGTTAAGGCATCTTCTCAAATTTTTAAATAATTTTTCTTCTTTTTGTCTTCCTTTTTTGTGTCGTCTTTGTTTTTGTTATTCCCCTAACTTTTATTATTATTAGACTTAGTTAACCCTTTTTGAGTAAATTAACTCATTATTGGGCTCATTCATTTTTATCTTTGTCCCGATCAATCTCTTCCATCCTAAGATATCCTCTAAGATCATCAAGAGTTTGGATTATTCCGTTGTTGAATATCTCCATATCCCCTATTTTTAGGTTTCATTTCTTGATAAACCCAAGGTTTCAAAAGATATCTTCTAACCCCTGGCCACTTTAAACCTAATTTTTAACCTAAGCAAATGTGAGAAAGATATGCTCTTTCCAAACCTAATCCTTTCTATCATTACTTATATACCCCAATATTCTCTCTCTCTTTTTCTGCGTCTCTCACTCTCTGTCTCTCGTGTTTCTCCAAACACTTCTCTCTCCTCCCGGTAACCTTTTGCCTTCGTGAAAGCTAACCCAATCCTCTCTCTCTTCACTTATATGTTCCAAACTTCTCTCTTTCTCTCTCTTCCTGTGTCTCTCACTCTCTCTCCTGATTTACTCGACCTCTCTCTCTCTCTCTCTCTCTCTCCCCCCCTTCCCCTTCTGATAACCTCTCACCTTCGTGAAATCCATGAATCCATGAAAGTCCTCTGCATAACACCAATTCAAACAAGAACATTTTTTGGAATAATATTTCCAGAATTCCTCTCTACACAAATCAAGGTCAAAGTAGCCCAAATCCCCAATAAAATACTCTCCTTGTATGATTCCTTTCTCCAAACCTCTTTGCAAACAACACCATCAAGAGCCCCATTCTTTCTCCAGCAAAATAATGGCAAAAAATGGCCAAAAAACGACAAAAAGGGGCCAATACCAGGCAATGGAGTACTAAGATTTGCTTCCTATCATGGCCGAAAAGCTCGCAGCCGATGCTTCTGTGAGAAAATCTCTTTATATATTTGTGTTCTTTTGTGCAATTTGACATCTCCATCAGCTACAATGCCATCAAGTTTGAGAAGCTGATTCATCAAGAGTTCAATCAAACCCAAAACCTCATTCTCAACTACTTTTCCACCTTTGGAGATTAAAATATTCGAGAGAAGCAACCTGATCCGCAAGCTTATCCACCTCTAAACTGATCCTTGCAATGTATTTTGAAGCTCTCTTCATATTTGCATTCTTCCGCATCTCAATATACCTTCTCTCCTAATTGGTGGGATCTTCGATCAACACAATCTTTGACTTGTCCTTCACTCCCGCCATGTCCAAATAAGCATTAGAATCCCTCTCCTTGTCTTTAAAGAGAAGCTTTTGGTCTTGAGTGTGGAGTACTGTCTTGGATGCAAGCAATTTCTTTAACTCCCCAAACGTGGCTTGAGAACTGATGTGGATCTCATGCATCAAAGCTCCATATTTTACTCTACCCTAATGGTGGGAGCTGGAGTAGAAGAGGCATGATCAGAACCTAGGCTCCTCTTCTGAACAAGCATTCCTCTTGGCCTCTCCCAATCCACTATTTCAGAGCCACCGCCATTCGAGCTCCCATTCATCGTCATGGGTCCTGGGGTCTATGCCCTGATTTTCATCATCTTGAATTCGACAGGAGGGTATTTGAAGCTCGGATATCCTCCGATTGAACTCTTGGTCCTGAACCTCTGAGAGGCTCGGAAGACTGAATGAAAGGGGATCAAATTCTTCACGATGGACATTGGAATTTTCTTTAATTTTATACTGGAACTCCTGATTTTTCAAATAATGGATGAAATGAGAGAAAGAGAATAGTTTGAACATTTGTTTGTAACAATGGCGTGCACAAAATACAAAGTTCAGAGAAAATTGTTGCATACAATGAGTTGTGCTTTCAAGGTGAGTCTCATTGGATTTAAGTTTTTGGCTAACCCATCGAAGGGTTTGATAACATTTGAGAGCTTGAAGAAAAATTCTACTCTTATGGGTTTTGATTATCTCGATGATAGAGAACTCATGGCTATGGTTAGAGAGGGAGACAAGGACAGTGATGGAGCTTTGAATAAGCAAGAGTTTTGTGTTTGAATGGTGAGATTAAGCGCAGATCTCATGAGAGAGGCTCAGGGTTTGCTTGAAGAAGCTCTGATCCATAAGATTCAGGGAGTTATGAAGAGCTCATCGGGTTTATGTGGGAGTAGCTTTCTTTACGCTCTCTTGTGTCTCTCTGTATCTGCTGTTTTCTCTCTCTTTGTATGCTGTGTATTTGGGAAGCGAGAGTGATGAGAGAGAGATGGGAAACCTGAAGAGAGCAGGAGGAGATAGAGTAAGGGGAGAGAGATGGGAAAGATAGGGAGAGAGAGAAGGGGTGTGGAGAGAAAGAGAGAAGTTTGGGAGGATGGCTTTTAGAAAAGGCATGCCTTTTTAGATTTGTTTGGCCTAAAAAAACAGGTTTAAATTAGCTCAGGGGGTTAGAAGAAATAAAATCTACAATTTTTATGCCCCCAGATATCTTTTAAAACCTCGGTTCTATTGTGAAATGAAACCTAAAAATAGGGGTTATGGAGATATTTTCCCCTTTTTTTAACGATTTTTCTATGAATTAGAGAGGTTTTTTTTTTATGATTTTCATGATTTGATAGCGCTCGGATACGAGTTCTTCATAACGAGTATGATGGTTTGCCATTCCAATCATCTCGTGGAAAATTTCCAGTCAGTGATTTAAAAAGCGGGCCGCTCAGTGCTTAAGCGACCGCGGTCTAGACGGCTTGTGTGCATTGCCCTGGCCTAGGTGGCCAAATTAGGCGGGATATCCTTGGGCACCCGCCTAGGGCTTGTGCCCTGCACAGTGGCTGAAATGCTCCTCATTGAGGGCATTTTTTGGTCAGTTTTTTAATATTGAAGGGGCAAAATTGTGGGTTTTAGGTTCATTTGAAACCTAAAACCCATTCGAGCCTATTTTAGAGAGAGAAAAACCTCAAAAAACTAGTTATTGGTGATTTCCATAGGATTGAATTCTCAAAATTACAAAAAATTGATCTAAGCATCACCCATTGATATTTAGATTTAGTTTTGGATGTTTTATAAATCTATTAGATGGTTTTTTAGAAGATTTTGAGTAAACATCTTAGAGGTGGAAGTTTGGAGATTGAGCAATCACAGTTAGTGATTTTTTCTCGTAAATCCATAATTCTTATGTGTTATACAATTATACTTTTACTGTTAGACTATAGATACATTTTTCTTTCTATTGGGCCTCTCAGGTTTTGGGTGCCCTCCTGGGCGCATGTCTACGCATTGGGCGGCTTGGGCCACCCTGATCGCGTAGGTGTCGCCTAATGTTTTTTGAAACACTGTTTCCATCATTAATTGGTTTTCTCTTATTTGTTGTTGGTTATATCTTTCATATAGGTCATGCTTTGCCATGTAATTGTCTTTGGTGTGCCTTTTTCTTTGGCCTCCCATAATTCTTTAGTATTAGTGTAGTGTTCAAAGACCTTATGCAATCTATCACTAGGGAAATTCAATACACCCCATGTGATGGAAAGGTAAGCCTATGTGCAAGAGAGCTGTAGTCATTTCATGATGAAGGTTTAAAGTTAACTTTACTCAAAAAAAATTTGAAAGCACCCCTACATGTAAAATTGTCTTTTTTTCATTTAGGGCATATTTACCTTTCGCCATGTGTAGAATCCTCATCAGGTTGAAGTGGGGTTTCTTCTTTAATAACACACAACAAATCCATAATATGCAGTAAGTAGGATACTTCACTCTTCCAAAGTGAGAAATTATAGCCATCAATTTTATCAATCTTTACTAAAGTAGCCAATATACAAAATTGAAAACCCCTAAGCTCTGATACCAAGTGTTGGTAGCGGATTGTTTTTGGTTTTCAAAAAGCAAATAGAGCTAAACTAGGAAAATAATGAAACAATTGACATGCAATCCTTCATTTTGTATAAAAAATCAGTCACTATAGCTTGCTGTAAATTTCGTTAGCACTTCAAACATCATAGATTAGGATCACATTCATGCGATGCATAAACGAATCAAAATATAAAATTGATTATGATTGTTGTTAACAACATCCAAGAGTTCCAAGTAGCCCAAAGCAAATTTCTAGCAAGCATATTTGAATTAAAACTCCATGTAACGTATTTCAAGTAACTAAGAATGGTGCCCTGTTGATCTTGCCTTGCTCGTGCAACTTTTCCAAAACTTTCAAGTGGTATTTTAAAGGGCAAATTACTAGAACCCCCCTGCACTCAACTTTCTATAATTCTCCCCTTCAACCACTTTTTATGTATCAACATTTATCCTAAAACTAACTCTTATAGCAAAGACCCTCCAAGTAAAAAATTCATAGTTGTAAGGACGAAAATGCCCATGTCCGTACATGAAGGCGTCACATTCCTTGACTGGGACGTATATCCAGAATACGGACTGTCGGACCGCGTTGAAGAAGTGCTGGAACGCGTAGAAGACTTGCTAGACCGCATAGAAAAAGTGCCAGATTGTTGAGTGCATCCAGACGACGGGTTGTCCGACCGCAAAGAACTTGTGTTGGACTGCAAAGAAAATGTGTTGAACTGCTTGGAAAACGTGTTGAATTGGTGAGTGCATTCAGAAGACGCATTGCTGGATCGCAAAGAAAATGTGCCGGATCGCAAATAATGTGTTGGATCGCATGGAAAAGGTGTCAGACTGTGAGTGCATCCAGAAAGTGCACTGAGGGGCATGGACGTTAGTAAATAGAGGGTATTTTGGTCTTTGTTTGAGTTTACTTTTTGATTGGGGGAGTAAACGCTGTAAAAAACAGAGTTGAGGGGCACGTCCTACACCCATCACACTAGGAACCCTTAGATAGAGAAAGAGGTTCTTGAGAGAGAAAAGGAGCTCGTGCAAGGGGCCCTAACTCCTCAAAAACCCTTACAATATATAAATCGCCACTTAGAGAAGAGAAATAAGACACTTGTAGAGAGCGAGATTGGCAAAGTGTTACCTTTCACTAGCCACTTGTCCCTCATCATGTGGCTCCCCTCTTATTTTATTGTTTCCCTTTAAAACTATTTTAAAGGGGAGTAACAAAGAAAAGGTAAAAGAGGAGGCCCTTTATTTTTTAAATATTTTAAGAAACATTTGTTTTTGTTAAAAATTATTTTTTGTCCTCAAGTAAATTTGATCACTTGTGCCTAACAATTTCATCAGCTCTATTATTTGTTGGAATGTAAATGTGTTGATTTCGTTTCCAAATCGTGATTCTCCCAGGGTGAATCGCAATTCTTGATAGATAGGAATCAAGATTCCAAATTTATCGAATCTCGCTCCAAATATTTTTTGAATCCTGATTTCTGAAAGTTGGGAATGTAAATTTCATCTCATAAAATTTGCGATTCATAGATGCACAAGACCGGGATTCAACATATATGAGAACTTGACCCCAATTTTTAAGAGTAGCGAATTGATGTTTTTTGGAAGCTAGATCCACAGTGTCAAAACCCGGGTTCGTAGATGTACCGGGCGATGTTTCAATCAACATGGATTCAAATTTCTAATAATTCAAAATCAAAATTTCAAACAATAAAATAAAATAAAATCAAAACCAATATTTAAATGAAAATTTCTAGATTTATTGATTTATTAGCAAAGTACGATAGTATTGTCCTTTGCAAGTAAGTGTCGACTAAAATCCTCAACTTTCAACTTAAGCCTTGCTGGTATCAATGGTAAGTACTTTACCTGTTCATCATCCTCCTCACGAAATTAGAAATTGTTTCTCACTTCTGATAAACCCACGTTGAAAGGGGTTTTCATTAAAGCTTCGAATCACATGGCAAACTAGAAACTCAAGGTCCACATCACATAGACTCGTTTTAGTGAGAAGATTCATATCTTTCTTTCATCATCAAAAGATACACGAAAAACTCATACAACATATTAGTTTGGTTTCTCACTTTCAATAGACCTTGATGTTGAAGGGTTTTTCAATAATGCATCAAAGCGTACAATGCTCTAAGAGCGCAAGGTCGACATCTTAAAGACTCGTTTCTAGTTAGAAGGTGTCGTTCATTGTTTCGTGCTCAAAATAAGCATGAGAAACTTCTTGTTTTCTTGGAGTTCTTGAAACTCCAAGAAAGTAGATACCTAAGGGAGCTCAACCTTATTTTTTATTAATTGTAGTGAGCTACGTTAAAGGGGACTAAATACACCATGACCATTGTTACGGTATGGCTGTCAAAGACATCGATCCGAATAATATGGGAGCCCTGGGTAATCATACTCAATATATGGAGTCTAGAATTCAAGCTTAGAAATAATATAGAACTTCAAATGTTTTCTTGCTTAGAACTTCTAGCATTGTCCAGAGTCTAGAATTCAATCTTTTCTTGCTTAGAACTTCTAGGCTTCTCACGTTATGAAACTAGGTTAAGACCATGATCCCCTGCGCCCTATGTGAAGGAGACCCGGAGTGGGGTGTTGGAAGTCCTTGGGGGTAACCCATGGCAAGGTACTTCGTATTCCATCTTTCCATACTTTCTTGATCTCAATTATGTGCTATGTAATTTTCTGATTTATGAGTTGAATGTTACTTTTGTAAGGGGCATGCAAGTGAGAATCCTTGGCATTATTTTCTTCATTTCTTGAATTAAAAGTTGTAATTTGAACACTTGTAAGTGATCTAGGCGTTATAAACAAAGAAAAGAGAGAAAAATTTTAAACCGCGTATACTTGCTCGGATCATATTGTCCACCTTTCATAGACACCATTAGCTTACGCCATTTTGGGCCTACGCATCTCTTTCTATTCACCTGATAAATCCTCATCTTATTTATTGAAGTGATTGCATGTGTGGCTTTGTTTTCATTGTGCCAGCATATTGAAGAGGGAACTATTATACATTAAAAAGAAAAAAAGAAAAAGAAAATGAAGCAATAAAATTATAATCCTGCTGCATGTGCCCAGTGTAGATTTGAGCAAGGTGGCCTTCTGGGTGCATCTTCTCTTCTACCGTCCACTTTCTGCCTGGCCCTCTTTGGAAAAAACGTGGACCTATTGAACCTACTTCCTAAGTGCCTCTTGACACACTATCAACTTTAACATAGGAATGTGCTAGGCTGGAAGACATGCTTTCTGCCCATTAACACTTGCACTTCAAGGTTCACAATCTATCCTAGCACCTAACAAAAGCACCTTAACATAAAGTTGAGAATTCATGCTCCCTTGTTTTCTGTAGGTTGGGTATGTTCTCATATTGGAAATGGGGACGGTTGACAAATTATTCAGGAACGGAAGCTTCAATAATCCCGGCTTTAGTTGCCCTCCTGAGATATTGTTGAAGGATCGTAATAAACTTGCGCCTAGCTTATGGTCGAAGTTGTCCTAAATGACATGATGGAAGGTCTTTTCAGTTCCACTTTATAAGTTATGCTTGGCTTGCTTTGGGGACACTTCTACGCTGTTAATGACAAATTTATAAGCTTGAATTGTATGGATTGATTGAGATGGAACTATATATGATTAATGGTAGAGCCATGTAGCTGCTTCCTAAGTGCCACATGACACACCATCAACTTTCATGGTAGAGGCATCTAGAGGTCGGATCAAAAGCGCACTCTAGTGCCTTCTTTAGGATGGAAGCAGATAGATTGATTGAAGAGAGGTGGTGGAGATAGTCCCTTGGGCACCCACTTGTGTTCTGCAATCCTATATTTGTTACGAATGACTTGTGCCCAAAGAGAGTTAGGTTGGGTGGCCAATCTCCACCACCATTTCCCTGGCCAGGTTGTGTTTTCTCAGGTCTCTAATACCTAGACCACCTTGGGATTTGGGTAAACGGACAATATCCCATGAGACGAGGTGATGTCTAGTTTTTTCTGCCTGACCAGACCATAGAAAGCTTCTCATGAGCTAGTCCAGCTTGTTAGCCACCGAAGCCGGCATGTAGAAGATGGACATTAAATAGACCGGGGTGTTGGCTAGTGTTGCTGTGACTAGCGTTGAGTGATTGGCCAGAGTGAGATATCTCCCTTTCCAGCCAGCCAGACGACTGTGCACTCTGTCAATGATTTGAGCATTGCCTCTTTTTCGGCTTTCCCAAGCCCAAAGGTATACCCAAATAGGTGTTGGGGAAGTCCTCTACTTTACCATCCCCAGAAGGAATAAGGGCCCTTATCTCTTGAGTAGTTAGACCCACCCCATCATATTTGATATATCCATGTTAACTTTGAAGCCAGTGGTAGTCTCGAAACATTTGAGGAATAGCCTAAGGTTCTCAACTTCATCTGGAGTAGCGTCAAGGAAGACTAAGGTGTCGTCTGCATACTGCAGGTGTGACATCGAAGGACCTTGTGGGTACATTGGAAGGCTGTAAGAAGGCCTCCCGGGTAGAGGTGAGAGATGGATCTGCTAAAGACCTCTGCAACGATTGCGAAGAGAAAGGGGAGTAGAGGGTCCCCTTGGCGAAGCCCCCTCGAGGAAGGGAAAAACCCTTTAGGGAATGAGGGTGGGAAATACAGCCTTTCATCCATTTTCTCCAAAGGTTACCAAAACCCATTCTGGCCATTGTCTCATCCAATAATGACCAACATGGTCATAAGCTTTTTCCCAATCGATTTTGAAAATTAAGCCTGGCCTCTTGGATAAGTACTTGGAATGGAGGCACTCATGTGCTACCACTGCCCCATCTAGGATCTGCCTATCTGTGATGAAGGTAGATTGGGACGGAGAGATGGTCAGTGGGCTACCGATTAACACTTGCAATTCAAGGTTCACTATCTATTCTGACACCTAACAAAAGCACCTTAACATAAAGTTGAGAATTCATACTTCATTGCTTTCTGTAGGTTGGGTATGTTCTCATATTGGAAATAGGGGCAGTTGACAAATTATTCAGGAACGGAAGCTTCAATAATCCCGCCCTTAGTTGCCTTCTTGAGAGATTGTTGAAGGATCGGAATAATCTTACCTAGCTTATGGTCCAAGTTGTCCTAAACCGCATGATGGAAGGTCTTTTTGGTCCTAAACCTCAGGGGAGACCTCTACCTGTCACTGACAAATTTATAGGCTTGAATTGTATGGATTGGTTGACCTGGAATTGTATATGATTAATGGTAGAGGCATGTAGAGTGTAATAAGGTTTAAAAAAAGGGTCCGCCCGGCACCTAGACGCCCAAGATCCCTTAGACTGCACACCTAGGCTTGCGTGCCTCGTTCCGGTGGCTGTACCTGGTAGGGCACCCAACACCTAGTTTTGGGCGGGTGCCTAGATATATGGGCCTTTTTACGAATTTTAAAGTTGCCCAAAAGGGTAAAGGGGGTAATTTTGATCCCAAAAAAGGTATAAATATGTTATGACGGTTATTTTCAACCCCCCAAAGTTTAAAAAACACTTCCATAAACCCTCAAACTCGTCCAATGCAGATGCAAGTGATATCGATGATGATTATGATTACGAATTTTAAAGTAGTATCTTTATTGCACCATATTGGTTTTGACTTTAGACATTTGGATGTTAGACAGATTTTTCACTTTTTGGACTATTTTGTTGTGTGGTTTTATACTTTTGTAAGTTTGTTGAGGACTTGGAGAGTTGGAGACTTGGAGTCCATGTTATTATGGAATATGGAGAATTGTAGAGTTGGAGACTATCAGACTATTACTATTACATAGCCTATTAGACTTTTAAATGTTTTGTTTGGTTTGAATTTTGAAATTTTGAATAAGTTCATTCTCAACATGCGATATGTCATATGTTTGTATATAAAAAAGTATGTTGCAATATTTTGAAATGCAATAAATTACAAAATTGACATAAATATATGCGTTTGGGCTGCACATATATGTATATATCTAAATAATTTGTACAATGGGGCGCCTGAGGTTCTGGGCGCTTGCGCCAAGCTGGCTGTCTAGCATTTTTTGAAACCTTGGAGTGTAATATTATGTTCAAGAGATTTTGTAAATGTTGCATTCCGCCATGCTCTATATTGAGTGGGAACCTTTTATTCAACGAACATATGCTAATGGTAGATGTATTTTGCAGGAGGAGTGCAAGAGATTGCGCCAAAGTATAAAGTGTGGACTGCTTAGTAGGCTGACAGTGGTAATCCTATGAGTAATTTGTAACTCTGAGTTTGATTGCAGTTCAAGAATTCATTGTTTTCTTTGAACTTAAGTCACATTCATGTACCTGTCGGTTTTTTGTAGGGTGAGATTCAAGAGAGAGCTAGGGCTATCCAGGCTGTCAAAGTCAATGATGTAAGTATATACGTTGTTGTGCCTTATTATGGTAGTTTGGTTTTGTTATTTGCTTTAGCTCTGGCAAGCACATGCTACTCTTCTTGCTAGTGTGTTTCTTGCTTGTCATTTGGCATGTCTGTTAATCATCGTTGAAGGTTCCCTTATCTAAAGTAACTTATGTGTGAGATCACCCCTCTCTTGATGCAGTGGTTTGAGACAGAGATATTGCGACTTAGTCATTTAAGGGATCGAGCTAGTGAGAAAGGCCGTCGAAAAGAATATCCTTTTATTTTCAAGTGTTTGGGCTTTTTTCCGCTTTGATAACTAAATCTTTTTTAGGCTTTCTTTCTATAGGTTTTTTGGCTCCTAGATTTTATATTTTATCTGAAATCACAGAGATCTTATGGCCATGGTTCCTTGCTGCTGTACCAATGTTGATATATCCTACATGCGTTCTGTATCATATTACTGTTTTTCTTTTCCCTTTGTATGAATAATGTGAATGCTGAGATAATCTTCTGTTGGGATCTTTGGATACTTCACAAATTTTCTGCATTTTATCCTTGGATGTATTGAGCCCCACACACACACACTTACATCTTATTCTTCTTTGAGCACTATGACACTTCTTCAAAGTATGAAAGCATGACTTTGACATTCGTTTATGATTTAGAATTAAAAATAAAGATTCTTCTGTGATTGTAGAATTCAGTTACCTGTAATAGTGTGAGATTTTAATCGAGGAGTAATATGATGAGTGATGGATCAGTGTGATGTATGTTGTAGGTCCATCATCTATGACTTCTAGTTTGTCGCTATAGGCTGTTGTACAGCTGGTTCATTTGCTCTTTCATTGTATCAGGTGATTTATAAATATAAAAGGATTGTATACAATGAGACTGTTTAAGTTTGATACAAGGTAGTCACAAGTACTTACAACGATCCGATGTGAAATTTGATAGCTTGGATGTGTCACAAAGGTCAAGAAATTTTCTTTTGAAGTTTGAGCTTGGTCAATGGAATAATTGTAGCCACCCAATTTCACATCCAATGGCCAGGATAAATGTGACCACCTTGTACCAAAGGTAAATGGTCTCATTTTATACTTTTCAATATAAAAAAGGCAAAATATATAACTTAGATAAAATAGAACTTCTAGAGTGACACATGATGTATCGGACGTATATAATTTAACGCCCTTCAGAGCAGCCGTAAGCTATTAAATTAGATGGTTAACGAATTAAAGGTATTAAGTTTTTAAGCATGTAGTAGTATAGATTGTTAGTAATGAGGTTTAAGTTGAACACCCAAGTACAAGCAAATGAGAAAAGAATAAGATCTTATTGTCCTTCCTCGTCCTTTTCCCTCTTTCCTCTCCCAAATATCTTTCCTTTTCTTTAACATCTTTTACTCCTCACACATTTTACGGCACCATTAGTCCTTTCTGAAAAAACAAGCTCTTCCCAATATTTTTCCTTCTCTTTAGCATCTTTTGCTTTTATCAAAATTTACAACTTCTAGCTTGAAAAGGATCAATGGACCTAAGCAAAGGAGGCATTTAATGTACAGAACAGTATGGGAAATGTTATAATGGTACATTCCAAATAAAGAGTGAATGCTACATGGGTATTGAGTTTTGAGCCATATCTTAACTGGAGGTGTCTTCTTGCTGCAAATTTGTCATTGTAGGTTGGAGCCAGTTTTTAGGGACTTGGCGAACTGCACTTGGAATTGGGTAAGTTACTCGGACTTGGCCCCTTACCGAGCTAAGTAAGCCGATATTTAGAAAATAAAAAGTCATAAAAAATCATGTTAAATTTTATATGTAATATTGGGGTTTTTGATGATGTTTTTCGAGTGTTTCTTTCATTTACCCTATTTTTACATATTCCTCTTTTTTGTTTTCTTCTGAAATGTCTCCAGTTATAGATCATTTCTTTCAGTATCCATGATTTGTCTTATTTTTCCATCTTATTTGGTCTTTTGATGTTATTTTAGTTTGATTTTTACCTTTTGATTTGATTGTTAACAATTTATTGATATTTTTAATTTGGTAGGACTTTTGTTTTTGTCATTTTTGCCCTATACCCTCAGGTGAGTCCACTTCGGTGCACCTAAGTAACTCCGTTTGGGCAGAGCCCGAGTCCCGAGCCTGAGCTGAGTTTTTAAAACTTGGTTAGAACCCAATTATCTGTAAGAAAAAAGTTGGCATGAAAGAAGCATCAACCTTTCAACGACTGTAGTGATCTTTATGATTGCGGATTTTACTAATCAAGTAATCATATATCAATTTAGAAAAGGAAAAATTCATATGGTTATTCCTCTAATGACTACGGATTATAGACCCATGCTCAGTGGGATAACGATCCCATGTATTCAGAAGCAGGTTCTCTAGGAGAATCTCCGGGAATTCGGGACTATGTTCCTGTAGTGTGACCATCCCCTAGGGAAGACCCTCCCCATAACTAAGACATACTTCAGGGAGTTTCTTCTATTCCATTCATTGAAACTCCTTAACAAATATGTAACATGATGAAGCCATAAGTGTGGCAACAAAGTTTTTGGAAAATTAAGTCTTATAATGGTTTAGTGCATTGATCCAGCACCATATGTTAGGTTCCTCTCTATGAACTTCTACGTATACTTTTCTCCTGGCAGAGGTATGGAACTGATATTGTTGCCGAAGTGGGGCAGTGTTTTCTGTGCCCATGGTCGTGGCAACTATCTGTAGTTTGTAGGTGGCACCATTTCTTTAGTGAATGTTGATTCTTGAACATCTTAACCATAGATATGTTCTTAGATGTTCTAACAATCCTCTGGCCAGTAAGTTGAATAGTTCATTAAATGGGATTCAAGGCTACCAATAATGAGATTATGGATGCCAGATCAAAATGGATGGAAGGGGTGGTTGAGAAGCTCCCCTTTCGTAATGGTTGATTGAGGAATCGCTTTGGGCATGATTACTTGAGAGGGCAGATAGAGGCATGCTGTTGCTGTGGACAGGGAGAAAGTTTATCATTTGGCTGAAGAATCAGCCTTATTAAGCTAGGCTATACTTGCAAGTTGAAACCATTAAATCAAATATACTTACCATAGATGTGCTCGCGCAATTCAAGAACTTACAAGGTGACTCCTTTTGGAGTGAATGGATTTAGAATAAATGATTTTATGTGACGCTATGGAAGGGTGTCTGTAAACCTTTGTCCAATGGTGGTCTTTGCCTTCAGTATCTGAGGCTGGTAATTTTGTTTATGGTTGAGACTCTTAAATGATTTTTTTCTTGTCAATGGGTATTTTGTTATTCTATTTAGGAGTTCCTATACTTGCATGCAAAAGCATGCACTAATATAAATTTGAAATATATATATATATATATATATATATATATATATATATATATATATATATATATATATATATATGTCTTAGAGATAACTATAGATACCTTTGAAATAAGGTAAATTTTAAATTTTTATTATTGACTTGTGTAAATTATTTTGTAAGCAATAAACATTCATACTTGAAAATAAAAGAATGTCATATTCCTTATTTGTATTTTAAAACGAAAATATGCAAATCCTGGAAATTCAAAATGTTGTAATTCTATATTTTCAAGGGAACTTATTTATTAGAAGTTCGTTATGCAAGGGAAACTTATTGTCTCATATCCCCTTATTTTTAATTGGAATAAACTATTTTTGAAACAATAGAACGCAATTTTATGAAAATCAAAAGATTTAGAAATGCATCAAATTCCTTACTTGGAAGTTAGAAATAAAGAAGTCCATAATTTAATAAATTTATCTTAAAGACAACGTATGCAAGGAAGCCTTATTCATTAGAACTCTTTTGTGGTAGAAGAGATTCTAATTTTTCTTAGGAAAAAGGGGACAAAATTTAAAGATGGTCGTTAAATCAAATAAATTGAACGGTCATCATTTTGTAGTGATGGCCAACAGCGAGGCAATGACTCACGTATAGACTTCCGAGAGTATTAGCATATTCAGTACAGATTTTAAAGCTATTTAATTTTAGATTTTGTAGTTTCTATGTAATAGCTATAAAGATGTGATTATATTTGTGATGGAAGTGGGGATAGCAGATTTGCTTCACTTTGTTTAATGCGCGGATTTCTTTGGTTTCGGGCCTCTGACCAAAGTGAAATTCATCGAGCCTCCAAATTTAATGGGAAAAGATATTAGGTATGCTTGGAATTTCTGAAATTTTTGAGAAAATGCCTGAAACACTTAAAACATCAAAATTATGTTAAAAATGCTTACTTTATTTGTAGTTTTGGGAATTTTTTATTTTTATTAAGTAGTACACCAAAACTTCCCCTGAATCGGCTGAAGATATGAAGGTCTTCACTTGCGTGCCAAATCAAGGAGCTCTTTGACACAAATGTGATTATGTAGAACAAAAGTATATTGTAAATTGGCATAAATTGTATATCATTTCTTAATGTGATTACATTGTTAGTACGTGTATTGCTGAATTGACGCAAATCTATATTCTTTTTTTAATTCATCTAAATTAGTAAGAACTGTTTTTAAAGAATAAGATTCAAAATTCTGGACTTTTTCTTTTTGGAGGTATGCACGTACACTTATAATACAATAATTAAATAACAGTTTATTATGAAAGAAAGATCCAAAAAATATCAAATTTTTTTTTATGTGAAATGAAAAATATAGTTTAAAGTCCAGATATTTCGGAAGGTATTATATTCTTATTTTTTACTTGAAAGGGTAGACCGAAAGGATATGGTTGGATGTAGTGAAAGAAGATATGGTGACTCATGGCCTAACTGAGGGTATGGCTCTTGCTAGAGCATAATGGCAGACCACGATTCGTGTTGTCGACCCCAAATAGTTGGAAAAAGGCTTTGATGATGATGATTTTTTACTCGAAATTAAATTCATATTTAAAAATCCAAGCATTTAGGAACATATAATAGATCATATTCTTACTTGATTAGCAAAATAGGAAATAATAGAAGTTAGTTGATTTAGAAAAAGCATACGGTAGGATACGTAGAGTCTTAATTTACTGGATGCTGGAAAAGATAAGGAGTCTCTAGAGGATATGTTGACATGGTAAGAGTCATGTACGAGGGGGTGTTAACTAGTGTGAGGACAACTAGTGTAAAGGCAAGTGAGTTTTCAGTGATTGTAGGCTACATCAGGAGTCAGCATCTAGCCTATATCTATTTATCATGGATGAAAATTTTGATTGATGAGACTAGAGACGTCGCCAATGCAAAGTTAGAACTTTTGGAGGGATGTCTACAATCTAAAGTATTTAAAATTAGCCAGACTATGGCAGAATAAATGGAATGCTAGTTTAGTAATAATATGAGTGAAACAAGGTAGTAATTAATCAATATTAAAAAAAAAGATAGTAGTAGTTAAGATTGATGGCCAAGAAGTACTTAAAAATATCTTGGGTTGATAATCCATGATAATGGAGAGATATAGATATTGGACATGGAATTAGAGTTGGGTGTGGGAAGTGGAGATATGCGTATGGAGTTTTATGTGATCGTCACATTACTAATGAAATTGAAGGGGAAGTTTTATAGTAAGGCTGTTGGACCAGCCATGCTTTATGGGACGGAATGTTGCATGGCCAAGAAAGAACATATACATAAGATGAGTGTAGTTGAGATGCAGATGTTGGGATGGATGAATGGCAAGACAAGAAATGATAGACTTTGGAATGAATACATTCGAGAGAAACTTGGCAGTGGCTCCAATAGGCGATAAGATGAGGGACCTAGGTGTGTTGGCCATGTGCATTGTAGACCTAATACAACACCGCTTGAGAGGGTCACTAAAAGGGCAAGGGGAAGGCCAAAAGGACATGGATGGAAGTAGTGAGAAGAGATATAGTGAATTATGGTGTGACTGAGGGTGTGGCTCTTGATAGAGCGGAATGGCGGAATAGGAATCGTGTAGCCGACCCCGTCCCAAATTGTTTTGATGAGGCTCAGATGATGATGATAATAGTAAGAAAGTCAAGGAAATCAAAAAATTTAAATTTCTTTTAATCCTATATTGTTAGAGAACCTTATTTATTAGGGCCATAAATCTCATATAATCAGGAAGGTAGCCCTTTTCCTTACTTAAAAATAAATAAAAAATATTGAGACTTTCTCTTACTACAAATGCAAGGCAACCTTATTTGTCAGGACTCTATTGTGTAAAGGAAGATTTTTAATTTGCATGGAGAGAGAGTGGGGGGAAATTTTTTGTTAAGGCTATTATTGAATCAAACATTATGGAGGGTCAATATTGCTTGGTGATGAGTGATGATTGACATCCTAAGCAAATTAGTATATGTTAGTGTGGGTATGTTGAATGGGGTCAATTGATTTGGGATGGTTACATTGGGATTCCTCGGGGGATTGGTTTGGTGTCACAATGTGGCCATGGAGTTCTGGAAGGGAGTGAGGCTCAGTGTCTATAATGGTAGGTGACTAAATTATGTACTGCTCATTGGTGTCATGAGGGTTCAGTGGTAGATTAGTTTTGGACAACCTTTTTTGTGGCTTGAGACAAATGATGTTATAGATTATTTCTCGTTGCTCCAGGTACAAGTCAGTTGGATTATTTTGGAAGTATATGTGATGGAGAATCAGGGCAGTTGGTTGGTTTTCTGTAGTCACTGCAAAACTATATTAGCTCCTTGGTTGCAGAGAACAATTTGTTAGATACATGGGATGATCACGTACTATTTCAGTTAAATATATGTATATGCATGTTTGAAAATGGCGGACTAGTGCTTCTAGAAAGAAAAAGGCAATGGCTTGTCCAGATCTAAATGGGGATGTTACTCAAAGAGTTCCTCATTTCTTTTGATTTCCAGTTTCATTCTCGTTGATAGTTATTTATGGGATGTAGGCTTTTAAATTCTTTTGTATTCGTGTCAAGGATGCAGAAGACATCAGAGCTCATCCTGCAATTCTGGTTGATGTGAAAATACAAAGAATGCACTTGTTCTATTTATGTATATCGTGTATCAGCTCTACCTCTGCATGGAAACTTGCTAAAGATGATCACTGCATCATTAGAATAATGGAGGATTGTTACTATGGTGAGCTTTATTTTATGCAGTTCTTTGGAGAACCTAGGGTAAATGGTCATTTAGGCTTTCGGAAGTAGGAATTCCAGTATTGGGGATGGCATGCATTGGTTTGGAAGGAGTTATTCAACTACCATAAACTAGGGTGTGAAATCCTCAGCTATTGAATAAAAAACTGCTGGAGGTGATTATGTGATTTAGCTTAAAAACAATGAAGATTGAATCATGGCATTTCCACTACAATGAACCTCCACCTTGATGGATGCTTGAAAGGAAATTAAGGCTCAATAGGTGTTGCAGGACTTGCCAGATGCTGAACTATGGGGATAGTTGGATGTTTTTCAATGGTACGGTAAATCTTAGTGAGCTAAGAGGACTTTGAAGTTTTGTGATTTTTTTTATTGTTCCTTGAAGGGGACTATATGCATGTTCAATATTTAGGAAATGTCATTCCTCGAGGCTTAATGACTTTGTTGCTCTTCTGCAGAAGTATACAGCATAGCAGATTGCCTAGCAAATATTGGTTTGAAAAGGTTATCCTGGAGCCATTGGATTTCAAATCATTATAGTTCTTGAAGCCTGCTTTTTGGGATTTCTTCTTTCCTTTTTTAGTGAAATTATTATCTAGAGAAGTACAAACAATGTGAATATCCATTTGATCAATCTTCTCTTTCAGGTGAAGAAAGTATTGCATAGCTTGAGAAGAAAATAACTAAAATGCTTCAAAAGGGCTTGTACATGTCTTTTCATTCTGTAGGCTTGTTAGGCACCACCCCTTAATGGATGATATAGTATAAGTCTATTAATGGCCTTCTAGAGACTGTTGCTTCATGTATTTATTTCTCATCCTATGTTGTTGTTCACTGCGACCTCAGTTGAACAGACTATTTGTTAAAACATTATCCCTTTCTCTCACTTGCCCATTTGTGAGTGAAAAGGGCTATTGCTTGGTCCATTCCATTCCAGTATTAATGGGCAAGGCAGCTACTCTTTTCTTCTTATTTGAAAAACCTTGTGAAGCATTCCCTTGCCTTTATTTTCTTTATTTAGAAATGCCTTTATTTTCTAGATGAACTGTTCTTTCATAGAAATATGGGAATGTCCAAACTGCACCCTATTTTATTGGCTATATTACTTATGCTGTGTGCCCCACTTGTTATTTATTGTATTGGGCAGGCCAATTTAGCGTTTTTTGCAGATCTTTAAAATTGGTTGGAGTTTCTTGTCAGATTAATTTGGTACGCCTGTTTCATCTGGAGCTGATTAGAATTTCATGCTTGTCAGACACGTCAGTTTCTTTTAGACTTACGGAAACATGAATCTCCACTGGATTAATGCTTAATCCCCTTTCTAAAGACCATGCTTTGTTGCACAAGAGGGAGGAAGCCACAGAAATGTTTGCTCCCTACTGAAGGAGAGAGGAAGTCAGAGTTATTGTTACTGGACTCATCTACCCTAGGTAGCGATTCTGGCTTGGAATCTCGATTCCGCGTTTTCGTTATTGAATTTTTACATATCTCGATTCTTGGGAGTTAGAGATCACGATTCCACATTTTTTGAATCTCATTCCCAAGACATTGGAATCATCTCCTATTATGTCGACCTCCATTTAAAGCTCCTTCAGGTCTTCATGTAAGAAACCCCAACTTGTTATTACATCACATCCACCAGGTTTATACCATTTATACCCCAATCAGATCTACTCCACTAAACCTATCACCCATCACCCGCCTCCAAAACCCAAACAAAACCCCACTCATTCCATGTCTGCAAATTCCAAACCTAAAGTCTTCTTATGCCCAAGCCATTTCCTCTAAGACATCCACCGGAGCTTAGCCCATTCAACCCACTGTCCCCTCGCTGTTGGTGAAAAAAACACTACTTTCACCTCATCGTGAGCTGCCGCCGTAGCTGCAATACTATAACCAAGTTTCCATTGACCCTGTTTCTTTCTCCGACCCCCTCGGTCATTGAAAATGCCGCCATCTCTTTCTTCAACAACCTTTTCTCAGTTCAAGAGGGGCCTAGATGACTCATGTTTGATTTCACTGTCTTGTCTATGTCTCATACTGAAGCCTCTACTCTGATCAGGCCCTTCGTACCTGAAGGAAGGCACTCTGCCATCACCTCCCTTGGTAAGGACATGGCCCTTGGGCTAGATGGCTTCCCCATTGCTTTCTACACCAATTTCCTTGACCTTCTCCTCCCCGACATCTCTGCCTTTATTCACGAATTCCAGCACAGGTACACTATCAGCGAAAATTTGAATAGCGCTTCAATTGCTCTACTTCCCAAATTCGAGGGAGCCAATGACCTCAAAGATTGTAGGCCCATCAGCCGCCTCAATTCCTCCTATAAAATCCTCTCCAAGATCCTGGCCACCAGGCTCAGGTCAGTTATGGTCAACATCATCTCCCCACAACAAAGTGAGGTTGTCTACAAAAGGCAAATTGTGGATAGTGCAGTTGTGGCACATGAAGCTATCCACTTCTGCCACTCCTCCAAGATCCCGTGGCCTCATTTTCGAACTCAACTAGAAAAATCTTATGAGCACGTCCTTTGGCCAAGTCTTCTCCTCATCCTCAATGGGATGGGCTTCCACTCTAGGTGGAGTCAATGGATTGAAGCATGTATCGCTTGTTCCTCTCGCTGTTCTAATCAATGGCACTCTTAAGGGGTACTTCCCCGGTACTCGAGGGCTCCGGCAAGGAGATCCTCTATCCCCTTTTCTCTTTGCCTTCTTTGCAGAAATTTTTGGTAGGTCTATACCTCAGGTCTATCTCTTGACTATATACCTAAATGGCACCTTTAAGGGCTTCAAAACCTCCAGGGCTGGAGTTGAGATTAGCTACCTTCAGTATGCTGATGACGCTTTAGTCTTCCTTGATTCCAACCCTTAGCAAATTGCTTTAGTCTTCCTCGATTCCAACCCTTAGCAAATCGATAAACTTTGGTTATTTCTATGCTGCTTCAAACTGGCTGCAAACATGAGAGTCAATATGTCCAAATCCAAACTCATAGCAATACATCTTCCTGATAATCTTTTGCACTCCCTGGCCCATAGACTTGGATGCTCGAATGCTTCCTTACTTCTTAAATGTCATGACCTGCCTCTGTGTGGGGAACCCCTGGAAAGCTCTATGGACCCCATCATTGAAAAATTTTGATACAAACTGGGATCGTGGAAAGGCTGGTTTCTCTCCCTATGTGGGGGGATCGCTCTCATCAAGTTTACTCTCAAGTACTTCTATGTATGCTCTATCCATCTTTGTTATGCCTGCCTTGGTCATCAAAAATCTTAACAAACGTATGCGCTCTTTCCTTTGGTCCTTAGACCACTCTGCCAAAAAGATACCCCTCATTTCTTGGGACAAAGTTTGTCAACGAAAAAAGCCGGTGGTATAGGGATCCGCAATCACAAATTGACCAATCGGTCTCTCTTAGGAAAATGGTAGTGGTGTTTTGCCACTGACCACAATGCCCTATGTATCTGACTGTCTGGATTGGTTTTTCTCAGATAACTGTAGACTGATGACCTCTGCTTTTTTCTATGGTTCACTCTCTTGTGGGGATACTTTTATGTAACTCCTCAGGTACAGAGTAACGCAGGGGACTGTGTTTTGTTCTGGAAGCACCTATGGATAGGGGACCAAACTCTAAAAGACCTTTACCCCTACTTTCCCGATAGCCTTGGACAAAGACGGCCCGGTAGCCTCCGACTTTCAACTCACCAACAGTCAAGAGATTTGGATTCTGACATGGTAGGAATCTCGCTTCATGTGATATGCATTGTTCGGATAGCGATTCTTACTAGAGGAATCATCTGGCTACCCGCGATTATGACATTCTGATTTGTAAAACAACTTGGATTCACAGGCGTTTCCAACAACTAACAGTCAAAATCCATTTATGAAGTTCTCATGTCTTCTTTCACGAAGAGACACATGGTTTGTTCCTTTTAATCATTTTACCCATTATGGGGTTAGAACCTAAATTGTTTGTCCGATACACAGTTGGGAAGTTACTCTGGACATCCTTTTTTTCCGTAGTACTTCATGATGTTGGTATTTCATATTTCGACATGCGTACATGCATGTGCATTTGTTTACATAGATCTTCTCTTCTATTGTGGGGATATTAGGTGATAAAAACTCATTATGGTGAATGCGCCCTGTAATGGTGCAAGTAGATATATGAATTGATTTATGCTTGACCTTTGAAAACAGTGCCCTAGTATACCTTGACCTTATATTACGCTTAGGGAGTGTGTTGAAAAGCTGCAGGTGCTGAAAAGCCCTGAAGAGCGCGAACGCAAGCTTAATGAATTGCCAGATGTGCATACAGACCCAAACATGGACCCAGACCATGAGTCTGACGACGCCGAGGAAGAACCAGATGATACTAAGAGTGGTATATGCCTATTTCTTCTTAGTAGGATTCTGCATAGCCGATTTTTTAACAATTGTTTATTTATAGAGCATATGTTGTGGTAAAACCTTTAATGTTATTTCTTTTCGTGTTCAAATTTACAACCACATCAGATGCTTTGTCTGTGTGTGTGTGTGTTAGGCATGGCGTGGTATTGGATAGCATAACCTGTACAACATATAGCATAACCTGTACAACCTATCTGTTTGGATAGGATGGGCTGTGCAGTGAACTTCTTGATGTTGCTTTTTCTTTTCAAGTCTACAATCTTCTGATTCTCTCTCTCTCTTCCAGAAAACTACAGGACACCCAGAGATGCCAGATTTTCTTCTAGAAAGGGGAATGATCCAATTTCTCCAGGCAAAGGAGCTTCAAGTGAAGGCTGGGACGGTGGCACCAGGAGAAGTTCGGGGGGTACTCGGGATTCAAGCAGAAATAGTGTGGGAAAATCTGGTTCATGGGAAAGGGGAGGCAGTGGTGCTTCTTCCACTGGAAACACGTGGGATCGTAGCAAGAGCGCTTCAACATGGGGAACTCCCAAGGAAGAAAAAGGGGATGAAACTTGTAATCAGCAGACCAACCAAACCCTTCGGAACCAATCAAATGACTGGTCATCGAGCAAAACGCAGCCGGTTATAATTGGATCTGCCCCATCAAGCAATGCGTCTAAGTCAGAATTACCTTCTAGTTTGGTAGGGGTAAATGCACCAACAGCCCAACTTGTGGTGCCCTCTGAGACTGAGAAGGTTTGGCACTATCAAGACCCATCCGGAGCAATTCAAGGGCCTTTCTCTATGACCCAGTTAAGAAAGTGGAGCACTACTGGTTATTTCCCTGCTGAGCTGAAAATATGGAAAGTTTTGGAGAGGCAAGAAGATGCCATGCTTTTGACGGATGCACTGGCTGGTAAGTTCCTTAAAGAGCGCCAGTCATCGAGTTGGGAAGGAACTATGACTGGAGTGGCCGAAATTAAGGAGGGACTGGCTGGAGGTTCCTCTAACCCTAATCAGTCATGGTCTTCACAGGCCCATGGCCAAAGGTACCAAACCACACCTCAATTTCCAGCAACATTTGCAACGGCTTCTAATCAAAGAAGTGAAAGCCTAGGAGGGATTGGATGGAATACAGGTCAAAATCATGGAAATAGTTGGAATTCAAATAGAGAACTGGGAGCTCATTCTGGTGGTAACAATGCTAATGATGGTGGTGATTCCTTGAAGGACTGGTCTGCCTCCTCATTAGTTGTGAACACAAAGTCATCAAAAGAAGTTTGGGAATCTGGTGAGCAAACCAGCAAGAATGAATTGTCAGAATTGCCTACTCCAACTCCAAAATCAAGTTCAGGCGGTTTCACAGGGGATATGGAATTGGAGAACAAACAAACAGGCGTATCTCTTACTACTAAACCAGAAAATGGTAGCTGGGGTGGTCAGGGAAACACTTGGAGTTCACAATCTCAGTCTTCTTTCTCAGGTTCAGTTCCAATGGTTTCGGTGCCAAAAGGGAATGAGACCTTGAACCAGGATATCGGGAATGACCTTCCGAGCCCTACTCCTGGTGCAACTCCAACATCCACCTTGGAAAAAGGCACTTCAAATATCGGAGCGGGTTTCGAGACGAGCCCTTCTGTTACTTCTGTTTGTGCTGGGGAAGCCCTAGTCACAAAAGATTCGGTAGTTGCTGTTTCTTCTCTCGGTCAGGGATCCCTATCGGTTTGGTCACCGCAAGCACCTGTTACTGCAAAGCTATCTCAAGATTCTCACTTCTTTAATATGCAAGGTTCAGTGGTGGAAACTGTTGGTGGTTTTTCCCAGGCTCCTTCTGTGAACTCTCAGGTACCGAATATAATCCCAAATCCTACCATCAATGACCATGGATCCCAGTCCAATGGTTTAGTACAAATTGACTTGAACCCTAGGGCTGTTCTTGATAGTTGGGGTCAAGCTCAAGAAAGAGTGCATCCTTGGGGTGGTGCATCGGGTTTGAGTGGTCACCAATGGAGTGCACCCACCTCAGTTACCATTGATCGGACTTCTGGTTCAGGGTGGGTCTCGGTTGCAGCTCAAGAAAACTTTAATCCTAATTCAGGTCTGGGAACAACAAAAGAAAGCCCAAACCCCAATTCGAGCTGGGGAACAGCTCTCGGAAACCCTAACCCTAATTCAGGATGGGGAGCTGTCGAAAACCCTAGCCCTAATTTGGTTTGGGGCTCTAGTGGAAATTCGAATATGGGATGGGGGGCTAACAAAGCTTCGGAGGGTGGTGGCCATGGTGGCTGGGGTCCACAGAGGCATGATGGAGATGGGTTGTCTTCTGGTCGAGGTGGTGGGTGGTATGGTGATTCAGGCCATGGTGGAAGACCTTGGAGTGGAAGGCCTGGTGGTGGTGGGCCTAGGCCATCTAGAGGGCAGAAAGTGTGCAAGTTTCATGAGAGTGGACACTGCAAGAAGGGTTCATCCTGTGACTTCTTACACCCTTGAACAGGCCTTTCTCACTCACTCTCTCTCTCTCTGAATTGCGCAATTCAATGAGAGTGGGCACTGCCAGATTAGGGACTCCTGTCGCATCCTGCAAACCTAGGCAGGAATGTCAATTTGTTGCTCTCTCTCTCTCTCTCTCTCTCTCTCTCTGTTTCTGGTTTAATGTATATTCATATTCTGTTACGGTAGAGTAGGGTAAAGATCTCTTGGCTGAGCTGAAGGCAGTCTCTGTTTGGCCTCTTAACCGTGGTGTATTAACCGACTGCAATTTTGGGCTGGGATGTTTCTGCTTTCTAGTAGAGAGACCGTGAGAGTTATTGGTTGGCAGGGCCCAGATGTCGATATCGCTGTTTATATGCAATCTCTTTTATAGAAGGGCCTCAAAGTATTTACATGTATCTGATATTGCATAGCATTCTAACCTGCTACATGAATAAAATATGAATTAGTGTTTTACAGATAGCTGGGCCCGCCCTAAGATATTTCCGAGATCCTGAGGAATGGGAAGCCTTGACGCGAAGTTGGAGAGAATAAAATTGCCTTAGTAGTGTATTGGATGTGCATAAGTCTGCTTAACTGTCCATCAAGTGTGATGGATTTGATATGGTCTTATTTGATTCATAATATTTGTGTGCTATGATGAAATGATGTGGTCCCAATTAAATGGCTAGTGACCGAAGACCTACTATTGTGATTTAGTGATGATCCAGTTATAATCTTCCAAATCTTGTGTTCAGAGGACCTTGAGGACCCCTAAAGATAGTGCCTCCTCAAGGCTTTAGTTGGATAAGTTTGGTACTTGTCGGAAATAAGGAGATAATGCAATAGGTCGTTGGGGAAGAGAGAAATGACATGTTACTTATTTTTACCCAAAGGAATTGTTCTTTATATTTTAAACAATCTAGTGTTCTTTGTATGTAAGAGATAATTTTTCTTCTCATGTATGTTTGCTTTTGATCTCATCATCATTAAATATTTTTTTTTTTTTTTCAACTAGTTTTTTTGATCATTAAGGAGCAGTATTTTCTCATTCCATCACATGTGGTGCAAACAATATAAACAAATGGCAGGGACATGAGATGCTACTCTTAAAATTCAGTTCCCAGATGTTTTCCAAAGGAGTGCTTTTTCTTGAGGCAAAGAGTGCACTAGTTTACTAGGAAGGGTAGTCAAAAGTGTGTGGAGCACAAATTGCATTGTCTAGAAAAGTTGGTAATAGAATGATTGAAAAAATTATGGTCTTGATGAAACAAAGTGAGGTATACTGTTACCCCTTATGGAGAGGATCAGGTCATATTGGAAGCTACTACCAGTGGGCAATTTTCTTGGACATCTTTATATCAGCTTTTATTTAATAATATAGAGCTTGGGGATGCAATGAAGGAGCAAGATATGGCCCTTATCAGTCTCTCATAAAGTCCAAGCATTTATGTGGCGACTGTCACAAGAAGATATGTATAGTTGATAATTTTGAGGAAGAGAGAGGTAAGATCCTGCCAAATGTAAGCTTGATAGGCAAAATGGATGAGGACTAGAATATTTGTTTATGCCTGGCAATTAGAGAGAGACGGGATGACTTTACAGACAGTTAATATACAGTTGGTAACCTTAGAAGCTTTCATCAATCTCATGATCCTTAAGGCCCCATTCACCTAGATAGGAAAAATAGTGTGGACCCTCTTGGTAGTTGTATTATGATGATGATGGAATGGGTGAAATCAAATAACATTTGAACTTTTTTTTTTTTTTAAATAAAAAAATAATACAATTAGGTTATTTACTTTTAATATAAGGATGTCACAATTGCTCTTGTCCATTAGATTTCCAATCAGGTGGTTGTAAGAGTGTTATTGACTAGATTCAAAGTTCAAATTGTTTTTTTAAGAACTTTGTGACACACTTCAAACCATTCAATTTGACAACTAATAGCTAGGAGTGATGCATTGGAAGGGTTATTACTAATGTAGACAAGATTGGTATTCTTCCTGACACAACAATGGGAGCTTTCTTTAGGAAGGAGTGTAGGGAGATAAACAAGACTCTAGAAGTAATTAAGTTGAGAACTGAAAGAAAACAGGGCCGATATATGAAACCACCACCTAGAGGAACTACTATGTTATACTTTGATGGAAATTCGGATGGGAACCCTAGTGTTGCAGGTAGGAGTGATAAGAGACTCAAATCCTGTTGTTAAAGTCTCATTTTCTAGTTCAGAAGGAAAATGTACTGCCAATGAAGCCGAGCACAAGGCATTATTGCAAGGAGAGGAATTATTAGACAGTATACAAAGGGGTGGATAATTGAATGGAATTCATGTAATGTTATCAGCTGCAGTTAAGGTGAGCAAAGCATACTATGGAGATTGATCCCTACATTTTACCAAATTTGGAATAACATTGGTGGGATAAAATTTAATTATGCATTGCTATAGGGAGTAATGCAATAACAGATGCCCTTGCAAAATTGGGGTCTAGCTATGGCATTTTGGTAGTCAACACTTATTGATACTTGTAAAAGGATACGATTTTGTAAAGGACACAGTTTCCGACTCACCTATTACCGTACGGTCCCTTGTCTATCTGACGTCCATCTCTAAGATGGATGTCAAAAAATGTTACATCCACGCAAAGTTAAAATGGACGGTGAAGAAAGGAATTCGAAAAATAACATTTACATTTTTTGAAAAAGAAAAATTCCGAAATTCAATCATTGTCATGGTTAAGATTATCGAACCGTAATATTTTGGGTCGAAAATATCATCTTTGAGATATATTTTGTAGGCAGACCGCACAAAAATAGTGAGTCAGCTGACTCACCAAACATTTTTCCTTTTGTAAATCTTTGATTGAAGAAATGAAATTGTCACAAGTTAATTATTAGAAAAGCAAAAAATAAGATTTGATTCCTCAAATTCCAAATAAGACAAATCTCAAAATTTGAACTTAAATGGAAAACAATAAAGGAAAGTCTAAAAAATTCTTTAACAAAATTTCGAAACCAAAACCTTAAGAGGCTAAAATATGTTAGCGATGATTTTTTCATCTTGTTTATTATAAACAAGGGGTAGTCTTCTTAAGTGCCTAAATGATTCTATGCTCTAGTAAGAACAAAATGCACGGTTTTCCTCAAATAATACCTTACCAAAGTGTATTCTTAGGCCCCAAAATTCTGGATATATAATCTTCTTAGGCCACAAAATTCTGGATATAGAATCTACACACTGAACAAAGCACCTAGGAAAAGAAGATTTGCACACCTACAAAAGTTTATGCTCTACGATCAAACGTCTGATGGCTCATTTTCTTACAATCAGATCTAGGTCTGTCATCATCATTATAAGAACAATAAGATCTAGGTTTGTCATCATCATTATCAGATCGTTCATTTTCTGAACAATCGGAGCTAGGTCTGCCAAAAACTGAAAATCCGTTATTTTTCTTTTGAAAGTACTCGTCTAATAAATTGCATCAGAAAATTAGGGAAATGGAAATAGTTTGATAGGGCTGCAGTCCTATTAGATGAGTAAAGCCTTACCTCATTTTCTGAGATCTAGGGATGTAAAAACTGAAAATCCATTGTTTTTCTTTTGAAATTACTTGTCTAATAAAGTGCATCCCAAAAATAAGGAAATGAAAATATTTGCGTAAATTACAAATAACCTCCAAGAAGAGACTTCTTATGCAACTTACCCCCAACCAATTTTTTTTTTACTTGTTACCTCAAATTTTATCTTTTCTAGCAAATACCCACAAGTCATAAAAAAGGTAAAATGAAGACCAAAATACCATTTGAAAAGCTTGCAGTCCAGCACAAAATGGGGGTAGTCCGGTATTATGGGCATTTTCGTTAAAAAAATATGACTTTTTTTGATTTGGGGGTATTTGCTTAAAAAGTTCAACCGGGGGTAAAAGTTGGTACAAAACTTTGTTGGGGGTAGGTTGTCTAGAAAGTCTCCTCTTGAGGGTTTTTTTTTTTTTTGTAATTTTTTCAAAATAGTTTGATAGGGCGCGACCCTATTAAATAACTAATGCTTTACCTTAAAACTTACCGAAAATAGAAACTTTGACGTGGAAAAACATTCAAATTGATCGTCACGTCCTTAATCATTATGGTTCTAAAAAATTAAGATTTCAAACTCTAAAAATAATGTATATTGTAACACATTATCTAGACCATAAATTTTTTTTAAAAACATATGCTTTCCAGATGAGGAATTGAAATGAAACTTTAGTTTGTTTTCATAAAACCTAAGCATGTAAAACTGCATCCTTTCTAAAAAGAAAAAGTTTATATAAGGTTGTAACCTTAAAATGTAGAATTACAGATGCACCTCAAAAATCCATCAAAAAAGGTTGTTTTAATGCTAAAAAAACTTGAATTGATCATCTCGACATCGAGATGTATGAATATGAGAAAAAATAAAAAATTAAGTCTCAGAAATAGTGCATCTTGCCATACATTATCTAGACCATCCATTTTCAATATTTTCATATGTTTATAAATCTACTTGATTTTAACTATTTTTGAAATTTAAAATTTTATAATTAGATATGAAAATAGATTTTGAGGTAATCCTAGTAATTATTTTTTACCAAAATTACATTTTATGATAAAATTTGGAGGTGCACCTTAATTGGATCGGTTAAATTTGCAACCTTATAGAAACCACACCCTTTCGAAAATCATGGTAGGTATTTTGCCGGAGGGAGCAGATATACAATTGATCCCGCGGGATCACATTATACCTGGTTTTATCGTCCCCTCGTCCTACCGTTCCCGCAGCTGGCGAAAAGAGCGCTCCCCTGGTCATGGGGTAAATTACCAGTAAACATGTTGCTTGCTTCGATCTCTCACGCATCTCCCCTCTCCGCATCTTTTCTTCTTCGTCAGAAAAGCTCTCATTTTTACAGCCATGGCTACTTTCCTGGAGCTTCCTGTCTTTACAGAACAAACATTGGTAATGGGTTTGGATCCTTACGTTGCATTGCTCAACTATCAGAGCTTGCACCTGCAGCTTCTGCTGTCTATGGAACGCTCCTCTTGGGTGGAGGCCTTTTTGCCTGTAGGTTTTCTTCCTTTAATTCCTTTATTTTTTGGCAATGTTGATGCAATGTCATTGGTCAGTATTCTCTTTCAATTTGTTTGAAAATGGGTTCTCTGTGTTTCTGCTGATTGTTATTATTTTCCTCGCACTTGTGCTTTTTTCGTTGGTTTATCGAGGTTTTCTTGTTGGGTTTAAATTGAACTGTCTTAGCTACTAGGGGATGGAACGCAGAAAAAAGTACCATTAAGTTATAGACTGACAATGTTATTATACACTAGAATCGACGAGGTAAGGTATGCAATTCTTCGGGATAATTTTTACATGGAAATCATGGGTTTTCGAAAACCGGAATAATAATGAAATAGTCATTTTTAAATGGCTTTTTTAATATCATGGAGAATCTAAAGTATGTGCCTTTTAATCTTGATTTTAATGCTCAGGAGTTAGTATCACAACCCTTGAGAAATTCACAGGGATTGAATAGCACTTGACAGTGGGAAGATATGTGATAAGATACAACAAACATGTGCATCTGTATGCATGGATTATTTGTCAGGACTGTATGGTTTTGGGTTCAAATCTCTTACTTATGAGGCCAAAAGAAAAGAAATCACCTTAGAATATTTAGATGTAGGCTAGCTATGTGGAAGACGATATACCTGTCAGTGGGGGTCAGGATTATGTTTATCAAAGCTACCTTTTTCCGACATTCCGGCATATCAGGGTTTGCAATGTGCATGTAAAAATTCCCACAAGTGTGGGGAATAAGAGCAAATGATTAGGGTGTGATTTCCTTGGGAAATGGTCAGTCAACAAAGGTTAATACAACCTGGTGAATTGGGACACAATGTGTCTTCCTAAGCTACGAGGAGTTGGGGACCTGAAAAATCGAACAAACTAATGATGTTTTATTAGAAAATGGTGGTGGTGCTTTGGAAATCCAAAAGACACACCTAAGGAAGTAGGTGATGAATCGTTGCTTTGGCGTTGACAATTATTTCTAGGGATGCCTTAGGAGCAATGAGGAGCATAAATGATACAAGGGAGATTTCATTAGGTAGATGCAATATATGTTAGAAGCTAGGGACAAAGTTAGCTCATGGAAACGTCTGTGGTTGGGTGACACTTTCCTCAAGGATCCATCTCAATACAGTTAGTGCTCCGGAAGCCACACTTGCAGAATCGGTGGAATGATTTATCTGTAAAAAGGGTTGTAATGTCAAATTTCAACATGAATGACATGAATTTCCAAATCATTGCCTCCTCTCCCCAAAGCAGTCCACAACAATTCACCAAAACCCTCATATTCTGCCGCTTGTACTCTCTCCTTAATGTACTTCTCAAAAAGCCATTTTACTTGTGGAGACCCGTTGTTGGAATTCGTGCCTCCCTTGCTAATCCAAACCCATTGCTAATTGCAGTTAATTTCTACATCGAGAATATTTATGTGGAATAAAGAAGAGGGAAAGCTATTCCTTAGAGATGTAGTGGAATTTTAAGAAATGATCAACAATTGTGGCCTCATAGAATTCAGGAAACACTGCTACAATTGCTTTTGGGGAAAGAACGAAGTAGGAGTAGCTTTTATCTATGAAAAGCTAGATAGAATATTGCTTCGAACAAATTACTCAGTTCTTTCCTTAACTCTAAAGTAAATTGCTTACCAATACTGACTTCAAACCCCAACCTGTTGCACTCCAATTTGACCAGCTCCTTGATTGGGGACCTAAACCTTTGAAAGTCTTGAACATGAGGTTTTAAGAATAAAATTGTGAGGAGATTGTAAAAAATTGGAGATTATAAAAAAATGGTTGGCATGAAATGGCATCCACCCAAAATTCAAAAGCTTCAAAAGGCCCTAAAGTTTTGAAATTTAGATGTCTTTGGTTTGGTTCTCCTTGAAGGTGGATTGACGAAAAAATAGATATGGTACAAGAACAACTTGAGTTAAATACAGATCACTTTGAAATTTAAGGGGAGGAAACAAAACTCAAGAGGGGTTCACCGTAGCACTCTCGAATGAGGATTCTTTTTGGTAATAAAGCCCAACACAAAACTGGATTGCCATGGTGATTCTTATAGAAAATTCTATTTTCTCAAAAACAATTATTAGGAGTGCGGAACAACCATTTCTAAACTTAAAAAGTAAGATGGCTTAATCTCCAACAACAAGGAGGAGGTCATCCATGGAGTTACTAGCTTTTACAACAGCTCTAGGAAGAGTGCAACCAGTCTCCTTCAAATCTGATTCTCCCCATGAAATCTAAATCAACAAGAGAGAAAACAACTCCTCCAAAAAGAAGTCACCTCTGAGGAAATTGCTAATATTGTAACAAGTCTAAGCCCAAACAAGTTCCTTGGACCCAATGGTTTTCATGCTGAATTTTTTAAAATACAGGGGCACATAATGGGTTCGGAAATGACAAGTAGCAAAAGACATCTCTCATAGGAAATCAATAATGCAGTCTCTTAACGATAATGCGATCTCTTAACATTCGTCACTCTAATTTCAGATAAGAAACTCTCCAGCATCAACTATATGCCTAATAACCTTTGCAATGTATCTATAAGGTGTTCTCTGCACCATCAACTATTGGCCTAGTAGCCTTTGCAATGTATCTATAAGGTTATAAGCAAAATCTTTGATAATATACTTTAAGAGGTGCTCACCAGCATCATTAGCTCTGTCCAGGATGCCTTTCTACAAAACGGAAGCAGTTTCACAAAGGCTTTAATTGCGCATGAGCTTATCCATGGTAAAAAAAGAATGAGCCTTTTGTTTAAAAATATACCTCCATGAGGCCTTTGACAAATTAAATTGAGAATTTTTAATCAATGAACTTCAAATATATACATACTCCTTAATGATACCTCTTACTTTAAGGGCAGAAATGGGCTTCGATATGGAAATCCCTTATCCCCATAACTCTTTCTTATAGCCATGGAGTGTTTTAACAAAGCTTATATAAAAGAAATATATAGGTTTTGATCATCGTGAATCACTCAAGTTTAAATTACACACTCCCATGCTTAGTGTTAATTTTCATGCATGTTAATACAGGAGGTGGCTACCTGCTCAAAACCTACTTATTGAACAGAGTGTTTAATACGCCAAAAAAAGAAGGAATGTACAATTTATTCAAAACTTCAGGTATCATGAAATCAGAGCTGTAGCTGCCTTGCTACGGTTATTGAACACACTGTTCATTCATGCTGAGGTATTGAAAGGTTAATTTGGAGTCTTAATCATAAAGGTGCATTCACAGTGCGCTCATTTTATGAATCCCTGACAAGTTCCAGCAATGGCCAGGCTACGGTCACTTCTTGAAGTGCTTGGAAAGTCCTGGTTCCACAAAGAACACAAGCTTTTGGGTGGTTGGACATCCCGGCTAAGATAATGTTCATCAATTCCTTGATGAGCCAAGGAGTTGATGCAAATAAAAATTGGGGTTGTTTAATTTTTTATTTTATTTATATTTTAAATTTTTATCTTAGGAATAAGAAGAGCACTAGGATAAATTAAGTAGGAGGACGGAGGATTTTGGTGCTTGAGTTGTTAAGTGGGACGATTTTGGTGTGTGATTGTTAAGTGGGAGGCTTTTGGGGGAATAGATTAGGAACTAATCTTTAGGGAAGGATTTTGGGAGGGAATAAAGATTCCCGTGAGAGGAAATAGGGAGATAGATGTGCGAGAGGAAATAGGGAGATAAGCATGAGAGAGAGAGAGATCAGGGAAAGATGTGCGTGAATTTTTAGAGAGAGAACTTATTTTTATGGGTTCTTATTTATTTATTTTCTTCTAGGTGTAAATAAGTTCTTATTTACTTATTTATTTTCTTCTAAGTGTATTTAAAGGGAAGATGCCACTCCTTGTAAAGAAAAGAGAGAATTGGATTTTAATTAAGAATTTGGATCTTGTGAATGGATCTTTTGGGCTGGACTCCCTTGGAAACTCTGATAGTGGGTATATTCTCTTACCTTTTATTATTATTTTTATTTTAATTATTTTTTCCCTCCATCTTCCCTGCATCAGTTGGTATCAAAGCAAGTAAGATCCAGCTATTGCAATGTCACTGAAAGCTAATCCCGTGGATGATCGGTTGGGGCAAGTTTTAGAAACTTTGACCAAAGTCATGGAGGATGTTCGAAGGGAATTTGGTGAAATGAATTAGTGGTTACAACAGTTGGAGAACAATCTTCATCACGAAGACGGTGTTTGCAATCATGAAGATCCGACACTAGATTTCGTTGTAGAGATGAATCGAGACCCACGACTAACTAAGGGTGCTGATCCTGAATGTGACGATCACATTGTGATGCAAGAACCATGCTATGAGGATCAACCACATAATCTTGGTATTCAGCTCGATCTTCCCAAGTTTTATAAGGAACTTGAAAAAGAAAAAGATATCACAATTGAGCCTGATATCCCTGTGTTCTACTTCGAGATGAGCACGAAGTATTTGATGAATCAATTTATTAAAGAAATTGAAGAAAAAGTACCAAGGCGCATGGTGGAACTTATTTGATTGGCCTCTTCAAGTTGGTATAATCTCGAGGTCGAGCTTCTCCCAACCTTGGGAGAATGATGCAAATAAAAATTGGGGTTGTTTAATTTTTTATTTTATATATTTTTTTAATTTTTATCTTAGGAATAGGAAGAGCTCTAGGATAAGTTAAGTTGGAGGGGAGAGGATTTTGGTGCGTGAGTTGTTAAGTGGAAGGATTTTGGTGTGTGATTGTTAAGTGGAAGGATTTTGGTGAACAGATTGGGAACTAATCTTTAGGGAAGGATTTTGGGAGGGGATAAAGATTCCCGTGAGAGGAAATAGGGAGATAGGCATGAGACAAAGAGAGATAAGGGAAAGATGTACGTAACTTTTTAGAGAGAGTTTATTTTTTATGGGTTCTTATTTATTTATTTTTTTTCTTCTAAGTATTTTTAAAGGGAATAGGTCCCTCATTGTAAAGAGAAGAGAGATGCGAATTGAGTAAGTTGATCTTGGGAAAGAGCTTTTTGGGGTGGACTCCCTTGCAAACCCAGAGAGAGGGTATATTCTCTCCCCATTTATTATTTTTTTTATTTTAATTATTTCTCCCTGCATCAGGAGTCCAAGCTCTAGAGATACCAAAACTTTGCATTATGGGTAAAAAAAGGAGCAGAGACATTTCCATATCTGCTTTTTCATAATGATGTAGCAACATAGGTACAACGCTATTTCCTTCAATCCCTTGGTTTTGCATGGGTGGTCCTGTAAATGTCCAATACATAATTCAGCAATAGCTCCTCCCTTACCATCTCTTGTGTGCATGTTATGGAGATTGGCCATAATCACAATTTTATGGTCATCATGGTTATAAAGAAACAAAAGGACTTTTATTAAAAAAAAAAAAGACTTTTCAATGATGCTATACAAGAACTTTAGGGAGATGATTGTTTTCTGGGCTACAACATAGGAAAGGACTATGGGGTTATCAGCTGTTGATTTCTTTATCAGTGTAAATCCGTTGCGGAATATGCCAACTGAGAAACGTTGAAACCCTTAACTGGTCCTCACTTCTTGAAGGAACTGAAAAAATTAAATCTTGACGGGAGTTATGTAAAGTCATGGGATTGGGCATGAATATGAGATTTCGTAGAGATCATATTGACATTCTTGGGCTCAACATGCAGCTGCAAAGGGAAACGCAGCGTAAGCCAATGGGCCATTAATCTCTGAAATTTGGAACCGAGTTCTTCCATCATTGCCGGTAGGGATTTTGTAATGTTATCACATGAGCTACTAAGGTTGGTACCCGTGGAAATTACCATATATCTTGTAAAATATTTTGGATATCTGTTCAGGCTTGAAAGTTGAACTTAGGTGGGTTGGCCATGTGCAGCGCCAACCCAGTACAACACATGTTAGGGAGTGCACCTAGGTTCGAGTGGAAGGCTAAAAGGGCAACGGGTAGGCTCAAAAGGACATGCTTGGATGTAGCAAGATAAGATATAGAGACGTATGGCCTCACTAAGGGTATCGTCCTTGATAGGGTAGAGTAGCAGACCAGGATTCGTATAGCTGACCCCAAATAGTTGGGAAAAGGCTCTAATGATGATGATGATGATGATGATTTGTTCAAGGTTGAAGGTGCTTCCTAAACTGTTTCCAAGAGCATTGTATGATGTTGTGGACTCATAGGCACAAGAATGGACTATTGATCTTTTATCTAATTATTTTTATTTTGTGAAGATGTAAAGCAATTATGCTTGTATATTTGAAACAATAAAGTACAATTAACAATAAAAAAGAAAAAGATAAAGAAAAAAGAAAAAGATAAAGAAAAAAGAAAAATTCCTATCATAGGTTGCGGAGTCTACATGGCATCTCATGCTAATCTCGACTTATAATGAGCAACACAAATTTCTAGTTTCTTAAGGACTAAATGATTGAGGAAATTGCTAGGTTTAGGTGAGGAAGACACTAAGGAGGACACCCCAAAATTCTGTATAATTTCTCCTAAAAATGAGAAAGTATTGGTCCTCTTTTAACTCTTGCTCCTAAGGCCCTACTTTGAATTCCATGAGGAATGGAAATGAATCAGATGGCGATGCTACTTATAAAAAATTTTAGATCGCCCTACTGGTTGATGAAGAGATCAAATAAAATTCAACAAGTTTTGGTTCAAATCCCAATTATTCAAACTTTTCTCCTTCCATTCATGTTTCAATTGTTAATGATAAAATTATTTCATATTTTTTCTTTCGTTTCCACATCAAATTTGTCCTAGTTTTTGGTGGGTAGGTTGGTTGAAACCAACAACCTCAAAGTTGCCATAGCAAGTGCATTCCACTGGAGATATAAACTTGAATCCGTTGATTGTTATCGGATTACGCTGATTTACTTGAGTTTAAATCCTTGTATGGGAGTTTTCGAGTGGTAGATCCCTATAGAAAATCCTATGAATCTACCATTTCTTTTTTTAGCTAATGATATTCATTTGTGAGTGTACTAGAGAAATTTCATTTGTTTTCCTTTTCTTTTGTTATTGCTATGTTCTTTTTTGACCTTATAAAGATTTTAAATGAAAATGTGAAACAAATCCTTGAACCAGTGATGATTTTCTGATTTTTAACGTTTGGGTGAATAAGGCTTGCTTTATCTTTTAGTAGAATTTGTATTCACCTTTCCAGTATTAGCATCAAGGAAACATCATCACATTGGTTTAATGTTTAGGGGTGACCAATGACTTCTACCTTGACCAATTGATGGTGGTCATCTTGTGAAATTTCAAAACGTTGGATGGATTTATGCCAACCATTGGTAGATTTGTGGAAATTGCTGGATGTAGAGCACCCCTTACTGTTGTTTTTTGTGTTTCTGAACTAATTATTGATTGCGAGAGCCTTATGGCTTCCCCTTGATCCCCATGGCGCTTTGAAGCTTCCTCACAGGTACCATGTTGAGTAAAAGATATTACTAATAATTGATTTCTCTAAGCATAATTTTGGAAAAATTCCCTCAGCTATGGTGATATAAGAATTTAGTGACCACAATACCCTTATGATATGTGCTAACCATTAATAAAGAAATACATTGTACTTGTGTGACTGTTATCTAAAGAAGAACTATATGAATACAGATACAAGGTCTGGAAGTAAGGGATCTTTTATTGGAGGAGTATCTGGTGGTATCCTGATGGCAACAGTAAGTGATACTCTGCTGTTTTATTTTTTTCTTTTTTAGTAAATTTTTTGTTGTGTATACATCTATGCAAAGGGAAATTCTTCCTAAGCATATAGTGCCACATGAAGTTTTAGATTTTTTTTTCCTTTTCCTCTTTTTGGTCTCTGATTCAAGTATGACTTGTATCCTTTTGATTCTGTCCCACAAAATTTCAAGTCTTTTACAATGGCTTACTAAGTTTTGGATAGGTTTTTATATGTTAAATGTGAAAGTCTGCCTTTGCTAAGAAGAATGTTTTGCCGAGGAGGAACACAAAAAAATTTAAGCATCCTGAGTGGAAGAAACCTACTGTATTAAGCTTTGTTTGATCTCTCTTAATCTAGTGTCTATTTTCTTTTTCCAGTCAGATAGCTATGATTTAGTTACCAAAAGGAAAAAGAAAAATTAGCTATAATAGGTGGTTGAATGTCATATGTAGTATAAAATGATGCAGGACAATATTAATATTATTTTTAAGTTTTACTCAATTTCAAAGGATGTATAGTTTGATTTTAGGTTTAGGGTTTTTAAATTTTTTAGGTATTCTATATTTTTCTTTATACTTTTTTTTACAATTCACTGGTAATTATTTGTAATTACCATTCACGGGTACTATTCACGGGTTATTGTTCATAGGGTTATTGCTAGAATTTTTAATAAGGGTATTCTAGACTTTTATGCGTAAGATAGGACATGGGAGTTAATTTCTCACTTATATGGACAATTAAGTATCCTTTGAACATATATAGAATATGGTTAGAGGTGCATGAGGCCTTTTGGCTCATTCCATGTGATTTTTAGAATTGAAAGAGAAATAAAAGCTTAGGCTCTTGGAACCCTTGCTTCAGGTGAGGAGGAAACCCTAGGTTTCTCCAAGTTATTGTTGTGTTTGGCCTGAAACATTCTTGTTGATTTTAGTGTGTTCTCAATTTCTCTAGTTCAATTTGGTATAAGAGTTCAGGTTTCTTTAACACCAATGCCGGGAAACTATACCTGAGTCTAGGGTTTGCTGATTTTGGGCCAAGTTTTTCCGAGTCAGTCTAGATCTTGCTGATTTCAAAAAGGTTTAGTTGATTCTCTACATAGGGTTTGTGATTTCGGTGAATCTATGGCAGCAAGAAGAGGACGTGGAAGGGGGTTTTCATAGACTTACTTTGTGATCCTAAAGACAAAGAAATTGAAGAACGTAAACAACAAATTCAACAGCTAGTGCAACAGTTTGTGAGCATTATTCATGGTGAAGAAGGTGATTTTTCGGCCCAAGAAGATGCTGAATACAATCCTTTTCACCTCTATGCTCTATGTGAATAGTTGAGTCAAGAGAAAAGTGATAGAAAACCTAGACGCAAGGAATATCACTATAAAGTTTTCGATTTGAATGAGGACATTCTTGATTTTGACGCTGATTGTATCGAAAATCAGCGGCTTATAGATTGGGATCTGCCATCAATCTTTGATATATACTTAGATGAAAACAAGATCTTTTAATAGATACAAGATTTCATTGTTGAACTGATCCTCGACAAAGAAAAAGATAGAGATTCCAAGGATAATCAATAGGTGACGGTGGTTTGACTATTGAATCCAGTGCCCATCTCAAACATGCACATGTGGAATGTTCTAGAGCTGATCTTGGGTAATTTCAGCACGGTTATGTGGCTGAACCAGTGGTTTAAAAAGGGATCGGTGACCCTGATCGGGCATCTTAAAAACCCATCCAGATCGGCGAATCGGCGATCCGGATCGGGAATCGACTGAATCGGTCGGATTAAGCTTTAAAAAAGTTCCTAGCATCATTGCACTAGGCTTGGTGTGAGTGAATGTATTTTGTTGACCCTGATTGCCTCCTTTATCTTTTATTTGTATGCTCATGGCTAATGAAATTAAACCCCGAAATTGAAATACTTGACCTAAGACAAGCTTAGTGTCACGACCCCGCCCCCTTACCCTTGCCGTACTAGCCGGCGGGCAGCAGGGGTAAGGGGGCGGGATTGTAACACTTAGTGAATTTATATTAGATATGAAGAGTGGATGAGAAAGAATGATGCAATTATGAGTTGGTTCTAAATAGAGGACAAGGAACATGTTTCTCAACAATGCTGAAGAAATTTGGGACACTCTGAAAGAAACATATTCATCACATAGGAATATCTCTCAGATATATGAATTGTTTGAGAAAATGTTTCAATTGTAACATGGTAATAAGAGTTTGAGTGATGTTATAGTGCCCTGAGAGGAAGTGGGAAGAACTAAATTTGCATCAGCTTATATTTAGTGATGTGGAATGATAGAGGAAGCAGGATGAAGAATTCAGAGTTTCCAAATTTTCATCGGGTCTTAATCCTAAGTATCTTCCAACTCGTGAACAGATTTTGGCAAGCAATGAGCTACCTTCCCTCAATAATGTATGTGCACGCATTCAACTGTTAGTATATCTTCCCTTCTGATGCCATCTTTTGACTTGCGTGTTAGAGATGGATCGACGTTGAATACATTATGGGGAGTAGTGATATAGGCAGAGGTTAGGGACGTGGTCGTGACTCAGGAAGAGGCCGTGGTAGAGATGATTGAGGCAGGGGTTGTGGTACTCCAAAGTATATGCATTATGCTTGTACAAAGCATACAGATGATAAGTGCGGGGATAAGGTTGGTAAGCCTTCTTGGGCAAATGACGTTACTTATACATCTTAAGAGTGATGATATTTGTCTAGATGGATCTAGTGATTATCAACCACAGTCAAATTCTGCTGGTGACTCTGTTGTGCTTTCATGACAAGAATATAATAACCTTTTTAAGCAAGTACAACAACCTACAATCCACTATTCCACTTCCATTGCCACCCTTGCCAACTCAAGTACTTCTTTACTTTTTACATCTCAGAGATCTACTCCTTCGGTTATTGACTCAGGAGCTTCTAATTGGAAGGCTGGTGAGTCCTCTGTTGTTGTATCTCTAGATAGGTGTATTTTTAATTCCTCTGTTACTACCGTTGTCTATCGTGTGCGAACCGGGTACAGTTATGCCTACTTTATTTGTGTTCCTTGTCCTCTATGTTCCATGGTTTCCTTTGAGTTTTTTGTACGAGTAAATCAACCAAATCTCTTCCTATTCTGTAACCTTTTATCCTTCTCCTTTTTTATGACATGATCGGTTACGTCATCCTTCCCTCAATAACTTGAAGTTGTTATCTCCTTTTTTAGGGTCTGTGTCTACTTTAGCATGTGAGGGTTGTCAGTTAAGCATGCAGCATAGGGTGTCATTTCATCATGGAATTGATAAACAGAGATCTGTTTCATCTACATATGTTCATTATGATATGTGGGGCCCTGCTGGTGTACAACATTTGTCTAGTCCTAGATATTTTGTTACTTTTGTGGATAATTATTCACTAATAACATTATTATTTCAAATAAAGGATAGATATAATACTTTCTCCATTTTGAAATTATTTCATGAGGAGATTCAACCTAATTTAGTAAGAATTTGTATGTTTTATGTTCTAATAGTGCTAAATACTATCTTTCTAAAGAGTTTCAAAATTATTTTAGTCAAAATGGAATTTTACATCAAATTTCTTGTGCGCATACTCCTCGATAGAATGAAATGTCTACTTGAAGTAGCCTGAACTCTATTAATTAATGTGCATGTTCCAAAAGTTTAATTGGGAGATGCCCTGTTGACCTTATGTTTTTTAATTAATCATGTGCCCTCTTTAGTTTGAATAAAAAAACACTACACGCTGTGCTCTTTCCTGATACTCCAATATTTGTTGTTTCTCCTCAAGGGTTTGGGTGTGTATGCTTCGTTCATATATTAGATACTGATAATGATAAGTTGGATTCTCAAGTTATCAAGTGTGTTTTTCTATGGTATTCATGCTTCTAGAAGGTCATCATTGCTAACATCCTGGTTCATGAAAGAATTTGTCTGTGTTGATGTTACTTTTTTTTAAAATACTCCTTATTCTTTAAATGAGGGTTATATGCTTGATGTAGATTCCTTTATCCAGCTCCAGAAGAAGCTTAAAAATCCTCATCTTCTATAGCTCCTTTTCCTAATCTTGTTGATGCTTTTTCATCGTCTCAGTTACCTAGACTGCTGAACCTATTACATCTATATATCATGATATCCCTTAGGAGCGGCCTATAAAGGTTTACACAAGAAGGAAAGTATAGGATGGACCATAGTTGTTGGAAATGCCTGGAAACCCGAATAGTTTTAGGAACTGGAATCGCGGCCGGATAGAAGATTCCTGTCTTAGGAATCATTTTCCATACATTAGGAATCGCTAGGAACGATATTCCTAGTTTTTGAGAATCGTGTTTTACCGAAATAGAACCAAGTTTCATCCACCTATGGAATCCAGATTTTGTCCTCCTTGGAATCGGGATTCCCATCCCCCTGGAGTCGACACTCGGGGTCAAGATTCTTTAATATGGGGAGTCGAGCTTTCAACATCTATAGAATCGAGTTTCTGACATATGTGGAACATAGATATGTTGTTGTTTCGAATCATGATTTTAACATATTTGGAATCAAGTTTTAAAGTATATAAATCAGAGTTCTATGCCAGTTTGAGATCGAGATTTACAATAATATGGGCTATGGTATGAATTTGATGACCCCTACCAAGACTCAAGATTTCATTTTTATGGAGAAAGAAGCCACAAGCACATCTTGAGCCTCATCAACTTTAGAACCTATATTAGATGTCTCTTATTAGAAGGTTTCTCGAATTTTAAAGTGATTGTGTTGACTATTGAACTTATGGTCATTATATACAAAAGACAAGTATTCCTAAATTGTGATTTTGACTTCATTATTGTAAAGACAAAATTGGATTATGTCTACGCCATGGTCTTACTTTTAATTGTATGTGTTGTGTTTACCAATTATATTTTAAATTTAAAGTAAAGGCCATCCAGGGTGGCACAAGAAAAATAATGAAACCCTGCAACCACTAGAAGTATTCGAAGGAAGATTTCTACTCCAATTGACATGGAATCAAAGATTTAATCCTCGCTTGAATCCATATTCGATATATTTGGGAACGTCTACATGCAATTAGTGGGTTCAAGTTTTCAAAGATGTGTTTCGAAATTAAGGAGTCGAGTTTCCTTGGTTCCAATAAATGGTTTCTAAAGAAGTGTTGAATCGAGATTCCGAAATTAAGGGATCTAGTTTCCTTGGTTCCGAAAAATGGTTTCCGTAGAGATTCCTTAACGGAAACGCAAAATCAGGTTTTGGAACTGGAACCATGAGGTCGGTGGAGAGATTTCGGTAACTATGGGATGGACACCCTCCACCTACTCAGCCAGCCACTCAATCATCGTCCTTTTCTATAGTTCCACTTCCTGCTTCTAAATCACATTCTTTGTCTGGTGATGATAATGTACATGTCGTCTTCCATAAAGGTACAGGTCTTGTGCTCAACTTCTCATTGCTCATTTTGGTACCTTCAGAAATTATCAAAGTTTTTCTTTAGGTCTTTCATTTGTTTGTATCCCTATGTCTTATCAATAAGCAAGGTTAACATTATAAAAAAAAAAAGTCTTATCAATAAGCCCTTTCTCATACTAGGTGGAAGAAAGCAATGGAAGAGGAAATAGATGCACCCAAATTGAATGATACATGGGAGCTCACCGAGTTACCAGCTAGAAAAAGGACTGTTGAGTGTCGCAGGGTTTATGCAATAAAATATCAACCTAATGGAACCATTGAGAGATTAAAAGCCCCTTGGTTGCCAAAGATACACCCAAAACTTTGGCATTGATTACTCTGTAAGTTTTGTTCTTGTTGCTAAACTTAATTCAGTGTTAGTCATATTTTGTAGCAGCAAACAAGGGCTGGCCACTGTTAAAATGAGTGTAGCAGAGATGATGATGTTGAGATGGATGAGTGGCAAGACAAGAAGGGATAGAATCCGAAATGAATTCATTTGGAAAAGTTTAGGTGTGGCACCAATAGGCGATAAGATGAGATATAGTAGACTTAAGTGGGCTGGCCATATGTGGCATCGACCCAATACAACACCTATTAGGAGGTGCGAGTTAGTTCAAGTAGAAGGAGTTAGTTCAAGTAGAAGGATTGAAAAGGGCAAGGGATCGACTGAAAAGGACGTGGTTGGAAGCAGTTCAAAAAGATATGGGGACTTATGGCCTCATTGAGGGTATGACCTTAAATAGAGTAGAATGGCGGACCAGGATTTGTGTAGCTGACCCCAATTAATTGGAAAAATGCTATGATGATGATGAAACAAGGCTGGCTACTGTGGAAGCTTGATGTGAAGAATGCCTTCCTCTATGGTGACTTATAAGAGGAGGTGTATTTGGAGCAGCCACATGGGTTTGTTACTCAAGGGCAATTAGAGAAAATCAGAGAAAGTGTGTAAGTTGAAGAAAGCCATTTACAGTTTGAAGCAGTTCCAACGTGCAAGGTTTAAGAAATTTGTCGCAATTGTTGTGGCATATGGATTTCTATACGGCCATGTAGATCAGGCGGTGTTTATTTGGAAACAAAAGTTTAAGATAATTGCCTTAGTTGTATATGCTGATGACATTATCATATAGACAATAGACAATGATAAAGAAGGAATCAATCATTTGAAGAGACATCTAAAATAATATGTTCAGACAAAGGATTTGGATAAGGTGTTTTCTAGGAATTAAAGTAGCCAGATGAAAGCATGGCATTAGCTTGTCCCAAAGAAAGTACATGACTGATTTGTTAACAAAAACTGGAACATTAGGTGCTAAACTAGTCGATACTCATATGCATCTGAATACAAAATTGTGGGCTGATAATGGGGAATTGTTTGAGGATCTAGGAAGGTACAAAAGACTAATAGGCAGGCTAATCATCTGACCCTCATTAGGCCTAATATTGCTTTTGCCGCAAGTGTAGTGAGTCACTTTATGCACTCTCCTAAGATTCCTCACTATGGTATATGAAGGGAGCTCTAGGTCGATGTCTGATTGCAAGCCAAATAATCATTTGATCATTGAAAGTTACCCTGATGTTGATTGGGCAGGTTCTTAATCTGACTGGCGGTTTACTACATGCTATTATACATTTATTGGTGGAAATGTGGTATACGGTGAAGTAAGAAACAAAATGTTATGGCTAGATCTAGTATAGATGCAAAATATAAAGCATTGATAAATACTACATGTGAGTTGATGTGGTTGAAGATACTGGTACATGGTATGGAGTGTACTGTAGTTGAGCCTATGAATATGTATTGTGGTAATAACGCTGCAACCTATATAGCCTGTAATCTATTGTTTAATGAGAGTACTAACATATTGAAGCTGACTGTCACTTTATTTGAGAGAAGGCTTCTAGTAAGCAGGTGTCTACTCCATATGTGAAATCTACGGCACAGTTGGTAAACATCTTTACAAAGCCCTTGGTCCTAATCTGCTCCAAACAATTTGTTCCAAGCTGGGAATTGGTGACATTTATGCTCCGGCTTTAGAGGGAGTATGAGAAGACCTTTTATATTTATTTCTCTATATATCCTATTTCCAGTCTATGTGGCCAGTAGTTGTTTCACTTTCTTGTAGTTATTAGGACCTATATATCCCATTTCCAGTTTGTATGGGCAATATTATCATTTTTCCAGTTTGACAGGTGCATGAGGTCTATTGGACTCTTAAGCCACTCTATATTAAACTCTCTTCTCTTTCAATCTCTCTTCCCCCTCTCTCTCTCTCTCTCTCTCTCTCTCTCTCTCTCCCCACTCTTTAATAGTGTTTGAAGGATCTCGCTCTCTCTTTCCCTCTCTCTCCCGTTCTCAATTCAACTCAGTGTTTATGCGGATGGACCCATGTAACTTGTCCTTGCAATATGCTTAATTACAGAGATTTTGTCAAGTCAATGTGTGTGCGTTTAAAAAAGTGGATCAGTGGGGTGCGATCATTTGCCCATTGATCTAGGTTGGCTAGATCGGCAAACTAATTTTTTTTTACAAAAAGAGAAGATATATATATCATCATCATCCGAACCTTATCCCAATTGTTTGGGCTCAGCTTCATGATAGGGATGTGGCATTTGTATGACCCTAAAATTCGCACATGCGCTTTCGTCCCAACAATTGAACCAAAAAAATAAAACTTTTAATTTGCTCCGTAGTTATGGTTAAACAGGTTCCTCTCTAACAATGAATCTGAACCGTCCATTTGGTGAACTTTGAGATCTAGGCCTCAACGAATTCAAATTTAAATTTTCTTTTTTAGCACTATTTATCTAATGAAAATAAACCATTTACAAAATTACGAAAAGAAAAAGAATGACTCTTAGGCCTAGATCTAGGCATCTCACCAAATGGACGGCCTATGCTAATTGGGTTAAGAAATCACTTTTCAGGGTGTGTTTTCAAATTTTGTTTTTTTCATAATTGTTTAGCCAAATGGAAAGAGTGTATATGTAAAAGTCGAGGTCGGACAAATGCCCTTAGCATGGTTTTTGAAGATTGCTTCATTGTATTACACTATTAAACCATCACATGAAATCACTCCCCCATGTATAAAGATAGACACTTTGTCGGTTGTTATATATATGTATATATATATAGGAAAATGGTTTGATAGGGCTGCAACCGTATCAAAATAAGCAAAGCCTCTCCTCATAACTCATCGAAAATTGCAATTCAAGCTTTACATCGATCATCTTGGCTTGAACATTATGGTTGTGAAATAAAAAAGGATTTCAAGCTCCAAAAATAGTATATATTATAACAAATCATCTAGACCGTTCATTTTATCCTAAAAATAAGTATTCATAGATCCGCAAGATCTGTACCAATTTTTTAGTTTCGAATTACATTGTCGATGTTGGAAATTGATTTTATAGCCATCATGGAGATTTATGTTGCCGAAAGTGCTTTCAGGACGAGGATTTGAGGTGAGGCTTTATTTTGTTTTCATAAAGCCTAGGCCTTATAGAAACCAAATTGTTCATCTTGATATCAAGATGCATGGACATGAGAAAAAAATAGATTTCAAGTTCTTGAAATAATGCATCTTGTAACGCATTTTTTGACTGTCAATTTTCAAGATTTTCAAGTTTCATAGATCTGCTCAATCTACACTATTTTTGAAGTTTTAAATTTTATAATTAAATATGAAAATATATTTTAAGGCTGTCACAAAGATTTCCATTACTAAAACCATATTTCTTGACACTATTTTTGTGTGTGTGTGGGGTTTGACCTTGCAATTGCCAACCACAAGGTCGGTGGTCCGAACCTTCAGGTCTTTTTAAGCTTTAAAACTAAAACTTAAAAGCCATATATTACCAACCACAAGGTCGGTGGTCTGAACCTTCAGGTTTTTTTAACCTTTAAAACTAAAACTTAAAAGCCATATATTAAAAACAATATAATATATTATGTCTGCCATATAAGGTGGTTCGAACTTCAGATCTCACATGGAAGAGTCATTCACAGTGACCGAAAAACCATCAATGCTTTGTGTTATATGTATGATATCTTGTAGAATAAATGAACCAGCCAATTGAACCCAAGAACTTGACGGTTCTGAGGCGATTCCCTTTCTAGATCGACGATTTTCAATCCAGATCGGGGAATTTCAAATCACTGATGTGTACAGATGGACCTATGTAACATGTCTGTTCAATATGCTCAATTACAGAGTTTATGCCATCTTTCTCTCTCTTTCTCTCTCTCTCTCTCTCTCTCTCTCTCTCGCTCTTTCAATTCAACCTAGTGTGTGTACGGATGGATCCGTTCAACTTGTCCTTTCAATATGCTCAATTATAGAGGTTTTGAAATATTTCAATTTCCACGCTCCTCTTTCTTATTGAGTAATAAAAAATAAAACCTACATAGTCATTTAATAACCAGTGGCAAGCAATTATATTGATCACTTTGGTTTAATTTTTCTTAGAGATAACCGCTGATTAGGAAATATTTCTTTGCTGAGAATATTTTCATTATGGCCTAGTTTGATTAAGTATGGCATTTTATGAAATTACTATTTCACTGAAGATTGGACTGCATGACTTTTTTCAGGCTTATTTTCTAATGCAAGTTCCTGAAACAAGAATTGTTGCAGATGCACTGGGGTTTGGGTCGGCTCTTCTCTTTTCTGCAGTATTTGGTATGCTTAATGCTTTTCGTTCTTACTATATAAACTGACATTTCCAGTAAAACAATCATGTATAAACTTATAAAGAAATGCATAATGCTAGATAGCATTGTCTTAAAATGGGGGATGCAGCTCGATGCGGTCCAGATGCAGGTGCATCAACCCGATGCGGTCAATAAATATAAAAAAAATTCTAAAAAGTCTCAAAAATAGTTAATGTATGAAAAAAATATGGAGGTGATTTATGTGATAGGAGGTACGTAATTTATTCATTAACTCCAAAAGCATAAGCTGTCGGAGATTTTGTATCCACTATCCCCTGATCGATCATAGAAGACATTAGAAAGTAGAAACTAGAAATTTGTAACTAACTTTATAGAAGACAACAGAACTTAGAAGACAATATCGACGTCTTCTCAGCCCTTTGAAACCCTCGATATGTTGTCAAATTTTCGCTCAAACTTCCTCATATCAACATGCAAACTAATTCTGATCAACAGGCAAAGATCCACCAAGACAAAATTGAAAGATTTTCTCACAAAACAATTTCTGCTATTCTTTTTTTTTTTTGATTGATTGGATGGAAAAAGAGCTACGAAAGTGGCTGTTTTTTACTGTTTTGGGGGTTTAAATCACCCCCCCCACACCCCCCCCCAACTCCCCAAAACCCTTTCCCCCCTTATTCGGAGGGAAAAAATACCTAAAGACCCCATTTTGAGGGTTTTTTTTTATGACGCTGTTTGGGCGCTTATGTAGTGTGATGCGGACACGGCCGCATATGCGGTGTGATGCACTACGCGGCCGCATATGTGGTGGGATGCGGCGCATATGCTGGTGCATCCCACCAAAGCACATAGCGCTGTTTTGAGATGCGCCTCCTAGTGTATACCGCATGTTGTTTGTTTTGGTAAGGATATTTGTTTGTTTTGTTAAGGAGCATACATACATGTACTAGAAATCGGGTGTGATTGTATAAGGTCTCAACCTTAAACAATCAAAGTAAGGTACACCTCTAAATCTTGCTAGAGGATGCAGTGCATGTGCCGGAAGCCCGTATAAACTAAAAATCTATAAACACACGTAATTATAAAATTTAAAGCTCCATTAATGGTGTACATGAACCAGATCTATGAACACTTAATTTTTTTGAAAAAGGACTGTTTAGATAACGTGTTATTTATGACTCGAAATCCTTTTTTTCTTCATGTCTGTACATCTCGAGGTCGAGATGATCAATTGCAGGTTTTTTCAACACCAGAATAACCCTTTTGGGTAGATTTTAAGGTGCACCTTACTTCTACAGTATAAGTTTGACACCTTATAAAAATTTGGTCCTTCGAAATCTTTAGTTGTGATAAGGTCTATTTGGTAATTATGTTCTGTATGTTGTGCCTGCATCAGGTATAAGGTTAGCAGCCACTCGCAAGTTGGTTCCTGCTGGTCCTTTGTTGGGTCTCTCTGTTTGTGCTTTAGCTGTGTTTATCTCAGCATTTTTACATGACAGGATCTGATATCGATGTACCATCCAGATAGGTTTTCTTGCTTATTCTTATTTGGAACTGAAAATGCTTGGATGCCAATGTGTGCTCTGTATGTTTTTTATACATCGTGCTTGGAACTATGACATGGCTTAATGGATATCCATCCATATATCGGATTGTTTTCATCTTGTTTGTTTCTTGGAAACAGTTATTTCTGGCATAATTTGTCCAAAAAGCTTTGAACAATGGATTTACATGAAGACTCAGTCCAACAATTTGCCATACAAAAAGATACAGCCAACAAATCCATATATTTATCACTCATCACAAAAACAATCAACCTTTATTCTGTAACATAGGAACTACAAAGGGGAACCTGAACAATCTAGAGTTCCAGTGGAGGAGCTCTCATGAAATTAAACCTAAATATTCTCGAAAGCAATGTGGGCAGGACAAAATGACTAGTTTAAATTAAAAAACAAATCATTACTAAAAAGAATTTGAAACCAAATCTACATGCCATGTGGCGTGAATATCAAACAATGGCCCGGATTATATCCTTAGAATAGGATATATACAATTCCGATTATCTGAATGATTACGGCAAGGGCATGGACTGGTATTAAATTCGATGAGGAACTGTCATTGGTAGAACTTGGCACTGTGGTGGTGCTTGTGGGAGTGGTCCTGCTTGTGGGAGTGTTGGGGGAAGGACCTGCAAACAATTTAAACAAACTCAAAAGTGACAGAGAGACTGCGTTTGAGGTTAAACAAGCATGAGAGAGAGAGAGAGAGAGAGAGAGAGAGAGAGAGAGAGAGAGAGAGAGAGAGAGAGAGCAAATACTTGAGCTGGGACTAGAACTGGCGACATCGCAAGTTGCAGCATTGACGTTCACACCACACTTGGAGGGCAATTGTGCAGCTTGGGTCATGTCGATGCCTGACATTCCGGACTTCAGCATTGAGCAAAGGCATTGGGGATCTGAGTTTATGATGGACTTGAGGGGTTCACAGCAAGTGCTTGGAGGAGTTGTGGTGGAGTTGAGGTAGCTAAGGCAAGGCAGGAGCTGGTTCAAGCATGAAGTGCTTTGGGCCGCTGCCATCTGTGTCATGGCAGCCATGCTTATCAAGCTCATTGAAACCCAAATGCTGGCCATCTTCTCTCTTCTTTCAATTATGCTTCCTCCTCCTTTGGTGCTTGTGTTACTTATGGTTTGGAGGTTAAATAGGGTGTTTGCTTGCTAGAGAGAGAGGTTTTTGAGTTTTTTTGGGTCTAGTAGGTTTTGGGGTTGGCGGTTTAGTTATAGTTGGTGATCTAATCTGGGGTTGAGAGATTTGACTTGTTTTATAAAGTGGCGGTTTGGTGAAGTAAGACCGACCGTTCATTGTCTTTATATGGAGCAATCGTTACGGTATCTCTTGCTTCCATTTGTTTACACCTTTTAAGAAACTACGGAATATGTGGGAAATATGACCTAGTCCCCTTCTTTATAATCATTGGTTTACTGCCGTTTGTATAGAGCCGAGGCTCTAAATAGAGTGCACATTCAAATAGTATCGAGAAATGTGGTTTCAATATTGGAAATCTTTGTGGTAGCCTTAAAATATATTTTTATTTTTAATTATAAAATTAAAGCTTAAAAAATAGTGTAGATCAAGTAGATCCATAAAAGCTTGAAAATTTTAAAAATTAACGGTCTAAAAATGCATTACAAGATATACTATATCCAAATCATGAAATCCATTCTTTTCTAATATCCACGTATCTTGATGTTGAGATTATCTATCAGAGGATATTTGGGCATCAAAACAATATCTTATAGTGAAAATTTTGTGGTGCGCTTTAATTTGATTGTTTAGAGCCTCGGCTCTATATAAACTTGTTCCTACTTAAACCCTCAGGTTTGCATTAGATTCTACCGATGCTCCTTATTTCTCAAAATGGGACTAAGGGTGGCAATGGGCGGGGACGGTGCCCAGCCCTAACGGCAGGGTCGTGCCAAAAAATGAAGAAATAATAAGAGAAAAAATAGGGCCGGGCTGCTCAAACTGGGTCGGTTGTGGGGCTAACTTGGCCTCATGCTACAAAATGTGGCTTATGCCCTACTTTTTTATAGCTGCCCCACCCATTGCCAGCCCTACATGGGACAATTGCCACCTTCTTCACTCCTTGTGCGTTCAAATTATTGAAAATTTTTGTTTTTTGTTTTAATGTCAATATAATTTTCATTGAGAATATGAAAAAGTACAGAGTTACAATGAAAATGAAAAAGCTAAAGTGAAAAGAATCAGCGCAAAAGGAGAGCCTGCATAGGGCCACCAAAGAGGAGGATCAACTAGCCGTCCGCGTTGCCTCCCTTACTACAGCGTCAGCTTCTTATGGCACTACTCTCTTGGCTACATGTCGATCAACGGTGCCTAGGGCCATGGAAAAATACCCCGTTTGCACCATTTAGGAAAATTAATGGAGTCTCCTTTCACTACCAAATAACTGCTCTGTGGTGAGTTTAATGACCCCTTCCACTACCAGATGATTGTGCTTTATGGTGAAACTTTTTGTTCTAAATAATGCCTAGAATCGTTCAAATTCCAACGATAACTCAAACCCTATTATATCTCACCCATTCCCCAAATCCTAAGAAAATGCGCTGAGAAATTCCACCAGAAATTCATAACTAGGGCAGGCAAATCATGAGAGATCATGGCCTTTTGCAAGGAGAATGAAGTGGAGCGAATTCCAGCGGGAAAAGAAGTGGTAATTTATGAGGTTCTCTCGAAATCTTATTGTTGATTTCATCCAAATTCAAGAGAGTTCCCTCTTTCGAATACGACAAAAGTTTCGACAGTCTCCAAGTTCACTGGGCCCTAACTTTCTTTCCGACGGTTTCATTAGGTGAATCTCAATGCAACGGAAACATTAAATCCCAAGGACCGGATAGGGATATGCATACATTTTCTAATTCGATTTTCCTCTCATGGTTGAATCCGATTTGCTTCACGCACGGCTCCTTCAGGTTTAGTTTGATGCATGTAACCTTAGCTCGACTTTTCATAAGAAGAACTAAAAGTATATTATACATATTGGCAAATCTCGAGCCTTTGATGAAAGTAACGCGAGCTCTTGAATCACCAGTATATGTTTCCTTATGCTAAGGTATCAGGTTTTATAAGGGACTCAGGGTCACTGTGTGACCAACTATTTTTTGCACAATGTAATTGGGAACATGGATCATCCTAAACACCTCTCTATAAAATGTCAAACATGTTGTATGAGTCACACACCACAATGTAAATGATAGACAATAATAAGATTTATGTTGCATTTAAACTATGCAGGTCTTAATTCGGTCAAGAGTGTATATCCTGTTGTAACCAATACACCCTGGTTCGACTGTATATCCTGTTATAACCAATACACCCTGGTTCGACTGTATATCCTGTTATAACCAATACACCCTGGTTACATCCAAGCGATGAACCTAAACATCTTCACCTATGCCTGACTATCATATAGGCTACATGATCTAGTGAGAGGCCATACAAATCATATCAACTCTCAACCATGGAATCTCATCTTGATCTTTTTATCAAGGCTATACTCACACAACCCGTGTCTGTTATTCTCCAATGTCCCAAATATTGAGGGTGCACAAGGAAGTAGACTAAGCATAGAGATGATTTATCTCACAATGAACATACATCCTAGTGCGCTAGTATGAATGTACAATCCATTCACGTGTATGTGCATCGAACAAACCATATATCGTAAACCTTTCAATAAATGGTAAAAGTCAATAAAAGAAATTCATCTATAGAAGAGTTAGTCAATGATGGTACATAAAACTAATTAGGGACTCCTAGGTCCCAATCCCTTGACATAAGCACTACACTACTCTCAAGCTAGAGGCTTAATCATGGGATTTGTTGCTATCCCACTAGTGAGATTATTTATCGTGACTATCTCTTTCCTCTCAATGATACCTTGCACATATGTAGTGAAACTCGATCTCTGTGTGTTATATCTCACTATAATATACTGGATCCTTTGTGAAAATTAGTACCACCGTAATCACAAAACATGCTCACATGCTCTCCAGCGTATGATCCCCAAGCCTTGCAATATCTACCGAGCCACATGCCCTCATGCAATGTTGCACATCAATCCATATACCCCGGTTCCATATTGGACATGCCATTTATGTCTATGTCTCATTGCACCAAGAAATTGTTCCCACTCCTCGAGTAAAGACATTTCATGATGTCAACCTTCAATAATCAGGTCGCTCCATCTAATCAGACTTACTCTAACCTCATATTTAAATATTATTTTTCAAAAAGATCTATGAGTAGTCTATGGTTCTCTAGAATATCAGAGCATCATGTTTATAATCTACCAATGTTTGGACTTGGATTGCTCTATTAGCAACTCAACAAGTCCTACGGTACATCTTGTCATATTCACAACGTGATACATATATATATATATATATATATATATATATCAGTAATTCAAAAAGCAGACCGTCCAGCTTCTAGGCGGTCCAAAAGGCCTGGGCACGTCGCCTAGGCCTAAGCGGCTAATCTGGGCGGTCGACCCTGAGCGGCCGCCTAGGTGGTACGGAATCTGCCTAGGCGGGCGTCCAGCGCCCAACGTCTGCGCCCCACCCAAGGGCAGAAATAAGTTTCAGTGGAGGCAATTTTGGTCATTGTTTTTGTATTAAAGAGGCAACAATTAGTGGTTTAGGTTCATTTGAAACCTAAAACTTATTGGAGCTAATTTTAGAGAGAGAAAGCCCCCAAAAAATTAGTTTTTAGTGAATTTTTTAGGATCAAAGGGTTTCTCAAAGTAAACAAAAACTGATCAAAACATCACCCATTAAACTTAGATTTACTTTTTGATGTTTTGCAAAGTCTTTAGGAAGTTGTTTAGAAGATTTTGAGTATTAAGAAGCATATTTGAGGTGGAAGTTTGAAGATTGAGCAATCAAACTCAAAGTAAGTGATTTTTTTTATTGCTTTCGTAAATTGGATATTTTTTAGATGCCTTCTTCGGGATCTAATAGGAGTGGTGATCTCAGTTGGAAATTTGGCTATAACCCAGATCCTAATGATAAAAATTACATAAGATACAAGTTTTGTGATAAGGATACAAAATGTGGCATAAATTGGTTCAAGAAACATCTTGCCAGTATTAAGGGGTATATTTTCCTAAGTAAAAAGACTACTGATGCTGTTAAAGAGGAAATCAACAATTTTTTGAACATGGTAAAAATGAAAAAAGATGAAAGATTTGCCTTTATCGCGGAGAGTAGGGGTCTGGGGTTCACGTCAATTATGATGATCATGATAGTGATGAGGAAATGATTGCGAAGGGATGTCAAGAGGTTGAACAATCCATTATTAAGGGGAAGGGGAATGAAATTGTAATTGCTTTTGGTTTTGGGACTAAGAAGCCTGGGGTTAGAGGTCCTATGGATAGTTTTTTACCTTGGCATAACTCTGAGGTTGCAGAGGTGAAAACAAAAAAGCAAACCACCATTGAAAATAGAATCAAGAAGGAAGAGAGAGATAGAGCTGCGTATTATCTTGCTACATAGTTTTATGAGGCATGCATTCTTTTCAATACCGCTCGCTTAAGCAGCTGCTATGTGCAATTGGCCAATTTGGCCCTGAGATGAAACCACCCCCAATCCCATATGAGCTTTTAGAGCTTTTTTTAAAAAAGGCAATGAGTGTAACGACGGAAGCTGTAGAACTTAAGAATGATGCATGGGCTCAGTATAGGGTTTCTATTATGACTGATGCTTGGAGTGATAGGAAGAGAAGAAGTCAGATGAATTTGTTTGTGAAATGTCCTGTAGGGACTATTTTTTTGAGGTCAATTGATGCATTTGATTATATCCATGATGCCCATTACATATTTCAAGTGATAGAGAAGGGAATCAAAGAGATTGGGGAGCATCTTGTTGTACAGGTTGTCATAGACAATGCTGCTCCTAATGTTGCTATATCTAATTTGTTGCGCATAGCTTATTCTATAATCTTTTGGATACCATGTGCAACATATTGTATAAACCTCATGCTTGAGGCTTTTGGTGGTTTAATCGATATATCAGGTGCAGTAAATAAGGCCAAGTTAGTTATAAATTTTATTTATAGCCACTATCTCACCCTCAGCATGATGTATACCTTTACAAAAAAAAAAGAGATTGTGAGGCATGGGGTCATGAGATTTGCAACCTGGAACTTATGGCTAGATAACATACATTTGATGACAGTACAGTTGAGACAAATGTTTACCTCGGATGACTGGAGAGCATGCAAGTGGTCTAAGGATCAGGTTGAGCAGAATATGAGAGATATTATCCTTTCTAAGGCTTTTTGGAGAAGGGTGAATGATGCTTTTATTTTTTCCTCTTATCATAGTCTTTCGCATGGTTGATAGTGGCAAGCCTTCTATGGGCTAGATATATGATGCTATGGAGAAATGCAAAAGAGAGATATCTCAAAATTTAAATGATGACGAAACCCGCTACAAGCCTGTTTGAGAGATTATTGATGAGAAGTGGGATAGGCAGCTACCTCGGCTATCGCATGCAGCTGGTTATTATTTGAACCCCACTTTTTTTTTTATATTGACAATGATATACAAACAAATGACATAATTATGAATGGATTTAATGAGTGCGTAGATGTGCTAGTCCCTGATCTTGATATGCAGGATATTATATGTGCTGATGAGCTGATAAATTACCAATGCTCATTAAAGGTTTTTGGGAGTCCAATGGCGATGAGGCAAATGACCAAACTTAATCCAAGTATTAATAATATTCTTAAGTTCATCAAGTTCAAGTAATCAAATAATTTTATTATTTATTTATGATTTTTTCTATAACTTTGCAGCCTATTGGTAGAGCTTACATGAATGTTGTTATCTAAATTTACAAAACTTGACCATTCGGATCTTAAACCTAACCACTTCTTCATCTGGTTATGAGCACAATTGGAGTACTTTTGAAGGGATAAGGCCATAACTAAGGGTAATTTGTATATTTTTATAAATAATGCATGAACCATAGATATTAGACTTTGATTAGTTTCATTTGATTTTGTTAGATTTATACAAAGAAAAAGAACATGCTTGAATCAAAGAGTTCAATGACCTAGTCTATATCAAGTACAACCGATTCTTAAAGGACAAGTTTGCTAAGAGAGACCTCATCAGATAAAAAAATATGGACCTTGCTATGGAGTGGCTAGTTGATGATGATGAGGTCGAGGGGCATGAAGGATTGACATGGGATATGGTCATGGATACTTCAAGGACATCAGCTGACCCTCCTAGGGCAACTAGATCTTCTGTACAGAGAACAAGGGTAGAGGAAGAGGAGGAAGAAGAGTCTGATTCAGAAAAGATAGAGGAGGACGAGAACGACCAATATGTCGAGGACGGTAACGACTCCATTGACTCCGATTAATATAATGCCAATGCAGCTGACCCAAGATTTTCTGATGATGAATGAATGATAAATGTTGAATAATTATTAAACTTTGATTGAAGTATTGAACTATTGAAGATTCTTTTGAGTCTTCATGTATGAAAGTAGAGTCTTCAAGTATTACCTTCATAGTTTCATAATTCAATTTTGTTTTCTTCCTCATGGTGGTTAGCTGCAATAATGGTTTGATACTATTTGGTAACTTGGTCTGATAATTTGGTCGGTTGGAAAATTTTAAGTTTTAATTGGATATGGAGTATGAACCGACTTATGGATTATGGTTATGCTTATGGAGTGTGTGCTAAATGCTAATATGTAGTATAATTTGAATTAGGTACTATACATAAAACTGATACTGACATAACTGTAGAATCATTTTTAGATTCAACTGGGCCACCCAAGTTCTGGGTGCCTGCCTAGGTGCTGGGCGGCCTGGACCCCTTAGGCGGCCTAGGACTCTTCTAGCGCTTTTTGAAACACTGATATATATAGGGCAGTGATTTCATGCAACTGTTGCATAATAATATAATGCAACAACCTTCAAAAACCATGTTTGGGCAATTTGTTTGATTCAAATTTTAAAATATACACTATTTCCATTCTAATGAACAATTACAAAAAAGAAAAATTTGAAAACGCAACTTTGAAATATTTTTTTAGCCCGACTAACATAGGCCGTCCATTTTGATAAGATGCTTTGATCGAGGCCTTAGAAAGATTTTTTTCATTTCCAATTTTTTAGATGGCTTTATTATCATTAGATGAACAATGTTAAAAAAGAACGAAATGACTTTGAGTTTGTAAATACTAAGATATTGAAATTCACTAAATGAATGGTCTAGATTCGTTGTTGGAGGGATCTCATTTAGACCAAATCTAGAGTTCAAATTAAACCTTTTTTTTTTTTTTTTTGAGATTGATTATTGAGATAAAGAGAGTGTGTATACAAACTTTTGGGTCATACAAATACCACAAACGTGGTTTTCTACAAGTGTGGTTGCCTTATACTATGATACAACCATTGCATTAAATTGTTGGCTATATATATATATATATATATATATATATATATATATATATATATATATATATATAGCCCACTAGCTCATATGTTAGTGATTATATTCTTTTGATACCCTTGCGATCTATGCCTATTAATGTAAAAGTAAATCACTATAAAATTACATGGATGATTATTTGTTCGTACATTAATTTACACACATGTATCATCCTTTCTAGCTATCTCTTATCTTCAAGAATTAAAATATTTACATCCAAAGTAAAAATTTTGCACAGCCAGGCAAGACCAGGGCTAGTAATTACCATCAAGCCACACTTGGGAGTAAGGCTCTGATCGCAATCAGGGCTAGTAATTACCATCAAGTCACACTTGGGAGTAAGATGCTTGCATCATCAAGTGAGTGTTTGCATCCCAGATGTAAAATCGCACCATGTGGTAAAACTAACTACCGTCGCTGCCCAAAGTGACACATAATCACATTGCCTACACTTCACCAATGTGTATCATAACATCACTTCACAAAAGTTCAGGGAAAAATCATGGCTTAAGAGAATAATTAGTAGATGGGGCCTTGCAGGTTGTGTTCTGCTCTGCGAGTTACCCCAAAAACATATATTATAGTAAAAAAACGATGCCCGGATACGAATTTATGCCCTCTAAAAGTTTTCGGGTTTGAGGTCCCACTGTCCCCGTAAAGCCGAGGTGGTACACAGTTTTTGTACGATTGCATGGCAGTCACATAGATGTGGAGCAGCCGTAGCTACAGCCACACAAAAATGCTATGGCCCTCGCATGTGTGACACCACACTTGCGGTCCCACACATGCCAGTCCACAAATGTGGTAACATACTTGGTCCCACACATTTCAATTCAAATGCGTGGTTCCACACATTTTATATGATACTCTAGTCCAACATGTGTGGCCTCTTTTTTTACATGATGGTGCTAGACCACAGCTGTATTGGTCTTGTAGGACCATCTCGTTAAAGTGGTCTGCACGAATACATTGTCACTGTGGTCTAGGGGGAGCAATTGGGCATCATGATCAAGCAAGATCATTTGCGCGCAGGGATCCTGCAGGGCCACCTACTCACAGTGCTCTTGCACCAAGGTTTTGACCGCTAGTCCACCATGCACAAGTGCACCAATAGTGTACCACGTGGATCGCCACGATGGGCCGCACAATCAAGAGTGCGTCTATACCCTCGCAATGTCCATTCTCGGGTGCCCTAAGGTCTATATGGCCTCTCAAGGTCCAATTTTTCCAAAAAAAACATTAATGAAAACCCAAAAATATGCCAAAAAAACTCTCCAAAAACTAGTGTTATTTATTTATTTATTTCTTCTACCAATCACATGCACTATCAAATCCAAGAGGTAAACCTCCATCAAAAGAGCTCTGACACTAGTGTCGGGTCTATCGGTTAAATCCCAGTTAAAAACACAAAATCATAAGGATTAAATAGAGATTATATACCTATTTCGAATCTGATTACCCTCTTATGGTTTGTGCCGATTTTCTCTTCTTTTTAACTTATAGTTCCTCGTTGTCGAGAATTTGATGCCTGCAATCTGAGGTTGGCTTTTACCCTGCAATTCTATGTGAAGTTTAGAGTTTAGGAATACTTTTTTTTTTTTTTTACAATATTACAAAGTTTTATTGCTCAATAATATATTATAACAATATTAAACATGAACCAGTTCATCAATGATAATTGTCTCAGCCAATGACACCCCAAACTTAATTAAACCATCTGAAATCTCATTTGCCTCCTGATAGACATGATTGAAAGCGAGAGAAAGTCCTTGACTTAGATCTACTATCTCAGTGCAAGATCTACTCTCTCAGTGCAATTGAATAAAACTGCCACTGAGGCTTTGAAATTTTGTTGCACTAATTTGTGGCATTCTGGGAATTGCCTTCCACCATAATTGTAACCCCCTCAAATTTCCATTTAATACATCTTAGACCCTACAATACTCCCCCAATACCAGCTCGACCCAGATTACCAAAAGAGCTGCCATTAAAATTTAGTTTGAAAGAGCCCACTCCTGGGGATGACACTTTACCAAAAGAGCTGCCATTAAAATTTAGTTTGAAAGAGCCCACTCCTGGGGATGACACTTACCTATGGCTTTGAGCTTCCATGATTTATTTGTGATCACATTTCTCAGATTTACCTAGATATCTACCTTAGACATACATCTTCACTTGTTATTGAAAACCAATTCTAGACTCCATACAAAATGCTCCCTTTGATTGCCTCCATACTACCAGCTCTTTCCATCAAAGTTCAATCCTTAAACTGCAGGTTGCAGTCTTTTGGTGTAGCTTCAGAAAGAAATGAAAATGGGTAATAAATAGACCTAACATATCTATAAATGGAGGGTAACAAGGTCAGCTGCGGATGGTAACACGAGAATGATGGCTTCTTGCTCGTAAAAATGCTTACGAACCCAAAACAATGGCGGTCTTAGAATCTATAATGCAAAGGGAGAAAAGGAAGACTATACTAGTAATGAATAAAAAACATTTTTCTCTATATTGGATTCACTGGAAAAAAACGGGCGATCTAACCGCTAACCGCCCAGTTAGATCAGAACCGGCTACTGACCGATTTCGGTTTTGGGCTGTTTTGGTGATCGACCGGTATTTAAAAAAAATAAATAAAAAATGTATATAAATTGTCAAAAAGAAAGAATTTGGTTTGTAATGCATTTTTTAATATTCTTTACATTATGGTAAAGATTAAAAATTGTTGTGGCCATTAATACTCACTTTTATATTTTCTCATTTTATTAAAATTTTTTAAAAATGCCCCTAAATACAAATCGATTGGTTAAAATCCATTTTTTTTATTAATTTTTAACTTCATTTGAATGTGTTTTTTTTAATCATTCTTTATATGCTTTTCTTATGTTAGTTTTTGTATCTTTTTTTTTTTTTTTAATACTTTTTTGACCGCTCGGGACTTGCCCGTTTAGAACGGCAGAATCGGCCGGTTTACTGGTTAGACCAGTTAAACCGCTTCTGCGCCCATGTCCGGTTAACCGTTCCAGTTCAATTTTACAAATACTGATTGGATTTGATTGAATTTATGCCTTCTATTTTTCTTGGTCAAATTGTCCTCTTCCTCCCGCCCTCCTCTCTATCTGTGTTAAGTCTCTCTTTTCATATGACAATATTATTATCTTACTTAATAATAAACTATTAAACCAATAAGAATAATTTTGTTTATAATAATCAATATTCAATAATTTAATGATTACGAATTCTTTATTACCTTTCAAGCTGCTATTTAGATAGCAGGGAAAAACCCAAAAAGACATGGATGGAAACAATGAAAAGAGATACGGTGACTTGTGTTATGAGGGTGTAACTATTGATAGAGCATAATGGCGGAATAAGACTGGTACAGTCTATCACAAATACTTGGGTCACACTATTCTATCGTATGATCATATATCAGTGGGGCTCACATATGAACAATGACGGTCAATTTTGACAAACAATGCATTTAACAAAGAAACAGCGTTAAGTTGGAAAGCCAATTCGATTCACAAAGAAAAGAGAATGTAAGTGTTTCATAAAACACCCAAAAAATTGAATGCCATTGTTCTGTAGAATCATAAAAAAAGACAAGAATGTAATGGGCAAGGGTAATGTAAACAGATGGTAGAATGAGGTGTCATGAAAGTTGAAAAGGTTTCCATTTTTTAATATTGGAGCTCAATTGTGAGGGAACAGCAGCTGACCACGCCGACAAGTCAGGAGGAGGCCCAGTGAGTGCGAGATAATTCAAACTCTCCCCTTCTTCCATTTTCCTCCAGCTTAGCTGAGAATCCATTGCAATCATAATGTGAGGTTTATTTGTTTATTTGTATTTTATTTATCAATAAATAAACATAAGAACAAGGCATCAAACAATGCTTGGTGTCAAAAACTGAGAATTAGAATATTTCAATTGCCCATTCCTTTTGTCACTTGTAGTCATGGAAGTTTTCTCTCAAATAAAGGGGTCACTTACATTTCCAGGAAATGATGTGCATAATGCAGTGATTGTGGGATTGTAGACTGAGACACCTTCAGAGCATGAGAAGTAAATGCTGTAATTTTCATCTTCAGAGCTGCATGCTTCAGCATGAGCACCACCACAGTTAACCATTATACGTCCATTGGGCATTAGCCTCTTCTCAAGTTCTAACCATGTGGAAACCTATATCATGTGAGCAAACAAAAGGGAATAGTTTGGTTTCAGTTTGATTAAATAATGAATATCAACATCATGCAAAACCAAATACATTCTCGACATTGACATATACCACAGCAAAATAAATAACTAAGAAGCCAGATACTGATGAATTTCTCCTTGTGCTAGGTAATATCATAATTTGTCAAATTAGTTTGATGGTCCTAACATAAATGGAATTCATTATCAAATAATAATAACTATGCTTATAGAGAATCGTCAAATAAAAACCCTATTGAGAAGTCCATGTCCACGATATTTCTTATTTCACTTGTTACCTGCTCATTATGATTTTTCCCCTAGACAATTATTTCAAGCACAGTATCTATCAGTAACGAAAATGCATATCATTTCTCCAGAAGGAAAATGGAATGTCTTATGCTACAGTTCTGATTGATGCCTCACATGAACATGAAATTGGAACATAAAGAATGTGGAAATTTTTTTTCAAATATTTCCCTGGTAAATGCAAGTATTCAGAACTCCTAGATACAAAGTATGGTAAGCAATAAAAATTTAGTATGAGTCATTAATCAATCCATGATCCTCCTCCATGAAGGCAAGGGTGACAATGTACATCGAGGCACACACGCTAAAACAGTTGGGGATGTTGATTCAAGGTTATTCTAGATTGCCTCTAGAGTGGAGTATTTAGTCCTTGTTCAATAAATGATTCTTTAGCCATAATGGGAGTAATATGAAGTTGATATATCTTCTCACTCTTACTGGTGTTCCTTCTGCTCATATTTTTTTGCGTATGAGAGCAACCTGTGACTACAATGATCTTTTTTTCCTTTTCCTGGTAAATGATAGGACCTTCATCAATAATCAAAAAGAAATTAGACGAGTACAGAGAATCTGAGAGTTGATGGCCATTGAATTTCTGGGGGCAATCATCTTATCTTTCAAATCCTAGATCACTTGCTTCATTATTTGCTAGCCTCGATACTAAAGAATATGTTCCCTAGAGATAAAAGTCAATTCACTGGTGCTCATATCATGTTTCACGCCCATGATTTCCACAAAGAAGTGTTGTCATCTTCATGGGACAACTGACCCGGCCCTCTAACATCTCATAAGTGCCAATCTGGTGATAGCCCTTTGTCACCCACAACTCCTAAAAGATCGGTTCAGGACACAAAATTGCAAACTCTAGCCAATAAGGCTTTAGCTTCTGATCTAGTAGAGCCAGTCTCCCTTAAGGACCCTGCAAAGCACTTCTGAAGCACCCCTCCCAGTCTCAGTAGTCCTTGGTTTTTTCATGCCCCTTATGCGCTCATCACTGAGGGTGAGACCCACTCAAGTGGGGGCCTGATCCTCATCTTCTATTGAAGGATCAATGGTGTTTTATCTAAGGGAATGCGAACTATGATTTTTGATAAATATTCAAGGATCAGAGAAATTTTCCATTCTCAATCTATGATAGACAAGGGCTACCAGAGTGGTCAAATCCTAAGATTTACCCCGTGATCATGCACAACTTTAAAGTTCTCATGTGCTCCAACTAGTGGTTGTAAACCACAGCCTAATATAATCCCTAATTGTATACATTTTGCGACTTCATTCAAACTAAGGCTTGGATTTCTTGAAGCAGAAGAATTCTAAGACAAATACTAGTCTACAAATATGTTTTTTCGGAGCACGAAAATTCAAGCATTTGTCACTCCTATGCGTATTGAAAGAGCAGTAACACAGAATTTGAAATTGGAGAGTTACCTCGTGGAATTTATTTGAGACAACTAAGTAGATTCATGTGTAGGTAAAAATAAAGTGCGCTCTTATAACAATCTTGATTTGAAGCCAATATGTAGAAAATATGGCTGCCATGTATTCAGAAATTTAAGGAAGAAAATAGAAGAAAAAAGATATAAAATAGAATATGTTGGGCAGAGGACTAGACCTAGTATCCTCATACAAAAGAAAACTATTCTGAATGGTAACTGAAGCACCTACCAGCCACTCATCCAGCAGTATAAGTGACATTAGAATATAAATGTTGTCCGAGACAGTCAATCAAAAGCCATGCATTTACAAAAGATCTCATACCTCTTGCAGCTGCGGTAAAACTTTCCCATCAGAAAACAAATCCACAATTATGCCTGTAATTGTTTTCACAAAGTTCAGTCATAGATACCAGCGGAAACAAAAATTACTCAATCTAGAGAAATGAGGCATCCTAGACACATAAACCCCCTTAAAATTCACAGGAGTATGTTTTAAAATTAGCTTCATAAAGGAATGGTCTATTATAACAACAAATAATTAGCGATCAGACATGGAGAAGGGAAACTCCCTTGAAGCTAAAGTTAGCTTGTAGCTCTACGCAATACTCACCAGAGAATCCACCAGGAACAACAGCCATCGGGGAAAGAGCATCACCAACATGAACATGTAGAATACCACCAGCTTCATTGCATTTCTCTAGATCAGACAAGTAAAAATGCTTTCTTGCTTTATCTATCAACTGTCAGGGACAACTGCATTATCTAAAAGGAAAAAATGAAGTCTCGAACTTCAAAGTATATTGCATATCAAGTTAATTTCCATATATCTACAATGCTTTACAACATCTAAACTATACAAAATACTAACAAAACAACCTCAATGATATATATGAATATGATAAAAAACCAAATTGAACATCAACATGCATCATTTGACAAGAGTCAACAACACATGCATTTCACAAGGATAACTCGAAGAGTGATGCCCTAAGGAAAAAAGCCAAATCACTAAAAAGAAGTCAAGAAGATCCTGGCCCATAAGGATTTGATGCAGTCCTGCTGATGCCATGTTGACATCATCTCCAGAATTTAATGTTTGATATTTATTATTTATTTCTTACTATTTACGAGTTACTGTTCACAAGGGAGTTTCTAGGATTATTAATATTGTTTAAATTATTTGGAATTTATTAAGGGTGAAGTTTGGTTGCAACCTTAAACAATTATTGTAGAGAAACTTGTCCCCATTGAAGTACCTTGAGCTTCACTTTATTGAATCAATTGAATTTCCAACCCTATTTTCTATTTAATCTCATCTATCAATACTCTGTGCTACATCAATTGGTGTGAGAGCAAATGACTTTTCTTCATGCCCCATGGCATTCAGTTTCTCTGGAAACACGGCGATGGCTGCATGAGGATTGTGGGGAAGAGGCTGTGAGAGGAGGTCGCAGTTGAGACGCCAGAATTAGATCCAAAATGGCGGATTTGGAGGTTGTTCTTCAAAGATCCGACACATTGGCTGCCGAAGTTCCCAGATCAAAGATGTCACCCTAGAATTGTGCCAGCAAAGGGATAAATGTAGGGTGATGTCGTGCGTTCCCAGGGTTTCTGGAGCAAAGCAGATTGGAATTCAGAAGATGATTTAGATTCGGATAGCCTAGGATCACATCGGTCACAGGAAAAAAGCCCTATCCCATTTGAAGATTGGTTGGTTCAGGCACTTGAAGGCTCTAAACAAAACTCGGCCGAGTAACTCAGCTCCACCCTATAGGCGAGGCGAGTTTTGGCTGAGTTGGTGGTACAACATTTTTTTTAGTTCAAGTATATCTCATTTTTAAGACAAATGTGCTTACAGCCTTTTCCGGTTAGTACGTAGGAATAAATTTAACCCCATTAGCCATCGGGGTTAGAATCCCATAGGTGTACACCACTTTTAAAAAGTGTCATTATGTTTGGAGTTCAAAAAAGAATATAACCTCCACCGGGAATGGAACACATGACCTCTTGAGGGCTATTTCCACGCAACGAACTAACCGGCATGTCCATTTACTATTTAGCTAACAAAAGTGGCATTTATAATATATAACCATTATTTTATCTCAATTTTCTTTAAAAAAAAGAGATGGACTCAGGTGAGTTACTCGGACTCGCCCGCGTAAATCGCCTCAGCCAGGGCCCAAGTACCTTGGCCGAGTCGATTTTTGAACATTGGAACAAAGTATTAGAGTTGATGTACCTGATTTTACAGGGAGATTATAGCAATATGACTGACATGCAAGTGTTGAACAATTTTTTCAATTGAAGGATATGGTGGAGCATAAAAAGGTACGATTTCTTAGTACGAGATTGAAAGGCCATGCTTTGTTTTGGTGGAAGCAAGTACAGGTTGGATCGCACAAGAAAAGGAAAGCAAGAGGTCCACAATTGGGAAAAGATGAAGAGGTATTTGAAGGGAAAATTTTTGCCCACAGATTATATGCAAAATCTTTACCAAGACTCAATCATTATAGCAAAAAGATGGTTCAATACATGATTATATGGAAGCCTTCTATCATGTTGAGCGTGACTGATATTCGAGAGACTGATGACCATCTGATTGTAACATATACCAATGGGTTATGTGTTGCAATACTTTGGATCGGGCATATCAACTTGCTTTGAAATCCAACACCAAATTGCACAGATCTAGGCCCAATCGCTTCATAGATAAGCAACCAACCACTACAAAATCCAATATTCCAAGGAGCTAGTGGGGCGAAGTTCTAATCAGTCCTGTGGTGAAGCAGCAGGTCGATTTAAGGGCCAGACCTGCCAACACTGGCCTAACACAGCACCATAGTCCCAAAACAGCAGTGAACCAACAACTTGCTTCAAGTTTGGCAAGCCAGGACATAGTTCTTAAGACTGCCCAAAATGCCAAGCTGGTGTCCACTTATAAGGGGAATCCATGGAGGGTATTGAGGAGGAAAACGTGCACACCGATGAAAGGAGTGAGGCTGATATTGAGGAAGGTGAAGAAGACACATATCCCAATGACGGCGAGCTCTTAGTGATTCGACTTATGCTAGCTGCATCCAAGGTTGTTGATGAGTCATGGCTGCAAACTAGCATCTTTCACACAAGATGCACAATGCATGGCAAAATATGCATTTAATTGTTGATAACGGGAGCTGCGAGAACATGGTTTACCAAGAGATGGCGAGCAAATTGAAGTTAAAGAAAGAGAAGGATCCCAGACCCTACAAGATACAGTGGTTCAAACAAAGTAACAAAGTTCTTGTTCATTCTCGTTGCTTAGTTTCTTTTTTTATTGGTAAATGATAGATGACCCCATATGGTGTTACGTGTTACCAACGGACACATGTCACTTACTGTTGGGACATCCTTGATGGTACGACCGATGGCGAGAAAAATATGTAATAATTTACCAAGGATGGTGTTAATATGAAATTACACCCTTTGAAAGATGAAGACAAAGAGTTAAGGTGTAAAAGAAAGAAGTAGTTCTGTCCATGCACCGTTTTTTGGCAGAAAGTAGTGAAAAGAAGATCATGTTTGCCTTATTAATGAAGGATCATGGTGGTGTTGATGTGGGGAATAAGGTAGTTGAGCCGCTTTTGAATGAATTTTAGGATTTGATGCCCAAGGAATTGCCCAATGCGTTACCTCTTGTGGGAGATATCCAGCACTATAATAGACTAGTTTCCAAGTACTATTTTCTTTGGGTAAGTAGTTTCCAGGTACTAGTTTACCAAATCTCCCACACTACCGCCAACATCCCCATGAGCATGATGACCTCCATAGGAAAGTTTCGGGCCTATTGGCTAATGGGTTGATCTGTAAGAGTCTAAGTCCTAATGCTATCCCACATTGTTGACTACCAATAAAGATGGCACTTGGCACATGTGACAACATGGCCATAAACAAGATCGCATTCAAGTATAGATTCCCCATACCCCGTTTAGATGATATGTTGGACATGTTATCTGGATCTAAGGTGTTTTCCAAGATTGCGTTATGAAGTGGGTATCATTAGATTAGAATTAGATTGGGAGATGAATGAAAAACATCATTCAAGAATCAAAAGGGGTTATATGAATGGTTATTGATGCCTTTTGGCTTGTCTAACACACACCGTGCTTTTATACGGATTATGAATCTGGTGCTCAAACCATTCATAAGGAAATTTGCTCTGTTATATTTTGATGATATTTGATTTACAGCAGTATAGTTGAGGAACATTTGATTCATTTGAGGTTGATTTTGGCATTACAGGCTGAAAAATTATTTGTCAATCTTAAGAAGTGTTCTTTCTTGAAAGATAAGTCTTATTTTTCTTGAGATATGTAGTATCCGCTAAGGGAATTAGAATGGATCCTACTGAGGTTCAAGCGATGTGCATAATTTTCATGGGCTAACTACGTTTTATCGGGGATATATTAAAAATTTCAGTAGCTTGATAGCTCCGATTACAGATCGTATGTAGAAAGGCAACTTTGTTTGAACTTTGAACAAATGCAGCCAATGATAACTTTCGGTTGATTAAAGAAAAGATTACATAGGCACGCATCTTGGCTTTAGCGAATGTTGACAAAGTGATGTAGAGAACTTGAAGAAAGATAGAAATGATCAAGAAAACACCCTGACACATGCAACTGTGGAGAAAGCTAAGGCTTCCTCCCACCTAGGGCTCAATCCTTAAGCTTCTTTTTTCCGAAGACAAAGTATTTTTTCTGAAAGAACACATGAATGCCTCTCCAGCCTATCCACACTCTATTTATATTGAAAATTTATTGTTTTGGACAATATTTGTCCATACAATTAACTTTTGACCAAAAGGTCCTAAATTAAGTATAACTTGAAATTAAACTGCCTAACTTTAATTAAAATATCTAAAAAGTCCCTAGCTAGTCCAGTAATGAAATAAAAAAAAAAAGAATCTAAACTAGTCTCAAACTAAAAAAACATTCATACTATTTCTTGCTCTTCTTGTTCTTCTTGGAAGCCTTCCTAGGGGTTTCATTATCCAAATATGAGTGAAAACTAGGAGGAATCTAACGCTCCCAAAGAAGATACTCATGGCTACTCATTGTGCTTTGATCATCATCATCACAAAGTGTTTCAGGTGGATTGTGATGCATCCCATGTTGGGATTGGGGATATTTTGAGCTAGGAAACTAGGCCCATTGCTTTCCTCAATGAGAACTTAAGTGATTCTAAGTCACACTATTCAACATATGATTTGCAGTTCTATGCAATAGTGTAGGCAATTAGACATTGGAGGAACTATTTGATTCAGTGGGAGTTTGTATTGTATTCCGCTTATCAGGCATTGAGGTTCTTGAGTACTCATAAAAGTTTGAATAGAAGGCATGCCAAATGTGCTTCGTAATTGAAAGATTCACTTTGTGATCAAATATAAGGCTGGAAGTCAAAATTGAGTAGTGGATGCCTTGATCAAGAGATCCATGGTGTTGAGTGTTCTGTAGACATCAGTTGTGGGCTTTGAAACAATCCCACAACAATATGCTGCTGACCTCTAATTTGCATAAATTGTTGAATACGTACAACAAGGAGACCCAGAAGCTACTGAATGTTATGTTTTACAGGGTAATTTTCCATTCAGAGGAAATCGCCTTACACACCAGTTGGCTCCTTGAGGTTGAGATACTTTCTGAATTGCAGGGCGGTGGATTGGGAGGTCCCTTTGGCAGAGAATGTACTTTAGCATTGGTGTAGGACAAGTACTTTTGGGCACGATAGAGGAGGGATGCCATGAGGTATGTGGATAGATGTTGTCTATGCTAGACTCAGAACACCACATTGTACACTCCGTTACCGGTACCACGACAGCCATGGGAAGATGTATGAATTTCATGGTGGGATATTTGCGAATAGTGCAGGGGATGGACTCTATCTTCATAGTAGTTGACCGCTACTCCAAGATGGCATATTTTATAGTGTGCCAAAATACTTTGGATGCTACGGGGGCAATCGATCTATATTTCAAAGATGTTGTTCGGCTTCGCGTTGTTCCCATAACTATCACTTCAAATCGAGACACAAGCTTTATGAGCCACTTTTGGAGGATCTTGTGGCAAAAGATGGGTACAAAACTGTAATTCAACAGTGTGCACCATCCTCAAACCTATGGTCAAATGGAGGCAGTTAATAGGCGTTTGGGCAATCTGGTGCGCTATTTGACAGGAGGAACGACCACAATAGTGGGTTTGTTGTGTCTCAATCTGAGTTTGCATGTAACAGTGCCAGAAATAGAACCATAGGGCAATCACTTTTGAAGTAGTTAATGGAAGGAATCCGAAGCAGGTATTAAATTTGGTGAATCTGCTTGATATGGAGCGAATTAGTGGTGATGCAGAGGCTTAGGTGGAACACATTCGAGACATCTAGTCTGAGGTGACAGAAAAGCTTAAGAGGAACACAATGTGTTACAAAGAGGGTGTTGATCAACATAGGCACCGAAAAGAGTTCAATGAGGGTGATTTAGTTATGGTCTACTCCAGAGTAGTGCCATAAACCAAAGTTTAGGCGGATTAGGCCTTGTTGTGTTATGAAGAGGTTGGGAAAGAATGTGTGCAAAGTGAAGCTTCCAGCAGGTTGTGATATTTCGCCAATATTTAAAATTGCTAATCTATACGATTATCATTGTGAGAACGACAAAGAGATGGAGATTGATTGGCAGGACCAGTAGCCAGAATTTGAGGCCGAGTTGATTGATATGTGCTTGATACTAGGACTATTACCATGAGGCATGAATCATATACAAAGTATTTTGTGCATTGGAAACAAATATCTGAAGCAAAAGATTCATGGATTTCAGGGACGGACTTCCAAAAGGTAGATCCTTGACGCAGTCCTAAGAATTGTTTGGAATTTATTATTAGTAAGGGTAGTTTGGTCTTTTATTATAACTTAGGGTTAAGAAGAGTGGCTATTAAAACTTTGTAAAGAGGTTACAGAGTAGTTCTGCTAACTTTAATTATAGAGAGACTTTTCCCCATTGAAGTATCTTGAGGTTCACTTTTATTGAATCTATTGAATTTCCAGCCCTTTTTTCTGTTTAATCTTGTCCGTCAATACTTTGTGCTGCATCAGGATCCTATTGTCCTTCACCTTTCAAACGTGCCATGCAATAGTAAAACAGCAATGGATAAAATGATATTTCTTCTTATTCAACAATTTGTACAAAATAACAAGTCTTTGATTCCAATATTTATATGAAAATGTTCTCTTTTATTCCCAACAGATCCAAAAACCACTCTTTGGACAAATCAGATTTCCCCTTAGGAGATAAGTGGTTTAACATAAAATTAATGAATTACATTTCCTGAAAACAGTTCCAACTGTAGTTCAACATTTCGCAGTTTCACCTATCTAGAAAAATCTCTAAAAAGGTCTCAACTGTGATTTAATATTTTACTTATCTGGGGAAAAAAAAAGAAACTACTGCTAAGCATTGTACAATGAGAAGCTTCTTTCAGAACGGGGGACCAGACATTGCCATAGTGTAATTGGCAAAAACTATACAATATGAATCAGAAACAGAATTTTTATTCTGAGTGAATCACAGAACAAGAACTGTTCTCATGTTTTACAAGTACTTCCGAGACTTTTGGCATTTCAAGAAGGTATAGAAACTTTTCTGTCATTCCAATGGATTAGAACATCTTCATTCTCTTGAAAAATCATATTTTGCTTCCTGAGCTGGAAGTAAGCCAGTAAACCAAGTAGATACAAATTTTTCTTAGTAATCAGAACAAGAAACAGTTATGCTTCCCTAGGCCATAACTTGACTCCATGGTCCTGATGCAAAACACTGTAATGCTTTTAGTGATATATAAATCAGGTTCTAATTGGTTTTCTACACTAATAATGGATAAATATAATCATAATAGGTAGGAAGTTGATATAGCTTAGGCAATTCAAACTACTCACTTTGATAAGCTTAAATCCATAGGATATTGTGGCTAAAAGCTCTTAAGAACAATTCACCACTTAAAAGCATATAATATGAGGAACACAATAGATAAGGTCAGAGAACATGCTGATGAGTACATGGGTTCTTCAAACAAATTAGACCATTATAATAAATGGAAAATAGCTTCAGGAAGCTTCTTACGATTTCATCAATCTCCCATCCCTCGAGCTCCAATGAAGGCCATAGGTCAAGCATTAAATGAGCAGCTGTGCCACCGCCCTGTTAAGGGATTTTGACGTCATTCTATTTGACCTCAATATTAAGATGGAAGAACAAGATGACAATTAGCAGTCTACAAGTAAAGCAAGAAAAGGAATTTGCATCATACGAACTTACCAAACCCAATATTGCAATGGGGCCTTTAGGAACAACTGCTGGAAGGCATGCAAATTCGTCCTGTATATTTTTGCAGTTCCAAAAGCTTAGAAAGCCAAATTAGTTGTTATATAGGGCCCAGAGATCAGACAGTTGGCCTATAAAAGAACATTTTATGCAGTATTACTTGAATTGGGTAAGGTTCCATTGACTATTTCACTAATTAGAGGGACAGATGAGAGGGAGGAGGCCTCCATAAATGATAATTACTCACGAATATGACTAGCTTAAACAACGCAGGAATAACTATTCTGTTTTGACAGAGATTTTGCAAAAACCACATGCTATGCTGGTGGCTACTTTAAATGCAGTCAAATAGATGTTAGCAACGAATTCCAATCCACAATATGTATTAATCAATGCAGTCAAATACATGACAGCACAGGCACTCCTCCACATTACATGTCCTTAATGGTCAATAGGTCACATAAGGTAAGAAGGAATATGATGCTGGTGGAGCCTAGGAAGTTCTTATGTGAAAGCTGGTAATCTGGCAAAGCTTGGACATGGGTGTTTCCCCAATCCTACTAGTGCTCGGTATATAATTTTGTACGATATTGTTTTGGTTTGTCTTAGGTTATTTTGTTTCTTGTCCATCATTGGTATTATCATTTATTGCTGAATAAAGCTACATAATTGGCCCTGGAATATACTGGTAGAGAGAATAATGACTATGATCATTCTAGAGGAATGTCAATTGACTGTCAAGAGTTTAATACACCTTGATTTAAACCAAGGATCCATCATCAATTCTATGACTTAGATTTATCACTATGAATGCAAAGAACCAACCTTCACTATTCTTTACTACGACAATGTTGACAACATTTTATTCTTAAGATTCTATGAATGGGAAAGAAGTGCTACATGGTAGGTGTATGAACTTTCAAGTATATTAAAATTACATATATGGAGTTTCAAGTGTGCAAAAGCAAGTTGCGATTGCAAGTAAATCATAATAAGCTAATAAGTTCATTAATGGACCATACAGAAAATTTATCATAGAATTGATTGTTGGGATTTGAATATCCATCAAAGGGCTGGTTGAGGGGTAAAATTAAAAGATAGAAGTGACATGTATAATGTCTCAGCAACATGTATGGTCTGTAAAACACCTCCACAACTAAGACGAAAACTGGCATATTTTTCCATTTCTATTAGTAATTCTTGATTCTAGTACCACATAAATGAAAAAAAATTGGATGAAGGATATTTCAGATACCCAATAAGAACCTGTTAACTTTTGCCCCTCAGTATAAATGCTATGGATGTTCCCTGCAAGAATTATGAGAAAGTTATAAAAATAAAGTTGCCATATGTGGAGAGAGAGAGAGAGAGAGAGAGAGAGAGAGAGAGAGGTACGTGTGGAATCAAGGAGCAAGATTCTGGAGCCCTGACTCTGGATCATGACAATGTCATTGAAAGGGCTTCTCATTGCCGTGAGGATAGAGAATTCGTCCTCCTTTTCGGTAGATTCTTGAGAAGAAGAAGAAGCTCTGAAAGTAAGAGTAGCGTCATGTGAGGGTTTCCTGTGAGTTTTCTTAAAGAGATGATGGGTGATGAGAGAGAGAGGTTTAGGAGAAAGAAGAAGAGAGGATTCATGGCTTCTTCGTCTGGGAAGAGAGAGATTAGACGAATAGGCATGACCCAAACAAAGGGGATCAAAATTACTGCAAAAACACAGACACTGCATCTTCTTCTAATTCTTGAGTGAGAAAACAATAACTTGAGTGAGAAAACAGCAAGGAAATGGATAGAGGGAGATTTCATACAATATGCCCCTTCTTTTAAGAGAACGACGGAAAACTCCCTTATTGAAAAGCCCATGCATTTGAGTTGAATGACAGACTAGCCCAATTGTTTTACTCATATTCCATTCTTTTCTTTTTTTTTTGGGATAGATACGTTGTAGTTATTTCATTAAGATACTGAAAGGATTACAATAAACCAAAAAAAAAGAAAAAATTAGAAAAAAGAGAGGCTTAGACTAAAACAGCCACGAACTAAGATGTAGCCGCATTAGCAAGACAATTTGCATCTGAATTGTAGCCCCTCTTAACATGAACAAAAGAGTACTCATGAGACTTCAAAGCTAGAATAATAGCATCCATAATACTCATGAGATTCCATAGCAAAAGATCTGACATGGTGCACCATTTGATAACATTCACTAAATCACCTTCAATAATCACTTCGGAGTGGCTATTGGCCAGGCGTTCCACTCCTATCTTAAGAGCCTAAAGTTCTGCCTCTTTGATTTAACAGGAATGCAGTCTGCCCTAATAAGATCAGATAGTTGTACCCAAGCTATCCCTCAGAAGTCCAAGAAAATAATATGATGGAAATTGGGGTAAAGGTCTTTAGGGAAGGAAAGCACCGGGAACATTGCAAAAGGTCATGAGATAGAGTATCTCTTTATGGACACAAGAAGATAATCCATACTCTTGGATCATCCCTTAAAGGTGTACATTTCGTTCTTTCCAAAGACTTCATAGGGCAGCCGCCACCACCAGTAACCATAGAACAACACCTAGGGCCGAGAAAGGTGGTGTCCAGATCTGTTGTCTGTTGCAGCAGTTCCGAGATACTAAGTGGACAAGGGGTATGCCAACTCGAGATAGTGCTCAACCAATCCCAAAGGCTTTCAACAAAAGAGCATCTAAGAAAAAGATGATCTATGGTCTCTTCATCATTTTCGTAAAATAAACAAACACACGGCAAGCATAAGCCCAATCTTCTCAGCTTGTCACCAGTTAGTAATCATTTGCAACCCAACAACCATAAGTACTTAACCTTGCTCGGGCTCTTACCTCTCCAGAAATTTGGCTAGATGGCCATAACTTTGAATGTAACGATCTTTGAAGAGCACATTATACAAAGAAGAAATAGAGAAAGTGCCATAAGGCTCTAGGGACCAAATGATTCTATCAGGGAAGCCATGAGAGAGCTATAGTTATCCACCACATGAAGGTTAACTCTACGCATATTGAGCATCACGTTCCAAATGGGCCTATCTCTGTCAAGAGATATAAAATTGGCCACCACAGCATGTTTATGAACAGCTCTAGAGTATAAATCTGGATATAGCAGTTTTAGAGGATAGTCCTCTAAACATTTATCATGCCAAAATCTAGTGAGTGCTCCATCTTCCACCAACATCCTAGTGTATGAGAGGAACAAGTTACGAACCTGGCTAATGCCCCGCCATATTGGTGATAGACGTAAAGAACTAGAACATGGTATGGTGGTAAAGCCATCAAGATTGCAACCATACTTTCCGTAAATTACCTTGGCCCATAGTTGATCTTGTTGGGCAACAAGACGCCACCACCACTTGGTCGACAGAGCTTCATTGACATCCTTAATTCTCTGAATACCCAAACCACCTTCCTTACGTAGTAGACAAACTGAGTTTCAGTTAATAAGACGAAACTTCTTTTTCTGCTGGGTGCCACTCCACATGAAGTTCCACATCAATTGTTCGATCTTGAGAATGACCAAATTCAGGGCCTAAAACAAGGACAAATAGTAGATAAGAAGGTTAGAAAAAGTTGCTTTTACAAGTGTGGAACGACTTGCAAAGCTAAGGAATCTACACTTCTAGCCGTCCAATTTATATTGTGCCCGCTAGATAAGCAGATCCCATATAGCTCTTGGTGCTTGTCCGTCAAGCAACGGTAACCCCAAGTATTTGGAGGGGAAGTGATCGACTTCACAATTAAGCCAAGCTGCCCATTGGAGTACTTCATAATCTTCATAGTTGATGCCAACAATACGAGATTTAGTCATATTAATACGTGCCCCAGAAACCAACTCGTATATTTCCAGAAACAACCATACATTCTAAATATTTTTCATGGACCCTTCGAGCAGCATCATCAGAGTGTCGTTCGCATACTGAAGGTGGCTTAAAACTAAACCATTCGGTCAAGCTCTTAGGCCATAGATAAGATGAGCATCCATGGACCCTTGGAGGATTTTACTAAATGCTTCAGCAACTAGAGTAAATAGAAAATGGGAGAATAGATATCCTTATCGCAGCCCTCGAGAAGCCTTGAAGAAACCATGGGCTTTATTCTTAACAATAACAAAGAAATGGGCTGATGATAGACACCCGAAAATCCATAATCTCCATCGGTTCCTGAAACCCATTAGTTTCATGATGGAGACCAAAAAATCTCTCTACATGGTCATAAGCTTTTTTGGGGTCAAGTGTCAGGAGAATGCCCTTAGTTGACAAAGCGAACGTGGAATGAATGGTCTCTTGTGCAAGGAGGATACCATCCATAATAAATGTCTTTCATAAAAGGTTGTTTGAGGACCTTCAACCACTTTATTAAGAACTGTTCGCAACCTATTCCCTAGTAGCTTTGCTAAAATCTTATAGCAAGTAGAAAGTAGACTAATGGGTCTGACATCTTGAAGGGACAAAATAGAGGACTTCTTCGAAATAAATATGTAATTTATTGCTCTGCAAATGATACCAACATGGTAGAATTGATAATCCCAAATGAGAATGTCCCCTTTGACCACCTCCCAGAAATCTTGCAAGAAAGCGATAGAAAAGCCATCTGGATTAGATGCCTTATCCCAAGGTAGGCCTAAGAGGGCTTTTTTGGCCTCTTCCTCCAAAAATAGAGCTTCAAGGTTGGAGGTCTTTTTATAAGAAAGCCTTTTAAAGAAATCTTCATCAAATCGAAAGGCAATCTAGCATAGAATTTGAAAGCCCCCTAGCTAGAAGAGAATCTTTGTGTTATACTTTAGGGAGTTCTACCATCAGTGGAATGCAATTGTCTGAAATTCAAGCAAAAAGGAGGGCTGCAGGAGCAAATGGAAATTTTTGCCAACAGGTGCAATTAAACTAAATCTCAGTGAAGCTCAGGCATGGCCGGTATCAGATGAGAGTCCAGAAATGTCATGCCCCTGGCCTGCTGGTTTGTCTAATGTTAACAAAGTGAAAGTATTGAAAGCCATGGATCTTAGGTGCTAAATACCATTCCATTAAAAGCTTCTCCAGTCCTGCTGGACTATATGGGGAGCATTGAACAAACTCCCCTGCGCTACAATAGCAACGTTCTAGAGATCAATATGATCTTGATTGATACCCGGGATTTTCATTGCATTTAGGCTATTAGTTCAACATCTAGAGTTTTCAATGGAGTGGAAATACTTGGTGCTATTTTCTACCTCTTTAACCCATTTAATGTAAGATCTTTGAAACCAGAAGATCTCTTCCTTCCTAAGAAGGTTATCAAGCTCAGTTTTCTTGTTACAGTTAGAACCCTATTTTGTTGTTGTAATACATTAATGGCATCAATATTGGAGACCAACTTCCTAATGGCATGACCAATATTATTAAATTTAGCTTTACCCCATGCAATGTGCTTTTTCTTAATAAATTTAAGTTTCTTCGTTATCACAAAGCTCGACTATCCTATCACTGGGCACTCCATCCAAGAATCTGAGACAAGTTTCAGAAGAGACTTGTCTTCAAGCCACATAAGCTCAAAGCAGAATGGTGGCTCACGGAGAGAATCTTCGTTGTAGTAGAGAAGTAAAGGAACATTGTTTGAAGCTAGTTGAGGGGTTGCCTTCACCAAAACTTTAGGAAAGACAAATTCTCAATTAAGAGAAATTAGGAACCGATCAAGCTTGGATAGCTTAGGGTTTGAAACCGAGTTATTCGATCAAGTGAAGTCCATTCCCACAATAGAATAGTTGAACAACTCGTTAGTCATGATAAAATCATCAAATAAGGTCACTTGAGGTGTGATGGGAGGATTCGAAGAGATGTGATCAAGGCTCTTTATCAAATTATAGTCCCCAGCACCACACCAAAGCAAACCACAAGAAGAAATAACGTGAGAAATGGCTTCTAAAAATGCCTCACCCACCACATTTGGACCACACACATTCGATAAACACCGTAAAAAAGAACCAAGTCAAGAGAATTTAACAGTCAAACAACAAGAAGCAACAACAAAAGCACACCCTAAACAACAGTGGGGTCCCAAATAGTTAACAGACCTCCAGAGAGGCCATTAGAAGGTATATATAAAAAGTCTAAAGGGCCAGAGCCCCAAAAAGATATGATGAACACTATGTCCAAGGAGACCATCTTTGTTTCCTGTAAAACAAGGATATTAGGTATGGAGTCAGACACCAAACGTCTCAACACCCTTCTCCTTCTAATGTCTCCTGGGCCCCGGACGTTCCAGAGCAACACAATCATCGCGGTCGAAAGTCTAAACCTCCCCTTGTAGTCCTTGTGAGACCAGGAGAAAGACGGTTGAAAGGGAGTATTGTGAGGAGGTCCTCAATTTCCAGTCGAAGATGAGGCCTCCAGAGTGGTGGCTTCGTGCAATGACTTCTTCAACAATCTTGACCTCCCCTTTAAACTTCAGCCGCATATCAGCCATCATCTTGCCTGCATGATCCTATGCTATAACCTTTTTGTGTTTCTGCATGGATCAGTTAGCATCCTTAGGATCCAGGTCTTCCTCCTCCAAAGAGGATTCAGTAAGTAGCATATGGGGTATCTCAAGAACGTCAGGGATAAAGGCCATGAGCAATCTTTTGGGGTGCTTGGTGGGGTTTGCTATCAGAGCAGGTAGCAGGTTCTTCAAGGTTAGGTAGCCTCAAGCATTGATGTCTTCCCAATTAGAAAGAGGAAGGTAGAAGAAATTATTAGGAGCTAGGGTCGGATTAGACACAACAATGTCTTTCTTTTCAGGAACTTCTATAATATTAACTTGGGCCATGGGAATAGAAGAACAAGGGAGCCGAAGAAATCTGTGCTGGAGATACGGAAGAACAAAGTAGAAGAGAAGGGCCTAAACAACAAGTAACAACCCAAGCCCTTATATAAAGTGGAAGAATGAGAATGAAAAGACATCAATGCCAAGTTATTAGAAGGACGACAACGTGGCATTGGCAAGAGGGTATCTTCCTGAAGATATGCATCGATTTACACTGAAATAGCGCTAACAACACTCCTTCTTCCAGCTTACCAACCGTTATTCTATCCAGCCCTTCCAACCGTTGGTTTTTTAGGCTCGGGTCGAGCTCAACAATCCATGGTACGTAGCACTCCACCTGTTTATGATCTCCACCATTTGACGAAGGAGGCTATGATTGAGTGGACCGCCTCAGGGATGCGGTGAGAGACGGCGCCACAGTCGCGCCTGACACCAGCGTGCATCTCGAAGGGCTCGAAAAGGTCAACATATTTGACGTTTCACTAGCCACATGTATGGAGCTTGGAAAGCGTTTTGCAGGTTGCGATTTAAGATATGCACGTGCTGCGAAAAACACAATGGCACATTACTCCCGTTTGAAGAGTTTAAATTTGAGTTTCGGGAGACAAGGCTGCCTTTAAGAGCCACCAAAACACAATATGATCCAACTGTCTTCTTCCTCCACTATTAACGGATAGTCTTATTCGGTTCGTACCGCTGCTTAAGAGAAGGGACCCTCCTCTTTTTGGAAACCATAGTCTATAGTTGTTCCTGGTGACGGTAACCGGTTTGTGGCCAGAACGGAAATCTGATTATGTCTTATAACTACTAGAAGAATTTTCTGAAGAAGCCTGAGAATCAAAGGATAAGGAGTTCATCTGAGGCAAAGGATTTTCCACAATAATAGAGATCCCAAAGAACTCCCGAGCCACTTTGAGAAGAAGTTTATCCGGTAAAGAGGCAACCGGAGAAGGTGCAACATGCATACACATAGTCCCTAAAGAAGGACCGGTAACAAAAGACCAATCTATGTCCAGCAGACGGCAACATTGTACAGCAATATCATGAAACGCCTCTTTCGTCCACGCATGCACTGGGATGCCCAACACCTCGATCCAAACTGCCGATTTCCTGACCAGAGAGCAGTTATCCGTCAAGGACCATGACTCAACCGTCATAAGAACTCCTTTGAACCTCCGAAAATGTTGCTTAAGAATACGAGCAACATCTGCTTCATTGTCAAAGAGGGCTAAGACCCTGTTATTTGCAATGGTTTTGTAAGATAGAGAGCATCCCCATGTGGCAGAAGCCCAATCTTGAATCCTGCTCAGGTCTTCCATCGGAGGGCAGAAAGAACAAACCAAAGGTTTATTTAGATGTTTTGTTCACTTAGCAGTGACCAAGGAATCAACCTCAACAACCTTAGCATCAGTAAAAGGAACATGTTCCCTAAAGGGATCGATAAAGATGGACTAGCAGAAGGGACCCTCGAACCAAAATAAGCTTGTTTTCAGTGTGAGAATGGGCTTCGTCTTGTCTTAAGAGCAACGATAGGCTTCACAGGGCCAGTAACAAGATCAAGAGAACAATGAGCTGACTCAACGCTAGATGTAGAACGTCTAGAACCATTCAGGCTACTCACAAAATAATTTTTGCCAGCTGAAGACCAAGAACCCTAGCTAGAGCCAGGGTGAAAGTAAGAAGAGTTCGAACTTCGCCTCCCCATGACGAAAGAAAAGTCAAAAGAGCAGTAGGAAACAACAGAGAAGAGGTGACAAAGGAAAGGAAATCAGAAAAAGGGAAAGCAAGTCAGATAACAAGTAATGCAAGCAAAGAGGAAAGATGAGGAAGCTAGGAAAGATGAAGGACTGGAACAAGGCACAGGGAGGAAACATAGCATATGGAGGAAGCCATCATTAGAAGTTGATCCTCATGGTCAATTCCTTCTTGAGATCAAGAGCTCATAAGGGTTAGGGGGTTTCGATTTTGCTTGAAATCAAAGCCTTATGTGGTCTATTTCTATGGTAGGTGCCACACGATGATGTTTTGAACTCTATTTCTATATTAGGCAAAGGGTCCATTTCACTGGTCTATCGAAGAAAAGAAAAAAAAATCAAGGTTCAAAATTTGGATAATAGGAAAAAATCAACATTTGGAATTTAAAAAATAGGTAAGGTGGGGTGAGATTTTCCCATTTGTTATCTTTAAACATTTTAAATATTCAATGGAGTGAAACACAAATTATACAATTTTATTATCTAGGCACAATGTAAAACTTGGAGGAGTATTTTTATGACCCCAAAACTTGGGAACATCCGATAACCCCTCGTAAAAACTTTAATTGTACGTGCCAAAAAGAAAAAAAAAGAAAGAAGAATAGTCCAATATTGAATAGATGTATGTTTCCTTCTTCTCACTCCAGCAAATTTGTCCCTTTGCTGTTGAAGGTTTAGAACTATGGAAATGTACCAGAAGTGGCAATGGACCTGGACCTGAACCCGACTCGGGACACCCAAGTACACTCGACATCAATCTGGATATGGGTCCAACATATGGACCCGGTGAGTCGGGCCCAGGTCAGGTCTAGTTGGATCCGATCCATACCTACAAACTATTGGAGATAAAATACTTCAAGCCCTATTTGTTTGGGTGTATTAAGGATCGTATACATAAAAACTTGTAGTCATCCTTAGCTATTAAATGATAAATTAGATGGCTTGAAATTTATTGGCCGGTGATTTTGACATTGTTGCCAATACTATGGGTATATGATAGTAAAATAAATAGTAAAAAACAAAAAAAGAAGCTCATAATGAGGGTGGCAATGGATCCAACTAGGCTCATGACTCGACGGGATGGACCCAGAACCCATCAGGTATGGGTATGAGTTCAACTTTTGGACCTAACGGTGTGGATCTGAGTCTAAAACCTGGACCCAAATACTATCTAGGTCTAAGTCCGGCTGATACCCGACCTGTTGCCACCCCTAAAACATATAAATGCACGTGCTAGCCAAATCCTACCATAACCTGACAAGTGCACGTGCTAGCCAAATCACAAGTCTAAACCTTTTTTGGGTATAAAACTTTTTGTAATTCTTTCACTCACTTTATATATGATTGTTTTTCAAATATATATATATATATTAAATTTTAGAAAATTTCTTTAGCTTTTACTATAATCAAGTTGCTTACAATCCATTACATACGCATCTCCTAAACAATCTAAGGAGAAAAATTAATAAGTAGCTATCAAAACACCCCTAGCGTTCCCAATACATACGCATCTCCATTGGCCTTACTCTAGTCTAGACATGTTCAAAGGAGACCTCATGCCCTTCACACAAATCAAACCGTGCAAACATTCTCAATTTTTATGGTATTTTTTGTTTGTGCACCACTTAATAACATTGAGTACTTGATAACATGAGTGGGTTCCCCTCCACGATTATACCTCTCCTAAATGATTATTTTCAATAATTGTTAATCCTTAGAGCATGACTTCATGGATACATTAACCCACGATCCAGAATATCTGTACATCACAATTTAATAACCGCTCCTAGTGGTGGCTTATAAATCATTAGTGGTCTCTTTTGGGGAATCCCCAATTAAATCACCTCTTTCATATTTTTCAAAAGATTTATTTTATTTATACCCCAACAATCCTTATTATTAAGAGCCCAATTAATCCTAGTCTCTAAAATAGATTTTCTCACTTTACTTTCACATATTACCTTTCTTTTAATATCGCTTCTATTGCTCTATTTCCAAATTTCCCATAAAATTGCAGCCCTAAGCTTTCCACACAACCTAGTAATAAAGGCAAATCTAAGTAATGCAAACAATTAGTGGCAGATGTTGGAAGATCCACCAAACTCCCGTTTTATTCACTGGCCACATCCAAATGCCAAAAATTGTTTTCCAATGTTGAATGTTGATAAAATGTAAAAAAAACCACATCTCGTTTAGAAGCCACTGTTTGACGTTCTCGTCCACCGGACTATATTCCGTCACTTTACTTCATAATTTGTCACAAATATCATATTCCAAGGTTGTAAAGCAATGAACTATAATCTCTTTTATTATATAATATTAATGAAAAACGGATAGAAAACCTTCTCCCCACTGACTTGCCCCAATAAAAAAAATGTTGAAAACATGTGCTATAGGTACCGTATTTGAACTGTACATATTATATTATACAAACTACCAGCAAATTTCTATTTCCGACAATCGACCCAATAATTGGCAATTCCCAATCTGGATTGGTGATTTCCAATCCAAAAAAAAAACATTTTCTAAACATTGTGCAAGACTAGCATGCCGTATGGAATGCTTCTCTCTCTCTCTCTCTCTCTCTCTCTCTCTCAATACACTTTTTCTTCGTAGAACAAGCATGGACGCATGTCAAATTGTTCATCGTTTGAATGGCTGTGATAGGTCATAAATTGTTCTAGGAAAATGACCTGGTAGGATTGGGCCCTATAAGATACATATAATTTCTCATTCCCCCGATGAATCCTCACCACAGATGGTTGAGATGATCCATAGCTCCAGAAGATGCAAGATGAGAAACTTCCTTGGATTATCTCCACCTTACGTGGTAGTGATCCAATGGTTTGAGTATCACCTCACAGTAGAGATTGGGACTTCTATGTATCATGCAACTCCTGGTCACATCAGGGACAAGCCCTGGAATCAAATAGAACTCAAATGTCTGAAACCTTGGAATTCACCCATTAAAAAAACAAAAAACAAAAACAAAAAACAAAACAAAACAAAAAAACAAAACGGCTTCTCATAGGTGCCATAAAAAAACAAGAAGAAATGTAGCTCTTCACCTCGGAAGGCAAGTGTTCATTAATAAAGGGAAGCAATACAAACATCTTCTATTTGCTTCAATTGTGATTCTCATGGATTAGGTTTGAAGCACCTGATCAATCAACTTGAGATGTCCATTGTGGTTCCTTACTGAACTAATAGGCATAGATGTATGATTTGGGGTTAATCATAACAATTGCGGTGATTCATAAACATGAAGAGAGAGAGAGAGAGAGAGAGAGGGAGCTCAGAAGAGAGCCCTTAGAAAACTTGCTTCCTGGCTCATCTCTGTGATGGTACGATTTTTCCTATCCTCGTCTAAATCAAGCTTTCTATTTACTTCCTTTCCTTCTGAGGACAAATGACACAATTTGATGAGCACCCAAGCAACAATGTGTACTCAATCATTCAATTATAGAAAAACACAAATGCACAAACAAAACCCGAGAGAGAGAGAGAGAGAGAGAGAGGAAGGTAGAATAGCAAACCTACGGCATCATAAATTTCATCATTCTTCTCAAAATCACCGGACTGTCTAGGGAGGATATGAACATGGACATGAGGAACTGTTTGACCTGCTTCAGGGCCATCCTGTCAAAATTAAGCAATGATCAAACCCAAATTGCTAGTCATGGGTGCATAAATTTAAACCAAATGATCTCAAGACTTCCAAATAAGTTAATTAGTTGAAGAAGGGACATACAATGTATTTGGATTACTATTCAAGTGGGCCGCTGCTGGAACATATTTGAATAGAAAATATCAATGTGGTTTGAAACATATTCGCTAAAGAGCATTGTGGTTTCACAGTTACATGTTTTGCTCCCAACTGATCACTATTATTAATCATGAAGAAAGAGCCAATTAACAATCCACATGACAACAAGAAATAATTGCATAGTACAAACTAGAATCTAAATTTGAAGCACACTCTTAATGTTAAAAATTAAAAACAAGTAGGAAAACAAACCAAAACAAACATTCAGTCACATTATATCCAACAATGAAATGAAAACTTTAATCAGAAGCATTGTAAACCAACTATTAGCGGCTTTTGAAATCCCATGCCAACGATGTCAAAAAATAGGAAGAATGCAGTGGTCTCCATTACCAAGGGTCACAGCATAACAAAGTAAACCAGAGTGGGTTGGGAAATTATAGAGTAAGCCTGGAAGCTCAACACTCCTGTAGAAAAAAAAAATATGAAGGCATTGGTGAATTTGAATTTTGCACCCAAATTCTCACAATGTAAACCTATTATCTTTGTTCCATTAATCCATTAAAATACTAGTATAATGACCAAAGAGAAAAAGAAAAGAAAATCCAAGATGTAGATGGAACATGAAAATTTTTATACTATAGATTCAACTCAAATTAGCTCTTTGAGATAGGGTTCCCCTAATTGAAGCTAGAGGTCAAATTTTTTTTTAATTCAAATTGACCACGTTGTATTGAAATAAAATTACATGACCATAAACAGACTATGGAATAAGGAGCTCAATTTCCAAAATCAAGTGTCTCAAAAGAGACCGAACATCTGATCTTGTAGAATCTCATCCATTTTCTCATAAAGCGAAGGGCACGGATTTTTCGATCAAAACAAAAGTACTATGGTGTGAGTGTAGCGTGTGAAATCTTCGGTTCGATCAAAACAAAAGTACTATGGTGTGAGTGTGGTGTGTGAAGTCTTCGATTTTTTCTTATATCTCTATCCCTATCTCATAGGTACAACGTTTGAATCAGTAGATAACCTTTTCTTCTGTATGAATTGATATTATTACATTCTAATTCCTTCTCAATATCTTGCGGAAAATCCCGAATTGAATTCCAAATTGACGGGTTAGTGTGAACTTAACAAAATTCTATTTGGTCTAACATGCTATGGGTGATTCAGAGTTAGTGTAATGCTGATACCCCGCTGTTTGGCCAAGCCATCAGCAATGCTATTGGCTTCACGTCAAACACTCTGGCATGAAAAAATTGAGCAGTGCCCTCAGCATGAAACTTTCCTCAAAAATTTTGTTGGCTCCCCACAGACAAATGGATTTCATGTTAGCCCAGTCGGTGGTGGTTCTAGGGTCCCCTTTGACCTTAATGAGTTTCCCATCTCTGTCAAACAATTTGGGTCCTTCTAACAAGCACATTTTGACCTCAGATGAGGTAACGTGCCACCAGTGGGCCCAGAGAACGACAAAATTGTGGTGCCAATAGTCCCAGAAGATGCCCCCTGCACCTGCCCTATTAGGTTTACCAAGGAACACCCATCAAAATTCAGTTTGACAATGCTAGGCCCTGGAAACACCCAAAATTGATTGATTTTGTGCCCTTTTTTTCGAATGGAGAAAATTTCAAAAAGTTTGAGGACTCATTTGAAACATTGCCATATCTTATTGGAATGATTTTTAGGGTCCAAGAGAGGTTATTACAAGACTTTTGGCGTGACTTTGAGCATGACAGACGTCCAAAACATTAAATATCAAAGATTGAGCAAAAAAGGTAACTAGACAATCTTAGTGTGTGGTATTTATTTCCCATATTCGAAATATCTCCTTTGGGGTCTACTAGGTGTTGAGATCTTGAAGGGATACTGTATTAACCTGGATAAAAATGAAAAAAATAAAATAATGTGCAATTTTCGTGGTCATTTTTCAAATTCTAGGATAAATAGGTTCAAAAGGCATCTTGCAGATATTAAGGGGGATGTTGCTCTATGTAAAAACATTCTTGAGCTTGTGAAGAAAGAGGCTCCTGAATATGTAGAAACTGAAAAAAATAAATAAGGTAATGAAGGAAAATAACATAGCTGATTTCAAGGCAGGAGCTAATATTTTTCATGATAATGATAACCATTGTTTTAAAGTGTGGCCGCGTCACAGCATATGCGGCCGCATCACGCAGTATGCGCCAGGAGGTACATCACAAAACAACGCATATACGCTTTGGTGGGATGCGCCCTAATAGACGCTGCATCCCACTACATATGCGGGCTCATCAGCGTGGCGTAAAAAAACCTCTCGAAAAGGGGTATTTACATAATTTCCCCCCCAAAAGTGGGGATAGGGGTTCGGGGGGGGTATCAAACCGCCCAAAACAACAAAAACAACCACTTTCGTGGCATTGTTTGCATCAAAACGATTAAAAAAATGGTGGAATTGTTTTTTCGGGAAAATATTTCGATTTCACGTTAGTGCATCTTCCTTGTTGATTGGGATTAGCTTGGGTGTTGATTTGAGGAAGTTTGACGGAAGATTTCACCACATATAGAGGGTTTCAAGGGCCGAGAAGATGTCGATATTTTCAACAACTAATCGGTATGTTTTTATTTCCTAATACTGTAATACTTTTTTTTGAGGCAATGTCTTCTTCATAGTCATCTAGTAAAAAGGATCCGGCTTGGAGATATGCAAAACTCAAAGATGCAAAAGACGGAAATTGTGTTGTTTGTGACTATAGTTTTTTAATGTTTATGAATTATGATAATATGATGTCTTCTAAGTTCTATTGTCTTTTATAAAGTTAGTTTAAAGTTTCTACTTTCTACTTTCTAATGTCTTCTATGATCTATGAGGGGATAGTGGATACAAAAATCTCTAAGAGCTAATACTAATGGAGTTAATGAATAAATTAAAGACATACTATCACATAAATCACCTCCATTATTTTTTCACGCATTTAACTTATTTTTTTGAGATTTTTTGGAATTGTTTTATATTTATTGGCTGCATCGGGCCCCCGGCCGCATTGGGGCCGCATCCCGCATTTAAAAACACTAATGATAACGATAAGGAAGGGGATAATGAGGTGGGCCAGGTGGCATTCTCTCAAAGTTCAACAAAGGGGTTTTGGGTCTAAGAGGCTTCGTTAGAAGGGGCCCATTAATGTTTTTTTTGAACCCAAACCTGAATCCACAGTTGAGAAAGGGAAAGGCCGAAGCAAGTGAGTCATCATCATCAACAAAGCCTTTTTCCCAACTAATTCGAGTTGGCTACACGAATTTTGGTCCGCCATTCTAGTCTATTAAGAGTGATATCCTCAGTGAGGCCATAAGTTCCCATATCTTTTCTCACTACTTCTAACCATATCTTTTTGGGCCTAGATCTTGCTCTTTATGAGCCTTCAACTTGAACTAACGCGCACCTCCGAACAAGTATTGTACTAAGTCTATGCCACACATGGCAAGCCCACCTAAGTCTACTTTCTCTCATCCTATCGCCTATTGGTAAAACACCTAAATTCTCTTGAATGTATTCATTTCAAATTCCACTCATCCATCTCAACATCCTCATCTCAACTACACTTATTTTATGGGTATGTTGTTTTTTGACCGCCCAACATTCTGCCCCTTAAAAAAAAGTTGGACTCACAGTTATCTTATAGAACTTTCCCTTCAGCTTCATTGGCATGAATCAATCACATAAAACTCTGGTTGCACATCTCCACTTCACCCACCTAGCTCTAATTTTATGCGCAACATCTTCATCAATCTCTCTATTTTCCTAGACTATTAACCGAAGTTATCGAAAGTTCGCTCTTTTTGGTATTTCTTGACCGTCAATCTTAACTACTTCCTTGTCTCAACTCCTATTATTACTGAACTTGTATTCCATATAGTTTGTCTTTGTCCGGCTAATTTTAAAAACTTTAGATTCTAGAGCATCCCTCTAAAGTTCTGACTTTGTGCTGATGTCGTTTCGGGTCTCATCGATCAAAACTATGTTATCTGCGAACAACATGCACCATGGGACCTCATCTTGTAGGTGCCTAGTTAAGTCGTCCATAACTAAGACAGACATATCGGCTCAATGTTGATCCCTGATGTAGACCCTATTGTCATTGAAAACTCACTCGTTTCTCCACCAGTTGTTTGTACACTAGTTCGCACTCCCTCATACATATCTCTCACCATTGATTCTTTCCCAACACCCATCAAATCTCTCTAGGTACTCCATCTTAAGCTTTCTCTAAATTAATAAAGACCATGTGAATGTCTTTTTCTTTCGCCCTAAAGTTCTCAATCAGCTGCCTAAGTAGAAAACAACTTTAGTTGTAGACCTGTCTGGTATAAAACCAAATTGGTTTTCTAATACAATCATTTCATGCCTTAGTCGTTGCTGAATCACTCACCCCCACAGCTTCATAGTGTGGTTCATAAGTTTGATCTCTCGATAGTTCACACAATCATGTATGTCTCCTTCATTCGTGTAAATAAATTCCAAGAGGAAGACAAATGCCGAGTAAATCAATACATTGCTCGGTAGTTTTTATAAGGAAGACATTTCTTGTAATGTCATTTGCCTAAGTAGCTTCCATACAATAGTGGATGCAATTGGCCAAATTGGGCCACGGTTAAAAGGCCCTAGCCCATATGAGCTCTCAAAGACATTACTAAAGAAAGAAGTAGAATACACCAAGGAATACCCCAAGCACCATACTCCACGCCATAAATGTTGCTACACAAGCACCTCCATGCCATAAATGTTTGTCGTAATATGATGTCACATGAAGTATAGAGCTTGAATTACAAACAGTTATGGCATGGAGTACGGTGCTTGTGTAGCAACAGTATGAATGTGATATATTACACATGCAGCAATACACATAAAGTCTAGCCCAAATCATAAATAAGTTATGACAAGAAGTATATTGTGTGCAGAGCAAATATTTAAACATAACATGTTTAAGCAGGTACCATATTGCTTGCGCAGTAGTACGAGTATAACCCAACCATAAACCATAAAAGCCCTAGTCCCTAATTGTATTGCTCGTTTGCAATCATAGTATCGTACTAGTATAGTCTATTTTAATAACATGTTTAAGCATGTACCATATTGCTTGTGCAGCAAGTACGAGTATAATCCAACCCTAAACCATAAACCTTAAACCCTAATCCCTAATTGTATTGCTTGATTGCAATCATAGTATCATACTAGTATAATCTATTTTAATAACAAGTTTAAGCATGTACCATATTGCTTGTGCATCAGTATGAGTATAACCCAATCTTAAACGATAAACCTTAAACCCTAATCCCTAATTGTATTTCTTGCTGGCAATCATAGCATCATACTAGTATAGTCTATTTTAATAACATGCTTAAGCATGTACCATATTGCTTGTGCATCAATATGAGTATAACCCAACCCGAAACCATAAACCTTTTAGTCCTTAACTTGTATTACTTCTATGAATAACTTGTTTTGAAAAGAATGATCGGATGTTGATAAAAGACAGGTGCATAGAGACTTTATTGTAGAGCAATGAATTTTCCTAACTATTTGTAGTTCCCATTTAAAAACCACTCGTTCACAGTTCTATATTCGAAGTCTCTCTAAAAACCATTGAACTTTTGATGGATTCCATATTCTTTAACTCCTAACCATTTAGAAATCACATGTTCGTAATCTCTCTTAAAACCTTAGAACTTTGGATCGACTCTATCAAAAAGCCGGCAACTCCTACCCATATAAAAACCACATGTTCTCTATTCGTACTCTTTCTCTCCCTAAAACATGTTAACTTTAGATGGTTTATCCACTCGTACTCTATCTAAAAACCTTTTAACTACTTTCCATTTAAAAACTTTAGTCAACACATGAACTCTACTCGTAAAAGACTGCTTAAACACAGTATGGTAGAGAATTTAAATTCCAATTCACTATTCGTACTCTCTAAAAACCTTTGATCTTTTTTATGGATTCCCTGTTTGCACACAATCTAACAAACCTTGACCCCTTCCCATTTAGAAAGCACATGTTCTCTATTCGTACACTCCCTCTCTCTAAAAACCTTTTAACTTTTGATGATTACTCCATTCGTACTATATCTAAAAGCCTCTATCTACTTTTCATTTAAAAACCTCTACCAACACTGTTTGAAGTCATTTTCCATCACTTGTATCTCCGATGCGAATAAGGACAAAGCAGTTCGCATCCTAGGTTCGCACGTGCCAATATGCTTGTGGACTACGGAAGCCGTAAGACAATAAGCACTGATCTGAAGTGAAAATTCCAAAAATCTCAGAATGGCTCGAGAACGTGCAAGAACACGGCTAAGGGTCTCTTAAGAACACCAGCCAAGTTTCGTCGCAATCCGACAAGTTTTAGGCAGTACAGACATCAAAACAGTTTCGGGAAATCTTGCCTCTATCATGCTGAAAATGGGCTTTGAACTACAACACCATTATTGGAGCGTCAAATGGTCTCCAGACCATCGCCATTGGATTCATAACGGTCGAAAACCCCTGAGTACCAATTTTTGACATGTTTGGATGTTTCTGGAGCAAGTTATGGCCACATTACCCAAAATGGGTAGGCCGTACACTATTATGGTGTGCCCTCGGCCAACTAGTTTCCATTAATGGAAACTGTGCATCACCAATTCGGGGGCAAACTTTACAAGGTCATATCGTCTTCATTCCTGGTCGGATCGACCCCAAATTTTGGGAGCACGTTCGTCTCGCAAACCCAGTCGATTTGATATGTGGCACGCACGGTGACATGGCCCGAGCCGAGAGAAATCGAAGAGAGAAGTTCACCGGAAAAACGCAAAAGTTGCAGAGAAATTCCAGCCACACATCTCACCGATCAAACTCCCATATCAAAGCGGTTGCATGTCGAATCGACCTCAAACCAAACCCATTACGAGCACTAGGTCAGAGGCTTCATCTGAGCCAAACCTCACACGTGATGGACGGTCAGATTCGACGCACCATGAGTCCGAAGTTGCTGCAATTCAGGCCACCGAAATCCAAATTCTGGCCAAAGCTTCCCAATTTGAAAAACGGTCATCTGGGTACCAAATCGAGCCGTTATTTTTTCAGAATGATCATGGTCACTTGCTTATCACACTACAACGAAGAAATAAGCGAAAAATACTGAAAAACGGGCTGAATCTTAAATCTAAGATTGCATGTTTTTTTATTTTTTGCTGTCCCATGATCATGGTTCAAAACTTAGATCCACGACCCGAAATTGGTGCCAAAGTGATGGTCTTCTCAAGCTCATAAAGAAAATGGTAATCTTTCGGCCAGATGGTGACCCCGAATCAGCCACAGAAAGTCTGCACGATTGAACGGCCATTACAAGGACTGATTTGGAATTACCAAGATTGTTGGTGCAAGGGCAAAATCATCATTTTGCCCCATTTTCTTAGATTTTTTTTAATTGTTTTAATACCTAATTTTCAACAATTAGGTTAAAAATTGATTGTACACCCATGTTTGGGCCCCACCTCTATATAAACAAGCACGCACATCATGTAATGGACCCTTGGCTTCAATTAATAAAAAAACATTATTTTGGCTTAAGTTTGAGTCACGACTTGGTGAGAGAGGGAGGAGAGAGAAAATTTTGAGCAGTACCCTCAAGCATCACAGGTAATCTTCTCTCTCCTCTCTTTCTGTCCCCTCTTTCTCTCTTTTTTCTCTCCCCTTTTTCTCTCTTCTTTCGCTCCTCGTTCTCTCTCCTCTTTCTCTCCTTTGCTTGCTTTATCAGAGGATAGGCTGAGCCTCGTGCTGCAGTGCCAGTCTTGTCGCCGTGCAGTTTAGCCGTCGTGCCGGTCTGAGTCAAGATGCCCGTTTAGCTGTTGTGTCAGACCAGCCGCTACGTCAAACCAGCCGTTGTGCCGGTCTTGTTGTCGTGCAGTTTAGCCGTCATGTCGGTCTGAGTCACCATGCCCATCTAGCTGCTGCGCTAGTCTTGGCACTATGCCAGCCTAGCCGCCAGGCCAAACTTCTTTCTCTCTTTCTCTCTGTCTGGCTCGACAGTACCCACTGCCGAGCACGACATGCCTTTTTCTTAAAACCTTTACTTTTCCAATGTCCCTCGTGTCCACCCTTTTTCTTCTCTCTCCTTATGCTCTCTGCACGTCCACCCACTTTGTGCACATGCACCCTCACGTCCACCCTTTCTTTCTCTTTCTTCACACCCTTTCACTCACGTTGTACACAAACCACCTATCTCGTGTCCAAACTCCCTCACGACCACCATTTCCCCTCTTCCTTTGTGTTCCCTCGCGACCAAATCCCCCTTTCATTGCCGCGCGTGACCAAACTTCCATTGCACTACCGCGAGTAACCAAACCTTAACTACACTGCCGCGCACAACCAACCTTCTTCTCCTGCCGAACCAACTCTCGCACTGCCACACGCGACCAACCTTCTTCCATTGCTGAGCCTTTTCCACCCTTCTCCTGCCGTGCGCCAGCCCTCAGCTGCCACCATCTCTTCCACCCATCTCCATCTCTCTTTCCACCTCCGCTGTCCTCTCTCTCCCTGCTGCCCTCCCTTTTCTTCATTCTCGCCCATCTCCTTTTCTTCTTCCCGTACCCAAAATCCAGGCTGCTGCCATCTCTCTAATCCTCTACCATCTCAGCCACCCATCTGCAACCCCGTCCTCTACCTTCCGTCCATGCTCCACTTCATTAATGTGCCATCTCCACCACTCACTTGTGCCACTCTCCACTTCCCTACTGTGCACCATCAGCAGCACTCGTCACCTCCCCTGTCGCGCGCCATCTTCTCCTCCACCGTCTGTGACAGTCCAGCCCTACTTCCACCACCACACTGCTCTCTCTGCTTTCTGCCGACCAGCAGTCAACCACCGCCCCTGTCCTCGCCTCAATCACATCCCTATCTCTGCTGCGACCTTCTCCACACCATCCGCCACTGCTCTCTCTGTCCCATCCTCTACAACCTGCCCATCTATTCTCGCAGCCCTCTCTCTCTTCAACACTTCCTGCTGCAACCACTACAGCAGCCATCACCTCACCCTCTTCTTTCTTCAATCGCTGCCTGCAAACTCCGCCATGTTGCCGCTGCTCCTTCCCTGTTCCCAGCGAACCTCCCTCTCTCTTTAAAAAGATCAACGATAAGCGCTCCCCTCTCTTTGCTCCTCAGTCGCAGCCACTTTCTTGCCCATTCAGCCAACCTCACTGACCCACTTCTCTCTGCAACCTCTCGCTCTCTCAAAAAAACCCAATAGCGAAACCCATCTCACTGCCTCTTCTTTGTTTCGTCCTTTCTATTTTTCGTTTAGTTTTCATCCCGTTACTTTTCGTTGCGTTTCGTTCAACCTCTCCCTACTCTCTCGTTCCTTCTACTCTCCTCTCTCTAAAAAACAAACCAATTGTCCATCTTCGTGTCTCTCTCTCCCTCTAAGCCTAATAACAAGCCTTCACTCTCCTTTAATCAATTTCATTTTTTTATTATTATTATCCTACTCTACCTTCTTGCATCTATTTCATTACTTCTTTTTATCTTTATTATTTCACTTTATCTTATTGACTTCTTTTATTTTACTTTGTCTCATCCCTTCTACCCCCTGTCTCTTATTCCATTTTAATTTAGTTTTATCTCCCCTTTTACTCCACTTTACTTTTCATTTCACTTCATCTCATTTTATTTTATTTCATCTTCAACAAGTCAAGGTCTTCAAACCCACTTGTTTGGACATCTCACGTGTGTACATGTGCAGGAACGCAGAAAAACAAGTCAAGGGAGTGGATGCCGAACCGCCCTCAGGCCTGGGGGGCATTCTTCGTGATCTAAGAGGGCGCCCACACGAGCTAGCCCGAGCGTGCCACGAACCCACGTGAAGTAAGTCCCGCCTCACGATCGTAATTCCTCTCTCACCGGTTGGTATTTCTGCTTGCGTCTTCCTTACGCAGTTCCCGAGAGAGTCATCTCAGGTCTCAGGTCCATAGCAAACCCGGAGCCAAGTCATCAGGTCACCCCGGCCCGAGGGCAAGATCAAGGCATCTAACCAAAAACATGTATTCTATTTGTACTTTCTCTAGAAACCTTAAAATTGTACTCTACCTAAAATCCTTAACTACTTTCCATTTAAAAAGTCCTCTATTCGCATGAAACCTTTAAACTTTTTTCCAATTACAAACCAAACAATTATATACCCATATAATCATTCACCCATAGCCACGCATCATAGGATATCTAGAAAGAGCATAAAAGGCAGTTATTATACTGGCCCATAGCCACGCATCATAGGATATATAGAAAGAGCACAAAAGGCATTCATTCTATGTAGAAAGAGTGTAAGGGACATTCATTGTGTACAAGGAGTAGAAGCATTGAATATATAAAAAGTAGAAACATCAGTCATTATATATAGAAAGAGTAGAAATAACAATGAATAAATATAAAGAAAGAAGAAAGAGCAAGCAATATATACAAAAAGGGCATATATTTATATATTATATACTAAAATAGACAACCAAAAAGTTGAGCAGCCCCAAAACTAACTTCCCACAGTGATGGGTCGAAAAGGCCACGACAAAAAAAATAAGCCATAGGCACATGACCATCCATAACAAAAACCATAAAAGCATCCACAAAAAAAATTAAATAAATAAATAAAAAGTAGTAGTGTTCAATAATTGTCATTGGCCCTCACATGAAGACCACAAAAGCAAGCACCATAACAGCCAAAAAGTAGAATAAGGCCCACTGTTACCAAACTAAACAGTGGGGCCTAAATCCTCCTCCATCATCGCACCAGGGGAAGTAAGAAGACCACCAAAAGGGCCATGAATGAACTCCACATTAGATGCACAGCTAGACGAAGCGCTAGGAGACTTATTGGTGTAAAACCTTTGAGCACAGTTCATTTAAACAACCCTCACATTTTCCAATCGAGACATCAAGGACAAGATCTCCTCCTTGAGCAGCTTCCAATCCTCCTCATCAGATGCTCTAAGCCAACTCTCATGTACCACCTGTAAAGCCAGCTCGCTATTCTCAGCCCTAAGAGTTTCATAGAACGTGGTAGCCTCTCAAAGTTTTTCTTCGGTGGTGGGTTCAAATCCTATCGTGGTTAGGTAGTTGTAGGCCTCCCTAGCGGTAGATTGCTCTGCCTCCATTTTGGTAAAGCATGAAAGTCCCTCAAATGTTTGACCAAGAATAGTAACCGAGGCTTTAAAAATTCTACACTTAGGAGTTCATTTTGAGATACTAGATAGTTAGGCAGTTGATCATTTTTTCCCATTGGGTTAATTCTTGCAATTTATTTTTAAAGGATACGTTCTCATCCCCAGGATTTCTTTGATGTACGCGGCTTGCAGGTGACCCACTTTCCATAACGGTGACCTACAAGCCGCTAAAAATAAAATATAGACGTAGAAATATAAATTAACCCTAAGATGCATGCCATAGAAGCACACATCTTAGGGCTAAAGAAACAAGTGCATAGTTGTGATCACCATCAATATCTATACAATTTAACACAATGCTTTGGAAGGCTAAAACAAATCATACATAAAATCATTCACTAAAAACGAACTTAATTAAAATTCAAGCAAATTAAAAAAGAAGACAACAAACATAAGCTCATAATAGAAACAATTTGCATCCACCAAACATAAGCTAAAATTCAAACAAATGAAAAAAGAACACAAAAAATATAAGCTCATAATAGAAACAATCCGCAGCCATCAAACAACAATGTAAATTTATAACTCACTTTAAACAAATACTTCAAGTCACAAGACCCGCAAATAACAAGCGAAGGGCTGTGAGAAAGCAGTTACAAGTTTGAACTTTGAAGGTCTTAAGGACACAATCCAAAGACAATTTGTATATGCATAGAGCGTAGCCCACAGAGTATTAGGAAGTTGCATCATAGACACAACTGTCTAATACTTGTACACAGAAGAGCGGAGCTCCTCAAGGGAGTTCTTTTTTAGTGAATGAACACATGAGCATATATTTTTTGTGTTCTTAGTTAATTTGCTTCAATTTTAATTAAGTTCTTTTGTAGTGAATGATGTTATGTATTAGCTTTCCAAAATAATGCGTGAAATTGCATAGATATGATGGTGATCACAACTATACACTTGTTTCTTTAGCCCTGAGATATATGCTTCTACGGCATGCATCTCAGGGTTAATTTATACTTCTACTTCTATATTTATTTTTAGCGGCTTGTAGGTCACCGTTATGCAAAGTGGGTCACCTGCAAGCTGCGTACACCAAAGAAATCCTAGGGCTCTAAAACATGAGAACGTATCCTTTAAGAATAAATTACAAGAATTAACCCTAGGAGAAAAAGATGATCAACTACCTACCTATCTAGTATCTCAAAATGGAACTCCTAAGTGTAGAATTTTTAAAGCCTCAGTCATTGTTCGTGGTCGAGCATTTGAGGGGCTTTCATGCTTTACCAAAAAAGAGGCAGAGCAATCTACCGCTAAGGAGGCCTACAACTACCTAACCACGATAGGATTTGAACCCACCACCGAAGAAAAACTTCGAGAGGCTACCACGCTTTATGAAAGTCTTAAGGCCGGGAATAGCGAGCTGGCTTCACAAGTGGTACATGAGAGTTGGCTTAGAGCACCCGGTGAGGAGGAGAGAAAGCTGCTCAAGGAGGAGACCTTGTCCTTGATGTCTCGATTGGAAAATGTGAGGGTTGTTCAAATGAACTACGCTCAAAGGTTTTACACCGATAAGTCTCCCAGTGCTTCGTCTAGAAGTGCATCTAATGTGGCGTTCATTCATGGCCATTTTGGTGGTCCGTATGGTGGTCTTCTTACTTCCCCTGGTGCGATGATGGAGGAGGATTTAAGCCCCACTGTTTAGTTTGGTAACAGTGGGCCCTATTCTACTTTTTGGGTATTATGGTGCATGCTTTGTGGTCCTTATGTGAGGGCCAATGACAATTATTGAACACTACTACTTTTTATGTTTTTTTTATTTTTTTACTTTTTTTTGTGGATGCTTGTATGGTTTTTTGTTGTGGATGGTCACATGCCTATGGCTTTTTTTTTTTTTTGTAGCCTTTTCAGTCCACATGCCTCCAAGTGCTTCCCATCACTGTGGGAAGTTAGTCTTGGGGCTGCTCAACTTTTTGACTATCCATTATAGTATATAATATATAAATATATGCCCTTTTTGTATATATTGCTTGCTCTTTCTTCTCTTTTTATGTTTATTGATTACTATTTCTACTCTTTCTATATATAATGACTGAAGTTTCTACTTTTTATATATTCAATGCTTCTTCTACTTTTTATATATTCAATGCTTCTACTCCCTATATATAATGAATGTCCCTTGTACTCTTTCTACATATAATGAATGCCTTTTGTGCTCTTTCTATATATTCTATGATGCATGGCTATGTGTGAGTATAATAACTGCCTTTTTTGTTCTTTCTAGATATCCTATGATGCGTGGCTATGGGTGAATGATTAAGTGAGCTACTATAAGAAAGTAGAGTATTATATGAGTATAATGGTCTGGTTTGTAATTGGGAAAAAGTTCAAAGGTTTCATGCGAATAGAGGACTTTTTATATGGAAAGTAGTTAAGCCTTTTAGATAGAGTACAGATAGTGAAACCATAGAGTTTAAAGGTTTTAAGAGAGAGTACAAATAGAGTACATGTGTTGGTAAATAAAGGCTTTTAGATAGAGTACGAATGGAGCAATCATCAAAAGTTAAAAGGTTTTTAGAGAGACAGAGAGAGCGAGTGTACGAAAAGAGAACATGTGCTTTCTAAATGGGAAGGGGTCAAGGTCTGTTAGATTATGTACGAACAGGGGAGTCCATAAAAAAGATCAAAGGTTTTTAGAGAGTTCGAAAAGCTTACAATGGGAAGTACGAATAGTGAATTGGAATTTAAATTCTCTACCATATTGTCTTTAAGCAGTCTTTTACGAGTAGAGTTCATGTGTTGAGTAAAGTTTTTAAGTGGAAAGTAGTTAAAATGGCTTTTAGATAGAGTAAGAGTGGAGAAACCATCTAAAGTTAATATGTTTTTAGAGAGAGAGAGAGAGAGAGAGTACGAATAGAGAACATGTGGTTTTTAAATGGGTAGGAGTTGCAGGCTTTTTGATCGAGTCCATCCAAAGTTCTAAGGTTTTAAGAGAGATTACAAACATGTGATTTCTAAATGGTTAGGAGTTAAAGAATATGGAATCCATCAAAAGTTCAATGGTTTTTAGAAAGACTTCAAATTTAGAACTATGAACGAGTGGTTTTTAAATGGGAAGTACGAATAGTGAGGGAAATTCATTGCTCTACAATAAAGTCTCTATGCACCTGTCTTTTATCAACATCCGATCCTTCTTTTCAAAACAAGTTTTCATAGAAGTAATATAAGTTAAGCACTAAGTGCTTTGCAAAACCCTTAACCACATATCAGCAATCAAAGGGATCTTTTTTTTTATGTATGCAAATGCATTTCTACATCCGATCTTTCTTTTCTTAACAAATGTTATGGAAGTACAAGTTCCTAACGAAAAGGAGATTTTATATCTATGCACATGGTCTTCTCAACATCCGTTCCTTCGTTTTGAAACGAGAGTTCATAGAAGTACAAGTTAACCACATCAGCAATCAAAAAGGAGCTTTTATATGTAAGCAAATGCTTTTTCTCAACCTCTTATCCATCTTTTATGCAAAACCCCTAACGTCCATGACATCGAACCTATCTATTTTTTTGTTTTTTTTCAAATGATTCTACAACTATATTGTGAAATTGTACCGGTATAGCCTAGATGGAAAGGGCCCCTTAATTTTGTCATATATAAGACGATAGGTTTGTTTTAGGGAGGCGATTCAAGTTAAGTGCCTTTGATCAGCATTTTGTTTGACGGATCCAAGTAACATGCCTTGGATTTCAGAAAGGCGGATCCAAGATACATGCCTTGAGTTGGCTTGGTGGTCAATTACAAGCCTCAGGCGGGAATTAGGGTGTGTAAATCTAGGTTATGGGCCTTGGGTCCGAACTTGGGTGGCCGGATCCAAGTTACATGCCTTGTGTCAGAACTTGGGTGGGCGGATCCAAGTTGCATTCCGAATTAGGTAGAGTGGATCCAAGCTAAAATTCCTTGGGTCAGAATTAGGGGGGGCGGTCCAAGTTTCATGCATTGGATAGAGAGAAGGCCTTAACTAGCTTAATAATAATATTATCATTGTCAAATGCACAGGTTGCATTAGCATGGCAGGAGAGAAGGGTTATTCTGATTTTTTCGGCTCAAACAATGCAGGTGAGGCCACGGATTTTGAAGATTAGGTTGAGGAGCCCACCAACACTCCCTTTCAGAAATATGTCACTGTTGGTGGCATTTATACAAAAGGGTCTGGTCGTACAAAGAAGTGGTTATGCAATTTTAATTGTAGGGACGCTCCTTTTGCTGGATCTTATGCTCATGTGCGTGCTCACCTTTTGGGTCAACAATTTGGGCACAGGTCCAAACGAATCTCAACATGCTCTAAGCTATCAAAAGAAATGTATATGGCTTTGAAACATGAGAAAGATGAAGCTCAAAGGATGTGCGGGAGTAGGCCACATAGTGATGCTATGGCTTTAATATACAAATCCTTGTTCCCATCACTATTGCAATCAACTAGTGCCTATAGAAAATGGAAAGGACAGACTCAGACGAAAATACTGCAATTATTTAATATGAAAGCCAGAGATGATGTGGATGTCGCAGTTGCGAGGTTCTTTTATTCCCACGACACCACTTTTAATGTTGCAAGGGGTCCTAGGTTTCACGAAATGGTATACGCCATAAATAATCCACCGAAGGGCTTTATGGGCCCCAACTACGAAAGGCTCAGGACAACTCTACTCGATAAAGAGAGAAGTAGAAGCGATCAAGCATTAGGCCCAATAAGGAATGAGTGGGCTACTTATGGTGTGTCTGTTGTTTCTGACGATTGAAGCAATGTGAAGAATCAATCTTTGATCAATATCATGGCCGTGTCAGGTGGAATGGCTATGTTCATGAATGGTCTTGACTAATCTGCTATTGAGCATTTGAGCCAATATATTGCAGATATTCTCTTAAGGCTATAGACATTGGACCTTATAATGTGGTTCAGGTTGTCACTAACAATGCCGCCAATTGCAAGGGTGTTGGGGCTTTAATTCAGCGCCGACATCCTCACATTTTTTGATTGGGTTGTTTAGAGCACACCTTGAGTCTTCTAATGAAGGATATTGTTGACAAGAATAAGAAAAATCTGAATTTGCTTTTGTTAGGAACCATTGCAAACAGACCAAAAGGGTCGTGACGTACATCCATAATCATACAAGATGTCTCCACATTTTTAGGACTTATTCAATCCTCGAGCTTTTAAAAGCAAAAAAAAATAGGCTTAGATACCATTAGATTATGTTGAGGTGTTTAAAGGAAGGGCGGGTCGTATTGGCATCCTTGGTGGTGGGGGATGAGTGGGAGAGTCTTAGACGTGGGGCAGACAACATTGAACACAGTGAGGTCCAAGTTGTTGTTATGAACGACAAATTTTGGAAAACAAATAAAATGATAATGCGGTTCACTAGACCGATATGGAAGATATTGATGTTTCCAAACAGCGACAAAGTTGTCGTGGGAGATACATATGAGCGTATGGATACAATGTTAGGAGAAATCGCAGTGGCTCTATATGATGATCTCATATTTCATCAAAGAGTGAAGACGTTAGTTGTCAATCGTTGGGACCGGTCCAATCTTCCTTTTCATTGTTTGGCATACCTTCTCAGTTCGAAGTATTACTCTCGTGAATGGTTGGCTATGCCTACACTGGGGGGGGATAAGAAGGTGAAGCCCCATCAAGATCCAGAAGTGTCTACTTGTTACCATGCTGCTCTTAACGTGTTAATTGCAGACGAGGTCGAACGGGGTAGAGTGCGACAGCAAATCAGTGATTTCATGGGAAATAGGGGGTTGTTTTCCCTGGCACCATCCATCAATGATCGGGCCACTATGCCTACTGTAGCATGGTGGGACTTGGTTGGCGGTGTGGCTCCTAAGTTGTATTCAATTGCAGTGAAGGTATTATCACAGAGTGTTAATTCTTCATGTGCAGAGAGATGCTGGAGCACATACTACATTCATAACGTCAAACAATATCAACTTAACGCTGACAGATCGGAGTCATTGGTATACGTTCATTACAATGACAGGTTATTGAGTAGATTACGGGCAGCCTATGAAGAGCAATACAAGAATTGGGATGCATAGCTAGAAGACGATCTTCTAGAGGATGACATAGAGGCATTGGAACAGATGGATGCACGCCTCGATGCTGATGAAGACACATTTAGCTTCCATAGTACCACCTCAAGGTCCTACCACTGGCCCATCTACTTCAACAGAGGTTGATGATTTGACATGGATTCCTGCCTCTGAGCATCAACCCAACAGCCCTTGCTCCCAGCTGAAGGAGGGGTTGCATTGTCTTCAGTGATGTCACAAAAGCTCAAAGCCACCCGAAGGAACAAGAAGAGAAAAATGTAGCTCTCTCTCTCTCTCTCTCTCTCTCTTGGATGATATAATGTATAACTTTTGCTGAATTTATAGATTCTCTTTCCCCTCATCCTTTTCCTCCTCTTCTTGAGCCTTTTGGATGATATAATGTTTATGAATATTTGTTGGATGAATGCATAAATTCTCTCTTTCCCCTCATCCTTCTCCTCTAACATAAATTCATTCTTACCCCACGCACATGACTATTCGATAAGAACATGCAAACGCAGTAGAGGGCATTGATGAATTTTAATAGTGTTTTTTGAAATAAAAATAATAATGAAATAAAAATAATAATATTCTTTCTCAAAATTAAATTTTCTCAAAGTTTACTTAACATTAATAACTTTTTTTATTTGTAATGGGTTACATTTCGTCTCCCTCATTAAATGTGTTCAAACTAAACTTCAATAGTTCTAGTATTTCTAAAAGTTGCATCTTGTTTCCCATATTAAATGCATTTAAGCTTTACTTCAAGTCTTGAACTAAATAATATAACATCAAAGCAATGTGAGAATAGGAACTTCAATTCTTGAACTAAATAATATAACATGAAAGTAATGTGAGAATAGGAACTTCAAGTCTTCAACTAAATAATATAACACGAAAGTAATGTGAGAATAGAAACTTCAAGTGTTCAACTAAATAATATAACATGAAAGTAATGTGAGAATAGGAACTTCAAGTGTTCAACTAAATAATATAACATGAAAGTAATTTGAGAATAGGAACTTCAATTCTTAAACTAGATAATATAACATGGAAGTAATGCAAGAATCGGAACTTCAAGTCTTCAACTAAATAATATAATGAAAGTAATGTGAGAATAGGAGCTTCAAGTGTTCAACTAAATAATATATAACATGAAAGTAATGTGAGCATGGGGAGAGCAAAAACCCTTTGATGTGTGCTCATTCATGAGTGAGCACGACATGTATGAGAGCGTGAGAGAATTTGAAGTTGTTGTACACAGCAATAAAATCAAAATTTAAAATACGGGTAATATGCTAAATTTTTTATTTTCTTATTTACTCATTTCCATCCTTCATTTCATGTTAATTTTTAAGAACTCTTACCAAGAATAAATAATACTAAAAAAATATGTTACGTCAAATTTAATAATGTTTGGTAAATGGTATGGGTACTAAACTACTAACGTAATAATGTTTAATATGCGATCGGCACTGTCATTTCTTCAAGTTGAATAAGAGGACAAAAATGTTTTTCTTTAAGTAGAATAAGAAGATAATAAGGATATGTGCGAAGTTCCCTGTGTGGTGCTTTAGGTTAAATTAATCATTAAATATCATAGAAATTGACTAAAACTTGAATAACTCAAGTTTCAAAAGTCCAAAGACTCAAAACTACATTTAACAAAGAAGAATTACTATGTCATGTACTTGTTTTATAATTCAAAGAAAGGAGATAAAGGGTGCTCGCCCCTATTCTCACTCATTGTATGTCGTAGACTAGCTCTAGAGCTTGTAGGCATAATAGGGTTATCGGTAGACCGAGTCCATTGTATGGGATTGTCCACAGTACTTGGAGTCTTGGACTGAGTATATAGAGACCAAAATTTGATCTTGTAGTAATGGGTAAATTTAAATATTTTCTTAATACTTCTCTCATATACCGGAGGGAATTGGTTGGCAATTCTAGTACGGGGAGAACTCGATTCCAATATGGGAGAATCACGATTCCGGAATGGTGAGAATATTAATTCCAAGTTGATAAGGACTATGATTCTAGAAGTTTAGGAATCATGATTCCATATTTTTAGGAATCACAATTCTAATCTAATCGAATCACGATTCCAGCAACCACAGAAACAAGTGGGGTCATGTGTGATTCCATATAGGTATGAAACGCGATTCCGACATGAAAGGACATCGATTCTTGCAAATAGGAAACACGATTCCTAATTTTTTGAATCGCGATTCCGAAATAGTGAGAATCATTTTCTCAAATCCGAATCCTACGGACAGCGATTCCTAGATTCCGAAACTTTTGATACACGCGATTCCGCGATTCCAATTCTAGAAACGAATCAGAATGGCTGACGTTTTCAACAACTATAAGTTTGATAGTGATGTTAAGTGTTCACACATGTATGTCACTTTGTAAGTTGTAACTTTTGATTTTACATAGTAATTTCAAGGGTCTATGATGTGTATGTCACATTATTGTAACTTGTAACTTTTGAATTAATGTTAATGTTTTGGAGAATAATGTTTGTTTTGTCTATGAGATGGTGTGCTATGAGGTTTGGGCTAGTAAGATAACTTTGAGCATCTCAACTCCTTATATCATCTATATCTCACTCTACAGTTTTTCCTCCTTTTCTTAAACTATGGTAAATTCCCAAGATACATATCATCAAAGCATGAGAAATGAAGTCTAAAATTTGAATGAACTTCAGGTTCTGAAGCTAGGTTTACATGAAGTCATAAACTATGACTATGAGAGTGTGTATGTATGACCATAAAGGACCAAAATCGAATCGGGTTTTGAGATTCAACTATTCACCCATTGAAAATTTACATTCATGGTCCCTCACCTTAATGATACCATCTTGGCCCGCTAATGCACTCGGATCTCCTATGTGCCCAATGGTATTTGCAGGATGGAAGTCACGGATGACGGAACAAACGGATAGATCGTTTCCATCCTTTAGGGTTCGTCTACAATAGGAAAAAAGATCTTCATTTCAAAACCCACTTGAAATGAGAATCCTTATTAGATATGACTCACTGCTTATAATTTATAGAAACAAAGATCATAATTATAGAAGGCTACGATTAAAACATGCTTGAGACAAGAGTCCTACACTCCTACTTATGTGGAACGCGATCAAAATTGCTGATAAACAAGGATCTGATCCATAAGAATTACAATTAATACTTATTGAAAAGTGGAAAATCTTTAAATGGCTCGTCGTTGTCGTCATCCTTCCTCCTCCCTCCCATCTCCCCTTAGAATCTAAACCTTGCTCTGTTACCAAGTTAAGAAATATATGTGAGTTATGTCTACTCTAAACAGCAACTACCTTATGAAGGAAGAAAGATAGGAAGATAAGATGAATAGGAAGAAGAGAGATACGTATGTAAGAGAAAGAGATAGAAGAGAAAGAAAAGAGGGAGCCGCATGCAAGAAAGAGAGAGAGAAAGTCACATGACCCCTCTCTAGGTCATCCACATAGGCAAAAAATTATAAAACTGCCCTTGTGTGGGTTTATCACCCACACTTAGCCCTTCAATTTGTATCTCTAACCACTGTTTAATAAACCGTCTAGCACCTATCCGACCGCCTAGGCACCGGAAGGACTTTAGGGAATTTGCAGTTTGCTAGAGGTGGGTTAAGCTGTGAGCATTCTCCAAGAGCACAGCTCGCATGAACCCCATTTGTTTGTTTTCTTTTTGGGGGGTAGGGGGAAGGGGGTGGTGGCGGTAGTTCACTGGTAGGAATCACTGATAAGAGTCGAACTTAGGATGTACTGATGAACCCCACATCTACACGATTGGATTCTGAGTTTTTGGCTCATGCAGCGATCTTCATTGTCTGATGTGGGCTTAGAAGGTGGGGCTTGGGTAGGCTCTACTGGTAGTCCCCAGGCATGAACTTGAAAACTCATGGGGATATTTTATGTCTACTGATACTCCATGTTTTGAAAGGATAGTTTACAGAAATTTTCTGGACTATGAATACCTAAAGATACCGGTTTGGATGACGGTAACCACCGGACAAAGACATAACTGCTATAAATCTCAATATGATTGTTCATCATTCACAAATTGTATTATCAATTGAACAAGTACTGAAACGGTCATTGTTGACTCTGACATCAGTTCACAGATTAATACTCCAAGATGCATCTACTTTGCAGTAGCTCCAACAGGTTATCCATATCTCAGGCCTTCCTAGTTGCCTTTACACTCACAACAACAATTATACAGAACCTGCCCATAGTTTGAAGTCCAAAAACCAAATTTCACAAAATTCAAATGCAGTTTTTATTTACAAAGTTTCTGAGATTTTTTTTTCTCAAAGTGTTAAAGTGTTGTATTGAGTGAAGAAGATTACAAGAGAATCGGCCACCACAGGTCAGGTGCTCGATTAATAAAACCCCTAACAAGACTCAAAAATTACTATACATCCCATATATCAACAACAAAAATAGACACCAAAAAAGGATAATGTTTATAAGCCTCCTGCAATTTATGCATTAGAGTTTCAATCACGATACAGTCGTTCTTTCTAAGTTTTTTTGTTGGGGGTAAATAAAAGGAATCATTAAGGCATAAAAGCCGGTGGGGATTTCGCACCTATCTTTTGGTGAGAATGGAGTCCAAGATTTCATCCATGGGAGGCAATGGTACTACTGTCAAGACCCCAGCCCATTCTTTCTAAGTTACAATTCACATTGTGACACTCAAACAAGAAAAATGTGCATGAACTATGTTTCATAGATTCTTCACTCTAGGCTCCTTACCCCTGTCGCACAGGACTGAACACAACGCGGACACGATTGGACTTTCCATTCTGAGGAGTCTATCTTTTTATTTCATTTTTTTTGGAGAAATGTTGGCAATTTATTGGGAATGGTATTATTATAATAGCATTACAAAAATCTCCTCACGAGAAATGAGGAGAAACTACACACATGCCTGGTAGTCTGTACAACATCCTGAGGAATCTTGAAGAGAGGATTTTGTAGATACGTGACGAAGTGGAATTTGAAACGTCTGGATTCTTCTCATTATGTATTCGATTCTTCTCCCAAAAGAATCCTGTCATGTAATATTACAAAGCTTTGGAGATTTCCGGCCCTTTAGTTGTTTTGGTTAATTAAACTCATTCAATGTTGGATAGACAGTTTAAAATGGATTGATACTATTCTTTTACATTAATCCTCCCCAAGAGACCTGAAAGTCAAGATATTATAAAACTGAAAAATACATGCACATTATTAGTATTTAATCCATATAACACACGGCAAGGAGGAAACATGCTAAGAAAACATAATGTCACCCAGAATCCACATCCATTTCCATTGAATGCAAGTGGAATACAGCAGGATGTGAACTTCAGAATAACCAATATATGCGACGTATATAACATAGAGAAAACTATCAAATTACTAAGCTGCAAGAGAGATAATTTTTGGCAAATAAACATCTTGCATTACAAACTATAGATATTTGGAGAACTCTGGAGTCTGGATGGGGGTCATAGCAGAAGTATGACAAAATCATACCTGGATTACAAAAGTAAGGGAGGATGCTCCAAAATGGTTCTCTAGTTTTGCACCAATTTGCTTCGCTGCAAGCCACAAATCAGATGTCTCTTCCACAGAGAGATCCACAAACCGCTTCACCACCCTTTTTGGACAAACCAGCACATGTGTTCATAGTCAAGGCCAAAGACGAATAACCGAATGAAATAAGCACTCACCTCTCGAAACCACCATAGGAAAGACAAAACCCACATATACACACTCACACACAGACACACAACTGTACAAACATTACATTTTTTTAGTTTCATAAATAGAGCTGTTATTGTAAGGAAGAACAATAAATGCAAAACAGCCAGTCCAGGTTCATTCAAGTCTGCCATTTCAGCAAATCCTTCCCTAAGCATATGATACCATGACCATCAGGTAAGCCTAAAACTTGGAAAATGTGAAATCCCAATCCATTTGAAGTAGGGCAGGATATGACCTACAAGTAATATTGCATATAAGGAAGAATCAGTCCCCAAAAATATTGAACAGGATTAGAATTTGTTTCATGTATGCCAGATCATATATTACATGCCAAAAAAAAAAAACAGAATAATACCATGCTAGAAGTCGACTTTCCTTTGCCTTAAAATTATTCCAAGTGTAAATAATTCACTTGAACATACTTCCTTGCTAAAGTATAGCCCACTAATAGTTAAAAATTTAAAACCAATCAATCCTCACCAGGAACAACAGGCCTGATATTGACCAGTGCAAAAGACAACTTAGTAGTCAGGAACACCTGACGTTTGTCTATATTGTAGTCTCCAAAGATAAATGTTTCTTGATCCTGCTCCATAGTGAAGAACAAAACTGTCAGATATTTGCTAAGAGTGATTCCAATGTCACAAATGAGAAGAAACTATGCCAACGATGCATGCATATGATGCAGAACATCAAATATTATGGATAGAAAACAACATGGTTACAACATATACAACCACGTATTGAAATTTAAAACTATTACAGAAGTTTTATCTCTATTTCATTATAGAGAACTATTTTCTTTACTTGGCATAAAGCAGGTAACAACTTCTAGTCAGGAAAAACTAAGAAGTGAAAACACACAGAATTTTGGTAGATGGCCCAACTCCATGATGGCCACATTTCCTTTTAATCGACTACAATCACAAGCCTATGAATTAGCTCCTTTTGTAATTACATGCAGCAAGTCATGTACAAGTTTAATTCACAAAACAATGGTGTCTTCTTACCACCCAAACCTGAAGTGTGAGTATACATCAGAAATACATAGTTGAATTATCATATAAGAAATTTAATTAAGGAATAGTTGAATTATCATATAAGAAATTTAATTAAAGAATCTCAAGTCCTCATATTTGTTCCATTAAAGTTTTTGCAACTCTTGATTCTGCAGATCAGTGAAAAACCAATTTTTTTGAGTGAATTGTCAATTAGTTCATCTCGCCCCAACCTTATTAGCACTACAAAATTGGAGAATCCAATAAACTGTTTACTAGGTTAGGATCCTTAGCTCCACCAAAACCAGTTAAGGACTGTAAATAATCCAAAAACACGTAACAGGTTCCAAAACAAGCTTCGCAACTAAGATTTGAAAGTTAATGCAAATGTAAATGTCCTCAACAATCAAAATTAACAGTTACTTCCATCATCCAGCAAGCACGAGAAATTAGAATAAATACAAACTCTCAAGAATCACATAGATGTTTGTTATGGAAAGCATATATTGTGGATATGATATGGAAAGTGTATATTATGAAGAATGAGTATGGGAAGGGAAGGTACAATATCTTGTTTTATGGAGTGGGTATAATTTACGTGTCCACAATATCTTCCTATTCTTGTAATCCATTGTTGTATACACTTACAGGGTTTGAAAGTGGATATCCCAGCTCTTGGAGATATTGTATCTCAAGTGAAGTATGTATCAAGTCTCCTGACTTGGGCTGCTTTAACATACAACAACATAGTAGACACCCCTATGAGGGGAATCCAAGCTTGCCTCTAGATGGAGCATTGCTTTTCGATCCTACATGATACCGACAAATTGTTGGAGGCCTTGATTATTTAGCCATTAATCGCGCTGATATCAGTCACACCACTGACATAGTGAGTCAGTTCATGTACTGACCCTGCTCTGTTCACTATGTTGTTATGCAATGTTCGAACTTCAAAGTACTCTAATTCAGGGTTGCTCATGTCTTTTATCTCTGCTCTTGAACTTTGTGCATACTCAGATGTGAATTGAGCTGGAGATGTTATTGGTCATCGTTCTACTACTGGGTGTTTTATTTTCTGGGTACTTCACTTATCTCCTGGAAAAGTAAGAAATAGAAGGTTGTTGCTCACTCAAGTGTTGAAGATAAGTACCGGGCTCTTGAAAATATTGTGACTGACAATGTCTGGTTACAGTGGCTTCTTCAAGATATCGGTGGCATTCATTCTGATCCTCTTCCCATTTTTTGTTGTAACAAAATTGCGATTCAAAACGCTGATAATAATGTGTTCCATGAGCAGATAAAACATATTCAAATTGATTGTCAATTTGTTCACAGATTTTTTTTTTTTTAGCCTTTGTTTCTTTGAAGGAACAAGTAGCATGTCATCTCACAAAGGCCAATCCAACTAATTATTCTCACTAGTTATGGTCCAAACTCCAATTGCACTCTTTTAAAACATCTTGAGTTTGTGGGGGGTGTTATAGAAAGCATATATTATGAATATGGCTGTCGTGGAAAGTGTATATCATGGACAGTGTATACAAGAAGGATAGTTGTAGTATCTTGTACTTATGTGAGTACAGTGAACGTGTCAGATTTGCCATCCCATATTGCATATATAGAGAGAAGCACACACAAAAATAAAGAGAGACAGATCTTCACATAAATCTGAGACTCTTTCATCATTCACAAGAGCACACCAAAACAATAAATATTAGCCTATATAACAAGAAATAAGTAGTGGAACCATTATTCAACTAAATCCTCCATCAACAAACTAGTAAGAGCAAAACAATCAAATGTCCATTGTTCAACATTTTGGTCGAGTCGACTCGAACTCTATTGAGTTTCTCAGACTCGACTCCTTACCAAGCCAAGCCAAGTACTCGGGTAAAACTCTAGGCTATATAAAAAAGGGATATTTATAAAATTACTATAAGAGATAAACCATCAACCATTTTACCCTTTGGCAGTTGTACCATATCATGATCATGTGTCTTGTGATGGGCATTTTGAAATTAAATCAAAAGACATGGGTAAAATATATTATTGTGGTTATTTTGATAAATTTCCCTATAAGAAAGAATGCACAATGATAAAATTGATGTTAAATTGTAAAATCAACATACAAATATTTTATATGAAATTTTAATGTCTTTGATGATGATTTGGGAGTGTTTCTTGTCATACATCCTGTTTTTATATTTCCTTTTCTTCTAGATTTTTCTAAAATGCCTCCAACTATAGATCATTTTTTTCTAAATCCATGTTTTACATTTTTTTCCATCTTATTTGGACATTTCATGTTGTTTTTATTTGGGAAAATTACAAAAACCTGCATTGACTCAACTTCCTTTACAACCTCCCCCAACCAATTTTTTTATGGCAACTTTTACCCCAAAACTATCTTTTATAACAAGTACTCTTATTTGGCCCATGTTGTTTTTATTTGGGAAAATTACAAAAACCCCCATTGACTCAACTTCCTTTACAACCTCCCCCAACCAATTTTTTTATAACAAACTTTACCCCAAAACTAACTTTTATAGCAAGTACCCCCAAACCAAAAAGTTATAGTTCTTTAGACCAAAATACCCTCCCCTTGGTAGTTGAATGCCGTCATTTGTTGTAAATGCGATCTCGTAGATTGTTGTTGCGGGTCCGGCAGTTATGATGCCTCGATCCGGCACTTGTAAATGTGGTCAGTGGTCCGGAAGATTGTTGTTGCGGTATACGCCATGATACCTCGGTCCAATATAAGTTGCATGTGGTCTGACACTAATATTCGCCACGCCATGATACCTCAGTCCAACATAAGTTGCATGCGGTCTAACACTAATATGTGCCGGACCGTCATTGGTGATTAAGCATATACGAGAACGCGCCTTGGGCAAGAGTTATTTTCGTATTCCAAACTATGACTTTTTGACTTCCGGGGCTCTTTTTATAAAAGTTAATTTTCGGGTAAAAGTTGCCTTAAAAATATTGGTCGGGGAAGGGGTAAAGAAACTCTTTTGTATTTTACTTTATTTTTATTTTTAAGAAATTTTTTATTTTTTCAGATTTATTTGCCCCATACACTATAGGGTATCCAGCCTAGGCCCTAAACAATCAAATTAGAGCATACCTTCAAATAGTATTAAGAAATGTGGTTTCAATATTGGAAATCTTTGTGATAGCCTTAAAATATATTTTTATATTTATTTATAAACTTTAAAGCTTAAAAACAGTGTAGATCAACTGATCTATGAAAACTTAAAAATCTTGAAAATTGATGCTCAAAAATAGGGTTACAAAATTCACTATTATCAAAACTTGAAATCTATTTTTTTTCTTAGGTCCATGCATCTTGATATCGAGATGATCAATTTGAACATTTTTGGGTATCAAAACATCCTCTTGAACATTTTTGGGCATCAAAACATCCTCTTCTAGTGAAACTTTTGAAGTAGGCTCAACTTTGATTGTTTAGAGCCTCGGCTCTATATAAACTTTTCTCTACACTATATGAAGGAGTACACTCGGACTCGCTCGACTAACGCAGCTCAGGTATGGCCCAAGTGCCGAACCGGAGACAAGCTCGTGAACGATGCCAATATCAATAAAACAGAAGCAATTCAGCTGCAGAAGAATGAAACCAGCCCAAATACTGAGTGAAAAAACAGAGAAACCGTCCATGGTAATTAAAAACTTATAAAGAAAAAGAAAAATCAACTCATAGGCAATGCAGATTGGTAAAGAGCTAGCAACAAAGATCTTAAAAAAACCCTAGCTTCTCAGTTTAGACAAGGATTTGAACCTGAGATTTTGCAGATACGTGGCAACTGCGCTGCATAGAGAGACCTCGAAACGAAAAAACCCTAGCCACGAGTGATTGCGTCTTTACAGGGAACGATATGAGATTCATACTGATTAAGAACCCAACGAGTTCTTGAATCTGGTAAAAGAAGATGCAGCGAAAAGAAGGGAGGGAACCGAAAAATGGGAGAAGCTCCAGAAAATTAACTAATAATAGATAAAACTGTCTAAAGAATTTATCACAGAGTACTGAAGGAGCCAACAAAAGAAAGAACATTAGTCGGTGAAGTCTCTAGAAGGTGCGAAACCTTACACTTCCGGAGCACCACTAAATTACTGCAGAAGATGCGGCTCAACCCTAATTATAAATTTTTGAAATTCAAAGACGGTACATCTCTATAAACATCTTGAAAATAAAAGGTCCAAGTAAATTATTACAAAATGTATTATTTTTAGGGCTTAAAATTTCTTTATGTCTATGTACCTCAAAGTCTACATGACCAAGTGGAAGGTTTTCCAACTTCATAATACTCTTTTCTATCAAATTTTTGAAATAACTCATGTTAATTTATAAAGTTGTAAATTTTATAATTTTTTTTATAATAAAATTAGGATAAAAGCGGCGGTATAAATCAGGGAAAGCATGTAATGAGATCTTTAACCCTTCGAACCACGGTCAATTTCGTGTTGTCAAATTCGCTTCAATTCGGCCAAAGAGGCCAAAGTCTTCGGATTTTAAGTCTAGACTAAACCGAAGCGAAGCTTGGTGTTGTTGTTTCGATCAGATTCAAGCTGCTTCGGTTAAAATTGGGTCTACCTCGGGCCTGCCTCGACCGAAGCAAAAAAATATTTTTTATTTATTATTTTTTTAAAATTTTATTTTTAATTTTTTCAATATTTTTATATATTTAATATATAAATATTTAATTTATTCTTGTTAAATTTTTTAAAAAAGTGGGAGCCGATGACTACTCAAGGTCCAAAATATTATTTTGGAAAGCTAGACCTCAAGCAAAAAGCGCACCTTTCTTGTACTAATAGTACGCAATATCAATCATTGTAAGCGGTGTTTAGAAACCTGGATTGGATGGATGGTTCACCCCTCATAAAAATGGTTTGGATCATCAAGCTGCCCAAGAGAACAGGTCAATTAAAAAATAAAAATTAAAAAGTATAAAGCATAAAAATAATAAAAATAAAAATTTGGGAACAGGTGAATCACCTGATTCCCTATCAAAGAATCGACTGGTTCTGTGTAAACCTGGTGAATTCTGACTGCGAACCATATTGGCTTCACCAATTCCTAATGTGGATCGACGTTTTTTTTAACATTGATTATAGGGATATTTATGCCGCAGTTAGAATATTTTTTAATTAAATAAATAATATGTATTTTTTTATGAAAAGTATCAATACTCAAAAGTTCAAAAGATCTCAATTAATATAAAAAGGTTTTTTTTTTTTCCATTCTACTTAGGTACATCTTCAAAAAAAATATCTTCAAAATACCCGAATTGCTTTTATTGAAGATAAATAACTCTGAATAAATGAGGCATTTCAATAATTTGAACCATGCGAGACAAGCAAGCTTACTCCCATCATTTGGTTGCAGCCAATTAGGTGAATCAAATTACTAAATGCCCCTAATTTCAAGGCTTTGAATCCTAGACAAAAGCAAGTTAGGCATTTGAATGATATTTTACGAGGATATATATTATTTAATGTTAATTAAGATGTTTTGACCCCCTCAATGATTCACTCCTCACATGTTATTTTTTCATTTTACATTAATTTCAAGTCTCTTTTTTTTTCTTTTTTTCTTTTTTTTTTCCTTTTTTTTTTTTTGAGATTTTTATTGTGTTTTGATATTACCTCTTGTTTTGGATATACATTGATTGTGTTGGACCCAAGATATGCAAATGTTTCTTTTACATATTCTGGCTTTGATGGCTCAAGGTGGTTTGGATTTATTTTGGTGATCATCAAGGATATCCTAAAAAAAGTCTTATATAATCAAATATTTGTTGGGTTTATGTGGCCTTTAAAGGCCTTATGAGTGCTTGTAAAATGAAATGATATAGTGGAACATGAACTCAGTGTGAGTAGGGTCCCTCGTGAACCATACTTAAGCAAACGATCTATGCTTAACGATCTAAGCCAATCGGTTGGGAAAAACCCATATTACCTGGGCTTAAAGAACAAACCGAAAGGGTTTATGGGTTAGCCTTGATGAAGTCGAAGAACATTCCCGGATGAGTAAGCCAAGGGACTATGTGACCCTTGTGTGTGATGGTGGCCTACTAAGATGGCAGCCAAAACCTCATCCATGTTCCATCACACGGCATGCATATTGATAGATCATTCGGAAAAGCCAGATATCCACCTTTGGGTGAAGCGTATGCATATGCGAGAGATACCCCTATGCACCATAGAGCTATGGTCGTATCAGGTCGTGGTGACATTGACTCGTCTCTAGGGGAGGACCTGTAATCCACAGACTGGGATTGCGACCCCTTGATTCATCGACTTGATTTTGGTAACCCGCTACTGAGCCCCTGCTTGGACTGTGGGTCATGAAAAACACTGGGTCGGTTCGATAAAGCTAGTGTGATCTGTAGTCCACATTTAAAGGGGGAGTACCCGGTTATTACATATTGGATTCCTAAACCAAATGGATCATTTACCCATCATATTAATTTAATTGTGTTCATTTTATTATTGAAATGATTTAATTTTATTATTTGAATTTTTATGAATCTCTCAATATTTTATTTGTGATTTTTGGACTTACAAAAAATACAGTTATTGTTCTTACAAAGTTATAAAAATTTAAATATATATTTTAAATTATTTTATTCAATTTTAAAAATACTATATTTTTTATAATATTCCATAAGGGCCCATAATGCACATGGGCCCACCATGTGGCATGGGCCCACATGTGCCACAAAAGAGTGGCACGCCCCATCCTCTTTGGATTATCTTGTTTGCTTTTAAGATAAAGTTAGTTTGATTTGTGGCATGTGGTCAAATCTTGGAAGGGATATATTGACCATGGCTTTATCTATTTTGTAGCAAGTTTGTTTTAAAGAGATATGGTCAATTTGAATTGATATGGATCTTATCTTATTTCTATTTGGTAGTATTATCTATTTGATATTATTTGACATATCCTTATGGAATATGTGACATGGATCGTGCAATTTTATAGAATGCATGATATTTATTTATTTAAATATATTGATGGGAAAATGGTTTAAGGAAAAGGGGATAATGGTCCAAGCACCTTCCATAATGTTGATGGCTCATCTATGGAATGGATGTCTCAGATCTCTCACCCCACAAGTCACCCTGGATTGACAGTCTATGTTCAATCTCACAAGACGAGGCAAGCCAAAGAAAATCTTAAGAAACCTTAATCTTATTCAAAGCCTATAAAAAAAGATTGTCTCTACAAAAAAAAATCTCTATACCTTATCTCTTGTAACTAATTCTCATCTTTCTCTGTCATATCCAAAAAATGGGGCATGCACCACTCTCTCATTTTTTATCTATCTCTCTCTCACATTGTGAAAGAACTTAAAGGTTTAGGTGATGGAGTTCTTCTCTCCTATATCTCAAATATGCATTTACGGTTAAGGGTTTTAGGGTTTAGCAAAAAGAGAATTCATCTCTCTCAAACTAGATTGCTAAGAGAATTCACCTAGGGTTTGAGTTTGTGATCAAAGGGGCTCATGTTCCATTGGTGTGGCTTGGCCGAAATTTGCTTTCCCCATTCGAGATTGACGCTAGACCGTTGATCCCCCACCATCGGATGGTGGTGACTCGGTGTAGGATGTAATAAGCCCGGTTGAGGTAATCTCCGGCACTCTTCTTTTTTTGTTTCTTACAATCTTATCTTTTATTCTCAAGTATAGTGCATAGTTGTTGCAATGACATCAAGTTGTTAAGATCTTGATTTTATTGTTATGTTGATTTTATTTTGAAATTTATCTTATTATAATAAAGACCACATGTAAGTGATCGTTTGCTAAAAAAAAGCGTGAAAAATAAAAAATAAAATGAAATGTATTCCCCGATAAAAGATCACATATGTCTTTCGTTCAATATTTGCACATTCCAAAGAGACTTGGAATAAGCTTTTGAAAAAGCTAGCTTTTTCATTGGGATAGCAAGGCTCTTCTCCTTTTTCCTTTCTCACTCCTTATAATGATGATATTACTTTATAGTTATAATATTCCTATTTATTGTCTATTTTAGTATCATTGTCGTCATCATCATCATTATTATTATTATTATTAAATATTTATATAAAATATCGTCAACATAATCAATAATATTATTATTACATTATAATATAGTATTCATACACTATAATACTAACATATATATTATGCTATTACCTTGATATATTAACATCGTATTCTATTAACATTAAAATATTTTATATTTTTGCTATAATATTTTATTAATATTGTAATATTATATTAATACTAATAAAAATAATATTATATATTTATCATAATTATGATCTTATTATATAGTTACAATATTTATATATTAATTTATTGGTGTTTTAAATATGGGTATTGTTTGTATATAGCCTAGGCTCTAACAATCAAATTAGAGCCTACCTTCACATAGTATCAAAACATGTGGTTTCTATATTGGAAATCTTTGTGATAGCCTTAAAATATGTTTTTATATTTATTTATACAGTTTAAAGCTTCCAAAATTGTGGAGATTGACAAATCTATGAAAACTTGAAAATCTTGAAAATTGACGGTCCAAAAATGTGTTACAAAATACTCTATTTCCAAAACTTGAAATCCCTTTTTTTTTCTCATGTCCATGCTTCTTGATATTGAGATGATAAATTTGAAGATATTTAAACATCAAAACAAGCTCTTCTAGTGAAATTTTCGAGGTAGGGTCAAATTTGATTGTTTAGAGCCTCGACTCTATATAAACTTTTCCCTTTAAATATTTGTCCTACCTTTTTGCTAAAAGATTTAGAAGATCTGAAACAAGTCTTTCTTTCCATACTCTTGACCTATCTTCTAATTGTAATATTGTAGTAATATAGACATTTTTACACCATCTATTTTCTAATAAAGGTTTATAATAAGGTCCTACTTTTTCTTCAATATCCTCAATTTTTCTTAATAAGTTATGAATTATAGTGTAGACACCCATTTTTTGAATTTGGTAATTATTTTCCTAACCCTAGAAAACCTATGGATCACACTATTCCAGTGCCTTTTGGACCACAAAGCACAATCATCTATATACCTCATTCTACCCTTATCCTTTTAAACCCTTATCCAAATTCGAAAATGATCTAAAAAGAGTTAAAAATTCATGTTTAATTTCGTAAACAAGATGATAATTATCCAAAAACATGTGAAAGATGGTGATAGTCGAAAGTCAAAAGTCTTGGTACAATTTAATTTGAGCGACTAAAGCGTGTTGCTCAAATGCACAGAGCGACATAAGGTGTGTCACCCACTTTGGTCAGAGCGACCCAAAGTGTGTCACCCAGAGCAGTGTGCCCTAGGGCGATACTTAGGTTTTGTGACACAAACTGAGTCACCTAGTCCAGTTTGATTAGGGCGACCACTTTGTGTCACAAATACCATTTTGTGTCAGATCACTGAATTTGACTAGTATTAGGTTGTTTATACTAAAAAATGCGGGTTGGAAACTCAATCCCTCGCCTTGGTTTCAAATGCGAACAAATTACAAGAGTCAATAGAGAGAGGGTCCTGTCAAATTATGTTTTGGGCGAGAGTCGGGCCACAAGGCCTTCTCCCGCTTGGACTGCCAGCAGAGCCGACTTCCTGTACACCTTAGCCTTGAAATTCAAGAGAGGGTTTTGAAGATGCTTGAATAAAGAAAGGGGGAGATTTAATGGAGCTCTAGAAAATAGAAGAGGGAAAGAAACAAACCAATAAATGAACAAAAGAGATCAAGAACTAATCAAGGAAAGTATTGAACAAAAAGAGCAATGTATGAAACTAAACAAGGACTAATAAAATGTAAAAAAAAACTAAAAGCTACTCATAATGCTACCATAAGCATATGAAACAAAATAAAATCTAATAAATGATCGTAAAAGGGAAAGAAAAAAGGAAGAAACGATGCTAGAGGCCGGGCCCCTAGGCCTAGTGCCTAGAGTCTGTGCCAATTCAGAATAGATGGTTGCTTGGTCAATCCTGGTCCTTCGAGTTTTGACAGGGCAAGTGAATATAGGTTGAAAAGGATTCGGAATATCTAATTATCTAGATTTCCTTCAATCTAGAGTGTAAAATCTTAGGTCAAAAGGGATCGACTTTGCATCAAATGGGGTACAGATATGGTTCGAATACAGTTCGACAGAGATCTCGAGCTTTTTGTCAAAAATCTTGACGCTAGACTCAAGGTCAAGTTCCTTATTTAAAGGCAAAACCAACTTGGGACCACCATTGGATCTTTTTTGGTACATTATGGGCCCTTCATTTTTCATCATCCTTCGGACATGCTTCGGCGCCACTGACCATGGCACCGAACCCGCATTAATTACATTAAATGTGGTCAACATAATCAAATGCGCTTTAAATGCTTTCTAATCTCGTGACTTGGTACGGGCACTGCTCTAATCACATGAATTAATACGAGTTGAACCTTCTTTACATCAAAATCTGCTATGTGCCTTCTTATGGTTCGTACATTTGATGGACCAATCAGAATTCAAAGCATATCTGACTTCCTTTGGCGCATTTATGAGCTGCAACACTGTCAAACTGTCATTCTGGATCTTTCGTACGGTTGGTAGTTGATGTGACATTTCCTCGATAAATCCGAGGTTGACAACCGATTTTCGTATTGACATTTGGCATGTTAGTACCTTCTGACACATGTCAGTTGTACTAACATGCAACTTTGGGGCCGTACGCTAGGTTGTATTCCAATTTTGACTGTCTGGGCATGATGTAGGGCTAAAGGGTGTTGACACCATTGACAATGGCATCAGGCCCTTCACTCTCCATTTAGGTTGCTTCTGGTTCATGTGTCGCCTTTGTGTCGGCTTTGGGAGCTGCCTCATTGGTGCCAAATACTTCTGCTTTCAAGTGGCTTATGGCTTGGTTGTCCCAAGTCATGGCTTGCATTGTTTTGCTCCTCAAGTTCTCTTAGCTCTGTCAGAACGATATTGGGACTCATGGGGGCCGATTTACAGATGGGTCAAGATGAGTGTGAGTGGTTCGCGTATTGGGGTGGTTTACCCGGAGTACTTTGGTCTTCCACAATTCTCTCAATCGGGATTGGGCTATCTAAAGTTGCCCCTTTTTGACACTCGTATCGCACTTTAGTGGTGGGATATAGGGCGACAAAGAAGTAGACACCTGAGGCCATATGTGCATTTTTATCACCTGTCGTGGTCATCGCCTTTTGGACCAGGTGACCATATGTGCATTTTTATCATCATTATCGGGGTTGTTCCCACTCCTTCATTTTCTAAAACATTTTTTGTAGATGTTTCGAAATCTATACTTTAAAACTCATCTTCTTTTTTTTCAAAAACTCACCCTTCTTCCAAAAACACAACACTGGGGCAACTCAGTCTGAGAATTTCATAAAAACTCATAATTTATGTGATTTAAAAAACTTTAATTTCTTTGGTTCAAATTGTAATCCGACGTCAATTTTTGTTTTAAAACTCACTCTCCCCCTGGTTTCAAAACATCTGCCAAAACATATTTTCAAAAAACAAAGGAATCGAAATGACCCCAATCATGATGATAAGAATGCATATGGTCGCCTGGTCCAGAAGGGTAACGACTACGACCAGTGAAAACACCACAACCCTTTTTCCCCATCAAAGCCAAAAAACAAAAGAAAAACACCTAATTCCCAAGTCATCACCACCCTAAAACCTAGGAATGCACATGAGGCATGAGTTCTTCTATGGCTCACTCAATCAAGATTTTACTTCCATTCACACCTAATTCATTCTGCCCAGTTATTAAAACTTTGACTTTCTATGGGGTACTGGTGCATCGGCCTCCGACCTACAAATAGAGGACTATTACCTGCGACTGCCTCGAATGATGGGCTAGCTAACCTCCAGGTCCCTTGTGTGACCAATAGGCACCATGGTCTTACAATGACAGGCATTTGAGGAATGACGATGTATCGATTCCTCACCACCCAATTCTATATCTCAGGTGTCTACTTCTTTGTCGCCATGTGTCCTACTGCTCGCTTGCGATACAAGCATCAAAGAGGAGCAATTGTTGACACTCCAATCATGATTGAGGAAACTGTAGGAGACCAAAGTACCCGAGAAAAGCCACCCCGATGCTTGAACCACTCACACTCATCCTAACTCATTCATAAAGTAGCCCCCATGACCCCTAATATCATTTTGACATAGCTAAAAACACTCAAGGAACAAAGCAAGGCAAACCAGATATCGAGACCACCAAGCCAACAACAACTAGGGAGCAGAAGGTTTTGGAAAGCAGCTCACAAAACCAACACAAAGGCGACACAAAAGTAACCTGAATGGAGAGAGAAGGGCGTTGACACCATTGCCAATGGCCCCAACATCCCTTAGACCAGCGTCAGGCCCCAGACAGTCAAAATTTGGGCTACAGCCTGGCGTACGGCCCCAAAGTTGCATGCTAGTATGGTTTGACACGTGTCAGAAGGTACTGACATGTAAGATGTTAGTACGAAAACCGGTTGTCCTCATATTCATCAAGAAAACATCACATCAGCTACCAACTGTATGAAAGAGCTGGAATGACATTCTGACACCGTCACAGCTCATAAGTGTGCCAAAGGAAGCAGGATATGCTTTGAGTTATGATTGGTGCATCAAATGTACGAAAGGACGCCAAGAAGATGACATGTGGCATGTTTTTCTGTGAAGCTGGTTTGACTGGTGGTGGCGCCAGTGCCAATGACGCCAATTCTCTAACACTCTGCTAGCATAACAGTGCAAATACTACATCACGTGATTAGAAAGCATTTAAGGCACATTTAGTACTGTTGATCACATTTAATGATAGTTAATGTGGATTCGACGCCATTGGCAGTGCCATCGAAGCCCGTCTGAAGGGCGACGAAAAATGAAGGGCCCAAATTGCACCAAAAAAGATCCAGTGGTGGTCCTAAGTTGGTTTTGCCTATAAATAAGGCACTTGCCCTTGAGTCCAGGGCTGGGATTTTTACAATTAAGCGTGTAAGCTCTGTCAGTAGAGAGGTTCAGAAAGAGATTAAGCACGTAAACTCTGTCAGAATGAACACAAACCTAACCCGAACTATAGTCGACCTAAAACAAGAATTCTCATACCCTTCAGGCAACACTTTAACCCGAAAGTGCCTCAGATAATTAGACTTTCGGGTCTTCTTCCGAATTCTCATACCCTTCAGGCAACATTGTAACCCGAAAGTACCTCAGATAATTAGACTTTCGGATCTTCTTCCGAATTCTCATACCCTTCAGGCAACACTGTAACCCGAAAGTACCTCAGATAATTAGACTTTTGGGTCTTCTTCCGCCTAGATTCTCTTGCCTCATCAAAAACTGAAGGACCGGGACTGACCATGCAATAATATACTCTGAATCGACACCAACTCCAGGTGTCGGGTCAAGGGGCCTGACCTCAAGTATCATTTCTCTCTCTCTCTCTCTCTCTCTCTCTCTCTTTTCATTCATTATTCATGATCATTTATTAGCCTTTTTATTCTCATTTTTCATGTTTATTTTTAGTATTTACAACTAGCTCTTAGTTTTGGTTTTGCATACCTATTAATATTTGTCTAGTTTCATCTATTGCTCTTTTGTTTTGTTTTAATGCTTTCGTTGCTTAGTTCTTGATCTTCAATTCATTTATCTCCAAGGCTAAGGTATACGAGAAGGTTTTGCCTGTGATTCGAGCTGGGGAAGGCCTTGCGGCCCGACTCTCGTTAGGAACGTAATTTGACATGACCCTCTCTACCAACTCATTTGATTTATTTTCACCCAAAACCAATGTGGGGATCGAGTTCCTTGCCCGCATTTTTTATTGTAAACACACACACACACAAACGGTAAAAGAAAAAGAAGAAAGAGAATGATCCATGCTTCTATGATCAAGATTTAAGCCCGCATTTGATATTTAGTGTCAATTTATAATGTACTGACGAGAGAGTCTATAAGCTAGTTGCAAATCAAATGTGCCCCTAATAAGAAAACATAAATTCTGGTTTTCTTAGCCAAACAATTTTTTTCTTTTTTTTGGAAACTCAGTGGGGATGATAGGTCCCTACCCGTTTTTGAATTAGTTAGTGGTTTTTGAAGCTATCAGTGGGAATGAAAGCCACAATGTTCAACTAAGATATGAGTGTATGTAAATAGTCAAACTGCTAAAAAAAATAAAATAACATAAAAAATCACAAGATAATATGTAATCCAATTTATATAAAAGCTAGAAATAGTCATCACTATCCCCTTAATACATTCGACAGTGATGGAAAGTGGGTTGCACCATACATCCTATCCCCAAGTTGGAGGGTAGCGGAGAGTGGGTCCCACCAGCCCACACCTAGAGCCGGTCCCACCAGATATCCCCACACGAACAGCGGGTCCCACCAAACATGTGGCATCCCATTCTTAAATTATCACATTGAAAGGATGGTGAAAACCCACCAAGCAGTCATGGTGATCACATAAATCATACCATACTTTCTTTTCATTCAATTGCCTGTGCACCGAGAAATCCTTAAATTCAGACACTAGTTACTTAAAAAAAGAAATCAGACTAATAGCCGAAAGTCACACAGATAAGTCATGGCTTACATTCCAAAGAAGGTGAGGAATATCGAACCCTCATAATTTGGTCCGGGCAAGAAACATTTATTATATGACATATAAGTGTTTGTCATGTACATTTATTACATGACATATAAGTGTTTTTCTTGTACATAACAAACATCTGAAAACAGGTTCATTGATGAACAACTTTCTATGGAAAGTGTGCCCTAGAATGGAGTTGATACGTAGTGCTTGGAAGGACCTGAAGCACGCCAGCTTGTTCTGCAAAAGTGACATTGCATATAAATTAGTGGCAATAAGCAACAATTCCAAGATGGAGCATATTAATCAGAAAATAGAGAGAGAGAGAGAGAGAGAGAGAGAGAGAGAGAGTTATATAACTCGGTAACAAGTAACAACTAAAAGCATTCATGCAATTTGCAAAACTCCAATCTGAGAAACTATTAGTTTCAACTTACTACAGCAAAATTTGCAAAGTAAACGAAAAACCCGTAAAAACCATATAGACACCAAAATCTAACTGACATATGTTTGGTTTTTCTTGGTCGCTTCCCATTTTTTGTCTTGCCATTATTCTGGCAGATAAAGCTAAGTAGTAATATGGACCCAAAAGCTGGTACCCAAATGGAGGACTAAGAGTGACTCATGATTATTTAATGCTAATAAAGGTATAGTATGTAGACTTCTACAGGAAATGGTGTTAATGTAGAAGCAAACTCTATGAAGGATCTATTAAACAGAAATTCAAAAGCAATTTTATATGCTATTGGTTTTGATTCTTATAATTTAAAACATTTGAGACTAAATCACATTACTCATTGACATTGAATTCAGGGTTGATTCTTAAATTTGGTAAGATTATTAATCCATGGAGTGAACAATGGGCCTTCATTAGATGTAAAGAAAGCCCTTCTCAGATCAAGGGGTAAAGAAAAATCTATATATCGAGCAGAAGAGACAAAAATAATAAAATAAAACAATATCAAAGAGAGCTTCACAGAATCACAGATGATGCCTCTGGATATAATTATGTTACTTGGCAGTATAAACCAGTCTTCTCAAACTCTGGAGTGTCCACTCTGACTCATCCTAGTTACACAGATTTAGCAGTATTCGGTGTCCATAAGGAACATGCCAAACTCGGCTACTTCCTATATTTTATTATCATTACTTGTCCAGAGTTGTCCTAGTCTATAAGGACAACTCAGACTCAGGACCTTGCTGAGTTCCGAGTCTTACCGTTGTTTTTGACCATTGGTATAAATCTCAAAGCATTCAAAGATTTGAAAGTTGAAGAAAGTTTTAAATTCAGGAAAAACAAAAGTACAGAGCCTTGTAGGAATATGCGTCTATCACGACAATTTTGAAATTTCTGAGGAGAGGTGTAATGCATCAAAGAAGCAAACCACACATACCTCAATCTAACGAAATGCCAAGAAAGAAAAACAGAAATTTAACACAGGCAATCAGAACTATCAACTATGATCAAATCATTATTTGCACACACCAATTGATGTGTTAGATTGCTTGATGCTGCCCAAAATTCCAAATCTTTGACAGAGAGAGTTATGAACCCTTCAAGAGTGCTTAATGATGCATGCCACTTTTTACTTCAATGACAAAACATCATTTCTGGCACCACAATGTACCTAAAAATGTCTTATATTAAACATTCCTTTCTAGATTTGTTTAAACCACTGTGGAAAGTAGAACACAGTGACTCTGCAGTTCAAATCCTCATTTCTTTAATTATCTAATCCTTATGTTAAGAAACTTCTTATTTATTTGGGGAAAATGGTTTCTTGGTGGGAATTAATACAAATGATGAACTCAACTCCATAAACAAATGATCAGAGTCATGCAATGAAGCAAGTATCAGTTGGCACAGTCATGACTAGAATCTCAAGTCTCTGAACACGTTAATTCAATATAGGCAACAATCAAGGAAGAATCCCAGCTATCAACAGTACAATGAAATTTGCCTTAATAACCGTTTGGTAGAGAAAAAGACAAGGGATCAGCCGACAAGTCCTCCAAAGCCAAGGAAGGAATGCACACCCTTATAATTTCAAGAAGGTACAAAGTAATGGAATAAATAAACTCCCTCACATTAATTCCAGTGAATATTACCGAATAACTCGGAGTAAATGAAATTCTTCAATTCCATGTGATTACTATTAAGGAAGAACAATGCATCTTTCAGGTGAAAATGCAGCTCCTTATAAGAATCTTGAACGGATCATTCTCTGCCAGTAATTTTATCATTACCAAAATGTGGAATAACCATTTTTCAACTTCTTTCCCTTCTTGTTTGATTTGGTTTAAGAATCCAGAATTGAATCTTGAAGGGTATGGTCTAAATGGGTTTGTAATTTAAACCAAATTAAAGTAACCAAGGTTCTTCTTTTGGAACAACATTCTTAAAACAATGAATGTCATTCAGAAAGCATCATAATTTTCTATCTTCGGAGGACTCAAATTTGTTACTCGAAAATGGAAAAGAAATGAAGGCATACACCTGGAACAAATTTTTCACAAAGTACCTATTGAGAATTTAACCAAATTTTGACAAGGGCATCTAACATCATTCACTTGAATTATGCAATCAAGGTTTCATGAAGTTCTCATAGCAAAGTGTAAACTCTAGGTACAAGGCTGAGTAGATCATTCCGTTTCCAGACAAGAATAGGATGGGCTGACCAAGTGAATAGAAAAAGTCTTTGATCACATGAGCTCCAGTTCTTTCTCATTCGCAATTGTAGATGGGAGGAACTAGAATTGAAATAATTTCGAGAAAATCCACAATATATTCTTGAGCTAATAAATGAAAGCTATCAACACCTCCTTTTTGGTTAAGTAAAAGCTATCAAGGCCTTTGAAATGGAAAAATGTCACAATAAACTAAAGATAGAATATAAAGGAGTGTACAAGCAGAAAAGCAGAAGATTATAAGATTCGAAGCCTGATTCAAAGCCAGGAATTTGTGTCCAAGCCTTTTCACAAAAACTAGAATAAGGAAACAGAGTAGATATAGAGTTCCAATTCACAAACTAACCACGAAAGAGGTTTCAATGCAGAGATCAAGCATGTTACCCAAAAAAGATATATGCTCAAGACTATATCTATTGCATGAAGAATCAAAATGCCTACATAATAGAAATTCTAAATCCTTTTCTTACAATTTCACCTAAAAACTCCCCAATTATCATCAAGGTAACCCAATGTGTGTGTGTGTGTGTGTGTGTGAGAGAGAGAGAGAGAGAGAGAGAGAGAGAGAGAGAGATTTCCTGATCATAATAACCCAGATGCCACATGAAAATATGTATAGTGAAACTAAAAGCTTCCTTATGACAAAGTAATAATAATAATAATACCAATAACCAAAGAAAAGAAACACCCCATCTCAAGAAAAAAGAACAATTCTATAGATTACATACTCTTGAGCTCTGCAACTTGTTGTGGGGTCAACCTCGCAGAGAACCCATTGATTGTATTCTTGTAAGTATAAATTATGGCATCTTTCGCAGCCTCTTCACTGTAAAACCAATGAATTTCACCAGATTATTCTCCCCAAGAAAAAAAGAAAAGAAAACAAAACATTAAATAAGTGGAAATCCTCGAGTTCCAGCAAAAGCACGTTTGCAAAATCCCAAAAATACAGCATTAAAGACCCACCTTCCAAATATCGAGGCAAGGGTTTTGAGGTGCAGACCTTCTGGTTCACCCTCTGTTCTCTCCATATAAACGATGTGCACAGAGGAGGAGCTCCCATTGCTAGTTTCTTCATGAGCCATACTTAGTAAAGATGGCATGAATATCAAAAGAAGTAGCACTGACTGGAGCTTTATAGCCATTAATGAGTCCTTGAAGAAGAAGATGAACTATATAGATCGACCGACAGAGAGGAGGGGAGAGATCCTTCGACTTGGCGGGGGGGAAAGTTTCAGAGCTTTGAGCGATGATCTCAAAGACGTGGATCCTTTTTTATACTTACGGATGCGGCTTGCATACAGCCGAAACGATTAAAGTAAAGCGCGTGACGAGAAATATATTTTTATTTTTAATTATAAAATGTAATATTTCAAAATTAGCGTACGTCGAGCGTATCTATGAAATTTTGAAATTTAGCAGCTCAGAAATACATTACAAGATGTATCATTTTTAAAACTTAAAATTTCTTTCTTTATCGTCTATGCATCTTGATATCGAGATGATCAATTTCATGATAGTTGGGCATCAATACAACCTCTTCTAATGAATTTTTTTGAAGTAGGCTCTAATTTGATTGTTTAGAGCCTCAGCTCTATAAAAGTAAAACAAGCCTTAAAAAACCTTTGCATTATGATTGTAAAAAGAAAGAAAGGTTTCAAGCTTTAAAAATATAGTTATTGTAATAAATTATCTAGACTGTCTATTTTGTTTTAAAAATAAGTATTCAAGATTTGTATTATTTTATGAGTTTCGATTTTTGTTGTTATTATTGGGTGTTTTGGACGACGATTTGATGTGAGGCTTTATTTTGTCTTCATAGAGCCTAGGCCTTATAGAAACCTCAAAACAGGGCTCAGGGCAAGAGGATACCATCAAAGATGACTAGTTAGCAACCCCCTTTTCAAGGCAAACCTAGGCCTCCAAGGTCATCTACAAGCTCCCTTCTTCTTAGATGTCATACGTTACAGGAGTTGATCGACTTTGCCCTCATCTTCGTACAGCTAGCCAGTCAAGAAGGGAGTCAAAGTCAGTTCCAATTATGGGAGAAGGTCTACTGGAATTTGCAAATTAAACAGACAAAGAGGATGGAAGTCTTGCTATGAAAGGCCGAAGTAGAGTCTTCAATCTCAAGGGACCCACTACAACAAAATCGGTTCTACTAATTGCAAAACATGGAGGAACTTGAAATCAACGACATTGTTCATTGCTACGTCATCGAAGTACAATAAGATGGACACACTCCATCCAATCTGCAGCCCCAAGGCCATCACGAGTAAGTGAAAGACATACGGCCCCAAGGCCGTTTTGAACGATGGCCCCAAGGCCTTCAAACGCCAAGCCTAACAATGATAGAGCCTCAGCGGCCTCTCGAACCTAACTTGAGCGAAGGAACTCAAAAAAGGGGAGCCCTTCAACATATGAGGCGTGCCATCAGCTGGTATTTCGTCAAGGATGTACAACAGCTCCGGTTGACCAAATATGGTTGCGATCAAGAAGAAGGCTAAAAACAACCCAGAGGCCAGCCCCATCTAAACCCTGAGGAAACTGCCAACTCTCCTGAGTATCTATGATGCCCTGATGTTGTTTAAAGACTTTCAAATGGCCCTGGTATAGGCTCTCTCCAGCCCTAAAGTATATGAAACTGAAGTCGAATGGGTCGAGGTAGACCCTTGAATACTCAACACTTGCATGGCCATCACGTTCTCAGACGATGACCTACAACTATGAGAGAAAATCCACAATTGACCTATTTTCATGACTGGTGAGCTGCACGCCTGTTAGGTCAACTAAATCATGCTAGATGGGGGATCAATAGTGAACCTTATGCCTCGAAGGATTCTTACCCGGATTGGGTTAAGTCTGGAGCAGCTTTAGCCTACAAGCCTAACAGTTCAAGGATTTAATCAGTCCGGAGAAAAGCCGGTTGGTACCATCTGTCTTAAGCTTAAGATCGGGGATTTGGATGCCTCCACATTATTCCATGTTATTCATCCTACTGGGCCGCCCTTGGCTACATGATCATGATGTGGTTCCATCCAAAATTTATCAATGTTTCAAATATAGTCGGAATGGAAGGCAACACACGGTCTATGCTGATAAAAGGCCGTTTCCCGTTGCTGAGTCACACCATGCTGATGCAAAATATTATTTTGCGAAATCCAATACGCTTCTAAGAGCCGGCATTGCCTGTGAAAATCAATGCGGACCCAAAATTGAGAGAGACTGCACCAACTTCTCATGAAGACATGGAAGACATGACAGGATAGCTTAATCATATTTTCTAAGAAGAAAAGAGATATGGAAAAATAATCCCTTTGATATCGGTTAATGGAAATTTCCCCACAACCCCAAAACACATGCCATGAAAGAAAAACGAAGGGGAAACCTCACCATCTATTCCCTCTGTACGAGAATGTCTACCGGTGGAAACTTATAGTGAGCATGTCTACAGTTACTCATGCTCATAATGGCATGAAGGTGTTACATATCCCCATCCCCTTTCTCGAAGCTGAGACGACACACATGATTGAAGAAAATAGAAAGCCGACCAGAGGGCTTTGCACATTCCAGTCTCCCTAAGGGGGGAGAATGACGCTTCCTCCACCCCTCAGGACGACTATTCCATAAAGCAGCTCAAGGTATTACAAATACCTAAAGTCCTGCACATTGAAAAGGACGGTGTAAATTGGTTTCATTCCTTCCTTATACATCGGCAAGACTCCCCCAATGTCCTACAGATCCCTGAAGTCCTGCCTATCCTAGTCCTTGAAAGGAAGGAGACGATGCCAAGCTCACAAACCAGGTTTACCACACGGGAGACTCTCAAAAGAATCTGTATTTTTCAATCTTCGTGTTGGAAGCTCGAATTGGCTGTCAGGAAGCAAGAAGTGGTTCGTCCTCTCCTGTTCGCAATTTCACTGTCACCTTTGATCAGCAATATGAGCCTCAAAGGCGAGTCTTGATTGTAGCGCCAAAGGAACAGGCACAAGAGTTGCCTGACCAAGACGAGGCTTTAAGAAAAGGAAAATCTAAGACGAAAGAGGTTGCCACCTTGAAATCCATTACCGCTCCTTTACCGGGTTTAATCCAAGAAACCCAGGAAACAACTGTCCAAGTAATCCTCTTCTAGATGCCGAAATCATACCCAGATGGGACTTGTACTGTCCCGAAGCTAATCAAACCATGAGAAAGATGGATTATAAGTCGTTCAACAACCAAGGGTTGAATGATGGCAAGGGGATGCTAGCACCCTTGGTTGTCATCGAAACTATGACGTCTCAGCATAATCAAAAGGAAGGCCTTGGTTACTCGGGGCAGCTAAGCCTACCCCCGTGCCTCTTCTTCACTAACCACATCTCTCATGTGACGATGTCACAAGAGGTGCCACCATCCCCTCGAGAACTTACTTATGAGGAAGTCGCTTCTCGAGAACCTCAAATGGTGATAGAGGTTGCTCGAATCAATCAAGAGTCTACGGGTTTGAAGACCGAAGAAACAAAAGAAGAAACACCACTTGGGGGGTGGATAGTCGAAGCGCTTGAAACGCAAGGGTTGACTGTCGACCCACCTCCCCTCGGTGAAGAGGAGATATACGAAGCCCCAGAAGTCTTAGAAGACAATGGCCAAGTCATGGCATATGACTTAGAATAAGTAAATTTGGAAGAGGAAATTGACCCAAGGCCTACTTTTATCTTAGGCATTATGCCTTCTGAAGAAAAGAAGGATGTAATGACCCAAACCGCATTGATGGGGTCGTTGAGCTCGCACCCCTCATGCTTTTTGATCTTCTAAGAATTGCCTGCGTGCACTCCGGTGATCACGAATGTCCCCTCCCAATTAGTTTTGAACCTGCCTAAAAGGTGTGGGTTTGCAGGAATGTGAAAGATTTTCTTGAGTACCATGTCCCCTTCCCTGAACTGTAAAGGAACCACTTTACTTTGGTAGGCCCTCTCAATTCTACGCTGGTAAGTTTAGACATTTTGTGTTGCTCGTAGTCGTCTTTCATCCAAATTAATGAGGGCAGCGATTCGTGCTTCGATCTTTTGTTCCTCATATGAATCTTTATGAATAAGCACTTGGAGAGATAGTATCTGAACTTCAATGGGTAACACTTCTTTCATACCATACACCAATGAGTACAGGGTCATGCCAATAGAAGTCTTCTCAATTGTCCAGTAGGCCCATAGTGCGTCATTTAGTTTTTCATGCCAATCTTTGTCACCTTTTTGTTATTCTATCTATAATTCTGAGAAGTCCTTTGTTTGTAGCCTCTGCTTGTCCATTTCCTTGAGGGTAGTAAGGTGTGGAGAATTTCTGCGTTATCCCAAACTTTTTGCACACCTTAGATACCTTTTCACTTTTGAGATTGGATCCATTGTCAGTAATGATTGACTCAGGAACATCGAACCTGAATACAATATTGTTCTTTATGAAACTGGCAACATGCCGTCCCTCAATTTTGACAAATGATGCAGCCTCTACCCATTTGATAAAGTACTCTGTAGCCATTAATATAAAATAGTGGCCATTTAAGGCTTTCGATGAGATCATTCCAATGATATCAAGACCCCACATGGCAAAGAGCCATACAGACGGTGTTGAGTGGAGTGGTACAGACGGTGCATGGATGAGGTCTCCATAAAGCTTACATTTAGGACATCTCTTTACGAACTTCCAACAATCTTCAGGCATGGTGGTCCAGTAATAGCCTTGACGCCTGATTTTCTGAGCTAAGGCGACTGCGCCAGAATGACCTCCTTCATTGTCTAACTCTGTCAGTACTTGATCGATTCCTAACTGATCAAGACACCGTAGAATGATGCCATCGAAGGACTTTTTGAACAAGAGACCCCGTTTTACTAAGAATCCCATAGAAAACCTTCGAATAGCTTCTTTATCCTTTTGGTGGCTCCTTTAGGGTATAACCCATCCTTTAGTCAGAACAAACATCATCGAACCATACTTTTGCCTTAAATAGTGCATTGAAGCCACGAGAGACACTTCTCTATCGTTCTCATTTGCTTGCTCTATTTCTTCTTCGATCCTTAGTGGGGAAGGATCATGTTTGTTCCTGATATAGAATGACAACGTCGTGATTTTTTAAGGAATATCAACCATTGAAGCAAGGGTCGCAAGGGCATTGGCGAACCGATTATTTTTCCCATCTATTCTTGATAGGGCTTGAGCTTTTCTTCTTTCACCTTCCAAATCTCTTGAACTTGGTTTATGATGAGTAAGGAGTCACCAATCACTCATATTTGTTGGATTTTCCCATGGCGTTCTCGACCTCGACTATCAAGGCTTCAAATTCAGCAACATTATTGGCATATGAGAACTTCAATCTGATGGCTGTTGGCATTAAAATTCTCGCGTGAACATATTATGACTCCTATACTTGACCCGTATTCATTCCTTGCACCATCGAAGAATAGCTCCCAAATTGATTCCTCAATTGTGAAGAGGCTCTCATCAGGGAGATCCGTGTTGACGGGAGTGTTATTTGGCAGTGTGTGTTCAGCTAAGTGGTCAGCAATGACTTGTCCTTTGATTGATTTTTGAGTAACATATTCGATCTTGAACTTACTCAATAGCATTCTCCACTTCGCCAAACGTTCGTTCAGGACCGGTCTCTACAATAGGTACTTGAGTGGGTCTATTTTTAAGATGAGCTTGACTGAATGAGATAAGACATAGTGTCTTAACTTTTGCATGGCCCACACAAGCATCAAGTAATGCTTCTCCACATCTGTGGATCTTGTCTCATAGTCCACCATAGTCTTACTGATGTAGTATATCGTTTGTTCTTTTCCATGGTCATCATACTAACATTATCCTCATGGTCTTGTCTCTCACTGACATGTATAGGAACATGGGTTTATCTAAACTTGGAGGGCTAAGGATGGGAAGTTTCGTGAGGTACTTCTTGATTTGAGCATACACTTCTTGGTACTCATTATCCCATATGAATGGGGTATCTTTCTAGAGTAGTCTATTGAACGGCGCACACTTATCTGCTAGTTGTGAGATGAAATACCTTATGGCTTGTATGCAACCTTGCAGCCTACGAATTTCTCTGATGTTCCGGGGAGAGGGCATTTCAGTGATGGGTCGTATTTTGGATGGGTCTACCTCAATGCCTCTTTGGCTTATTATAAAGCCTAGTAATTTGCTGGATTCAACCCCAAAGGCACATTTTTGTGTATTGAGTTTGAGTTGATGTTTCTAGAGCCTTTCGAAATGGTTTTCAGGTTGGTAAGATGATCGGGTCTGGTCCTCGACTTGACGAGAATGTTGTCGACATAGTCTTCCATGATGGTGTGTATTAAGTCGTGGAATATGCTTGTCATTGCCCACTGATAAGTTGCCCCTGCATTTTTTGAGGCCGAATGGCATGACTTTGTAGCAGTAAGTTTCCCATTACGTTATGAATGAAGTCTTGGTTTGGTCTTCTTCTACCATGAAGATCTGGTTGTAACTTGAGAAGTCTTCCATGAATGACAACATCTCATGCCCTGCAGTGTTGTCGACCAAGGCATCTATGTTTGGTAATAGAAAATTGTCCTTTGGGCATGCCTTGTTGAGGTCTTTGTAGTTAACACACACTTGGATCCTCTCGTCTCTCTTGGGTACGACCACTATATTGGCCAACCATTTTGAGTAATCGATGGAGGTAATGAACTTCACTTTGAGCAACATGCCAATTTCTTCTTTAATTTTGAGCTCAAGATGGGTCTTTTGGCGTCGGAGTTTCTGCCTTACAGGTTTGGCCCCTTCATATTAGGTGATGTTGCACCAATGTGGGATCTAGCCCTAGCATATCATCGTATGATCAGGCGAAGACATCGTGATATCCTTGAGAAAGGAAATCATATTTTCCCTCTCCTCAGGAGATAGGGAGGTTTCAATCTTGGTTAACCTTGGGTCATTCTTAATTCCTAGGTTTATATCGATCGTCTCTTCAATGATAGCCGTTAGGTCACCATCAAACCTCTTCTTAAATTGCTCAACATGGGAAGTTAGTTCCTCAAGTTGAGGGATTTCTTCAGACTCTTGGCTCTCTTGATCTTCGTCTTGGTCATATCATCAATTGAGTGTTTGCCGTTTTTGAAAATTCTTTTTCATTATCATCAATTTTATCATGTTTTGATTTTTCAACGGCTTTGAAATAGCACAAGAGGTGTCCCTTATGAGACTCGCAAGAGAAATGTTGGGGACTGGACGCGCAGGGTGGTTAGATGGCCACCCTACGCTTATCCGATTTTGGCACTAGAACTTGAAGGTGCCGCTGGTATGCTTCCAGCGATTCTCGAGATATGGGAGCGATTGACCAATTCTTTTCCTGGGTTTGAATAGGTGGATTTGCACGCTTGGCTGTGTTAGAGCCGATTGTGCATACCTTCAAATCTAGGTCAGCTAAGAGGTCTTCAATTCTCAGTCTTGTGTATGCTGAGATGTGGAAGAAGAGTTATTCCCTGTTGGGGATTCAAGGATCACCTTAGGCCGTTTTGAAGGATAGTCATAAAGAGGATCGAGACTTTGAATGCCTCCAGATGCAAAGCCCGGATAGCTTGAAGGCTTCATTCGGCTTTGCAATAAGGTGAGAGAACACTCGAGACCTCTTCGATCTCCATTTTCAGTTTTGGCTTCGAATGATTCAAAAATTGCCTCTGTTACGCATTACCCTTGACTACCCAAGCCTTGGCCTAGTTGGAAGCCTTGGGAGAAGAGCATGTGTCAAGCTTCGAGGGACCCAAAACCGTATCGATGTTGACATTGGATAATGTCATCCATCGATGCAGAAGTTTGCAAAATTTGAGGAACAGGATTGCCGACCTCTAGGAGTAAGGTGACACAATCGGCTTGCTTGAAGGAAGCGAGCGGGATTTCTCCGAGCTCGACTCTTACAACTAGCTTCCCTATATGTCTACTAGGATTGAGAAAAGTAGGGTGTTCAGCACCTACCTTTGCGACGCCGTTTTTAGTTAGAAATTTGAGGTATTGATGGAGTGTAGAGGCGACCACGAGGTTTTCATGCAGCCACGGTCTTCCTAACAGCATGTTGAAAGAAAGTCTTATGTCTAAGACATAAAACTTTATCACTTGGACGGAAGGGCCGATCTTGAGTGTGAGAGGCAGTATGCCTTCAGCTTGTCGCTTGGTCCCGTCGTATGCAGCGATAGTTAGTTGACACGGCTCAAAGTCATCCGGGCCTTTGCCTATTCATAGAGCATATGTTTAAGGATGCCCCACACTCTTCATATCTCATATCCTTGCATGAAGATGGTGATGTGCAGAGGTTGGACGTGAAATCGGTTGAAGCTGGCTGGGATGTCATTGTTTGTGAACACGATTGGTGTTGGTGTCATCAGCGGGTCGATCATTTCGTACAACTCATCCGACTGTGTGTTGCTCGGGATGTGTGTCTTAGCGAGGACCTTCTCGATCTGAGCTCTATGTGCTAGTGAATTGGCGAGTAGCTCCAAGATGGAGATTTGAGTCTGGATCTTCTTGAGATGAGCTAGTAGATCATAGGTGGTTGTAGATCCTTGAATTTCCTTGTTCGGCTCGTATTCTACGACCCCTGCTGATGTTTGGTTTTTGAGGTATTTCCCATTTTTTCATCGAGAGTATCGGCCATCAATTGAATGGGTTTGAACACTCGGCCTCTTCGGGTTAAGGTGTCGACCTTGCCAGCCTGAAGCTCAATAGGAGACTTTGGGGTGTTAGCCCCTTGTTTGGAAGATGACGCCTTTTCATGAGTCCTGACCATATCAATCTCTAGTGTGTCATCTTCGTCATATCGGTCCCATTTGGGAATGTTATCGAGGTTTTGAGATGAAGGGCTTCCTCTTAGGAGGCCCAAAAGATCTTCTTCGGGTTCTTAAAAGTGATGATCACAAGCCAATATGAACTCACTGGGATCCTCTTCTTCGTCTCAACACTCAATCATGTGAATGACAATGTTCTCTTCTGATTTGTCTTGAGCTCCCAGCTTTTCGGTCATTGTGACCATATTTTTAGGGAGTGGATTTGTGAATATACCTATCTATTGATTAGGCTCTTCGACATATTGATTTCTAATTGTGACAGTGATGTCCCCCCTATTGATTAACCTTTGAATGACCCGTTTCAAATATATGCTATTTTGAGTATCATGAGCATTACCACCTGCTCTTATCCCTTGCTTGAAATGGTGGTTCAGATGGTGGCGGGAGATAAACCATATTCTTAGCCAAGAATAATTCCAACACTTCTTCTAATGGGTCTTTGAGAGGGGTGAAATTATCCTCTTACCGTTGGTTATTATCCTCTTACCTTTGGCTCTAGGTTGACCCCTTCGGTTTTGATTCTGATTGTTGCGTTGAGCAGCTGGACCTTGGGCCGATCCGTTAACGAAGATCTCATTAACCTGACCAGAAGCATTCCCTTTGTTTTTGTTCTTATTTTGGGGAGTTGTTATGGGCTTGTTGTCGGGCTTGGTGTTGAGGGGTGTCCCTCTGGCCCTTTCCTGTCGTGCCACCCGATTTATCATGGAGTCGAAAGAGTGGGGGATAAGTCTTTGGTTGAAGAATGTCATATACTTGGGAGCAGCATTCTTTAAGACTACGAAGATCTTGGCTGGGTTTGTAAGTGGACATTCTATGACCTACATTGCCACCTCGCGGAATTGACCGATGAAATCCTCAAAGGATTCTCTTGGGTTTTATTTTGTTGCATTGAGTTCACGTAGGTAGATAGGTCTTGATGTCGACCCGCAATAGTGTGAGACGAATAGGTTGAACATTTCGTCTGGAGTGATGTGTGGTCTAGCGGACATTGTTCTCCGATGCAAGTTCAAGGCCTCACCGGTCAATATTTGTGAAAGATGACCTTCAGTTGGTTAGGCATATCTCGCAAAGCTCGAACGGAGAGGAGGTACACATTGACGTGATTATCTCGATCGCTCTTTCCATTGAACTTATTTTTAAATTCTGGGACGACAAATCCCAAGGGAAGGTCTTCTATGCCTCCAAGGGTCTCATGAACATAGGCCTTTGGGGGTAGAATTTCACGCATGCCCATTCTTACAAGTATATCCTGTATTGCTTTTAAGGTGACTTCTTGTTGAGTATTTGGCATGGCAGTAGGCCCACTGGTTGGTGGGTTCCCAAGTGTAGACTGATAAGTTGAAACTTGGGGTATATGTTGGCCTGCATGGGCCTGAGATTGATGAGCAGCAGTCACCGGGGCAGTTTGATACATTGGTGCCTGAGGGGTGTACTGACCCATAGGTGTCGCCATGGGTTGCGAAAATTGCACGGTTTGTTGGACCGGATGAACCAGAGGGACAAATTAAGGAATCAGCCGACTCGACTGTGCTAAGGGTTGACCTACACCACTAACTTGGTTTGGGATCGACCCGTAAGCTGGGGCATGAACAGTGTAACCTAGGTCAGCTAGACTTTTGAGGGCAGCTTGGATGCCTATCTCACCTAAGGGTCGGTTTGAGTCGACACCTTTGCTTCGTATAGGGTTCAGGACATCATGAGCTGTACTATGGTGGCTCGAGGTTAGGTTAAATCCCCTAGACCTTGGTGGGTCTTGGTTTTGAGATCGCTGCACCTTAGAGTTATCTTGGTTCGAGTTACGGGAATTGGCTATTCAAGGTTTTTCGGACCACACAGATCTCAAGATTATGAGTGGATGCTTGGGAATCTGCCTCTAACTGAAGACTTGGGCATTGGATAATGGATTGTCCTAAGGTCAGTTGATCACTCCAAGGGATTGTAGCATACTGGTCCCTAGGTTGGGCAGCTTAAGCTTAGTGTCGGTCGTGGAGTAGTCATCATGGTCGCCTTAAGTGACTAACATGGTGAGTGCATTTGGCTGGGTTCTAAAATCTAGACTTAGGTAAGATCTAAACTGGACGACTTACGGCAAATCTAGCTTGACACTAGGGGCAAAAACCTTAGCTAAGACCTAGGCTAAGACTAGATTGAAACCTAGACTTACTAGACTCAATGGATTTTGGTTAGGACCCTGAACTAGGGTAAACATAGTCTAACTCTAGAGGCAACTCTTAACCTTAGACCTATGCTAAAACCTAGACTAAGGTCTAGACTAGATGGTGCACAAGTCTCGGCTCGAACCAAGAGTGGGTCTAGGTTTGGAGGGGTAAGCAACCCTAATGTATTTTTTTAAAATTTTTTTTATCTTTTTAATTTTGATGAAAAAAAAATAAAATAAGCATGGTGAAAGCAGGGAAAATATGATTTCAGTCGAAATTAACAAACTAAAATAAAATCAAAAGGGCATAAACAAAACAGATCTATCTGAAGCAATTTTTTTTTTTTATATTTTTAAAAATTTTATTTTAGGTCAAAACTTGGTCAACATGAAGCCAAAAGTCCCTGGAATGTTCTTGTGGGGTCCTATAAATGTTTTGGGATACTTGCAGTTGACACCACCCGGGCGGCACTAGTGGTGTCACCCTTGCAGGGTGGGCGACACGGCTGGTGTCGCCCAAAACATTATTATTTTTTATTTGTTATATATTTTTATCTTGTTAATATTGATGAAATAAGACGAATTTAAACTTGGACGAAGAATTAAATAGAAATATTTATGATGAAATAGATTAAAATAAAGTAAAATAGAAAAGCCTAGATTGAACTGAAAAATAATTTTTTTTGTATTTTAAAAAAATTTATTTTGATATGAATTTTTTTTTGCAGTCACAAAAGAATCTCTAGAACAGATCCACAATGTTTCAGAGGTTTCTGAGATCTTTGAATTTGGGCGACACTGGGAGTGTTGCCCAGAAAAAGCAGGGCACCGTCACAGCTGACTTTTGGGACCTTTTGTGATTGAAAACAGTGAAAAACAGTAAATAAAAATCATATTTTGAAGCTTGGATCAAGCTCGAAATAGCCCACGGTGGGCGCCAAACTATTTACAATGAAAATCTGACAGATCTTCTGATGAATATCTCTCGAATTTTAACACCTTTAACTAATTAAAAAGATGTAAATAAAGTGGTAGAGAAAGTGGGACAGATCAAATTTATATTTGAGGTCAGATTTGCCTGGAAATAAGTAGATCTACTCTCAGATCTGTGGTGGAGCCAGCACGATCCAAAGCATTAAAATCCGAGTTTCAAGACAAGTTAGCCGATCAAAAATAAATAAAAGAAGAAAAAAATTTTAAAAAAAGAAGAAGGAGAGAGGAAGAAATAATACCAAATCCGACCGGATGGCCCAGGACTCCCGAGCCTTCGAGGGCTCGCCCGTATCAAAACCAGTCATCTTTCCTCTCTAATTCGAATATTGACTAGCAGATCTCTGGTGTAGAAGGGTTAGACTAAGGGTTGTTGTGTCCTAAGTGTAGTTTTGATCTAGGGTTGTTATGCACTAGGTCTAGGTTTTCTCAAGCTTCGGGGTTAGGGTCTCAAGAGGCTAGGGTTTCTATCTTCTCTAGGATTTTCAATCTAGAGATTTTTCTAAAGCTATCGGTCTTTCTAGTGTCTGAAGGAGAATTTTCTTAGCTTTTTAAAGGTTTTGTATTCTCTAGAGGCTGAATATGAATTCTTAGATTTTTTATATTTTTTTGGGATTTTTGGAGATTTTTCTTAAATTTTTAAGAATTTTCTAAGAGTTTTTCCTATTTTGGGTAATTTTCCCAATTTCGAGAATTTCTAAGGTTTTTTTGGTATCTTTTTCTCTCTCCTTTTGCGTTAGGGAGAGCGGGTATTTATAAGATTCAATTGGTGATTTTTCCTAAATGTTTTGGAGTTTTTTTTCAGAATTTTTTGGATTTATCTTGAAGTTTTAGCCTTAGCTAATTAAAGAAAACGTGTTTATTGCATCATCAGATGCATTGATTGTGTCATCGGCTTGGGTCTGGGCATGTCAGGCCCATTACCGTTCAGCCCACGGCCCGACAGTTGGGTCTCACAGGGACTAAATTGCTATTTGTTATATCTTTTTATCCGTAAGTTTGATTCAGACGATTCTTTGACCGCTGGAAAGCTCTTGGGTTCTACTTCAAATTGGGATAGGATATGGGTAGTTTTAGGGTAATTAAATTGGGTATACTTGGATAATGTAGTCTTAATGGTCCAAAAAACCATAAAATTTGCCAGATTTAAAATTGGGTGTCTACAAAGGTAAGACCTCCACCTTGAAGATATTCACAGGGTAAAAGTGATCAGAGAAGTGGTGAGACTCTAAAGACCTCCTGTGGTGGTGTCGAACAGAACCATCTAGTGCAATGTGCCTCATGTGGGAAGCAGGGTCACGTGGCTTCCGAGTGTTGTATAACGATGAAAGCATGCTTCAAGTGTGGCAAGTCAGGCCACTTGATTAGGGATCGCCCAATAATCAGAAACAAGTCTAAACTAGGAACCCAGGGATGGGCTGTTGCACCTGGAGGAGAGGAAGCTTTAACCTCAATTTTGAAGACTAGAGGTATGCTTTTGATTTGTGATGTAGAAGTTAGAATTCTGAGTCTTGATCATGTTTCCTCTCACATTTTGCTGCGCCACATTTTGCATACAATATGAATGTTAAACCTATAAAACTTGATTGGACATTGGTAGTATACACACCTATGGGAGAATCTATAAAACACTGACACTATTTATAAACATTGTGAGGTTTTGCTTTAAGGGTGTGTGCTGTCTATAGATATAATATTGTTAGATATCCAAGACTTTGATGTTATTTTGGGTATGGAGTGGCTATCCACACACCATGCTACTGTAAATTATCGTGATAAGATTGTAACCCTTAAGCGCATAAACCAGTCTAAGCTAGAAGAATACCGGTGGTGAGAGAATATCCAGAGGTCTTTCTTGAAGAATTAACCTCTCTGCCCCTAGTCAGAGAAATAAAATTTGAAATAGATGTGGTCCATAACACTGCCCCCATCTCTAAAGCCACTTATAGGATGGCCTCAGTGGGACTAAAGGAATTAAAAGAACAATTGCAAGAATTACTGAAGAAGGTTCATTGGGCCTGGTGTGTCGCCCTGGGGTGCACCCATCCTATCTGTTAAAAGGAAAGATGGGTCTTTGAGGTTATGTATTGACTATCGGCAGCTGAACCAGGTCACTGTGAAGAATAAGTACCCCCTCACCGAGAATTGACGACCTTTTTGATCAACTCCAAGGGGCCCAAGTATTTTTCAAGAATTAAAGAAGAGGCTAACTAAGGCCCCAATATTAACCTTACTCGAAGGAAGGTTTTGTGGTCTACATCGACGCATATCATAAGAGACTTGGGTGTGCGTTATTGCAGCAAGGAAGGTCATAGCTTATGCCTCCAGACAATTAAAGCCGCACGAGCAAACCTACCCAACTCATGACTTAGAGCTCATGGCTGTGACTTTTTTGCCTTGAAAGTTTGGAGACATTACCTTTATGGGGCTAAGTTTAAGTTATTTACAGACAAAGAAGATGGATGGATCTACTGAACAATTATGATTGTACCATTAATTACCAACCGGGCAAGACCAATGTAGTAGCCTACGCTTTGAGTTGGAAACCCTTAATATCAGTAGTACATCTGATGGCCCAAGAAATGAAACTGATAAAACATGCAGTGGAGTGGTGCCCGACAGTACCCTCTAGTTCTGAATTAGGAATAACTGTGGGTATAAGAGTGTGACCTCAACTCTTTCAACAGATCAGGGTAGCCCAAAATACAGACCCCCAGCTTATGAAAATCCTAAAAAACTTGAAGCAGGAAAGAAATGATAATTTCTCTATCAGTAGTGATGATCTTTTAAGATTTAAAGAACGAGTATGCGTTCCCAATGATGACAATAGAAATAGAGTCATTTTGGAAGAGGCACACCACCCTTGTTACACTGTACACATAGGAAGCACAAAAATGTATCAGGATTTAAGTAAAACTTTCTGGAGAAATAACATGAAGAGGGATGTGACACAATTTGTTTCTAAATGTTTGACCTGTCAGCAAGTAAAGGCTGAGCACCAGAGACCTGTTGGACTGTTGCAGCCCTTGTCTGTGCCTGAATGCAAGTGGGAGCACACTTTGTGTCCGGTTTGCCAAGATCAGGCACTGGACATGACAGTGTTTGGGTTATTGTGCACAATTTAACTGAGGTTGCACATTTCTTATCGGTCTGCACTACCTATACCCTAGACAAACTAGCTCAACTGTATGTCAAGGAAGTTGTAAGGCTGCATAGAATACCTATTAATATTGTATCTGACAGGGACTCTAGATTTACTTCAAGATTTTGGAGTAGTCTGCAATCAGCTTTGGGGACAAGACTAACTTTTAGTACTGTTTTTCACCGCCAGATTGATGGACATTCAGAATGGACCATTCAGACCTTAGAAGATATGTTGAGGGCCTGTGTTACAAACTTTAAAGGGAACTGGGACGATCACATACCTTTGATAGAATTTGCATATATCAACAGTTTTCAAGCCAATATTCAAATGACACCTTTTGAGGCCTTGTATAAGAGAAAATGCAGATCGCCAGTATGTTGGGAAGAAGTTGGCGAAATAAACCTGTTAGGGCTAGAAATTGTTCAGGTAACATCAGAAAAGATCACCCTAATTCTTGCAAGGCTTAAAACAACTCAAAGTCCGCAGAAGAGTTATGCCGATAATCGCTGAAGGGACCTTGAATTGGAAGTAAGTGATCGGGTCTTTTTTTTTTTTTTTTTTGAAAGTGTCACCAATAAAAGGAATTATGAGGTTCTGCAAGAAAGGGGAGCTAAGTCCACGATTCATCGGACCCTTTACAATATTAGAAAGGATCGAAGTCGCAGCATATTGACTGGCCTTATCACTCAAGTTGGCTAATATTCATGATGTCTTCCATATTTCATTGTCGATAAAGTATCAGCCCGATCTGTCCCATGTCCTGAAGTATGAACCAATGCCGATCAGGGAAGACTTAACTTATGTTGAGCAGCCAAAAGAGATTCCCTTAGTCCGGGTTTTATGGCAGTATCATTCGAGGAAATAATCGACATGGAAACGAGAGGATGAAATTCGGGAAAAAAAAAATATCCCCAGTTATTTGATTAACTAAGGCACAATTTTGAGGACAAAATCCTACTTAAGGGGGGGATAAAGTAACGACCCAATTTTTTTTAGCCTGATGAAGTCGCTGTCGATAAGAGAGAGAAGAAAAAGAGTGCGCGCGGCGATAAGAGAGAGAAGAAAAAGATAGTGAGCGCGCGACGATAGTGAGGAGCACGCGACGATAGTGAGGAGCGCGCGACGATAGTGAAGAGCACGCGACGATGGTGAGGAGCGCATGGCGATAATGAAGAGCACGCGGCGATAGTGAAGAGCGCACGACGATGGTGAGGAGCACGTGGCAATAGTGAAGAGCGCGCGGCGAAGAAGAGGAGCGCACGACGATGGTGAGGAGTGCACGACGATGGTGAGAAGCGCGCGACGATGGTGAGGAGCGCGCGACGATAGTGAGGAGCACGTGGCGATAGTGAAGAGCGTGCGACGATAGTGAAGAGCACACGAAGATGGTGAGGAGCGCACAACGATAGTGAAGAGCGCGGGGCGATAGTAAGCGTGCAACGACAGAAAAGGGCACGGCAGTGTGCGCACGACAGTGAGAACGCAGCACCGCGAGTGAACAAGGGGCATCACTGTGAGGTAAGGAGTAGCGCCATGCAAGGAGAGGTCAGTGCCGTGCTTATACTACCATGAGTGTTGTGGTTAGACCACCAGGACTGTTGGGGTAGGGTGGTCCTTGAGGGACTACCTCTTTTCCCTCTTTTTCCCCATTTTATTTTCCTCTCCAAGTGTCACCCCTTGTTGCCACATCATCCCCTTTCATTTGCCACTTGGAGGTGGCTTGTTGCCACCTCTCTTTCCCTCCTCTCAAAAGTCATTTAACCCCCCAGCTCTCATCTCTCTCTCATAGAGCCTTTCCCTTAGGACTTTTATGAATCACTTTGTGGCTTGAGGAATTGGTTGGAGCTTGGAGAAGAAAACTGTGGAAGGAAAGATTGGAAGGCACTTTTGTTGTTCAGGTAAGTGGATTACTGCCTTGTAGTTCCCTAAATGTAAGCCTAAATGTAATTTAATCATGAACTAGCATGCAAATGGAGATGAATAATAGTACAAGTGATGGAGGTTCCTGCCGCTGTTAATTTCCAGCAATATAACTTGCTTTTGCATGATTACAATGAGCATAAAATTTACCTTATTCTTCATGAAAAATCTGTGATTTGGTGTTCTTAAGTATCTATTTGAAAATTGGAGGTTTATGTTAAGAATTTGCACATGTAAAGGCCATTTGGGTATTGTATTATGTGGTAATGTGACTGTGCTCTGAATGTTCAAGAAGTTTTCATGTTTTTTACAATCCACTTTTGACCTATCAAACAAGGTCCAATTGGCTTCAAACCCTATCATTGGAATGATTTATGAGTCTATTTCAATATTCATTTTCACATCTTGTTCTGATTCTTTATGTATGTAAAGCTATACTTTAAAACATACCAATAGGTCACTATGGACAGTTTTGGTAAAAACATGGAACTGATGTCTCTAATGTCATAAGTTTTGACCAATAAAATGAAATCTGTTTTCCTTCAAATCATTCCATTTGAAAGATTTAGGAGTATGCTTGAGATTACATGTTGAACACTTTTTGAAATTTCTTATCGATTGAGAGTTATAAAGTAATTTTCAAAGAGATGTCACTATCTTTACTATATAACAGATTTCTGATGGAATGTCTTTATTTTCTTAAACGTTTTAGGGGCTAAACAAGGTCCAATTGCTTTCAAACCTCCCCCATTTGAAAGATAGTTTTGTTTAGAGTAAAATTGGTTTCGAAACCATCTTTAAATTCCAAACGACTTAAAAGTTATGACCCTATTTTCGATCGGATGTCACTGCCTGGAATTGCAGGAAATGTGACCTCGACACTGAGATACTGTGACTCTGATAATGTGATCATATAATATTGATACTGTTATAACATGATACTTATACTGTTATTCTGTGACATTAACACTGTCATTCTGTAATACTGATGTTACTAAAAGGTGATACTGATATTGTTATTCTGTGACATTAACACTGTCATTTTGTAATACTGGTGCTGCTAAAGGCGATACTAATATTGTTATTCTGTGACATTAACACTGTCATTCTGTAATACTGATGCTGCTAAAAGGCAATACTGATATATTATTCTGTGATATTAACACTGTCATTCTTTAATACTGATGCTGATAAAAGGTGATACTGATATTATTATTATGTGACATTAACACTATCATTCTGTAATACTAATGCTGCTAAAAGGCGATACTGATACTATTATTCGGTGACATTAACACGGTCATTATGTAATACTGGTGTTGCTAAAAGGCGATACTGATAATGTTATTCTTGACATTAACACTATCATTCTGTAATACTGATGCTGTTAAAAAGCGATACTGATATTGTTATTCTGTGACATTAATACTGTCATTCTGTAATATTGATATTGTTATTCTGTGATATTGATACTATCATTCTATGATATTGACACTATCAGTATGTGATACTGATACTGTCATATTGCGATATCGTAAATATGACATTGGGATTCTGTTATATGAATATTGATATATGTATCATGAACGCTATGCAATGGGTCCACCATTGGTATTGAACTTTCTGATTCTACTATATAAATACTGATATCTGACGGCTACACAATGGGTCCTCCATTGGTAGTGGATACTATGATTTTGTTATATTGGTATTGTTATGTCATGACCGCTACACAATGGGTCCTCCATTGGTAGTGAATATTCTGACTCCGTTATATAAAAACTAATATTATGTGATATGACCACTACGGAATGGGTCCCCCATTGGTAGTTGGGTATATCGTACCTCAATTCCTATGATAGGAGTGGAGTAGATATGTAACTGTAAATAACTGGTAGGTTCGCGCCCCCCAATTGTCATAGGCACTATGCATTGGGTTCTCCAATGTAGTGTACCGCCCTCTCGCTTGAGGGCATAAGGAGAGGATCGTGTCTTGCAAGGCCGCAGCCTATTGAAAATTCCAAAGCGCACTGGGATTGTGTGCGTGAGTGAGGACATTACGAAGTAGGGACCCCACTTGTCATTGTTCTCCTTCCTGAATGAGGGTAGAAATCCCAAGTTCAGGAATGGTTTGGCCTGATCGATGTGGCTTCTACTTCGGGAGTATCTTAATCTGTTTTGTTTGTCTGAATTCTGTATTCTGTATGAACATCTGACTATAACTGTGATATGCATAAAGGTAATGTCATCTTGAGAACAACTAATGCTTCGATAACTGAATCTTACCCTCTTTACACAACAATTATATGTACTCTGATGTATGACCATACTCTGTGTGACAAATGTGATTTCTGATGGACTATGGGTATGTTATTATGTATTTACTGATAGTCGAAAATGCTAGGGTAGTGATTTACTTACTTGGCTTATTGCTCACTCCGCTTATTTCATATGTGTAGAGTGTTTGTAGCTGACCACGTGTGGTGAGCCACAGACCAGTGATAGCAGGTGTTCGGAGTTCAAACCACTTCAGAGCTTTTTTTGGCTTTGTAGGTGTCTGGTGGCGTTGCCACATGTTGTTCTGTTTGATGTAATATTTTGAGATGAATGTTAGGCTTGTAAGCCTTAAACTTTATTGTAAAGACCTTTGAGGATAAATGAAGTTAATGGTTTTAATTTATTCAGTTTTTCATGCTTATTGGATGAGTTTTTATTTATTTCTCGCGGTTTGCTTTGATTTCATCGTCTTAACACGTGTTGATGCCACTCCCACGTGAGTGACGCACGCGACCTCCTATCACGATCTCGTACCCTGTTGCCCTTCGGTTTGGGACGGTAGGGGTCAGGGGGCAGGGTCGTGACAAAGGAATATACTAAATTCTTGAGGGCCAAGTGAGATGTATTTGCTTGGCATTATGAAGAAATGCCAGGTCTTGATCCCCAGGTGGCTGTCAACAAACTAGGGATGATCCATCCTCCAAGCTCGTCAAGCAAAATCGCAGAGGTTCAAAGAAGATTTAGAAATCTAGATCGAAGCAGAAGTCAACAAGCTTAAAGCGACACGTTTTATTTTAGAAGTCAAATACCCAAAATGGTTGGCTAATGTCGTGCCAGTCAAGAAGAAAAATGGACAAGTTAGGATCTGTATTGACTTTCGTGATTTGAATTCAACTTGTCCCAAAGATGATTTCCCACTCCCCTTCACAGAGTTGTTGATTGAATCGACCGCTAACCACCAAGCATTCTCTTTCATGGATGGCTATTATGGATAAAACCAAATGAGGATGGCCCCAGAAGACGAAGAGTCCATTGCTTTCCTAACTCCAAAGGGAGTCTTTTGTTACACGGTGATACCGTTCGATCTCAAAAGTGCCAGAGCCACCTATCAAAGGGCTATGGCCACTGTCTTCGAAGGCATGCTCCATGAGGAGGTGGAATGCTACATGGATGACCTTGTGGTCAAGTCCGACCGAAGAAGCAATCACATAAAAACTTTAGGAAAAGTCTTTGAGAGACTTTGCCTCCATCAGCTCAAAATGAACCCCTTGAAGAGTTCCTTTAGCGTACGATCTGGAAAATTCTTGGGATTCATTGTCAGGTATCGCTGCTTGGAAATAGAACCTATTAAGATTAAAGCCATTCAAGAAATGCCATCGCCAAGAAATCTGTGAGAGCTCAGATCTCTTCAAGGTCAGCTGGCTTACATACGGAGATTCATCTCTAACCTGTTGAGACAATGCCCCCTTCTCCCATCTCTTGAAGAACGATACACCCTTCGAATGGGATGAGGCGTGTCAAACGGCCTTTGACGATATTAAAAGTTATCTGCTGAATCTTTCTACACCAATTTTGGGGTGATCCCTCATTCTATATGTGACTGCGTTGGATGAGTCACTCGAAGCGCTGTTAAGCCTAAAACAATGACGAGGGGAAAGACGGCTCTATATTACTTGAGTCGAATAATTCAAGGGGCTGATGGAAATTACTCGCCAATAGAAAAGATGTGCCTAGCCCTCATCTTCGGGGTACAAAAGCTTGGACACTACCAGCTCGCTCACCCGGTTGAGCTCATTTCTCGAGCTGACCCTATAAAATACCTCATATCGCACCCTTGCCTATCAAGCCGACTCGCAAAATGGCTACTACTTCTCTTGGAGTTCGACATCACGTATGTGCCATAAAAAGCTGTCAAGGGCAAGCCCTCAGAGACTTTCTGGCTGCTCATCCTCTACCAGCTGGTACCCCCTTGATCGATGATTTATTAGATGAAGAGGTCTTCCATGCCGAAGTCTAGTGCGGATGGAAGATGCATTTTGCCGGGGCATTCGAATTCGAGAAAGGAGGTGCAGGAATGGTGTTCTCTACCCCTCGCGATGACCTTTTCCTCTGTCCTTCTCTCTCCCGGGGATAGAGTTGCATAATGAAGCTGAATATCAAGCACTCATTATAGGCTTGGAGATTGCCTCCCATATGGACCTGAAGTATCTGAACGTCTACAAGGACTCATAATTGGTGATTAAACAACTCAAAGGGATATATGACGTAAGGAAAGAAAATCTCAAACCTTGCTTGAATACTGCCAAGTCATTGATGACCAAATTCGAAGAGGTTACTCTTGAGCACGTACCGCGAAGGCTTAATGCACAAGCTGACGTGCTTGCCAAATTAGTGGCAACTATCCAAATGAGGCCGCATTATAGGCTTGCCGCCAAATATCAAGCACTCATTATAGGCTTGCCTCCCATATGGACTTGAAGTATCTGAACATCTACGGGGACTCAGAATTGGTGATTAGACAACTCAAAGGGATATATGACGTAAGGAAAGAAAATCTCAAACCTTACTTCAATACTGCAAAGTCATTGATGGCTGAATTCGAAGAGGTTACTCTTGAGTACGTACCGTGAAGGCTTAATGCACAAGCTGACGTGCTCTCCAAATTAGCGGAAACTATCCAAATGTCACTAAAAGCGGCCACACTAGTATGGGTAGTGGAATGGAGATGCACCGAGTTCGTTGAGGAACACGACAAAAAAGACTAGGGGCTATTATTAGAACAATGCCCTCCTTACTCATTTGAGGCAGGCGCCGTTGATGAGGGGGGCACACGAACCTCATGCCGCTCCCCAAAATCCTCCATGATTAAAGAGGAAAAAGAAAAAGAAGAAGAGTCAGGATCACTGGAACGCACATGTGCAGAAGTAGAGCCAATAACTGACTGGTGCGCCCCCATCAAAGATTATGTGCAGCATAATCGACTTCTTGAAGATCCTATTAAGCGAAATAGGATCTGAAGGTCAGCAACACGATATGTGTCTCCTACAACGATATGCTACTTTGATGCATCGATCAGGAAGAAGCAAACTGCGTGCTCAAAGAAGTCCATGCTGGAGTCTGTGGACCTCTTCACCCAACAGTGGCATTTTGGCCCTTTGCTAAGTGGGGTATGGACATCATAGGTCCCATTGATCCACCTTCTTCCTCAAAGCACATATTCATACTTGCTGCTACATATTACTTCTTTAAATGGGCTGAGGCGGTTCCTTTAAAAAAGGTCTCTGGGCTCGCAGTGGCCAATTCATACGTCACCATATCATAAACAAATTCTGTGTGCCTGACCGAATCATTTCTGATAACGGCCCCCAATTTCAAAGTAATCAAATCGATAGACCGGTTGATCAGTTCGGTTTACATGGAAATACTCGACCATGTACCTCCCAAAAGCTAATGGTCTGGCCGAAGCTTTCAACAAAAAACTTTGCGACGCCCTAAGAAAATCTGTCTCTGGCACTAAAAGAGATTGGCACGAAAAGCTCTTCGAAATTCTATGAGCTAACCGCATTACAGCCCGAGGCCCAACTCAGTCGACCCCCTACACTTTGGTATATGGGGGTGAAGTCATGTTACCCTTAGAAATTCAATTGCCTTCCCTCATAATAGCCCTTCACTACGGAATGACAGTTGAAAAACGGGCTACCCTTCGCTATCAAGAACTAGATACACTTGATGAAAAGAGATTGCAAGCACAACAAGGCCTCCTGATTCATAAGAATCGTATGTAGCGAGCCTTCAACAAATCGGTCAAAATAAGATCATTCGTAAAAGGAGAACTGACCTTAGCAGTAAAGAGACCTACTGTTCGTCATGGTTGAACTAAGGGAAAATTTGAACCAAAAGGGGAAGGCCCATTTGTGGTAAAGAAGCCCTTTCCCAATGGGGCTTATATGCTTGTTGATTCTGAAAGGGAAGAGGCTATGCCCCTAATCAATGGGAGATACTTGAAAAAGTATTATCCCAAAGCTAAGGTCCAAGCTACACGACTACTAAACTGTTGGTGCATGTCCTAGCTGTACGACACTAAACTACGCTACATATGATCGCGAAGACATGAACTAAAACACACCTCTCATCGACCCAACTTTTTATACCGAGGAAGGATTGCATATCGTGTAAGGCAATGAAGTGACATGTGGACTAGTCACGTAGAAGCGCAAACGTCACGCGAGAAAAACGTTGCATGATGCAGGTGCATGAAAGCACAAACGACATGTGAAGCGAAGCTTCACACGAGTGAAAGGTCACACGTTTCCATCACATAAAAGCACAAGCGACATGCAAGCAAAACGCCACGCGGTCCCGTTGCAGCTGAGTACCAACACTGCATGGACCTGTCACTCGACACAAAAAGACCACGTGGTTCTGTTGTTTCGTGGCCACGTCTCTGTTCGCCCAAATAGTGTGCACATTTCCAGCGAAAACACCACTCATCTCAGGTACTCAATACTCCCTCTCGACCCACACAAACTTCAGGCCTACCCTAGGGTTTCAACACACACTCGTGCACCACTACACTGGATAGATAGGCGACCTATCTTCCTTGTGTTATCCGCACACACAGGACCCTTGCAGGTCAAGTGCAAAAAAAAAAAGAAAGAGGGTCCTAGTGAAAGCCAGAAATGGCACACACCTAAGGGCTCAAATGAAAACCCGAAAGGGCATTCAAACCATTCATGCTAGACACTCGGCATGCCCCCCCTTGAGGCAAAACAAGCCTCTTAGTCCATTTCTTATCCCCGCCATCAAAGAGGGATAAGAATTTAGCACATAAGGAAAGAAAGGCGAAGAAAACCATGAGAGGAGAAGAAACTCAAGCCACAGAGAAAGAGGATTCAAACTAAAAAAGAAGATCTAATTCTTGAACAAAAAGAATTACAAAGCTGTGGTCACAATAATTTGTAGCTACAAAAAGATAGATCCGTGCTGAAATGAGTCCCCATCCGGAGTTATAGCCCTCCAAATGTGCGATCGCGCTCTAAAAATAAATCCTTGCTTCTTTTCACCCTCGCGTGAAGGCAAAGAACCAGGAGGCAATTAAAGAAGCAGCAACAAGCAAAAATCTAAGCAGAAAATCTCCTGCTCGACATGAGAGAGTTTTCACCTGATCCTTATAGAGATGCTCATTCATGATGTCCCAAAATGACCAGTTGAGGATTACACTCCTCAAATCAATTATCTCATTCTTCTTACTCTTCTTCTTCTTCTCTTTCTCAAATTCTATCACCTCGGTCTTCTCACTATTCTTCTTCTTCTCCACTTTATCCTTGTTATCAAATTGAATCACATCCTTCTTCTTACTCTTCTTTTCCACTTCAACATTATTCATATTGCCAATCTGAAACACCACATCTGTCATCTTAACCTCATAAGACCCTGGCAAGTAGAAAATTGGTAACAATATATGAAATTGTAAAAATAAAAATATCAAAGAAACTCAGAAAAAACTATTTAAATAACAAATAAACTGTTGCTATCTACCTTTAAAAAAAAAAAAGACAAAATGATGCTGAAAATAATAGAGGTCAAGTTACCCCTCACTCAAAATTCAATGTAAAGGAAAACTTGGTATGGTTAGGACCTCCTTGTTTTTCTTTTTTCTTTTTGCCTTTTTTTTTGGCAATCACAAGTTCACAGCCAATCTTTTCTTTTAACATGAAAAAAGCTAAAGAACGCTGATTAATCATTCTATCCTATGCACACAATAGCTTCTAAGCTGTGAAAATTATAAAGAATAAAGAACTAGAATGTGCAAAGCAGTGAAAAAAAGATAAGAATCAATATAATAGTGCCTTTAAGGTACCTGCATGGAGAGAGAGAGATTTGTACAGAGCAATGTGGGGTTCGAAGTAGGACTAATTGGTCTATAGAAAGAAGGGAAACAAGACATGGGATAAAGAGTTGCAGGCAGCTGAATCAACCACATTAGAGAGAGACAATAAGTGCTCTTAACACTTATGCTCAGGCCAAATTAGTAATAGAAACAAAATTCAAAATAGTAAAATACACATTAAAAGATAGAAAAGAGATGTTGGTCCTACCTTTTGGGATGAGATATTGCATGTAACAAAATTAGAAAATGTATATTACCATTATATATACAATGAAAGAACCACCACAAGAGATAAAAGTGCAAACTGTTGACACTGGAAAATCACTTCTAGAAAAAGTAGTTGTAGAGAGAGAAAAGAGGGACGTATTCATTCAAACTAGCTAGAGAGAGAGTTTCACAATCGCGCTCAATTAGTTTCTACTTTTTGCAGGGAGAGAATAATAAATGCCATAAGCGGTTTTAAAAATGGGAAAGTCGGTGATCCAGACCGGAACTGGGCGGTTTAGTTCATGAACCAGTTGATTGGGAACCGGCCAGTTCTACCACCTACTTGAATTTTGTAATATTTTTATTTTTTATTATCTAATTTTTTAAATTTGTATTGATTGGTCACTTGGCCTGACCTGGGACCCAACGGGTAGACCTAACCTAAGCCGGGGTATGGATCCAGAAATTAAATCTGACGGGTCGGGTTTGGGTCCAAGATACCCAAGTCTAAGTATGGGTCAAAAAATTGAACGTGGCGGGTCGGGGTCGGGTTCGGGTTCGGATCCGGGTTCAAATCTTAGACCTGAACACTATTGGGGTTCGGGCTAGGACCATGTAGGCCCGACCTAGACCTAACCTTAATGGTGCCGATATTTTAAGAATATTTAATCTATGATATTTAAATAATATTTAAGTAAGGAAAATGTTTATATAAAGTAGCAATTTTTTTCTTTGACAAGACATATACGGTTGCAACCTTAAAAGGTAGAAAAGATGCACATAAAAAATCTATCGAAAAAGGTTATTTTAATGTTAAAAAACCTTTTAATTGAGCATTTAGACATCCAAATGTATGAATATGAAAAAAAAAAAAAAATTTGAGTCCCAAAAATAATGCATCTTGCAACACATAATCTAGACCGTCCATTTTTAATATTTTTATCACCGTCTATTTTTAATATTTTCATATGTTCATAGATTGATTTTAACCATTTTTAAGATTTAAAATTATAAAAAAAAAAGATTTTCAGATCAAGAAAAAGTTTATATAAGGATGCTACTTTATATTGTAGAACTACGGATGCCCCTTAAAAATCCATAGGAAAAGGTAATTTTAATGTTGAAAAACCCTTTGATTGATCATCTCGACATCGAGATGTATGACTATGAAAAATAAAAAGATTTTAAGTCTCAAAAATAGTGTATTTTACAACATATTATCTACACCATCCATTTTCAAGATTTTCATATGTTTATAAATCTACTTGATTTTAACCATTTTTTAAATTTAAAATTTTATAATTAGATATAAAAATAGATTTTGAGATAATCTTAAAAACATTTTACATCAAAATTATATACCATGATAATATTTGAAGGTTCACCTTACCTCTACACCTACAGATGTATCTATATGCAAATTGATGCCTTCAGATAATCCTCAGAATTTTTACACCTAAATTACATGTTATAATAAAATTTGGAGGTGCGCCGTAAGTGGATTGATGCCGCAGCCTTATAAAAACAATCCGGCTTGCGCTTCCCCACAGTCTAACTAACTTGCACGTGCTGGAGAGCATCTAGCTAACTCGCAGATGTGAGAGAGCACCTTGACCTGGAAAGTTTCAGTCTTCTGTTCAAAATTTATCGGAGAAATTTCAGTCTTCTGCCTAGCCCATTTTGGTCGTGGGTCTCGTGACCCAATCTTTTTGACAAAATGATTCCTACTCCTTTTGTAGTATACTATTTATCTACTCTCTTGGGGAAAACTTCCGCTAGAAATATCCATTAGATTCCAAATTTTAGGATTTGGTCTCTATAACCCAACAACCAATCTCAAACAAAAATAATAATAATAATAATATCTCTCACTTTCTATGTACATAAAAAAAAAAAAAATGGAAAAGTTTATATATAGCCGAGGTTCTAAACAATCAACTTAGAGCCTGCCTCAAAAATTTGTTGTTTTGATGCCTAAAATTGATCATCTCAACATCAAACAATCAACTTAGAGCCTGCCGCAAAAATTTGTTGTTTTGATTCCCAAATATCCATAATTGATCATCTCAACATCAAGATGTATTGATATGAGAAAAAATGGATTTTAAGTTTTGGAAATAGTGTATTTTGTAACGTATTTTTGGACCGTCAATTTTCAGATCTGTGGAGCTTTAAACTTTATAAATAAAGATGAAAATATATTTTAAAACTATCACAAAAATTTCTAGCATTGAAACCACATTTTAGGTTCTAATTTGATTGTTTAGAGCCTAGGCTCTATACAAACCAGAGCCTAAAAAAAAGGCTTCATGAAATTGCACTGAACCGTCCCATCTTTCGAGGGATTGGCCTTGATGTTTAACAATAATAGAGTTATAATTAGATGGATCACAAAATTTCAAAAAAGGAAAAGAAAAGGAATCTCCTATGTTAGGGTTTTGCCTAAGGGACTAAATATATAGTATGTTATAATTAGATGGATCACAAAATTTCAAAAAAGGAAAAGAAAAAGAATCTCCTATGTTAGGGTTTTGCCTAAGGGACTAAATATATAGTATGCTCACGAGTGAGCAAAGTATACACATATTTCTTCCCCTTTGATGGTGCAATCCACAAAAATGCCGTAAAATTAATTAAAAATAGAAAGAAAATATATGAGGTAAAAATATATATAAAGTGTTACCTAAAAGTGTTGATGTTCTTTTCTGCATGGCTTGTTGACACCTCTAGACACCCAAAATCAAAATTAGACTAAGATTAATGAGCTCATGGCCTCCATTGTAAACCCTACAAGCATGAGAACAGTTTTGTAAAGACAATCACGAGAATACAATATATAATATATTTTGTATTTTAATTTTAAATTTTTATAAAGTATGAATCAACGCAATTTTTAAGCGTTTATAGATCTAAACAAGGCCCATCTTATATAATTAGCAAAAGAAATATTTTTTAAAAATAAATTAACTAAAATACCTCTAAATAATCTAACGCTATTTGAAAAGATTTTATGATAAAGCATGATGTATATATATTTAAAAAAATTCTTTACCCCTACACCGGCAAGATCACTAACAATGTCCAATTATAATCAAACCACTATTGAAATAAATAAAATCAGTTCTCAATTCCTATCTTTTCAAATACAATTCTTTATTCAAGAAACAAAACTAGAATTTATTGCTTTATGGGAAGTGAAATAAATATTTTAAAAAATAAAATTACCGGAGGTTACCACAACCGGGCTTAATACACCCACATTGAGTCTTCTCCTTCCGATGGGGCTCGAGATCTATGATCGGTATGTTGATTTCCTTACTATGACAAAAATCCACCTAATGACTTAATCTTCCTCAAGCCTCTTAGCTTGCCACCCACAAAGAATAAACTTAAGGGCTTAATCTTCATCAAACCTCTTAGCTTGCCACCTATAAAGAATAAAAGTGGTACGTGCCACCAAAATATAGTGCAACTTAGAGAGAGATAAAATTAATAGTGCAACTTAGAGAAAGATAAAATTAGGGCATGCCTCCCTTTTGGAAGAGAGGGGGATTTTGGGTAGAGAGAGAGAATCGTTAAAGAGATAAAAAGATAATACGTATTTATGAGGGAACACTTCTTTTTATAGATTTTCTATGCCATAGATTTTGCCTCAATTCGTAGGTCAAATCTCAACCGTCGATCTAAAGAGACTTGTGGGGTAAGAGATTTGAGTCGTCAATCTCTTTAATCTACCATCAAGATTCAAAGAGATGAGCTAGTGCCCTTATCCTCCCTTTCCTAAATCTATTTTTATCAAATAAGGAAAGTTTATATTTTAATATATCAAATCCTTATTTATTTGATAAATCAATCTTGATTCTCAAATATTCGACCTTATCACATGAGTTATATAAGCTAACCAAGAGGATAAACATTCTTCCCAAAATGTTATGTGGATGAGTGGAGGCGTGCCACCCTTTTGGTGGCCATGTGTAGCTCCACCTAATCCACATCCTTTTAAATTTTGGGCCCCATATTTTATGACGTCCCAAATATTTTATTTCATATTTAATTTAATTTAATTTTTTTAAAATCTTATATTTTATTTAAAACATTGAAAATTTAATTTCTCTTAATTTATAAATTCAAATGACAAAAATACAATATCATAAGATTCACAAAAATTCAAATAAACATTCTAACAATCACATAACATGATTAAAACTAATTGATCTTGAGGAGAATCAGAGCTGTTAGATCTAGGAAATAATCAATATATGGGCACACTCCATCTTCGACTGTGAATCACGATCCACCTAGCTTTCTCAAACTGACTCAGCAGTTTCCATGACCCACAATCCACTGCAGGGGTTCATGATTGGACTACCAAAGTCTGCCAATAGACTAGGGGACGTAATCTCAGTTTATGGATTTCAAGTTCTCCCTTAGAGACAAAAATCATAGTCCTCCAGACCATGATGCAACCATGACTCTATGGTGTATAGGGACAATCTCTCGCACATGTATACGCTTTGCCCTCATTGGTGAATCTCAAAATGGTTATCTATGTACACGTCGTGTGATGATATAACGATGAGGTTTTAGCCATGTCTCTAGAGGCTATTCATCACATGCAAGGACCACACAGTCTCTTGGCTCTCATTTGGGCATACTCCGACCTCATCGAGGGATAACCCACTAAACCCTTCTCGGTAGATCCCTATGCCCAGATATCTTGGGTTTTTCTAAACCTCGGCTGGCCTAGCTCGTCAAGCCTAGTCCGCGTATCAGCAAATAACATTGCCTAATATGGTCCACAAAAGGACCACACTCCCACTGAGTTTATGTTCCAGTATATAAAATGCTTATACAAGCTCTCATAAGGCCTTTAAATGCTACATAAACCCAACAACATTTTGGTTAAGTTATGCTATCCAAACTACTTTTTTTGCTATTTTTATAAGATAAGCATTTCTAGTAATATATATTCCTAAAATTTCAAGTTGATTTGGTTTTTAGAAAAAATTCAAATTAAAAAATTGAATACATTATTCATCATGTGATTAAGACTAATCTAAATTACCATTCATTTTAAGTGACAATCTATTGGTAAATTTTTCTGTGCGTGTGATATTTAAAACAATAGAGCTAGCTGCCCCTCTCATGGCAATCCAACCCTTGAGGATTACGTTAAACACTTTCAAATGTATATAATAAAGGAAAAGTTATAAAATACGCCCATTAATTATTTAATATTTTGCATATTTTTCATCTATTTCAACTCTTAATCATGTTTATTTTGACAAAAGAATGAGTGAAATGTGCAATTTTTATTAATTTTCCTATAATAAGATATATTTTTTTTATTCACATGTATTGTACAATTCAATTGACTCATGAAAATCATAAATTTATCTACCTTATTTTAAAGTAACTAAATTATACTATATGTACAAGTTTTCACTAGAAAATAAAATCCATAAGAACTAGTCTTATCATATCGGATGTTTTGGATGAAGTATCACACCAACATTCATGTCAGTGTCCATTAACATTAGGGAAATGTTTCTATACTTCCCCTACAATATAGAAGTTCTATCTTCCCCCTACCATCAAGTGGTTCAATTTTGATCAAGAGAGCCACTCACCGTTTGATCTTAGATCCGACGTCTCAAAGTATTTTATTTTTATACAAATTGTATGAATATAAAATTTGGTACTTGTCATCTTCTCATTGGGGCGCACCTATAAAAAATATTAAAATTTTTTTTTCGATAAAATATAATGACCAAAATACCTCTTGAAATTTTTAGAGATATTTTGATCATTTTATTTTATTGAAAATATTGGTTTTATATTTTTTTCTAGTGCGAGTTTAACATAGGAATGGAAGTCCAAAATTTGGTGTCAAAATAGTTTATAAAAAAAATATTAAAAATAAAATAGTGTAAAGACGTGACATTTTGATTGGAGCAATCTTAGCCCTCCATTCAAAATGGACGGTTGGATAAGGGGGAGGATAGAACTTCTATGCTGTAGAAGAAGCATACAAAGCTTACCCTTAACATTAATGCTATGTTAAAATAAAGAAAGAGACAAAATACTTAATTGTAGCGAACAATATGTGTAAGTTATGACTGAATCTCTCTTTTCCTCTTAATAATGATGTTCTAAGTTTAAATAAATTGAAGATTTTTCATTGGGTTAGTCTTCCTCAATTTTACCTACTATTTTGATGATATGGTTGGGTGGATCACAACACGAGGGATCCGACTTGTAAATATACTCATTGGATAAATAATATATTTATTTATTTTTATGCTTTTTATCATTGTGATAAAGATTGGAAAGTATTTTAGCCATAAATACTTTTTTTCACATTTTTTTATCTTTTTTGGATTATTTCAAAAATATCTCTAGTCCCATGTTGATTTTTTAAATTATATTTTTTAGGAAAATTATCGCTAATGTACCTTAATTTTAACAAAATTGAAAAAAACCCAAACTTCTCAAAACCTCGCCCACACCCTTTTTCTTAAATTTTACGATTTTTTAAACGAAAATACCTTTTACGGTAGTCTTTTTACCGTAATGAGCATTACGTACTCTTAATACCGTACTAAGCATTTTGGTACTCTTAGTATCGTAATGCTCTTAAACTTCTTTACCGTCATAAAAAGACCGTAATGGTCAAAAGTTCGTTGAAATTCTAGTGGACTTTGGACCATTTTTATGATCGTAATGCTCTTAAACTTCTTTACGGTCATAAAAATAATGTAATGGTCCAAAGTCCACTGGAATTCCAGTGGGCTTTGGACCATTACGGTCTTTTTATGACCGTAATGATCTTAAGGAGCATTACGGTACTAAGAATACCGTAATAAGTATTATGGGACTCAAAGTACTGTAATTCTATCATGCCATTATGGTATAAAGACTACCGTAAAAGGCATTTTCATCCAAAAAATCACGAAAATTAGGAAAAAAAGTGTGAGCAAGGTTTTGGTAAGTTTAGGGTTTTTTTTCCAACTTTGTTAAATAATTTCACTATTTTTACTGCTTTTTTAACATCATTTCGAAGTGTTTTGGTTAATCTTACTTGAAAAATATATATATTTTTATATAAATTTTTAAACCTTTTACTTTATGCTACATAATCTCTCTCTCTCTTGCATACACACATTAGTAACATAGTTTTTTAAATATTTGTTTTTTTTCACCTTACAAATTAGGAGCAGATAACAAACATTAACATGTTAAGGCCCCTAGGCACAATCTAGAGAGAGAGTGAGAGAGAACAACTTCATACATTTTGAGAAGCTGAACTCTGGCCAAGCGTTTCAGTAAAAATTCAGAGAGAGAGAGAGTTTTTTACTTTTCAAGAAGCTGATCGCGATTACCGAAGCCTCAAATATGATATTTATGGAGGTCACTCAATATGACATCTGAGAGGAGTTTGGAGGGGCAGTACTCTCCCTCATACCATTGCAGGCAGAGCAATCTGTCCTCCATATAGACAACCTCCACCTTCCCCCTTATACCATTACAATCAAACAGAGAGAGAGAGAGAGAGAGAGAGAGAGAGAGAGAGAGAGAGAGAGAGAGAGAGAGAGAGAGAGAGAGAGAGAGAGAGAGAGAGAGAGAGAGAGAGAGAGAGAGAGAGAGAGAGAGAGAGAGAGAGAGAGAGAGAGAGAGAGAGAGAGAGAGAGAATTTTTGTTTTTTTTTGTATGGATGATAATCTCCCATGTTCTGCATCAGATCTTCAAACTGGACTGCCCTTTGTCGTCGAAATCGGAGCTTCATATATAAATTCATCAACAGTTGCTTAGCAATGAAGAATTTATGTAATGGACAAATAAAGTGGCATTAAAGGAGAGAAGATGATTACTTTCTTTTTCCTAGAACCAAACCTTAACAAGCTTTTGTGGATGTTAAGATTCCACTGTCATGAAGCCTTCAGGATGGTTCCTTTTATTTGCTTTTTTGAGCGGAAAAAGTTTATGTAAGGGTGAGGCCCTAAATAATCAAATTAAAGCACACCTCAAAATTTTCACTAGGAGAGGTTGTTTCAATACCCAAAAATTTTCAAATTGATCATAATGACCTCAAGATGTATGGAAATGAGAAAACTAGATTTCAAGTATTGGAAATAGTGCATCTTATAATGTATTGTCTGACTGTCAATATCCAAGATTTTCAAGTGTTCATAAATCTGCATGATCAACACTATTTTTTAAGCTTTAAATTTTATAATTAGATATGACATTAAATTTTTAGGCCATCATAAAGATTTTTAATATTGAAACAACATCTTTCGATTCTAATTGAAGGTGTGTCTTACTTTGATTGTTTAGGGCCTCGGCCTTATACAAAGCACACCCTTTTAAGAGACAAGTAGTTGTCTAACTTTTAGAGGACACTGTGTCTATATATTTGTCGGCTCACTTGTAAAAACCGTGTCTTGTCCGTGTTTAGAATATGGCGTTATGCAATTAAAGTTATGTCCGTGTTTAGAATATGGCGTTACACAATTAAAGTTATAACGTCCTTGGGTTGTTACCATTACAATGACCCGTGTGATGTTTTTCAAGACCAAAGAGAGTAATATCTTGACGAATCTATGAAATCTCTCCCTAAATATCCGTTATTATAAAAAATCCTTTTTTTTTGTATTTTTGTTTATATAATTTTTATCTTTTTTTTTTTTTTCACTTGCTTTCAAATCTTGAAGGTTAGAAGTCTATTCATCTCAGCCCTTTGAGGTTGGAAAAAAATTATAGGACAATTTGGTAGGAATGAAGTCCAAAATCTCTTTCTAGGCCATCGGATGTAGTACCACTGTGATCTCAGCCACTTTTCCCCGAAAAATATGTACATAAAGCAAAAATATGAGGGGACTTTTAAATAACATGAGCATAAATTCTCGAACTTCTTCTACTTGTAATAACAACCAATGGTCATAGTAACGGCCGTTAAAACATGTTCTTTAAACAACTTTCCGTGTATGCGTGCACTCGTAGAGGAACAAGATTCTGTACAACCATACTCCTTAGGCACACCGGAATCCAAATCACTGCATACCCTACTCAACAACTCCTACGAAATCAAGATCCAAGTCAAGGTCAGTATAAAATAAGCAATTAAGAAAACAAGCTATTGGTATGAGAAAATTCCGGGAAAATCCTCATAGTAATTGATGTGGTTTAACCTTTATCCTTGTGATAATAGATATGCATCATCCACCAAATTTGCCCGAGGCTTTGGTCCGGTTAAATCTGATCCCGGTCAAATCAATAGAACCAGATTCTAAAAATTACAAAGGTTTAGGAAAAATAGTTTAAAAAGAGGAAAAAAGTAATATATGTACTTTCACTTATATCAAAAGTATATATCTTTCATTTCCTAGTTGCCCCATTTAAATGAAAAGTCGATATGGTTGTAATTATAATATTATGCCTGTTTTGTTTTTAACTTTTGTCTCCATAAATCATTTTGACATGAAATTTGAAGCGTGCCTGTAGAGTTATCGGGAATCCCAAATACCGAGATCCCACCCAAGATCGTGTACTCAATTGACCAAATACAAACTAAGATGGACACAACTATAAATTGAGTGCGAGAAATAAAGCAAATATAAAAAAACACACTATAACAACACACGATTTATGTGATTCACCCCGTAGGGCTACATCCACGACTTTAGCAACTAGAAATTCATTATCACAATGAAGATTACAGTTTTGGGTTACAAAAGATAATATCTATCTCTAAATATTGGTAAAAGACCATCACTGATCTTTTTTTCTAAACATGCTCTACCGATTAAGCAACACCGTCGATCAATATCATCTTTTCCACCACAATACCGCTACTAGAAAGATATCCTCAAGAGTAACCGATTGACTTTCTATATCTAGAAGTGGAAACCTTATCAACCAAAAACTCATAGAAATATCGCCTCTCTCTTGGTGGCCATGTCTCTCTCTCTTGGAGACCCATCTCCATATTAGAGATTCATTCTCATAACCCCCAAATGACCCTCAAAAGGATGAGATATTATGTCTTGATTGAGTCTCTTATATAGATATCACTTTCTTATTTCCCAAAACTGTCTATTTTCATTTTATCATAATACCCTTAATTCTTAGAAGAAAATATGGGTATGGTATTTGGCTATTACAAAAACCAACAATCTCCACCTTGAAAGCAAAATCATCATAATTGCGTTAGCGACCTTCATTGCATATATTTCTTGATTTCATCTCACTTGCCTCCATTATAGAATTTTCACAAATACTTTACTTTCATATTTCTCCATGTCAAATCATATATCCATCAAACTTCAAAATTCATCTTTTTCTCAATACTAGCCTTAGCCCCATACACACCTTGCGATCTGATACAAATTGTAGAGCTCTTAAGAACCCATAACTTGCGGAATCGGGAAACTCAAATACTGGGATCCCACCCAAGATCGTATACTCAATTGGCCAAATGCGAAGCTGATGAATACAACTATAAATCAAGTGTAAAAAATAAAACAAACATAAAAAAATACATCACAATAACACACGATTTACGGGGTTTGCCTCTTAGGGTTACATTCACGGCCTCGGCAACTAGAAATCCACTATCACAATGAAGACTACAGTTTCAAGTTACAAGAGATAATACATATCCCTAAACGTCGATAAAAGACCAACACCGGTCTTCCCTTCTAAACCCCCTCTCCCAACCAAGCAACACCATCGATTAACATCTTCTTTTCCACCGCAATACCGCTACTGAAAATATATCAACAAGAGTAACCGATAGACTTTTTCTCTCTCGAATAGGAAGTCTTACCAACTCAAAACTCATGAGAATACCGCCTCTCTCTCGGAGACCATGTCTCTCTCTTTTGAAAACCCATCTCTATATTGGAGATTCATTTCAATAACCCCCAAAGGGATGATCCTTAAAAGGATGGGATATTATGTTTTAATTGAGTTTCTTATATAGATATCATGTTCTTACTTCCCAATAATGTCTATTGTCATTTTATCATAATACCCTTAATCTTTAGAAGAAAATATGGGTATGGTGATTTGCCTATTACCTAACCCAATAGTGGCCACTCCTTATAAAGGTCACCCAATAACAAAAAAAAGAGAGATAAAATAGATTACTAAAATATCCTTAGAAGTTAAGAAATATTTTAGACATTTTATTTTATTATGAGTTTTTTTATGTGTCCCTATGAGAAGTCAATGCACATCAAATTTCATGTCAAAATGATTTATCAAAAAATCAAAATAAAATACTTTTAGCTATCAAATGAAGATCAAACATTCATAGGCTAACTTGTGATAGTATAGCTCACCCATTTAACTCAAACTAGAAACAAGTTTTATGCAGTTTTAACAAGAAGCTTACATGCCTAGTGTTATTACTATCACTGTCTTTTAGGAAAAGAGGCAACTTTAGTGCCCTAGAACTTGTAATAGTTGTGCATTTAAATTGGCAAGTTAAAATCCTCAATGCTCTGCGCCTGTGCATCCTGAAGATAAATTTGCTTGGTAAAAACATTGATGCACACAAATTCGCTATGCGCCTGTGCATCCTGAAGATAAATTTGCTTGGTAAAAACATAGATGCACACAAATTCATATTAGGAAGAAGCAAATGTTGTCTTGAGAAAGTGATTTGTTGGACTTGGGATCAAAGAGATTAAAGCTTATTTGTTTCGTTTACTTTTTATTATTTTGCCCAATTTCACCCAACATTTTTAGCATATATTTAGTTGTTCAAAAATCTTTTTCCATATTTAGAAATTGGAATATGTTTATGTCTTCGGCTCACATTAGTGGATCCAAATTACCAAATATATAACAAATCCAAAAATAATATTTTCAATAAAAATATATTCTAGGTGTGGAACTCATAAGAAATAAAAGTATTCATATCATTTGTTTTGAATGAGTGGAGTGGCTCAAATTATTAAAATGCCCTCACTTGTGTAGGCTTATAATTTCAGGACAAGGTTAGCTTGAAGTTCTTTAAACAAAATTCGAAATGACGTTCCCAATAGGAATCATTCATCTGGTATTTCAAAATATAAGATGGTTCAACTGTTGATAAATATAATTTGATATCTCTCTCTTTATTTGTTGAGGTTGATCTTTTTAAAGCGGGAATTATAAAAACTACCCAAATTGAACTTTCTAGACAATCTCCCCCCCCAATTAGTTTTTTTATTGCAATTTTTATCCCAATACAAATATTTATAGCAAATACCTCAAAGTAAAAAAATGATAGTTCTTTGGACCAAAATGTCATCAACTTGGTCCGACCATTGTACATGTGGTCTGGCAACATGGGCCATACTATCCGGCATATTTGCCATACGGTCCACCATTATGTTTCATATAGTTTAGCATATTTGCCATACGGTCCACCTTTATGTTTCATATAGTTTAACATCTTTGCCATACGGTCCGATAATATATTTTGTCGATCCAGCAGTATATTTTGTTAGTCCAATGCTACTGACACCTCAATATGGCATAAATTGCATGCAGTTTGGTAGATTGTTGACCTCAGTATGGCATAAATTGCATGCAGTTTGGCAGATTGCTGTTGTAGTCCGGCAGTTAATGTGATATAGGTTCCGGTCCAACATTAATATGTGCGTGATCGTCTTTTGGTGATTGAGTGTTTACGAGAACGTACTCTTTCATACTCGCAAAAGTATTAGGGGTGATTTGAAGTAAAACTTAAGAGTAAAATACATGATCGGGGGAGGTTATAAAGAAAGTTTGCGCAAAAGGGTTTTAATAACTTTTCCTATATTTTCTCCAAACAAGGTTCAGGGCCCGCCGAACCTCCCTTAAAGTGCCGACGACACAGCCAAGTTCACGAAGCTCAACAATTTTCAGACGATGTCCTAAAAAACCCTAAAATTGCAGAGAAAACCAACCTCCATCTATTTTCTCGCTCGTAGTTTTGGGAGACCGATTCGATCCTGAGATTGCAGAGAAATAAAGCCATTTTTTCCTAACCCTAAAACTTTGCAGGGAAAACACATTATGTATCTAATGGTGGCCTTCTAGCTTGTGTCGTCCGTAAAGGCTCATTCTTTCTCAATTGATCAGCACCCCATTATTCTGCAACTTTCCATTATCAAACGTTCCTTCACCTATAGAAAGAGGGCCATTGCGATGCTTGAACAGATGAAAGGTCCAGGAGTTTGCCAGAGTGTTTTTGAGAAAACGTAATCCGAACACTAGAGTTGCAGAGACACCCGGTCAATGCAGGCTTGCGAACTGTTCATAGATGGTAAAAAAACGCTTTACTATTACATTTTCACATTAGCTCCCATTGTTCCGCAATTCGTCATGACCCATTGTTCCCATTCCCTAAAGAAAGCAGCTCATAAAGTATGCACTGTGTTATTACAACCCAAAAACCGAACTTTTTCCACAAATCTTTTGGATGAGACCCTAACCCGAAATTTCCAGGAATGCCCAACTCTTTCCCCAAATCTGTTGGCTCGAATGCTAACTCTAAATTTGCAGAAAAAACCAATTTGCCACCAAAATCCTTTGAACAAAAACCTAACCCTAAATTTGCAGAGCAACCCGTTTCTTCACTGGCCAAGAGCCGTACATGCCTCTGCTGATTCCATTCCAGAGGAGACTCCATCAACCTCTGCTCACTCCGGTCCCCGAATCTCTCGGTGTGCTCGAAATGAAGCTGAAGATGCTCTCTTGGACTATCTCCACTGCACGAGATGCTTAAGTTTCCCTGACGCAGAGCACATAAGCAAGAATTCACCCACTTTTATTCACTACCTCTTATCAAAAGTTGAGAACAAGCAAGAGATTGGTCGCTCAGTTTCGAGGTTTTTACGATACCATCCCATTAATGAATTCGAGCCATTATTTGAAAGCTTAGGGCTAAAACCTTGTGAATTTGCCTCTCTACTCCCTCGTGGCCTTATGTTCTTAAGTGATGATCAATTATTGTTAGACAATCTCCGTGTTCTGTGTAAATATGGTGTTTTGCATAGTGAGATAGGGAATATGTACAAGGAAGAGAGAGAAATTTTCAGGCATGAAGACGGTGTCTTGCTTTCGAAGCTCAAAGCTTATGAGGAGCTGGGTTTCAGTCAACCTACTGTTGTAAAGATTGTGGCTTCTTGTCCTTCTCTTCTCGTTGGGAATGTTAATGAGGAATTTTCTAGGTTAATTGTAGAAATTGAAGGTTTGGGTATTGAAAAAGATTGGATAGGGGGGTTTTTATCCCCAAAGAACAAGTATAATTGGAAAAGAATGTGGAGATTATTGTCTTTTTTGGAAAGGATGGGTTTCAAGAAGAGGGAATTAGCTGAAGTTATTGAGAAGCACCCAAATTTCTTCTTCGAAGGTTCAGGAGAGAATATGTATACTCTAATTGCTCTATTGATGAAATTGGGTTTTCACATAAATGATATCATGAGCTTGATTTGGAATTTCCGGAGAGATTCAAGCCCAAATCTAGCGAAGAATTTTTGGCATGGGATACATTTCCTATATGAAGCTAGGTTAACAGTCGGGGATATAGTTAGGCTCGTGCACTCACACCCTCGTGTCTTGAGTTCATGCACTTTAAAAAGGCCCAATTCGGTGCAGAAACAGCTGAATGTGGGGATCAAACGTTTAGGCTTGATAATTTTAGAGGACCCAAATCGATTAAGAGATTGGGGATTGCGGACGAAGCTCCACCCAGTTTCTGGTCCCTCAGAGGATGAGCTATCATTACTCAAGAAGACGCAGTTCTTGTTAAAATTAGGATTTGTTGAGAACTCAAAGGAGATGGTCAATGCTTTGAAGCAGTTTAAAGGCAAAGGGGATGAATTACAAGGGAGGTTTGACTGTTTAGTAGGAGCAGGATTTGAACCTAATGAAGTCTCTCACATGACAAAGCTTGCTCCTCCAATATTGCAACAAAGCCAAGAAAAGCTCCGGATAAAGATAGATCTCCTTGTAAATAGATTTGGGTATCCTCTGAAATGTTTGCTGCCTTATCCCTGGTTTCTTTGTTATGATGTGGGAAGGATCAAGCTTAGGTTTTCAATGAATGAATGGCTCAAAGAGAAAGGGGTAACCAGCCACACATCGGCTATAGGTAGTATTATTGCCTGTTCAGAGAAGAGGTTTATAGAGAGGTTTGTCAGTCTCCACCCTGAAGGTCTGGAGGTTTGGGAGGAATTAAACAAATAGATGATTTTGGGATGAGGTTTTATCTTTCATTTTGATTAGTTGTCTCGATTTGCAGAGATATATGCAAGCTTTCAATGATTTATCTTGTAATCCTCACTTTGCATCCTGTATTTTTCTCTCTGCATCTTTTATCAAAAGGATTCATCATACTGCGCATGATCTTGGCCAGAAGGCTATAAATTTTCATGATTATACAAATAGCCAAAGGAAAAAAATGATCCAGTACCTATTTTTTTTGTTGTGTAGCTGGGGCTCTGTCTTGGTTCAAACTTGAAAGGATTCTTTCCTTATTTTTAAGGTGGCGTCCCTTGAGCATATTTTTTCAGGAGGAGGTCACACTTGTGAGGCTCTGATTTTCTGAAAATTTTCATACCAAAATGTTTGTAAGAGAACTAGTTTATTTTGGATTTGTTTGGAGAAGAATTGATGATGTGATAGTGATTAGGGCCTTACAAAATCTTACCAGACATTCGAAGGTATGGAGGTTGGGCAGGCATTAAAGAAATAAATGTTCTTGGGATAAGGTCTTATCTTTCTATTTGATTCAATTGTGTGGATTTACTGAGCTATATGCAAGCTTTCACTGCTTTATCTTCTATTCCTTACTTTTTCCTTTATGTTGTCTCTATACAATCTCTGATTGAAAGGCACTTGATCTTAGCCAGAGGGCCAAGAAAGGTATACGGTTTCATCATCATACATTTTGCCGAGAATAACATAAGATGGATTCATTAAACGGTTTCTCTGTTGTGTTGCTGACATTTTGTCTAGGTACAAACTTGTAAGGTTTCATTTTTATGGGCTTCCTTGAGCTTATTTTCTCTGAAGGAGGTCACACTTTCAAGGCTCTGATTGGCTCAAAATTTTCTTACCAAGGCATTTAAACTTGGGGCATGAAAAAACTAAATCTATTTTAGATTTGTTTGGAGAAGAATTGATGGCGTGGATGAGTGCCTAGGGATTGGACAGGTTGAATTTCTATCTGAAATGAGTTAATCAATTAAGTATTGGTTTAGAGGGAATATGAGGTTGAGATCCAAGTCAAACATAAGAGATTTTGGATGGAGAAAAAGAATGGAGTATGCTATTTGGTGTTAGCCTTTTCTTAGTGGAGTCATGTGTTGTTCGTATAGTGTCTTCCTAATGTGAATCCAAATGAACTCTATAACAATGAGTTTGAAACAGTTTATATGGCAGGTTACGTTTCAGGATTCTGCAAAGATTAGCATCGCTTGTGCTATATAAACGGATACTGTTAAGTTATATGCCTGTCAACCATGGCAAGATTGGACCTCAGGTGATCGATGACATTTTTTTGTATGTGATCATACTCCAGTCATTTATTTGGCAATCCTACCATGTTTATTTCTAATGGTTCTCCTTTTTTCATAAGAGTAGGGTCGCATTTTCTGCTAAATTTTTGGACCTATTAAATCTTTATTATACTGTATGAACCTCGGTTTTTCTTGGAGAATTTGCTGATCAAAACTGCACTGTCCTTTCTTTGTTATTTATTACATCGAAGATTTATCAATAGCGATAATGAGTGGTTCTATTTAAAGTATCCAAAAGACCAAATTTTCTATGAATTTCAAAGTCTCAGTAAGTTTTGACTTGAAATCTTTGGTTCCTAGGTCTTAGACATCCGAAAATGTTTCGATCACCTTTTACTGGAATAAACCTGGTTCAACGTTTTCTAATTTTATTTTGAACAAGGTTATGCATATCTAGGAACAGATGATTCATGACATTGGATGTTATAGGTCCGAATGGAATTCATAGGCTTACTTTGTTGTGATTTAGCAGAAGTGAACTTGGCTGAAATGAAGGGCCTTTTTTTTTTATTTATTTTTCTCATAATGACGCATTCTGTCAATACTAAAAAAAATAAAAAAGAAAAACGGTTTTTTTCTATCAAATTCATTTTTCATATGTTCAATCATTTTCTTAACATTTCTTAAAAACTTTGATGGCGTTGTAGCTAGAACACGCTGGGTTGTTAAAACCATCCATTTCTTTTCAATATGGGCCATCCATTGAAAGAAAAAGAGTGGTACATAGAAGTTTTTTCGGTATGGTGATTGCAGATGTTGTTTTTTATTAACATAATCATCGTGCTTATATGATTTTATCTCGTTTTACTTTATTGTTACAGTTTCTCCTTGTCATGCAAATGTTTTTCTTGTATCATCTGAATTCTTCGGAAAATTTTCTTTACATAAATTTCTGATCACTTTATTTATTAATTTTCAGGTTTTTTGGGTAAGATCACAAACATGACTTGATTCGGAAATCAACTGTTGCATTGCGTTGGAGTGGAAGCTAGCCTCCCCTCGAAAGTAGTGAATCCTCAATTCCTCATACACTCGTTGGAGTGAAAGATGATAGCTTCCACTCGAAAGTAGTGAATCCTCAATTCCTCATACAATCGATGGTAAGTTTTGTGTTATTCTTTCGTTTGGCTTTGTCCATCTCATTTTGTTAATTGGTGTATCAATTCTTGTAAAAATTTGTGAGGCAGATATTTCACAATCGCTGAGGGTAAGGTATCTATAGGATATAACAGATCATTTTCTTCAATCATATTCCACAGAAGTAAATTATCGTACCCAATCTGGTCATGGATCTTAACAAGAGAAGATCAAAAAGAAGGCGCCATGAAGTGGACCCAATACCCTGTCCATGTGGCCAACTTATATGAAACATTAATTAATGATATGAATTTGAGGCTTTGATCTCTGAATCGAGTTCGTAGCAGACAACTGGTGTAGCCCATGAAGGAGCTTGTGATTTGTAACAAGGCTTGCTAAAAAATGTTCCCATAAAGCTTTACGTGGGTCTTAGACTCTGAATTTCGCTTGGATATATCCGGGATAACTTTTCAAATAAGAAGGAAGCCAGTCCGATAACATCCTCCAGAAAACCGTAATCCCAACTTCTCAATTCTTACTCAGAGTATATAAACCAAAGGGCAAGCTTTCTACGCTATCCCTACAACATAAACCTTATATACTTCCTTTTATCCAACCCTCCATTGTGAATGGAGGGCTAAGATTGCTTCAATCACAATGTCATGTCTCTATACTATTTTTTTTTCTTTTTTTAAACTATTTTGACACCGAATTTTGTACGCCCAATTTTCTATTAAATTTGCACTAGAGAAAAATATAAAAATAATATTTCCAATAAATAAAATGACCAAAATAACCCTAGAAGTTTCAAGGTGTATTTTGGTAATTATATTTTATCAAAAATTACTTTTAATGTTTTTTATAGGTATGCCTCAATGAGAATATGACACATACCAAATTTCATATTCATATAATTTTTATAAAACAAACTAAAACTAAAATACTTTGAGACATCGGATTTAAGATGAAATGGTGAGTGGCTCTCTTGATCAAATTTGGCGGCTGGAAAGCGGGGGAAACATAAATCTTCTATGCTATAGGGAAAGTATAGAAACCTTTCCCAAAACGAAATAAGGCCTCATAGAGAGCATAAAGGCCAAAACCATAATGATTAACATAAGGAATTGTTTTGTACGGGGCTTTTTTTGTTTTTTTTCCCAAACATGGATCAGATGGCTCAGGCTCTCAGTTCAGACTGAGCTCAGCAAGATGGCCCCATAATTCATTGGCTAAGTCGTCTGCGTGCAAAATAAAAAAAGGTTTCATAAATAATTCAACATTCCTATAATTAATCAGTAGTCACAAAATTATAGGATACATATTATTCGATATAGACTTCGAACAATTAGTATCACAAGTACAAGAAGCAGTTTTTAAGCGAACTGCACATGAGAGCATTATGGAAGTAAGTTTAGTAAAGTGAGATAAAGATGGAATAAATAAAAAATATTTGACACTACATCAAAACAATTATGTACAATTGAAAACTCATACAAACATAATATAGAAGATGCAAGGAGAATATTAACTTGGCTTAAAATACAGAGAGTGTAAACTAAGGGTGCGTACCTGCAGATTCGAAGATTTTGCCGTGTGATTCTTTGCCTGTGAAATTTCGGCTGGCTTTAACCAAATCAGGGTCCTCACAAACCAATTCTGACCAAATACTACCACTTTTAGTCAAAGTCGGCGCATTGCCTGCAATCCAGAGGCTATTTCTGGTAGGAATAAAAACATACAAATCATAAACTCACCAACACTGAATGAACAATACAACGACGAAATTTAAGGGAATTTATCAAAATACATCTAAGGGATGAACTATTTAATATTTTATTCATTTTAAATCATTTAATTTCAAAAGCCCAACAAAATGTTAAATAGTTGAAAAGGAGTAAAATGTTTGAATAGTTGAAAAGGAATAAAATGTTAAATAGTTGATAAGTTAGGTGTATTTTGATAAATTAATGAAAAAAATGCTCACCTTGCCCTTTTCAAAGCGACGTTAGTCCTGTTGAGATTGGAGAGGAAACCGATAGACCCCAATTGATTTGCTCTAATAGTAGAAAGTAGAAAGCGTCATGAAGCTTCCCAAGTTTAAGCACCAAATTCATTTTGATTGAAGAAGGTTAGGGGCAAGTGAGTCCACAAAGCACTAATACAGTCCTTCATTAGCAAAACTAGTTTAGTGAACTTCTCCCTGAAAGCCCCGACAAACTTTTGCCTCTATCTCTTTTCCAAAGAAGGATCGTATTCATCAACATAAGACTGAATATTTTTAATTGCTAATGCTATCTTTTCTTCCAACCAGAAGGGCCAAAGCAAAAGCATTCTTCAAGTGCACGAATCCTGTAATCGATATAGTTATCACCAATTTGATTATCAACACCCAGTCTTTCCTCATTTCCAATCAATAAAATAAAATGTCTCCTAAGGGAAACCCAACCAATGAAGTCCCATGTAGTGTAGTGGTGTTCGTGATTTTTTTACTAAATCCACCATACATACGGCTTCCAATTTCATTGATTGCTACATTAGTCGGAGCACAGGTAAGAGTCGCACAATTCATATGCAAAGCTACCCAAAGAATTGAACAAATTGTTCTACTCTTCCCTGTGCTTGGAAGACCCAATATGAGTTTCACAGAATAAGTGTGGTTGCATCGAATTGAAGATAAAGCAGAGTAAACAGCTTTAGTTTGTGAGTCATTTAATCTTGATTTCAGGTTCTTATCAAGAACTCCTCGAGAGCATGAATCACAAGTTTTCTTCCCCTCTTCAAGAAAGCAACAATAATGCATACACACAAAAGATAATTCCACTCCGAAGCAGAAAATTTTGTAATTTTGAATACTCACATGTAAGAAATCGCATTCAGGCGGAAAAAAAGAAAAAACGTAGCAAAAACAGTTGCGATTTGTGGAAAAACATTCCAAACTCGGATCAAAAGAAAAAACTGTAAAATAATTAAAATTTGCACATTGCAACACAAGAAAACAATATCACCCTGAAGAATCAGGAAAAGAACAAAAAATAACGAAAGGAAGAAAACTGCTAACAGAAAACATACTAAAAAAACATAATCACCAAAAAACAAACACAAAAAGAAACAAATACTCAAAAGCAAACAAACTTCGCAAAAAAAAAAACTAAGAAAGTCATACCAAATAGCTAGAAGAACACAAAACCTCGCCGAAAATTCCAAGAGCTTCCTCTTTTGCTCTGATTCTGTGCAATGATTTCCAAATTTGCAAACTCGGTGTCAGAGTCATCAGGAAGATCGCTACGAAACCAACATCAAATGGAGGAACATCCAAAAGCTTCTTCTTCATCGCGAAAGGAATTACTTTACAATCAGAAGAACGTTTGTCATCAACCACAGAGATGACACCCAAACCGTGGTATGAATCAGTTCTGAATAAGTCTTCAATGGAGTTGGGTTTTGTTGTTGATAAAGAATGGCATCCCCACAATGTGGTTTGTAGCCATTTCCAAAGCTTTCTCCACTGTTGGTGCTTAAAATGTAGGTCAACTTCCCCCATCTCTCTAAAACCAAAGTCCATGGAGCTTTTGAAATGGTTAGAAAAGACTGATTCAGTTGAGCTCGTGTGTCTTCTAGCAATGGGGAAACAAAGGAACCAAAATAATGGTCGAGAGATGAGAATCTCTGTGGAATATCGATGACCTGAACAAACCATGCATAAAAGAAGAAACATGAAAAGAGAGAGAAAATGAACAAGCAACATCAAATTATCATATGTTGTGTGAGAAAATATGGAAGGTGAGAGAAAATAACAAGCTATCATAAATGTATACTAAGCTAATCATTTCATCACCTAGGTTTAATGGGTTTAAAAGATACCCTTTTAATGTGTGTTTTTGAAAATAATTTGGTTTGAGATTTTCACTTGAATAAAAACTAAAGTGATTAAAATCACTAGTATACTTATAAAAGTTTTTAAAAAAATATCTCATTAGTATATACATAAAACTGTAACACAAAAATATCGACCATAGACATCTCTCACTATAACATAGACCCAGTACCAAGATGTCTTATCTTAGCTCCCCCAACATGATTATCTTGCAAATCTCTCCCTCTCTCTCTCTCTCTCTCTCTCTCTCTCTCTCTCTCTCTCTCTCTTTCTGAAGAATAACTAGAAAATTAAAATCCTAAAAAAAAGCTCTTAAAATTTTTTAAGAATAACTTCAGCCATTTCAAAATTTTACTTCCTCTGGATATAGAAAAAGTGACTAGGTCAATAAAAAGAAGTAACGTGAAGTGGTTCGTTCCTAATCTGGAAGAGAGAGAGATAGAGAGAGAGATCTCAAAAAAAAAACTGCTGAGAGAAGGAGAGCTCTAAAGAAGTACTCTGTGTGTGTGTGATGTGTGTGTGAGAGAGAGAGCTATAGAAGAACAGCTGAGAGAGAGATAGCTTTAGAGCACAATTGCTGAGAACAGGAAGAGAGACCTCTAAAGAGGTATTGCATAGAAATAGAGAAAGGGAGGGCTCCAAGGAAGAATTCCAGAGAGAGAGAGAGAGTTTTCACCTGATCCCTGTAAAGATGCTAATTCATGACGTCCCAAAATGACCAGTTAAGGATTACACTCCTCAAATCAATTATCTCATGCTTCTTACTCGTCTTCTTCTTCTCTTCCACTTTAGACTCCTTCTCAAATTCTATGACCTTAGTCTTCTCACTATTCTTCTTCGTTTTCTGCTTCTTACACTTCTTCTTCTTCTCCGCGACTTTAGCCACTTTCTCAAATTCGATAACCTCAGTCTTATCACTATTCTTCTGCTACTTACTCTTCTTCTTCTTCTCCTCCACTTTAGCCTCTTTCTGAAACTCTATGACCACAATCTTCTCACTGTTCTTCTTCTTCTGCTTCTTTCTCTTCTTCTTCTTCTCCTCCACTTTAGCCTCCTTCTTAAATTCTATGACCTCAGTCTTCTAACTATTCTTCTTCTTCTTCTGCTTCTTACTCTTCTTCTTCTTCTCCTCCACTTTAGCCTGCTTCTCAAATTCTCTCACCTCAGTCTTCGCACTATTCTTCATCATCTTCTTCTTCTTCTGCATCTTACTCTTCTTCTCATTCACTTTAGAATCCTCAAATTCTATCACCACAGTCTTCTCACTCTTCTTCTTCTTCTTCTTTTTCTCCTCCACTTTATCCTTGTTATCAAATTGAATCACATCCTTCTTCTTATGCTTCTTTTCCACTTCAACATTATTCATATGACCAATCTGAAGCACCACATCTGTCATCTTAACCTCAGCAGACCCTGGCAAGTTAGAAAATTGTTAACAATATATCAAATTGTAAAAATTAAAATATCAAAGAAACTCAGAAAAATTGATTTAAATAAGCAATAAAATATTGCTATCTACCTTAAAAAAAAAACAAACAACAAAATGATGTTGAAAATAACAGAGGTTACCCCTTACTCAATGTGGTAAAAGAATGCCATGCCCACAATGTGGTTTGTAGTCATTTCCAATGCTTTCTCCATTGTTGGTGCTTAAAATGTAGGTCGACTTTTACCATCTCTCTAAAACCAGAGTCCATAGAGCTTTGGAAATGGTTCGAAGAGACTGATGTTGTTGAGCTCGTGTTTCCTCTAGCAATGGGTAAACAAAGAAACCAAAATAATGGGAGAGTGATGAGAATCTCCATGGAATATCTGTCACCTGAACAAACCGTGCATAAAAGTCTATAAGAGAGAAGAAATATGGAAGGAGAGAGCAAATGAACGACTAACATAAAAGTCTATGTATATTGTTCAAGAAAGAATATGCAAGGAGGGAGAAAATAACAAGCTAGCATAAAAGTATACAAGGAGTGTGAATATGAAAATTAGAGATAGAAATAATATAAAAGTATTTTTTTTTTTGGTTTTTGGGTAATTCACAAAAACTCTGCCCGTTTTTTCAATACATTATTGATTGGGGAGTCATATTTTGAAAGTGGTGTTTATTGAGGGTGTTAGCACCGCAACGACCCAGCCCCTTTCCTTTCCTGTGCATAAAAGTTTATGAGAGAGAAAGAATAGGGAATGAATGAGAGAATAAGAGGCCATGATTGAATATGGAAGGGAGAGAAAATGAATATGAAAGGAGAGAGAAAATGAAAGGCACGGATAAAATAATTGTAATTTATTTATTAATTTATTTATTCAACATGTACTATTTGAAAAAACTAGTTGGAAAATTTAACTTTTTAATAGTACATATTAAAGGATTTTACTTGAATATATTATTAAAAAAGGAAAGTATAGGACAAGACATTTGGTTTCTATATAAATAGGTCCTAGCCACTATGAACCGTTGGATCCCAAACCATGTGGCTTAGAGTTTGCATTGTCATTATTCAAAGTTCAAAAGAAAACTTTTGGGATTCATAAATAATCCAGGTCATTGAAATTCACATTTGATAGGTAGGTTTGATTGTGACATTCATGGTTTCATATATACAATCCCTATTAAAAAATATAGAATTTATTTTCTATGGAATAACTTAGATAAAATTCTTGAATTAACAAAAACATCACTAAAACATTTATTATTTAATATAGTATCTATGAATGCATCAGATTATTTGCTAGGTATGATACAATATAAATGTCTAGATCATAAATCAAAACATGCGTGGAGCATGTGCTAGTGTGCATATGCATGTGTGTGAGTGTGGGTGTGTATATATTTTAAAATAGGTGGTTGTAAAAGTGTCCTTGAATTGATACAAAAGTCCATAACAAAATTTCTTGAGATCCTGACTCACCTCAAACTATCCAATTTGACATCTAGTAAGTGAGAACTATTGTAACCTCAGTCTACAAAAGATAAATAGTAGTGAAGAGGGGAGGGTGGGTTCACCTTATCTTTATAGAGATGTTCATAGTCTCCTCAAACGACCGAGGACTACATTCCTTAAATTAATTATCTTGGCCTTCTTACTCTTGTTTTTCAACTCAACATTAATGCAATTTGAAGCACCCCATCTGCCATGGCTTATATATAGACGGTTTACGAAGGAAATACACACATTACTACTGAGTTATGACCTACACAGATTAAACCCAAAATGCAAAGCAAAACACACGGCACAGCTAGTGATACTAAACCAAAAGAAAAGGAAGACAAGAAAAAAAAAAAAGTTAAAATAAAGAAATGGATGTCAAATACAAAAGAGTTTACAAGATGCGTGAGAGAGAGAGAGGGAAACTGCATGTGTTTGAAGATAAATACCCCAAGCATGTGAGAGAGAAGTTACAGGAAGCGCTTTCCCTGAGAAAATAAGAATTGAATGTAGCTGAAGAATCGGATGGAGCAAGAAAGAGACCGAGTTTATTAAGAGAGAGAGAGAGAGAGAGAGAGAGAGAAGAGAGGGCTGAAATTCGATTTTGGATGTAAGAGTAAAATGGAAGAAAAAGTCCCTGAGTTTCCGCTACACAAGAAGTTGCAGGCGGGCAGATAGCGGATGAAACAGTACTAGAAAGAGTTGCATACCCATTTGGTTTGGACTTTGGACTTCAGAAAGAAAAAGGCTAATAACGTTCTTATATGGTTTTCAAGAGAGAGAGAGAGCTTAAATGGCAATCTTACAGTGGTTTATAGAAGTTGAAGAGTTGCAACAAAGTTAAAAAAGAGAAAGAGAGAGAGGATGGATTAATTAGAGAACGGCGAATAGGTTCAATTTTGTGGAGAGAGAGAACAATAAATAGCACAACATTAGCCACCCTCTTTGTCGCCTTCACATGCAAGGCGTCTTAGACCGCTCTGCCCTTGTGGAAGTTAGAAAGTTTTTTAATCCATTTAATTTTTGAATTTTTTTATTCACTTTATGCTTCGAGAAAATAAAAGATTTTGAACTAAAAAGTTCACATATCTTATCTCCTACAAAATAAATAAAGGAAGTTCATCAAAATACACATAAACTATTTAACATTTCACCCATTTTCAACTATCCCAACTTGTACTTTAATGGGATTTTTAAAATTAGGTAAAATAGGTAAAATATTAAATTGTTTTTCTCATAGGTGCATTTTGAAATGGAAAATTTTAATATAAAGTGTCAACCTTATGCTACAGAAGTAAGGCCGCCTAAGAAATTCAATAAAAAAGTCTGTTCCAACATTGGCAAACCCCGTAATTAATCATCTCAACCTCGATATATGACAATTAAAAAAAAAAAGGATTTTAAATCTTAAAAGTAGTATATCTTGTAACACATTATTTAGACCGTCTATCTTCAAGATTTTTCAATTATTTATAGGCTTGCTTGATCTGTACCATATCCTGGACTTCAATTTTTAAAAGGAAAAGTATCTTTATACTCTTTATTTTTGGGTTTCATATCTCAATAGACCCAATATTTTAAAAGATATCTTATCGCATAGAAACTATAACTTTTATATCTTATAACCCTCTAGAGTAATTTTACTCACTTTATTCTTTTTCTTTTAACCCAAACAATTTGTTTAATGACAACTCTTTGTAAACCACATCCTTTTTCTCTTCCCATGATATTTTCTTTATTTTTCTCTTTTTCTCTTTCCACCGTGACTGTCCCCAACCCCTTCCTTTTCTCACCGTATTACCACTCTCTCTCTCTCACATCCTAATTTTTCTTTCTCTCTAGACAATGACTCTCTCTAATTCCTCTTTCTTTCTGACCATGACTTTCCCCAATTCTCTCTCCACTGTTACTCTTCATAATTTCTCTCTTTTTTTCTCTTCACCATGACTTTCCCTAATTTTTTTCTCTTATGCTAACAAAAGAACTCTTGGTGACAAGAAGACAAGCAAAGGCCACTGGCTATAGGAAATCAAAAGAAATCATAGTAGATACCTCGACGAGCAAAGGCCACTGGCTATAGGAAATCAAAAGAAATCACAGCAGACACCTCTGGCTATATGATCATTTGGACACAGTGTCCCCCAAATGATCGGTGGGTTGGGGTTGCAATAGGACAATAGGGCTTTAGATATGTACGATTTTTTAAGAGAGTGTATGGTATATCAGGGCTGGAAAAAAGGTTAGATAATTTATTGTGGTAGAGAGGAGAAAGAGACAATGTAGAGATGGTCTCTGCAACTTTGGGTATTAGAGAGAGAGAGATGGAGGTTTGAGCGAGAGAGAGAGAAGGTGATTCCAAAGAAAGAGATGGTGTTTTGGGGTTTTTTAGAGAGTGGTTTATTTTTTAGGGAGAGAGGAGACGGAGACGATGTATAGATGGGCAACTTTGGGTACTAGTGAGAGACATGGAGTGTTGAGAGAGAGAGACGCCGATTTGAGAGAGATAGTACTTTGAGAGAGAGGTGTCATTTTAGTATTTGTGTGGATAAAAAATTAACGGTGAAAGGGGTACACGGTGTTGCAAGATAGAAAATATAGACACTTTAATATTTTCAAACCTTGTGTTTGATGTGAAATAGAAGTAAAAAAAAAGAGGTAGGGAGATATTTTTCCTTTTTAAAATTAGGGTGGACATGTATTTTTAGATTACTGTAAAACTTTTGACTCCATAACCCTATGAGGAATTTGAAGATGTGCCTTAATGTAATTATTTAAGATTGATACCTTATATAAACCTCACCCCTATAAATTTCCCAATAAACAATCATATGATATGAGGCATTTGTACACCTCCAATTGTTTCTCTTTTTTGTTTTAAATCAATGGTAATGTGAGGCAAATGATATTTGCAAGATTGGGGTCAAATAATGTATGATGCAAAAATTTTAGTCCTGCAGGACCACCTCCTATGTACTATTTGTTCCAACCCGGCATAGTAAGTACTTAGGGCCAAACCAAAGGTAGGCCCTATTTTCAATTACAAAAATCTACCTAGACTGTTGAGCTTGCACACCTAGGATTTATGTGGATTTTGAATGGGAATACATTTTCATTTTATCTGAAATAAATTTGTAGACCGTGTCACAGGGCATACCTTTTGAAAAGTTGTTTTTAGTTTTTTATTTATTCGAGTTGTTGCAAATCACAAATTTTAGCTTAAAATACCTATAAAATATTTCAAAAGTTAAAGAATTAAATACTATTTTATACAATAAAAGTTACACATCAAGTAACTGACAAAATAATATTATTTAAAATATATTAACTATAGTTAAAAAATTTGTTTTAGATAGAATTAACTATAATTCAATCAAGCTCACATGCTTAAAAAACAATAAACTCAAATTTGATGGTTTTGCTCATGGTTTAAAAAATGTCGATCCAGATTGAGAATCGTCGAGGACGAACTGGTTCATATGAAATATCAGGAACCAGCTAGTCCTGCCATATATAAGTAAGAAATGACCCCAATTTTTTTTCACTTTTTCAAATTTTTAAAATTTTTATTGACCTGTTCGGTAGACTAGATCGTCGATTCGCCAAACCAAATTGGAAATCTAGATGCACAATCTAAGTCACAAATTTGTTTTTTAGAACCTTTGTTTTGCTTACACTTCACTGGAATATTTTAAGGGAAAATATCTTCACAATAGACCCAAGGTCTTAAAAGATATATTGAGCCACAAAAATTATAGATTTTATTTCTTCTAACCCCCTGAGCTAATTTATTCTTGTTTTTTGAGGCCAAACAAATCTAAACAGACATATCGTTTTTAATAGCCATCATCCCAAACTTCGAGAGAGAGAGAGAGAGTAAAGCTTCATGGAGGTGTGATATTATTGGGAGGAGAGAGAGAGTGAAAGACACAAGAAGAGAGAGAAAGAAATAAGTTTGGGGTATTTAAGTGAAAAGAGATAAATGATTCGGTTTATAAAGAACATATTATATCACATTTGTTCAGGTTCAAAAATTGATTTAAGGTGACCAGGGGGTTACAATATACTTTGGTTTATCATGAAATAGAACCTAAAAATAGAAGATGTCGGGATATTTTTTTTTATTTTATTTTAATTCGTTGTAGAAACTTTTAAGGTTGAAAACCATAGTTATGAACCTGAAAGGTGATGTATAAACATATAAAAATATTGAAAATGGACTGTCAACAGAATGTGTTGCAAGAGGTACTATTTATGAGATTCAAAATATTGTATTTTATTTTCATATTCATCTCAATGTTGAGATGATCAATTAGAGGATTTTTCAATATTAAAACAACTTTTTCCAATGGATTTTTGAGGTGCATCTTTATGGAGTGGACGGCTGAGATTTTGGAAAACGGAAGGTCGTGGTGGAATCTGAGCCGGCGATCTATGGGAAATGGCAAAGTGAGACATGCATGCAACATTTCAAATTGATCCTCCAAGAAAAGTCTAGAGAAAATATAAAAATATCATAAGTGCCGTTGGCCATCGACTTGGTTGAATATAGCAACCCCAAAGGCTTCCATACACACGAGTCTTGGTACACGTGCAGCGGATCATCATCATTTCCGAAAACGGATGGTAGAGATGAATTGCTTTACAAACATGACGAACTTCGTGCTGAACCATGTCCACAAATCGGTTCTCTGCTGTCTAATTTCATGATCGACGCTTGATACACAGTCATACTGTTGTATACAGGTCATATGGTGTATATTCCCAATTTTACAGGTCTCGTGCCCAAAACAAGCCACACTCTTTTGGGTAAAAGACATTTTTTCCTTTTTTTTTTTTTTTGTTGAGAAGTGTCTTTAAAATAAGAAAGTATGTACAATAGATTCAAAGAAGGCCATAAAAAATCACTAGAAGGCTTTTTTTTTCTTGCCAATGCAACAGCCACGCTATTGGCTTCTCTATAAACATGTTGAAAAGATAACTCCATACCACTTAATATCTAAAATTTCAGCCCGGATATGCCGTAAATTATAGGATGGCGCTCTTCTTGTTGCACAAATTAATCATTTTTAGGGAGTCACATTCTACACACAACAGCCCCAAAAAAGTTTTTCCCTCACCAGCTTCAATCCTTACAATATTGCACTAAATTCGGCCTTATTTGTAGTGGAGGAGCCACAATGGCCCGCGAAGGAAAATTAGATTCCATCTTCTGAAAGTTTTAATAGACCACCAATCCCAGCCAGCCAACTCTAGGTTTTCGAAAGAACTTCCATCAGAATTTACTTTTAATGCAACTTGAGGTGGTTCTTTGCATATACCTTTTGGTTTCAAAAGTATTGGGGCATTGTTAACATTGTTTCTAAATTAACTAGAATATCCACTTTAGAAATCCTAGCTCCTTCCTTTGTAACTGTTAACCTATTCAACAAACCTTTTCGTATACTATTTTTAACAGCCACCCGACCCAAAAGAACACCCACAAATGTTTTTCTATTTCTTTCTTTCTCCCATCCCATACCACAACAGCTCCAAATATCCTCCAAATTAATGGTCCACACTTACAACTCTATTTGCAATAGAATGTTTTGATGTCCTCCAAAGCACAATTTCAGCAGTAAAAGAACAATGCAAGAATAAATTGTCCTCAGTCTCCCCCATCTTTTTTTTTGCATAACAAACAAATATTAATGGATAGGGTTTCTATGCGGCCAAGCTCGCATATGTAGAAATGTAGGCCTCCTAATAAATCTATTTTTGAGATGGATTTTAAGGCTTAATTTTTAAGGACATGTAATCTCTAATGTGGAGATCATAGATATGAAAAATAAATAAATTTTAAAAACTAGAAATAATAATTCTACTAAGAAAATATTTGGAACATTAATTTGTATTGTTTTTAGATGAAACACCCACTTGCATCCATCTCTATGGTGGATGCTTTACACTTTCTAGACTGCATATGTAGAAATGCGGTCCAGCCCGCGTGAAACAATTTGTTATTATTAATTAGAGTTTTCCCTCTCTTCATTAGATTATCAACAAATTTCTTTTGAGGGAAAAATGCATGTATTTTTTTTTCCTTTTTTTTTTTTTTTGAGTCGATAGGGATTAGATTATCAACAGGGAGTGCTTTACTTGCAATACAATCCACATAAAGCTTGAATTTTGTGTGGGATTGGAATTTTCCAAATATATCTCATGAGGGTTGTGTCCACCTACTTCGTTCATGATAGAGAAGCTTATACGCTTACTTGACAGAAAATTTACCTATCACTCTCCCTCTTCCACACTACTTCATCTTCGAAGTTTGGGGAAATATAAACATAAATCAATTATGCCAATAATAAAGTTACTCTTCGATCACCACATCTGCCACCCTCTTATAAGCACAGTCAATCCTTGAAAGACTTGCTTGTGAGGATTTATTTGATTTTTGAGATCTACTTTAGAATAACAAGAAGGGTATTTAAAAAGGGGGAAAAGGAATTTGAATTCCTAAAGCATGTATAGATATTAGATAGTTTATATTATGTTTTAAGGTTTTAATTTTTTTAGATTTCAATTCGTATAGTTGTGTGAATATTATTGACTACATTCGAAGTTAAAAAAAAAAAATCACGAACTTCATGACACATCCCAAGCCATCCAATTTGACAGCTAATAGTTAGTAGTGGTAAACTCCTAATAATAAAGATAAATTGTCCTCAAAATTTGGGACACCAAACATACACATGTGCAGTGTTTTGCACGAGGGAGTTGGTGGGACTAGAAATACTCATAGTTAGGGTTTCACATGTGGGATTCTATGAACATATCATCTTTGCCAAAAGATTTATTTGCCCCTAAAGAGTATATTGTCCATTCACTCCTTTGGGTAAAACCCAATCTACGAGTACTTTTAAGAGTCCAATAATTTTTGGGATGTAATCTCATCAACCCACATACTAAAGCTTTTCCAAATCACACTTTTTATGGTGCTCGAAAAAAAATAATGCATCAAGATTGAATAGAGACTTTTCAATTATTGATTTTGATCGATATTTAGTCAAACCGGTTTGATCAATTGGTCAAAGACTAGTCATATATTGATTTTGATCAGATTTAGTTAAACTTTAATTTACACTAGACCAAACTAGCCAAAGCACCAACCATCCGATTGGTTAGGCTTCCTGATAACACTAAATAAAACTTTGTTTATTGAATGTGACTTGTGAGAGGCCACGACATCTTATTAGGACTTATTTCTCTTTCCCACAATTGGAATATTCATTTTAGCCAAAAGATTTCCTACTCCCATTGGAGTATACTATTCATCCATTCCCTCTAACAAAACTTATATTAGGAATATCTTTTAAATTCCATATTCTGGGGATGTGATCTTTAGAACCTGGCAACTAATCTTAAAGAAAATACTTTAAACCTCTCACTCTCTATATGGCTAAAAAGGGCATCCAACGATTGCCTAGAACAATCAAATTTTTAGATGGAATAATGTAGATGTTCAAAACTCATAATCCAATTTTTTTTCTTTGAAAATAAACATCTAGTAATAATTAGATGCATCCCAAAATTTCTCTCCTAAGTGCGTGCTTTGCGTGAGGGGGTAAATATGTAGTATGCTCCCAAAAGAATATAGGATGCACGCTCTTGTAATAAACATGTAAGTGGAGATGAAGATCATGGAGGTCAGAGGAGTGAGAAAAAAGAGAAGACACAGGGAACCATGCAGTTGGGAAATTTAAATTTCGCTTGGATATTATTGACTATGATAAATCAAATCATCGATGCCTGCGCATACAAGGATGTACAATACAAGCTGAGAAAATTACATCCGATAGAAAACCATAATCCCAACTTCTCATTCCTTCCTAGGAGCATAGAAACCACATAAACTCTCCCAAAAAGCACATAAGGGCCAAAACAGGAAAACAATGATGTACATTTGAAAACTGACAAAAATATAAAACAGAAGATGCAATGAGAATATTAACTTTGCTTAAATGACCGTGAGTATAATATCAGGGTGCGTACCTGCACATTCGAAGATTTTGCCATACGATTCTTGCTCGAAAAATTCACGACGGATTTAACCAAATCAGGGTCCTCATTGACTTCAAAGAAGCAGCCTCTCTCCATAGCATCAAAAACCAATTCTGCCCAAACACTACCACTTTTAATTAAAGTCGGCCCACTGCCTACAATCCAGAGCCTATATTTGTGAGGAATAAAACAACGAATCATTAGCTCACTACAAGAGAAGAAGAAATCATGAATAATACAATGAGGAATTTGAGGGAAACTTATCAAAATACCTCTAAGGGATGAACTATTTAACATTTTGCTCATTTCATTTCACTTAATTTCAAAAAGGCAAACGAAATGTTTCAAATGTTCAAATAGTTGAAAAGGAGTAAAATGTTTGGATAGTTGAAAAGGAGTAAAATGTTAAATCGTTCATAAGTTGTATGTATTTTGAGAAATTTATGAGGAAAATGTTCACCTTGCCCTTGTCAAAGCGATGTTAGTCCTGTTGAGATTGGAGAGGAAACCGATAGATCCCAATTGATTTGTTCTAACAGTAGAAAGTATAATAATATCCTCCTCACATCCCTGAAATCCATCAATGGACTTCACCCTCACAGAGAAATTGTCATGGAACCGACACTTCTTTTGTAGCTTCTGAATTGTTTCAACCTGAGCATTATATGGAGAGACTATTCCAACTCTCAGGGCGGAGCCCTTCTTAGCAAGCCAAGGTGTAAATCCAAAATTTTAGTTGGAGATTAGTCCCACAAAATTCACCACATTGAAAGTAAAGTAAATCATTCAAACAACATTCCATAGTAGAAGCAACTATTCCAGCAAAGAAGAAATTATAACAAGGCCAAGAAAGGGAATTGTTCCATTGAGGTGAAAAGAAAGTATATTTATCAAGTCAAATTATGAGTAAAATAAAGAAGGCCCAAGTTCGAAAAAAGTGGAACATGCAAAAGCCAGATGTGTGCCAAGATCTTCAAGTCCTGTATCATAGTATTGGCATTTATGTGCTCATTTTTCTACATTACATCATGCATTTAACCTAGAAATGTTCCCTAGCTTAAAACTAGAAAATGTTGTCTTAAAAATATGGGAAAGTATAGAATGATACGCTTTACCTTTGGTACAAGGTGGTCATGTTAATCTTGACCCTTGGATGTGAAATTAGGTGGTTGCAATTATTCTATTGCGCAAGCTCAAATTTCAAAAGAAATTTTCTCGAACTTGTGACACATCCAAGCTATCAAATTTCACATCAGATGGTATAATTGTGACCACCTTGTATCAAAGATAAATGGTCTCATTGTATACAATCCCTAAAAATATATTTCTAGGACTATTGTATGACTCTATATCAATTTCCATAGAATACATTAAGTAGTTCAAAATAATACAAGTTTATTGCAGGTTTCTGGTGCAGTCTGTATGCAAATCGATGAGGAATGGCTGTCCCATACAAATTTTATAAGGATTTGTAAAGGACATATAGTTAGTGGACGACATATAATATTTGGAAAGAACACATTCACCAATAGTAGGACCTGTCAAGATAGCATAAAAAATACGGAAAGAACACATTCACCAATAGCAGGACCTGTCAAGATAGCATAAAAATTCTAAACTCAAAATCAGTGATTTTAAAATCTCCTCTCTAACTAGGGATCGCCTGAGTTGAATACGGATCGGGATGTGGGTAATTTCGGTTAAGGGGAAACTTGTAATCACCCCAAATCTCCTGTTCTTCCCATTTTTTTTCGTTTTTTAAATGCAACCCACTACAACTTGGCAATCTCATTGAACCGGTTGAATTGGAATCATACCCTTGGGGATTGTGGGCCGAATTCTAAATTTTCAATCATTGCTCAAACTAAGACAATGTGCGAACCTTTTTTTCTCTTAAATAAGAAATATTTGGAATGAGTTAACTATCACCTTTGAAAAGCTTCTTCACTATAATCATGACAATATCTACCTCCAGCAAATTCTTCAAAGTTTTCCCTGAACTCTTCATTTCCTCTCTCCCATCAACAACATTGATGAATGCATATGTGCCATACATGGGGTTGGAGAGGTAGCGCTTTGCATAAGAAGTGCTTTTCACATTAGGCCCATCTGAAATCAACCGGTCATAAAATGTGGCATTTGGGAAGCAACTTATTGAAGGGTGCGTCCGAGGGCTTCCTTTGATAACATGATTAGAATTTCTTCCACGCTAACCACGATATCACGTTCTTTTTCCCCAGATAATGAACTCACCAAATCCATTTCTTGGTTAATACATAGGCATCCCTTGAATTTCTTCAGTTTTATGCCATCGAGTTCAGCAGTCTTTGATAAACTAAGGAAAGAGTCATGAAGCTTCCCAAGTTTAAGCAAGCTGTCACCAAATTCATTTTGATTCAAGAAGGTTAGGGGCAAGTGAGTCCACAAAACACTAATACAGTCCTTCAGTGGCAAAACTAGTTTAGTGAACTTCTCCCTGAAAGCCCCAACAAACTTTTGTCTTTTCTTTTTAGATCTCTTTTTCTAAGAAGGATCGTATTCATCGACATAAGACTGAAAATTTTCAATTGCTGATGATATCTTTTTCTTCCAACCAGAAGGGCCAAAGCATTATGCAAGTGCACGAATTCGATAATCGATATAGATATCACCAATTTGATTATCAACACCCAGTCTTTGCTCATTTCCAATTAATAAAATGTCTCCTAATGGAAACCCTACAGGTGAAGCTTCATGGATTGCTTTACGCGATTTTTTTACTAAATCCACCATACGGCTACCAATTTCATGGATTGCTACATTAGTCGGAGCACAGGTAAGAGTTGCACAATTCATATGCAAAGCTTCCCAAAGAATTGAACAAATTGTTCTAGTCTTCCCTGTGCCTGAAGGACCCCAGATGAGTTTTACCGAATACATGTGGTTGCATCGAATTGAAGATAAGGCAGAGTAAACAGCTTTAGTTTATGAGTCATTCAATCCAAATGAATTAAATTTTGATTTCAGGTTCTTATCAAGAACTCCTCGAGAGCATGAATCGTAAGTTTTCTTCCCCTGTTCAAGAAAGCACATTTACTCAAATTCATTGAAGTTTACTGATACCAAAACAACAGCAAAAGGAACATGGTAAAAAAATAAAAAATAATGCATACACGCAAAATATAATTAAACTCACATGTAAGAAAATCGTACCAGGGAGGAAACAAAAGTAAAAACATATAAAAAAAAAAAGTAGATTTGGGGAAAAAACTTTCAAACTCGGACCAAAAGAATAAACTGCAAAATAATTAAAATTTACAAATTGCAACACAAGAAAACAATATCACCTTGAAGAATCAGGAAAAGAACAAAAAATAACAAACGGAAGAAAACTGCAAACATAAAACATACTTAAAAAACATAATCACCAAAAATGATCACAAGAAGAAACAAAGACTCAAAAGAAAACAAACTTCGCAAAATAAAAAAACTAAGATAAGATAGTCATACCGAATCTCTAGAAGAACACAAAACCTCGCCAAAAATTCGAGGAGCTTCCTCTTTTGCTCCGATCCTATGCAATGATTTCCAAATTCGCAAATTCGGTGTCAGAGTCATCAGGAACATCACTACACAACCAGCATCAAATGGAGAAACATCCCAAAGCCTCTTCTTCATCTTGAAGAGAATTACTTTGCAATCAGAAGAACATTTGTCGTCAACCACAGAGATGACACCCAAGCCGTGGTTTGAATCAGCTCTGGATAAGTCTTCAATGGAGTTGGGCTTAGTTGTTGATAAAAGAATGACATTCCCACAATGTGGTTTGTAGCCATTTCCGAAGCTTTCTTCGCTGTTGGTGCTTAAAATGTAGGTCGACTTCGCCCATCTCGCTAAAACCAGAGTCCATGGAGCTTTGGAAATGGTTTGAAAAGACTGATTCAGTTGAGCTCGTGTTTCTTCTAGCAATGGGGAAATAAAGGAACCAAAATAATGGTCGAGTGATGAGAATCTCTGTGGAATATCTGTGACCGGAACAAACCGTGCATAAAAGTCTATGAGAGAGAAGAAACATCAAAAGAGAAAGAAATGAACAACCAACATAAAAGTATATGTATATTGTGCCGGAGAATATGTAAGGATATGTAAGGAGAGAAAAGTATACTAGGAGAGTGAATATGAAATGAGAGAGAGAGAGAAGAAGGGCCATGCATAACAGAACATGAGAAAGAAAGAACAGTGAAGGAAGGAGGGAGAAGCAAAGAGGCTATGCAGAAAAGTAGGAGATAGAATATGAAGAGGCTGAATAGGGAAGGGGAGAGGCAGAGGCTTGAATGTGCAAGCAAGAACAGAGGACTTAGACATAGAACAAGAAAGAAAGGCTAAAAAGGCTAAAAATATATGGGGAGTGAATTCATGTCAGAGTTTCATTGTCACACTAAGAAATTGAACTCTTAAAAGATCATGTCCATGACGTTTGTATGACCCAAAATTTCAGATATACATTCTCTTTATCCTAACAATAAATTTTAAATAAAAAGAAATATCATATTTGTTTCCTAGGGAAGGTCGAATTGTGTCGGTCTCCAACAATGGACATAGTCTATTTGTGTGGACAATGTGATCTAGGCTTTTCAAGAGCCAAAATCAAAACTTTCTTTTTTGGAAATTTTCATCTAATAGTGATATGTTCGATAAAATTTGGGATAGAAAAAATCCCTCTAATTCCTCATTCTAATCATTTCATCACCTAGGTTTAATGGGTTAAACAGATACCCTTTTAATGTGTGTTTTCAAAAATAATTTTGTTTGAGATTCTTCACTTCAATAAAAATAATGTGTTTAAAATTGGGGATCAAACGAATACCTTTAATAAAAAGTATGTTTTCATTGTATATTATTATTAGATCGCATAAAATCACTTGTATAATTATAAAAGTTTTTAAAAGAATCTCTCATTAATATATACATAAAACTGTAGAACAAATATATTGACCATAGACATCTCTCACTATAACATAGACCCAGTACCAAGATGTCTTATCTTAGCGCCCCCTACCATGGTTATCCTGCAAATCTCTCCCTCTCTCTCTCTCTTTCTGAATAAGAACAAGAAAATAAAAATCCTAAAAAAAAGCTCTTAAAATATTTAATAATAACTTCAACTATTTCTAAATTTTATTTCCTCTGGATATAAAAAAAGTGACTAGATTAAAAAGAGGAAGTAACATGAATTGGTTCATTCCTGAACTGGAAGAGAGAGAGAGAAAGAGAGAGAGAGAGAGCTAAAGAAAACTACTAAAAATCTTATGCATAGCCTCGGACCTTGCTCTCGGAATCTCAACCAAACAATAGAGATCGGAAGGCACAAGCCCACCATCCAGCAAAAATTCATCATCAGCACTTTCGCAGGGTCAAACATCTTCACCTAGGAGGGCAACGTTTGGATGCACTGCAAGAACTGAGACCCGAACGCCGGCCTCAGCAAAAGGCATGGCCTCCCAGACGAACGCTTCAAAATAGAGAGATCTCTGCTCCCCCACTACAGAGAAAAACAACAGCAGGTGAAGAAGCTTCTCGAAGAGAAGGAATTGCCCTCCTGCTCTCTCCACCTAGCCTTTTTATAAACCAAAGGCTCATCATAAAAGAGCGTCGCTCCCCAAGCGGAGGTTTGTTTGACCACATGGACACGTGTCACTATGATGATGCTTCGTCTAGCCAAAGGTCAGTTTCTTGTCACTTCACCTCCCTGACAATGCCTCGATTGTCTGCCAGTAAAATCTTGTGTCGTTTCACCTCCCAAGAGTCACTTTCGACAGATCACGAGCCAAATCTTCTGCTGTTTTGCCTCCCAGGTGTCACTTTCGATGGATCACGAGCCAAATCGTCTGACGCTTTGCCTCCCAGGCGTTGCCTTATCACTGGTCGATATCCCACCATTTCACCTCTTGGGCATCAGTTTTTCCCCTATCTGCAGGCCTATCAAGGAGACTTTCCACCTTCCTAGAGATGTTTCCTGTACATGCGGGCCCATCATCAAAATGTCCCATCTTCCCTCCCTGCAGATTCATTTCACCTCACAAGTCCCATTTTGATAATCAACCGCTCATAAAGAAAAGCGCTCCATGCGCTCATACGTGATGCGACTATGTCACACTTTTATCCGCTGACAGCTCATCCACGGTGTTCACTAGTGAGCCCTATCCAAGCAGGACCCCTCCAAGAGAGAGCCCTTGAGAGAAAAGAAGAAGCCTGGTATGATGAGAATAATCACGAGTAAAAGTAGAAGTTTCAGGTGGACATAGTCATGAAGCTTTGGGTAAAAACTGCCAAAAACCAAAATCAATTGGGCATGGTGGAAACCCATAAGGGCACCATGAGTAAAAATGACAGGCGGGCATGGGCATTTCCATGAAGCCATGAGTAAAAGCATCCTGAAAACAAGAAAACCAGGCATGGCGAAAACCCGCAAGGGCACCATGAGTAAGAATCGAAAATCAAAAGGCGAATGTGACCTCGAAGTCACGTGTAAAAATGCCTCAATAAAAGGAGTTGGCAAAAATCACGCTTGTGGCACTACTCTTACCCAGTTCAAGTGAAAACCAGAAAGGGTGCTTGGATTAAAATAAACAGGTTGATGAAACTGTTAATCAAAAGAAGAAGACCTCAGCCAATTACAAGCAAGAAAATCGCAAAGGCTCTGAGTAAAATCTAGATCAGGCCTTCACCACCGATTAGAATGGGATCAAACGCCCACTAAGGGCACCCACTAGTCGACCCCAGAGCAAAAACAAAATTCCAGCCCCAAAGCCAAAACAAAATTCTAGCCCTAGAGCCAAAACAAAATCCCAGCTCCAGAGCCAAAACAAAATCTTGGCCCCAAAGCCCAAACAAAATCCCTACCCCAGAGCCAAAATAAAAATTCCAGCCTAGAGCCAAAATAAAAATTTCGGCCCCAAAGCCAAAACAAAATTCCGGCCCTAGAGCTAAAACAAAATTCCGCCCCATAACCAAAACAAAATCCTGGCCCTAGAGCCAAAACAAAATTCTGGCCCTAGAGCCAAAAACAAAATTCCAGCCTTAGAGCCAAAATAAAATTTCGGCCCCAGAGCCAAAACAAAAATCCCAGGCCCCAGAGTCAAAACAAAAATTCCGGCCTCAGAGCCAAAGCATCCCCACCAGCTAGATTAGCGCAATGCCCACCGAAGGACCCGCTAGCTGGACCGTTAGGAGGCACCATTGACATGGAATGGTAAGCCCTAGGCAGCCTATCAGTGTGCTCTCTCAGAAAAGAAAAGGATTCCAGAGCATTGGAAAGAAGTCCTTAAGCAAGATCCCCAATCGCTAGAGTCCACTTTGATCACCTCTTCCGAAGGAAGCTTAACATGATCTCCCCCTTAAGGATTGTGCTGATGCCGATGTTCGAGAAGAAAAAAAAATATTTGTTGAGAGGCAATAAAGACGTCTTGGATGAACTTCGATGGTCAATTTTATTCCGAATGTTGCACTTCTCGTTTCTTTCTCTCGAAGCTTGCCCGGTCGTCGGACTCCCTTTTCGGTGATCTCCTGAATTTAGAAAGTACTTCAAGCAAGCACCAAAACAGACAAAATTTGGTGCAAAATGATTGTGGTAGTCTCCCCTTTAATTTGCAGTCAAAATAAAGATTGGAACACCATGGATCGCATTGCATTGATGGCTAAAGTTGATGATCTAGCCAGATTTCTATCTCTCCGAAAAAGTTTGTCTCAAAAGACATCAAACTCTTCAGAATCCATAAGCGTTCGAAAAAGCTTCTAAGATCTAGCAATGGCGAAAGGCCCCTCAGAGAGGAATGGTTTCGTCATTAGCACAAAAGGTTTAAGGGGCATTTTGGTCATTATTCCTAAATTCGGGATTTTATGGTAATTTCTTTTAATTGTTATTAAGCTTAGTTTTGAGCATCCACCCATGTTCGGTGGGTCCTCTATATAAACAAGCTTAGGTCAGTTGTAAAAGGGTCGGATCATTCATTAACGAAATAGAGGCATTAAGCCTATTTCCACTTGTCTTTTGCTCCTAACCCTTGGATCTAGCGCCAAGGAGAGATAAAACTTTCAGAGAGAGAAACTACCCCTGGCCTACCCTATTCAAGCGGCTCCATTATCTCTCTCTCTTCTTTCTTTCTTCTCACTCTCTTCACTCGTTGCTTGCCCTATGCTATAACCCATGTCTGCGGAAAACGTGCGGTCCCGTCTCTTTCCCCTTGCATCTCTAGCGTAAAGGCAACAAACCTACAGCTCCACACAGCATCTCGTTATCCGACATATGCTCGACTCAATACCTTTCAGAGTCAGCCTAAGAGTTCCAACCCTCTGACCATCGCTCTAACTTCCTCTTTGTAGAGTTGAGTTGAGTTGTGAGAGATGCATATGCTCTCTCTCAGTCACTCGGAAGGAGTCTTCCTCAGCAGATAGTCAAGAGAGTTCTAACCCTTTGGTTGCCTTGATCGCCCGAGCGCATAACGTTTGCGTGCATGGGGGATTCTTGTCACCATTTCTCCTACATTCTACTTCTTGCCAGCTAGCCTCTCGTTTGAGTGAACTTTTATAGAGGAGTATCGACGAATCCGCATTGCAGTTTTCTAGCGAAAGAGAATGGAGTGACATGTTAAAGCCTGAGGAGAGTTCGTGTCCAAATGGCAAACAGGCGGAGGGCTTCGTAAGTGTTCTAAGAAGGCGAACTGCCTAGGTGTGTCCCGAACCCCAAACGACGAGGTATGTGCCTAAAACACACCCCCATCATAAAATCTATTCCTTTGTTAATTCTTATCCGCACATAGGAGAGCACGTGTGCGCACACTCACAGACGTGCAGTGCACATGGACCCTCTGCAGTTGTTTGAGAGAGGATTTTCTCTCGCTGTACGAGTGAGGAAAAATCAGGCCCGACCAATACTTTCACCCGAAATATTATTATTTTTACTCTCTCTCTCTTTCTATCAAGCTTGAAACTATTTTTTCTTTGCTCTTTTTTGCTCTCTATCTGTCTATGTCTATATATATATATATCTCTCTCTCTATCAAAAAGCCCTTTTGGTTTTACTGAATTAGGTTTTTTAGACAATTACAAAGAATTATCAGGTGGGAGCAGATGGTTCTCTGGGAAATGAAATTTGTTGTATGAGGAGGGAGGGGAGACCATAAGCCGCTTTGCTGGTAATCGAAATTGTAAGTAGAGGTCTTTGGAATTTTGGAGAGAAGCTACATGGAGGTCGCTCGATACAAATAATGGATGGTTATGGTCCTTTCAATGATTTACCTTTTCAGAGAGAGAGAGAGAGGAACAATGATTCTCAAAGAGAGAGAGGTGAAAAGTATGAGTGAAGAGGGAAGCTGGAAATTGAGGGGTGTGTGTGTGAGCGAGAGAGCTAGAGAGAGAGTTTTAAGGAGACATGGGTTTCTAATAGAGAGAGAGAGGGATGAAAAGTATGAGTGAAGAGAGAGAGACTGGAAACATAGAGGTCTGCGTGTGAGAGAAAGAGGGTTTTAGCGAGAGATGGTTTCAGATAGAAAGAGAGGGGTCTAGAGAGAGAGTGAGGTTTGAGAGATAGAGAGGGGGTTTTAGAGAGAGATTTGAGTGAGGAAGAGCATTTCATAGAGGGGTTTCAGAAATAAAGAGAGAGAGAGAGAGGACGTTTTAGAGAGAGACTTTCGATAAGAGGGAGGGGGTTTCATAGAGAAAGAGATTCAAGAGACATTTCAGAGATAGAGAGTTTCAGAGCGAGTAGGAGAGGGGGGAGGGGGGGGGGGTGCACATAGAGAGAGAGAAAGGGAGAGACATGGCCAGAGGGAGGGAGAGGGAGAGACGTGCAAACATTGGCCATGTAGCCAAAGTCTCTACCTCAATTGTATTATTATTAATAAATAGCTTTTTTTTTTGTTTTGGCGGGTTGAACTTTGGACCTATTAGATCCTAAAGAAAAAAAGAAAAAAAAAGAAAAAAAAGAAAAAGATCCATGCCCAGGCCCGAGACCATATTGAAAACATTTTTCAGACTAAGCCAGGCTTCACATATAATTCCCAAGCCAGGCGCGAAACTATAGATTTCGGGGCAAGCCAACAGGAGTAGCCCGAAAATGATTCGAGCTTTTCTAGGCCTTCTCGAACCTGGCCTTATAGGAGTCCTAGGGATCACAAATACTCATAGCCATCAGATGTCAAATTAGATGCCTTGAGGTGTGGTACGAAGTTTGAGAAATTTCTTTTTGAACCTTTAGTCTAGTCAATGACACAACTACCTGATTTGAAATCCAAAAGATAATAGTGATTGTTGTATTAAAAATAAATGATATGTTTGTACTTTTCCCACATGTATTTGCCGTTTGCCTATTTTCATTGGCATTTTTTGTCTTTTAATAATGAAAAGTCTTTTATGCCAACTCATGTGTCCTCTCTTGATTTTCGCAAACTTTAATCATACTTCAAATTTTTGCAATTTTGTTTTTACTTGAGATTTATGAATTTGGAGTTAAAAAATAATGGAGATGTGATTATCAAAATTGAAATGAACTACTCATAAAAAGGTACTAGGAGCATTTTTAGATCTTGAACTTCTATATTGAAATCTAGGATTTGGATTGTGATGCTGGGAGAAATAGTAACACGAATAATGAAAATAAAATAAAGAAAAGCTTGATAGAATATACCATCTCTCAAGATCTGTAAGGGAATCTACCTAAACAACGATCTCTTCTCAAGACCAAATTTTATTCAATTCTAATTCACTGATATTTACAATGACGGGTTTTCCCCCTTAAATATACTTTAGAAAAATAATAAACAAATAAAAAAAACCCACAATACAATAACTCTCTCTCTTTCTTCCACGTTTTCCTCTCTCCCTATTTTCTCTCTCTTCATCTTCCTATTTCTTTATCATATGAATCTCTAGGGATTCACCATAAAAATATCTTCCTAGATTGTAAGTCCTAAATAAAATTAAATTATCTTTTTGGAATTTTCATCTATATCTTTTTCCCGGAGTTGAGAAAGTTCGACTTCGAGCTTCAAGCCAATTACCATATGCTAATTAGTGAATCCCACCATGCGGCTCGGCACCTTTTTTTCAATTTCTTCAAGACTAATGTAAGGCTCTTTGCCCACAACTGTGTTTCAAGAGTAATTGTTGAATACGAGCTCGGGCTGATTATGAATATTCCTAACTAAGAATGAGTTAAGCTCTAAAGAAGCACCATATGCAATCGATGAACACTCTTGACCATGAAATTTTAGAAGATCAATTTTAATATCAAAATCTCCTAGTTGCTCTATAGGACGCGGATCTGGCCTATAAACTTATTTGTTACACTTGAAATCAACACTCTAGGTTTGTCGTGGAATTACTGGTGCAAGATGGATCTAGCTGCGAAGCGCTTTCTTTACGATGAACATTGTTTTCCAACCGTTGTAACCTTTGATCCAACTATTGTATCCTCTGTTTCATCACACGTACTTCAGTTTGAATATCCTCTAGGGATTTAGTCAAATTTTCTATAGCTTGTCCCTAGTGATCGTCCATAGCAAGAGTAGGATTAGCTTGATTAAATTTTGGTGGCATTGCAAAAACAAAAAAAACAAAAAAAAGCATCGTTAGATCTTACTTGCTCTCTTTGGATCTTACTTCCTCTAATACCAACTGATGCAGGAAGAAAAAAATAAATGGAATAATAAAAATAAAGATAAAAACAAGAGGTGAGAGAATATACCATCTCTCAGGATCTGTAAGGGAATCCACCCCCAATGAGAGAATATCATTCATCGCCCTATTCCTTTATCATGTGAATCTCTATGGATTCATCATAAAAATCTCTTTTGAGATTGTAAGCTCATAAACATAGGACATTTTAGATAAGCCCAAGGTACCCCAAGTGTATATCCTGAAAAGTCCAACTATGCCTAACTTATCTCTTTAAAACCAGCTAAGAGAAAGCTTATCTTAACCCTTAAGAAAAATATTCACACCACACCCACCCAATTTTTAAAGAGTTACCCATTTTAAAAATAATAAATAAAATTAAATTATTTTTTTTGAATTTTCATCTACGTCAGATCGTCCATCTATCTCTAAGATAGATTTTTGAAGGGTGGATGCATGAATATGTGGGTATTCCCTGATTCCACCCTTATGAGGTTGCTATGACAAACATGTTATAACTTCTTTCTTTTTTTATCGGCAACATATGACTCATCATTAATTCATATGTAAAATACAAGATGTTCAAGCAAAGACACAAGATTACAGAAATGAAGTAACCAACAGAGAGGGAGTATGGACTCTTCATTTGGCAAGAACATCGGCATCTTCATTCGTCTTTTATAACAATGCTGGACCGTTGCAATAGAGGTTGACAAAATATCCCAAATTTGGTGAAAAATAATCCTTAATCTCCAATAAATATGGGCCTTTCTCTTACTCCAGGCAATGACATTTGCCGAGTCTCATTCGATAATCCTGCCCCCTTCCAAAGCAAATAGAAATTTCAAACCTTCTAATAAACCTTGTGCTTCCGCCTCATTTGCTGTTGTGATACCACAAGGACCCGAATAAAAAAATATAATGTGATCCAAATTATTTTTGATGAGTCCACTATAGCCAGCTGGCCTTGGATTGCCAAGTGAACTTCCATCAAAATTAAGTTTGAAGGAGTTCACTGTTGGTGGTATCCAAACGACCTCACTACGAGTGTTGGTAGTAACACCCATAATCGCCATTGCCAAGGGATTGCTAATGATAAGACTTTTAGGAATAAAGCCACTATCCTTATGTGCAAGGAACCAATAAGCTGCAAGTACCCAAATATTCGATTTAATGCAAACAGATCTGTACTTATACTATCAAAGACTCTTCTATTTCTTTCCTTCCGCACATTCCAAAGAAGGCTAACTCAAATAGATCTCCAAAGAATAATTCCCATCTTTGAAATATTAGGTGTGATCCATTGGTCAAGAAGAGCTATGACATTTTGGGGTAAAGGTAATGACAGATTGAGGCACTGCCAAGCCCAATCCCAAAGATATGTAACAAAAGGGCATGAGAGGAAAAGATGTTTTGAAGTTTCATCACTGTCTTTGCATAGGATGCATACATTGATGATAATAAACCCTCTTTCTCAAGTTGTTAACAGTTGCTTATTTATCTTGACACATGATCTATAAGAATAGCTGCATTTTAAGAGGCACATGCAATTTCTTAATTTTGAATAAACCAGCATCCAATTCTATCCAACGATTAGAAAAGAATAGATTGTAGGTTGACTTAACCAAAAAATATCCTGAAGGGGTAAGATCTCAAATAAAGCTATCATCCATATTTTGAGTCAAATATGTGTCATTCAATAATTCTAACAATATCTGATACTCTTCAACGAATATGTCTGTACCTTTCGTGTACCTGTAAGGAATGGACCAAACAATACCCCCACTAGCCTCCTTGGCAGATGCTAGCGGGTTTAAAGCTTTTGAAAAAACCTTAGGGAAAATGTATCTCAACGGGTCATCTCCAATCCATTTGTCAAACCAAAAGAGGGTAGATTCTCCATTCCCCACTATTTGGAATTATCGTAGATACAAAGATCTTTCATAGTTAATAACATGTGACAAACTTGTCTTGTTTCTTGGACTTTAAGGAGGCCAAAGTTCAAATCCATTCCATATTTTTCTCTCAGAACAAGAACTTAGAAAGACTCAAGTTGCGTATGGATCCTCCACCACTATTTTACTAAAAGTGTCATTCATATGTTCCAGTATCCTCATACACAATCCCCCCTCTTTCTCTACAAACTTTTTTCCAACTCACCAAATGAAATCTTTTCCTTCTTATGTCATCTCCCTACAAGAAATTTCTCATAATCCTCTCTAGTTGTTTTTCAACTTCTGTTGGCATCTTAAATAAGAACATAAAATAGACTGGGAGGTTGGATAAAGTGGATTTAATAAACGTGTATCTTCCCCCAATAGCAAGAGTTTTAGCTTTTCAAGTGTCTAATTTCTCGTCAAATCTGTCCACCATTGGATCCCAAATTGATCTTGAAGGCCTCGAATCCACTAGGGGAATTCCCAAATAAGTACAAGGTAAGGACTCAACACCACAACCTAATAAATGTGTCATTCTTGATACTACCATTTGCAGACAACTAATACCAATGAGCTTGATTTTACTCAAATTAACTTTAAGTCCAGTTGAGAGTTTAACACTTTTCAAGAAAATCTATGGGCAAGTGATTTTCGTAATCGTGGGATCACAAAATATAATGGTATCATCAACATATGTAAATGTGATACTATAAGACCATTATTACCAATATTAACACCTAATATGATCCTTTGCACTATCAATTCATTAAGCATGACACTAAAGCTCTCCGCTACTAAGGTATATAAAAATGGTGAAAGAGGGTCCCCTTATCTCAATCCTCTTGATCCTTTGAAAAATTGGTTACTTTACTATTAACAAGAATTGAAAATGGGTAGAAGACATGCAACCATCAATCCACAATCTCCACCTTGAACGAAAACCCATTTTAGCCATAATACTTTGTAGTACCCACCAATCAACCTTATCATATGCATTCTCAAAGTCTAGCTTATAAATAAGGCCCGATTTGTTATCCTTGATTCCTGAGTTGATACATTATTGTGCAACCAAAATACTATCTATAATTTGTCCATCCTTCAAGAATGCTGCTTGTGGTCCTTTAATAACCATGTGAATCACCTGGCGCAGTCTATTGACTAAAATCTTTGCGATGATTATATAAAGATTACCAATAAGACTAATAGTTTGAATATCTTTGATCTCCGCAATGACATTTTTCTTTGGAATTAAAGCAATAAAAGTGGAATTCATAGCAATATTAATTTTACCCTCCAATAAAATTCTTCCAATAATTGAACAATATCATCTTTCAAAATATCCCAAAAGGATTGAAAAAATACCATTGAGTATCCATCTGGGTCCGGAGCTTTATCTTTGCCTAGGCCAAAGGCTGCATCTTTGATTTCTTGCTCTTCAAATTTTCTCTCCAACCACTATGCTTGTTCTAACAGCAACCTAGTAAAAAGTAGTTCTTTAATAGATAGTTGAATCCCATTATCGGCCTCATAATACTTCTTGAAATGATCAACCAGGGCCCTTTCAACCTTCGACATGTTGTCACAGTCTATTCTTTCAATACGGAGGCTTTGAATTGAGTTACCCATTTTCCTTGTATTAGCAATAGCATGAAAGAATCTCATGTTTTTATCGCTCTCCTTGAGCCATTTCACACAAGATCTTTGTCTTCAATGAATTCCTACAAGTTAAGGAAATGTTTATATGTAGCCACCCATAAGCTTCTGTATCTGAATTGATATTGTATTAGAGCACCTCTCATAAACTGAACATTATCTAACTTCCCTATATAAGACTTTACTGCCCCAATTTTAGATTGCAAATCTCCCTAAACATTCATCTTCCATATAATAATCCTTTGTTTCAATAGTTATAGCTTCTTTGAAATTTGGAAACCTTTTCAACCATCAATGGTAGTATTTTTCTAGAAATCGTCAATCAGGTTGAGTAAAGATCTCTCTGATAGTCACGCCATATCAAATCTAAACGAGGATGGTCCAGACAATAAACCCTCATAATTAAGGAGAAGAGGGACATGATCAGAAGAAATATTTGGTAGGGCTTTCACACTTAATTTTGGGAAACAAGTAACAAACTCATAAGTGACAAGAAACCTGTCTAACCTTATCAAAATAAGATCTTGTAAATCATGATTAGACCAGGTAAAGTTAGCCCTAATAGAAGGATGATCAATCAATTCGTGGTGTTGTATAAAACCTTCAAACAATCTCATACAAGAAGACATAGAAGGAGAGGATGTAGATTCAATTGGCCATCTAATAATATTAAAGTCACCACAAACCAACCAAGGCACATTCAAATTTAACTGAATATTTGCTAGTTCCTCAAAAAAAGCAGATATGTCAGCAGCTCTGTTAGGCCCATATACTACAAATAAACACCAAGAAAAATTATCTAAAGGCTCTTGGAAAACAATAGAAATGTGTCTACTTGAAATAAAGTTTTATGAAGCACTCAAAACCAAAGGGTCCCAAAAGACTCAAATGCCACCAGAAGAACCAGAAGAATCTACGCCTAAAAATCCAGGGAGCTATTTCCCCATCCCAATCTGACAGTACGAAGAGTCGGGGCCTCCAATTTAGTTTCCTAGAGAAGTAAGAGATCAGGCATTTCCTTTCTGCAAAAAAAAAAAAATATCTCTTGCGTTGAGCACTATTGAGGGCCCTGACATTCCAACATAACACTTTCATACAGACTGGTAACCATCTCTATGTTTGGTGACCCTTGAAGGACCAGCAAACATAGGCAACAAATGTTCAGAATGTGTGCGAGGACAAGCACTTACCTCATCGTGATTATAGTTAATATGACATACCAAATTGTCTAGTTCTCTTTGAAGCTTTCATTTCTTCTTTGATTTCTGAATTTTTCTCCCAACAAGCCTTTCCTCTAGTTCCTTTCTATGATCCTCCTTCAGGGTATTTGTAATGGCGTCAAGAGAGTCAACATAACGTACATTAATTTCATCCAAAACTATACCAACTTCCAAAGATTGGATCACTAAGCACATACCATTATCGACATTGTCATAGTCATCAAATCCCTCAAAATTATCTACTACATGAACTTCATCATCAGCATCATCACTCGGTGGTCTCATAGCAATCAAAGGAACTATAAGAGGTTATTCCAGCTCGTGTTCTCTGAGGCTTCGATTACTGTTATCAAGAACAACACTTTCATGATTTTTCCAAAGGTTATCAATATAGGTAGAAAGAACAGATCTTCCTTCCCTATCTTCTTCCCCACTCTCGACATTATAAAAGAGCACTGGTTTTTCAACAAACTTCCCCTTCTTTTGCATCTTTAACTGCTTGGAAGAAACCCTCCTAAATAGACTCCTCTGCTACATATTTTCTTCTTCAGATTTCCTCTCTTTACTCGCATAAGAGAAAGTGCCAGCTTGAATCTCAGAACTGGTGTTCGTTTGGGTTACTTGTAAGATGAGAGCTTCTTTTGGAAGCTGCGGAATAAGTTTGTGGGAAGGAATTAATTGGCCACTCGTCCAAACTTCCAAAGGGAAACTTTCCAAAAGTTTCAAACTGGTTATGGCAAGGAATAACATTGCTTTCCAAAACAAATGATTTTGTGCAAGGAATTTTCATAATAGATTTTTTTAGAATGTTTTCATCAAATTTAACAACCCATTTTTTATTGATACGTTTCCCTTTGTGAGATGACGTGGTAGTGTAAGAATGACCTGAATTTGCCCTCCCACAAAATTTTTGGCGATGATATCGGTTGTTGATTTTTGAAACTCCATTGTTGCGGCTTGGAATCAACCATAATGGCTTTTGAGAACCATCATTTTTATTAATATTCTATTCACCATTCAGGCTATGTTTCGCATCTTCAGAAGAGACTTCAACGAAACCTCCCTTCTGAATTCGAATCTCTTTAAATACAAGTTTAAAATCAAAGCCTCCCATCTTTAGGATACCCTCTTTAGGATGATTTATACTTTTAGTTTCTACTAGGAAAACAAAGGCATGATAGCTGGTTAACTTCCAATCAATCTTGATCAGCTGACCACATCGATTTGCTACATCTTTAAAGACTGCAGAGGACCAAGCAATGATTAGAATATTAGAAACCGCAAACTAGGACGATTTTGGTTTGATCAGGGAGGCTTTGAAGGTAAGGACCCATCTTTCTACGACCAAATCAACCCTTCGGATGCACCAAAATCTCTAATCGATTACTTTAATATCTTCCTCACAAGAACCCATAAAACAAATAAATTTACCTCTTGGAATTTAGTGACACAGGCTCCAGGTTTTAGTCCAAGTCTTATAAACCCATTTTTGGAACATCTATACTTCCAGAAATCTCTTCGTGAAAGTTACAATCATTGCTGATTGAATTTTAGTTTCTTGTTCTTTAATGATATCATCTCGAACTAAAATAGTGGGGTTCCTATGGAGATGAGAACTCGAAAGAGAACATAAAGCCGCAACATAAGAAACACTACCTTTCTCCATCTTCTTTTCAGAATGCACATTTCTCAACACTTCATCATTCTACCACCCAATTGCCACCATCACCATACCACCACTTCTTAGCCACTACTACTGTATCACCCACTTGTCATCTCTGAAGAACTCAAGCCACAAACTTTTCCTAACACTTTCTAGTTCCACACTTCGTCCTTAAATTAAAACTTTAGAAGTTCTTGCACCCAAAAAATTGCAGCATAAACCATCAATCAAGTGCAACAAAGATCCATCTTAAAAAAGACATAACAGATCACGGAATTTAGTGACAAAGCTCACAAAGAAAACAAAACCCATTGTGATCTAGCAAAATCTAGCAGTCAACCATAATAAGATCATAAATATTCCAAAACCAAGAAAGAAAACTATAAAACTCCTAAGAAAGATACATATTCACCATGAAACAAGCAAATTCAAAGATCAAATTCATCAACAATCGGAATTGAACCAGAGCACCAAATTAACCAATCCAAATTCAGATAGAAGTTGAGTCAATCTAGGGCTTTAGAGTTAAAAAAATGATGTTTCAAAGCGCAAAAACACACTAACCTGTAAGAAGAAGGAGGCCAGAAGCTCGACCTAAAATCACCACCTTTTATTCTTTGTATTTCTCGACGCTCTGTCTCTCTCACAATTTGGATACTCAGTGACTATTCAAAGATCACATTCGTTATGAGAAATTGAAAATAGGTCATTCGCTATTCTTAGATAATTAAAATTTTGATAAAAGATAATGTTGATTTCTTATATTTTAAAATTCTTAGAAAAATGAGTCATAAATGAAATTTAAAAAGCATTTAAAATTTAGAATTTATAACTATAAAATATTTGAAAATTTTTAAATAGTATTGTAATTTATTCTGGACATTTCAAAATTCTTAAATTAAATTTGTTGATCTAATGCAATCATGAATGAATAAATAACATATATGGATACATTTTCAATGCGTATACAGTGCTCCCCTCGGAGCATACTATACATTTGCTCCCTTAGGGTAAAAGACACGGGATATTTTTTTGGATTTGAAATTTTGGAAAAAAACTAATTCAATAAATATTTATTTTTAAAATTAAAAATTGGATTTTGACTTCTATAACACTTATATCTCATCTACCAAAGCACATCCTCTAAGTCAGTTCTATCCAAAACGTGGCAGATTAACTAAGAGAAGGCCTTGCAACAAACCAAGTTTGGAAGACAACTAGAGGGATGGGATTGAGGCTCATACTTTACATGCTATAGAGTAATAGAAACCCTACCCAAGGAGAATGTGATCAAAGTCCAAGTTCAAAAGTGAAAAACAAGTCAGTTATGTGTTAAATTTATATATGTGCCACAATATTAATTTTAAATTCCTGTCCCATCCGTGGTTGTGTGAAACAATCTATTATAATGATTAAAGAAGTTGAGCTTTACTACTAATGACCAATTTTTTTAGATAATGTAAAGTCTAAGCTGGGGTGATGCACCATAGGACATTCTCTATAGATTCACCAATATTAGTGTAGTAGTGGAAGTTGTTTCTTATAAAAATTGATATTTTCTAGAGCATTTTGGTTAAGTGCCTCGATCTCGCCCTTCAGGTCGGGTTGACCTGATGGCTTGGTTTCGAGTTCGAGATGGACCAGGGACTTGAGATTGCTTTCTCAGAACTACGTAAAGAAGACATGGGTATGGGTACCAACCGATGAGAGAGGAATTAGGGTCGTGAGACGGAACTTACCACATGTGGGTCCGTGACACACTGGGGTTGGCTCGTGTGGGCGTCATCTTAGATCATGTTGGAAAGCCCCATGGCCTATGGCTGGTTTGGAATTGCCTCCTTTGACTTGTTTCTCCTTTCCAGCAAATACACACACACAATTAAAAGTACAGACAAGTGGGGCATAGGTCCTCACCTTGTTACAGGGTGAAGTGAAAGTGAGAGAAGAAGTTTGACCCGGCGGCTCGACTGGTCCAATGGCAAGACTGGCGCCACAGCTGGTCTGACGTGGCAGCAAGACAAGCGCGGTAACTTAGACAGGTACGATGGCAATACTGCTCGACGACAAGACTGTCCCAACCGCTAGTCGAGCACGATAGCAAAACTGATTCGGTAATTGACTAAATATGATAGCAAGACGGGCACGGTAACTCTGACCGACATGATGGCTTAATTACTCGACGTCAAAATCAACGCCGATCAATTTGGCACAAACCCTAATCTGATATGGCAGCAAGACGGGGCACGGTAACTCTGACCTGCACGATAGCTATACTGCTCAACGACAAAACTCGCACGAGCACAAGGCTCAACGTGCCCTCTGGTCAAAGAGAAAGAAAGAGACGAAAGTGAAAATAAAAGTGATGGTGAAATGAAAGTGATGAAAAATGAGATGAAGAATAAAATAGACAAATTAAAATAAAATAGGATTAGAAAAATGGAATTAAGAAAATTAAACTAAGATGAGGCGATCAAAGTAAAATAAATGAATGAAACTAGAATAAGGTATGGTGGGGTAAAGTAAATGAAACAAAAATAAAAAAAATAAAATGGAATAAAGGGAATTAAAATAAAATGAGTGAAGTGAGAAAAAAAAAATAAGGGAAGTGAATGAGATAAAATGAAATGGGTAAATAAAATAAGATAAGATGAAATGAAGTAAATTATGAAATAAAATAAGATGAAGTAGAGCGGAATAAGATATAAAGGAAGGGGTGAAAGAAGTAACATGGGATGGTTCAATGAAATAAAAGAAAAGAAAAGAAAAAAAAATAAGATGGCTTCATAAAAAGGACAACACGTTAGTTGAGTGAGAGAGAGACTTGGCGTTGGGTTTTTGTTATGTTATGAACAAATACAACCTAGGAGAGAGACTCTTGAACGAAACATTGAGAGGAAACGAAATGTTGAAAAGAGGAAGAAACGAAAGAAACGAAATAGGGAAGAAAAGGTTGCTCATTCGTTGTGGGTTTTTGAGAGAGAGGGAGAGAAGAAGCAGAAGGTTGCAGCGAGAAGCTCGCGAGTGGATGAGAGGGGATGGAGGGGCTCGCGATTTGGTTGCAGGTGGCGAAGAAAAAGATGGGTGAGCTTTGGCTGCAAGTGGCGGAGATAACTCGCAAAATGGAGGGATAGGGACAGCCAGCGAGAGGTGGCGGAAGTGGCTGAGATGGGGCAGTTAGACGGCCGAAATGGGACAGCAGAGGTGGCGGAAATAGTGATGAAAGATGGAGGAGGAGAATGGAGCAGTAGAGGAAGAGCAGAGATGAGGGTGGCAGAAGTGGTGATAGTGGAGGAGGAGGCGGAAATGGCTGCGACTATAGGTGATTGCAGGTTGGAGGTTGTGGATGCTAGTCAATTGAAGAAGAGGGGCCGGCCAGGGAGGTGGACAACAGAGGAAGGGAATGGGTAATGTCATGCGGGAGTGGGAGAGATGGAGATGATGGAAGAGAGGCGGAAATTGGCTATGTAGTGGTCATAGTTGAAAGGAAGGCGAAGAGAGAAGGAGGTAACATGCAACTGCTGCTTGGTGAGTGGGAACAAAGGTGGTGGCTGCCGGCTAGAGGAAAAGGTTGAGGGATGAAAGAAAGGCGAGGGCAGTAGGCGGCAGTGAAAGTGAGGCCGTGATATGGTGGCTGCTGGCGATAGACCTCGGTCGCGCACGGCGATGGGGGATGACATAACGCACACGGCATTGGAGAACAGGGGTTGCGCGGCATTGGGAAAAATGGTATGCGCGCGACTATTCAATAAGATGGGTACACGGCGTTAAAGTAAAAGTTCGATCACGATGTTGGAGTTTGGGTTTGTTGCGTTGAAGACCATAGGTAAAACGGGTGCACATGCCATTAAATAAGATGAATGGGCGCCACGGAACGTTATATGGGATGCGCGCCACGGAACCTTAGAAGGGATGCGCGCCACCATAGGTAGAGGTTCACGCGCGGCCGACAACAGGTAAGATGGGCTGCGACGCGACCATAGGTAGAGGTTCACGAGCGGGATAGGTTATGTTCACACGCGGCATTCGGGGCAGAAAGATTTGGGGCATGGTGGTCTCACGGGACCATGTATTGTGAGAAGGAGAAAAAGACCATGAGGGTGCATAAGAAACGGGAATGCGTCGGAAGACGAGAAAAGATGAGAAGGGAATGGAAAAGGGGGACCACGAAAAAAAAAAGGAAAAGGTGGACCCGAAGGTGCACATAGATCAAGAGGTCATACAGGGAATAAAAAGGAAAGAAAAGAAAAAATGGGTGGTCATGCCGGATCTCAAGGAGGGAGAGGGGAAGGTTGTGGTCGTGAGGGACCACATGAAGGATAAAAGGGAGAGATTGTGGTCAAGCGAGACCACAAGAGGAAAAGAGAAAAAAAGAATGACAAAAGGTGAAACACAGACGGCGATGGGATTCCGCCATCTGTGAAAGGGGAGAGAGAAAGAGCGAGAGAGAGGAGAGGAGAGGAGAGAAACAAAAGAGAGAGAAGAGATAAGCCCAGGGTTACCAACCCAAAAGTTTTTCTCTTTTCTCTCTATCTCAAGACGTGACCCAACAATGAAAAAAGATGGAAATGTTATTAAGAAAAGTAGGACCCATATAAAATAATAGTACGTGATATATATAGGGTTTTGCCCAAACATGAGTGGATTGATAAAAACTAAACCTAATTGCTGAAAATTAAGATTTAATTGAATTAAATACAATAGAAAAATAGGGTACAAAATGACTGATTTGCCCTTTCTTAACAATTGAAGAATTCCAAAACAGGCCTTGTTGCTGCCCTAGAACGTGCGCAATCTTTCATGGATGATCCGGGGTTGCTCTGGTGCCCTTTTGTCCGAAAGATGATTCTTTTCTTGTAGGGCTTGACATGACGATCGATTTGATACCAACTTCGAGCCATGGATCGTGTTTTTAAGCCATGATTATGTGACTTGAAATTTACATGAATCTTGCAAACTTCAGATCGATAGTGTGCTCGTTCCTTAATGTTTCTTCGTGATTTCTTCGCGATATTGCATTGAGCATGCCGTTACGGTCGCATGACATCAAACACAGCTCGATTAAGTGCCCAGACGAAGATTTCACAACTTTGGATTGTTGGCTGGAATCTAGAATTCTGACGCCAAAATTTGCAGTCACTTCATCGGCTTCGTGTGCAAAATCTGACTGTTCATCATGTGCGGGGTTCGAATCGGTGATAGCCATGGACCTTACGCACGCGATGCAGGTGGTTTCACATCAATCGGATTCGCGAGAGCCGTGATTTGGTTGCCCGTGCGAGGCGTGTCATTGCTTATTTTCCTGCAAATTTCTTCACAGATCGACAACTTTTCGCCTTGCTTAGGCGTGATCACGAGGCGTGCTATATATCAAAACGCTCGTCTCGACAAGACGAACACGCTCAAACATGTCTGAGAGCGATCCGACCTCGGATGAGTGAGATATGAGCATTACAAGTCACTATTCGTTACTGCCTCTTTAATGGAGTTTAGTTGCGGGGTGGCTGCACAGGAATATTGCGCGGCTCCTCCTGTTTTGATCTTTTACCCATAAGTTCTTCCTAGAGTGTCTGTGTAAGCTGAAATTTGACCCTTGAGGGTTTTCAACCATGTCGAATCTAATGGCGGTGGTCCCACGGTCGTTTGATGCTCTGAAAGTAGGGTTTCAATTATAGGGTTCTATTTTAGGGTGCTAGAGGTTGATTCGGTCGAAACTGTTTCTCTGTCTACACTACGTTAGACATGTCGGAATGCGACGAAACCTGACAGGAGACTTTATGGAGTCTTTATGAAGACTTGGTCAGTTCTGGGGCCATTCTAAGACCATCGAAATTTCCATTGTTTCTCATGCTTTATTGACCGGCTTCTCTTTTTATTCAGCATCAGGGACCCATGGTGCTGAAAAATGTCTTCAAATAGCATGCCTTGCCGAATGTTGTGCTTCTAGAGAAGCGAGAAGGATAACATTCGAAAAATTTCCTCTGGTTTTATTTCTTTTTTCTTCCTGGCCACAGGACCACGTAAACGTAGAGGAGATCCACACAATGTTGTAACTAGGATGCTCAGACATTTGAATGCAATGTACAGGTCCATCCGTGGATACTTTAGGGGGAGAAGAGACTTTGATGGATTTTGTAGAAGTTCTCACCCTCAAGAGACTATTTGTGATTCTGGCAGTTGAGGATTTTGTGTGGACCTCATTGGTCAGAATCGGGCCTATCTGGCGGCCAAGTGCTATGAGCCTTTTGTTGGCGTTGTTTGCTGCTGCACTAGGTTCGCTTTTGACAATCAAGGTACCTCTGTGGGCCCTCATCCTGCTGGGTCCAATCGGGGGCTTTTTGTTGGCCTGTCCCGAAAGTCTGGGCTTGCTGGCTAGGGATGAATTTTGGTGAGGCGGCCTCATGGCGAGGCATCACCTTGAAGTCTCTGGCAGGTTCCACCTTGTCTTTGTCAGTTTCTTGCCTTCGTGAGCATCTTTAGCATTTTGGAAGGATCTTTCTGTCATTGTCCTCACCCTCAAGGATTCTTTTTTATTTTGAGGGATCTATTGTTCATCGCCCTTATCCTCATGGACTCTTTTTTTATTTTGGTGCTTGGGAGATCTTGTGAGGCTCTCACTCTTAGGTGAGCCATCTTGTATTTTTTAGTGGATCTTGACAGCAGAGGATTTTTTGTGGATCTCGTTAGCCAAAATTGTGTCTATTTGGCAATTGGGTGCCGACTGAGGCTGTGATGTTGCGTCAACCTACTCTATTGGTCCAAGTGCCCTTTGCAGGTTTTCACCTGGACTGGGGAAGTGGTGTCGTAAAGATGGTTTTCACCAACCTCCTTTAACTTTGGGCTCTTTTACCCATGACCTTGTGGTCATGTCCATCCTTGTCATCTGTTTTGCTCACGACGCCCCTTCTTGGGTTTTCACCGTGCTCGGGTTTTATTTTCACGAAACTCTTTTACTCATGGTTTCGTGACCATGCCCGTCTGTCATTTTTACTCATGGTGTTCCCTTGTTCAGGTATACACCGTGACCGTTTTTTTTTTTGTGAAGGCGTGTTTAGGGTCATGCCTTCGAGACCTGTGCGAAGCCTTTTATCGTCATATGACAAGGCCGTGCACTATAGTTTAGGGTCATACAATTGGACTATAGTGGGGATGGATGACAGTCTGTAAAGGCCATAGAGTGAGTGTGGTGGTGTTTTTGACTCACTTTGAGGAGATGGTATGAGGCTATCTATGAAAAGTGGAAGCTGTCTGAATGGAAGATGAAAAGTGGTGACCCACTAGCTTACAACAAGTATGGATGGTAGGCTGGTTCGCCATTTTGTGAGCATGGGTGAGACTCACTGAGGAATGATGAATAGTAATGATGAAGTGAATGGATTTATAGGGAAAATGATGAAGGTGGTGCGCGCACACGAACAGGTTGGTTTGGGAAGGCGTGCGTGAAGATGCACATAAAGGGTGTGTGCGCATGTGTGGATGCGTCTTTAAGGTCATGCCTCAAGGACCTGGGCAAAACAGTTTAACATCATGCGGCCAGGATGTGCACTATGGTTTAGGGTCATATAGCATGGACCCTGGTTATGTAGTTTAAAGTCATGCAACTAAGGCCATGCAGTTTAAGGTCTTGCAACTAGGACCATACAGTTTAAGGTCGTGCAACTAGACCTCTGCAACAGTTTAAGGTCATATAGTTTGGACCATGCAGTTTAAGGTCGTGCAACTAGACCTCCGCTACAGTTTAAGGTCATATAGTTTGGACCATGCAGTTAACGGTCATGCACCTAGACCACTTAGTTGGGTTGTTGACATGTAGGTAATACTCCATGGGGAATAGGTGATACTCCATGGGGAATAGGTCTGTGAATAGCAATCCGACTTCCTGAGGATAAAAAATGATTAAAACTAGCAAGAGGTTTAGATAGAGAAGCATACTTCACTGGGGATTAGGGGACAAGTATGACCCCACAAGGTGAAAGCTGGAACTCCACGGCTCATGGAAGTAACCCGATTCCTGGGGATAGGATAGCTTGGTGCGCGACTGACCCAAGAGGATTGAAGGAGTAAGCATGACTTCAAGGGGATAATGAGCAATAATATGCATGTAACTCCGCTGAGAATGACACGCCGGAGCACAGTTGTAACCCCACTGGGGATTGAAGAAATAAGAATGACCCTAACTCCATTGGGGATAATGGGCCGCTCTATGGATGTGACTCCTACTGGGGCTGAGGGAGGTGCGTCCATTTTACAGATTAAAGTCATGCGCATGGACTATTAGTCACGCCGTTTTAATGTCCTGCTATAGGGACGTGCGCTACAACTTTAAGGTCTTGTCGCTTGGATTATGGCTATACAGTTTAAAGTCCTGCAGCTAGGACCATGAAGTTTAAGGTCGTGCAACTAGACCTCTGCTACAGTTTAAGGTCATATAGTTTGGACCATGGTGCTAAGCCTTTTAACGTCATGCGGCCAAGACATGCACTACAGTTTAAGGTCATATAGCTGGACCATGGTTCTACAGTTTAGAGTCATGCAACGAGGATTGTGCAGTTTAAGATTATGCAACTAGACCTTCGCTATAGTTTAAGGTCATATAGTTTGGACCATGGTGCTAAGCCTTTTGACATCATGCGGTCAGGACGTGCACTATGGTTTAAGGTTATATAGCTTGGACTGTGGTTATACAGTTTAGAGTCATGCAATAAGGACTGTGTAGTTTAAAGTCGTACAACTAGACCTCTGCTACAGTTTAAGGTTATATAGTTTGGACCATGCAGTCTAAGGTCATGCACCAAGATTAAGGTTGTGCAGTTTAAGGTTATATAGTTTGGACCATGCAGTCTAGGGTCATGCACCGAGATTAAGGTTGTGCAGTTTAAGGTCATGTAGCACAGACCAATGTGTGGGTCGCCATGCAAGTGAAGCTTCATGGGGATAGGTCTGTGGATAGCAATCTGACTCCCTGGGGATAAAATAGTAAAGGCTATACACAAGAAGAGAGATTTAGATGAAGATGGTGGCCCTACGAGGAGTGTCAAACAGAAGCGAACTTCACTAAGGATTAAGAGGGCAAGTGTGATTCCCTGGGGTGAAGGATGAGGCTTCATGTAACTCCACTTGGGATAACAGGCTGGAGCATAGGTGTAACCCCACTGGGGATAGTGGTAGAACACGCCCGGCAGTAACAGGGTCTAGCATAAGGGCACGAATGACAAGAAGTGGGGTCATGGGCAGTTAGGGTGTATGATGGAGGCTTAAGGGGCCTATGAATGGTGTGACTCAACTGGAAAAATGGAGGTCAGGAGGGTCTCAAGGTAATGGTGATGCGTGGAATAGGTACAATGGGTGGTGAAAGTGCCTTATCAAGTGTAGGGATATACGGTTGAGACTGCGGTATGCCTCTTTGAGATATTGCTTTGTAGAGGCAGGCGCATGCCTTGCATGCTTTGCTTTGAAGCCTCACAGGCGAAACTATGGTACACCTCGTTGTGATATGGCATTGTAGAGGTGGTCGCATGCCTTGATGGTTATATGCTCTGCTTCGAAGCCTCATAGTCGAAACTATGGTCCTCCTCTTTGATATATGGCTTTATAGAGGCTGGCACATGCTTTGACGGTCTCATGCTATGCTTCGAAGCCTCACAACTGGAATTGTAGTACACCTTTCGATACATGGCCTTATAGAGGCGGATGCATGCTTTTACATTTGCATGCTATGCTTCGAAGCCTCACAGTCAGAACTGTGGTAAACCTCTTTGATATATGGCCTTATAGAGGCGGGCGCATGCTTTTGATGGTTACATGCTATGCTTCGAAGCCACACGGTCGAAACTGTGGTACACCTCTTTAATATATGGCTTCGTAGATGTGGGCTCATGCTTTGACGGTTACATGCTATGCTTCAAAGCCTCACAGTTGGAACTGTAGTACACCTCTTTAATAAATGGCTTTGTAAAGGGCGCATGCTTTGACGGTTGCTTGCTATGCTTCGAAGCCTCACAGTCGAAATTGTGGTACACCTTTGTGATATGGCTTTGTAGAGGCAGGCACATGCTTTGAAGTGTATGCTACGATTCGAAGCCTCACAGTCGGAACTGTGGTACACTTCTTTGTGATATGGCTTTGTAAAGGCGGGCACATGCTTTGAAGTGCATGCTATGGTTTGAAGCCTCACAACTGGAACTGCGGTACACCTCTTTGATATATGGCTTTATAGAGGCGGGCGCACGCTTTGACGGTTGCATATGATGCTTTGAAGCCTCACAGCTGGAACTGTAGTACACCTCTTTAATATATGGCTTTGTAGAGGTGGACGTATGCTTTGAAGTTCATGCTCTGCTTCGAAGCCTAACAGTCGCAACAGAGGTATACCTTGATTTGGGAGGACACTTCAAAGGGGTGGTGTCTTTTCATCAGGGGCGTGTGAAAAAGGATGTAGTAGGGGATGTGTAGGAGGGTGTCATGCAGAATGCAGTGACCCCGTGGGGACATGTAGGAATGTGAAGCAGTTTATAGTTGTGCGAATGGACTATAATAGCGTCTTGCTACATGGACGTTTGACATTTTTACTCGTGATGACCCGTAAGGGAGGATCAATACGGCCATCATTTGAGAGTGAGTGTCGCGAAGGGTTTTCACCATGCCCCCTTTATTTTAACAATCTTTCCCATAGTGCCCTTACGGGTTTTCACTATGCTTGTCTTTTTTCTGTTTCACATATTTTGCCCATGGTGGCCTCTAGGGTTGCACACAATGTCCGTCATCATTTTTTTTGACATTTTTTACTCATGATGCCCTTGCAGGATGTCTTCTTCTCTCTTTTTCGCGGAAGTGTGTTTAAGGTCATGCCACCGTGACCATCAATTTGGCATGTTTTAAGGTCATTTGCTGAGACCTGAGGGCATATTTAAGTTCTTGCCTCCGAGACCGTATGTTGTGCAGTTTAACGTCGTGCCACTAGGACGTGTACTATAGTTTAGGGTCGTATAGCTTGGCTATGCTGTTTAAAGTCATATAGCTAGGACCATGTAGTTTAAAGTTGGGAACTAGACCTCTGCTACAGTTTAAGGTCGTATAGTTTGGACCATGTAGTTTAGGGTCGTGAATCTGAAATGCCGCTACAGTTTAGGGTCATATAGTTTGGACCATACAGTTTAGGGTCGTGCACCTAGACTGCCACTATAGTTTAGGGTCATATAGTTTGGACCATGCAGTTTAGGGTCGTGCACCTAGACCGTTTGGGTGGTCTCCTCATTCGACGCTTTTCCAGCATCATTCTCATCGAGGGAAATTAGAGGGGGAAAAGGGCTTGCATCTTTGAGAGTGAATTCTTCAATCTCTTTTTCTTCTTTGCCCTTGAGCTGGGCTTTCAATGTCTTGGTCTCCCGACCCCATTTCCGGGCTTGACCATGATTTCCCTTCTGCATGGCCAGGTAGTGCTACCTTCGAGCAAAAGCAAAATGTTCTTTCAACCCATTGACGTGATTACCCTTGGAACTAGGTGGAATGCTACATTCATGAGTGCGTGCACAGTGCAAATATGTGCTCCGGGAGGGTGGAGGGATTAGCGGGTGTACGCCCTTTACAGAAGGACTTCGGGTGACCTGATGGTCAACCCGGGCTCGAGTAGCATGTCCGACCTTAAGAGGCCTGGTGCCGTGAGCATGTGTGTGTGATGGAATGGTCGTGTGACCATCCCTCATAGTGTGAGCAAGCATGTGCTGGGAGGGGGTACTTGGACGTTCCCCCGCGTGTGCTCGGGCAGACACAGCAACAAGGCTACCCTGAGCGATGCAGTGCATACGCAAGGGGTGTGCAGGACCAGTCCGAAGAAGAGACGAACGCTGACGGTGTCCCGAGGTAACCTGAAGGTTGCCTCAAGGATGTGCAAGGCCAAGTCCAAAAAGACCTGGACCCTAACAATATCTCAAGGTAACCTGAGGATTGCGCCTAGTGGTGCACTGTTCATGTGAAGGATATGCAGGGCCAAGTCCGATAAGACCCGAACCCTGACAGTGTTCCGAGGTAACCTGAGGGTTGCCCCAAGTGGTGCAATGTGCACCACTAAGAGGTACAAGGCCAAGTCCAAGAAGACCTAAACCCTGACAGTGTCCCAAGGTAACCTAAGGGTTGCCTCGAGGTGTAGCTGAAATGGATGGTCCACTAGATTTGGTGGGTGTATGTGAGGTGGTGGCTTCAGAGCCACCTCCTCTTGGCATCATGCATCCTGTTACAGGGGCCCATAGTGATAGAGAATGGGAAGAAGCCTTGCGGCGACCTGTAGGAGCAACGACAGATGAATTATCAGTCGCGGGAGAGGGAGGGGCGAGCAGTGGGATCGGCACGTGAGTAGCCTATAACAGGGTGCGTGTTGAGTGTGGTGGCATATGTTATGTCGGCAGAAGGTCTACCAATGCAAGGAGGTAGGGAGTAAGGGACTTGTTGGCCCATCCTCGCCTTTATCCAGGTGAAGACCTGGGAGCGCGACATAGGGTTGATGCTCAGAGGAAAGGTTGGGCACAAGGTTCGCAGAGCCTGTTCTCGATGAAGACTCACGAGTACGAGGATTACGAAGCCCCTGGCTAGGATGAAGGGGTTAAGTAACCTAAAAGAAAGGTGTGTGTATAGTGAGCAGGAATGAAAATAAAGGAAGGTCAAACAAGAACGATCAAACGATGGGGTAGCGTGTTCTCAGTGGAGTCACCAAGCTGGTTAGGTGCCTCGATCTCGCCTTCGGGGTCAGGTTGACCTGATGGCTTGGTTCTGGGTTCGAGATGGACCCAGGACCTGAGATCACTTTCTCGAGAACCACGTAAAGAAGACGCGCACAGGATGTAGACACCCCTCTCGAAATTCTGGATAAGGGAACTCCTAAAAACCTTGATTTTGGTCCTAAAGGACCACATAAACCCTAATAGACCTTAGGCAACCTAGACCCAATATAATTATCCCAAAACATTCTAAAACCTATTCCAACTTGAAGAATAGCCTAGAGCTTTCCAACGGTCCAAGAATTGCCTGAATCGGACCTATGGATAAAATGATATAATAAATGACAATTTAGTCCCTGTGACACCCAATTGTCGGGGCCTCGAGCCGGGCTGAAACAGGCCCAAACGCAGACTGATGATGCAGGCGTGACATTTATGATGCAGTTAATGAGTTTTATGATGTAATAAATTTGTTTTCTTTAATTTGATAAGGCTAAACCTTTAAGATAAATCCAAAAACAAATCTGAAAAAATTCCAAACAAATTAGGAAAAATCACCAATGGAGTTCTATAAATACCCCCTTCATAACAAAAAATAAAAAGACAAAAAAACCACAAAGAAATCCCTTAGAAATTCTCGAAATTAAAAAAATAATCCAAAAATATCAAAAATAGGAAAAACCCTTAGAAAATTCCTAAAGATTTTTGGAAAATCCCCAAAAATCCCTAAAAGTTAGAGAAATATCAGAAGCCATATTGAACCTCTAGAGATCCAAAAACTTTTAGAAAACTAAAGAAATTCTCCTCCAATCCCAAAAAAGGTTTAGGCAGACCCTACCTAAAATTCTCAGCTTTTCTCCCGGCCTTAGGAACCCTAGATCTAGGTTAAACGAACCTTAGATCTACCAATTTCAGCAAGCAAAGGCATCCAAAAAAGGAGATAGTGGTGTAAATCGAAAGAGCGACCTTATCCAAGCCCAAAACTCTGTGTTTCAGATCCCTAGAGGTAAGTATATCCTTCTTTGCTTAATTTAGTTTATTTTTCTTCTTTTAATTATCTGTTTTAATTTATTTCTTTCTGGAAATTAATTCATCATTAGATTTAATTAAATTTAGATGCGCTTTTCTATCAAAATACGGATTTGGAGCTGGCGCTGCTAGTGGACTCAGGAAAATACCGGATTTGTATAGATCTGGGATTTTTTTGAGGCTATAATTCAAGAGACCCCACTTTCTCTACCTTTTAGAAAGTAACTAAATGTTTTCTAAGATTTGAGAAGATCTCATCACAGATATCGGCGCAGATCGGAGTGTAAACAGTTTGGTGGCCACCGTGGGGCCCCTTGAGCTTTAGATCCCTATTTTAGACTTAAAAAGCTTAATCTTTTTCTCAAATTTATTTTTTTAGAAAAAATAAAACAAAAAGTATTAAAAAAATAAAAAGAAGAAAAACAAGGTAGATTTGAAAAGATTTCTTTTTTATTAGATTCGATCTTTTCTTTCTTGATCTTATTTTTTGGCTCTCCATAAAAAATTTAGGATCTTTTTTCTCTTAATCTTTACAATCTTTTGGATCTTTTAGATCATATATTCTTTTAGATTCATCTTTTATATCAATCATTATTATAATTATTATCATTATTATTATTATTATTATTATTATTATTATTATTATTATTATTATTATTATTATTATTATTATTATTAATATTATTATTATTATTATTATTATTATTATCATTGTTATTATTATTATTATTTAGATCTTCTTTTATATCCATCTTAAAAAAGAAGAAGAAAAGAGAACAATCTTTATCTCTTTTGATAAAATAATTTTTTTTAAAAAAGAAAAAGAATAAAAGAAGATAGATCTAGGCCTTCTCTACTTTATCTGTTTAGATTAGAAGTAGATCTCATTTTTTTTTTATCTTATATTTTCTTGTTAAACCTTATTTGCATAGCTTATAGTTTTCTTGACATTAACTTCTTCTTTTTTTTTAGAAAAAAAAAATCTTTTTCTTTTTAGACGCATCTTAAACTTTTTTTTTAGATAGCTAAAAAAAAAAGGAGGCAAATATATATATATAAGATTAAAAAAAAGAAAAAAAAACAGAGTATTTTTGTTACATAATTTTCCAGTCATATCTGTAGTTCGTGATGACCCAAATAGTGAGTCTACTGCATCATCTACGCCCCCTAGGATGATTAGACCCATAGGACTTTATGGCTCAGTTCCTTGCGCCTACCCTGTCTCAAGTCGGTCCAGATTAGGCTCCAATGGGTCCATTGTCCCACACCCAAGGTTAAGCATAGCTAACACATCTGTAAGTCAATCGAGTCATGCAGTCCAGCAAGTATGTATGGCCCGAGGCACCCTCAATAGTCAAGGTATTCGACCTGGCTCTAAAGAACCAGAGTTGAACCCAACTTCATCTTCTAGGTCTAAGTTTGAGGGAGATGTTGCCATCAGGGGCACATTTCCCACAAAACTCTGGCTCTAGGGGACATTCTGCCCAATCAATAGCTAAAACCCCTCTATCTTTCAAATCTAGGGGAGATGCTGCCCAACTAAGGCCACATCGCCCAAAAGTGCATGAGTCTAAAGGAAGTCTCGCTAAACTAGCAGCTCACTCCATGTCATCATCAAAGTCTAAGAGTGGTGCTGCCCAACTAGGGGCACGCCATCCACCTCTACAAAAGTCCAAGTCTGAGGGAGGCGGTGCTGGAATTTACACTATTGGCAACACCTCAGCACCCCCAAATGCGCCTAACTCACAGGGTCAAGTAGACCCGAGTCTACCTCCTCAGGGTGAGAGTTTGATCAAATCACATCGAGATCCTCAAAAGAGCCATTCTATGGGCTCCAATAGTCAGAATCCGAGCCATCATAGTTCATCCAACAAAGGCATGCACCCTGAGATCCATCAATTTAATCAAGTACTCCCTGAGTTCTATGACACCTTTGAGAGGCTCAAGAACTTATCTGAGGTCAAAGATTTTTTGAAGTGTGCTGGCCTTGTTGAGTCACATGCCTCACCTAGGGCATCGAGTCATCAATCAGGTCAGAAGCAGAGGACCTCTTTAGCCCATGACCAACAAAGTCATGTGAGTTCCACCCCGTCGGCAAGCCGGCATCACCAATCTTCTCATCCTCCAACTCCTGTAGATCTGGCTCGACCACATGACAGTCCATCCCATAGTTAGTTTAGACCTGACCCTCTACAAGTTATGTATAGTCATCTACTCGTGCAACCTCTTCAGATCGCCCCAGTTCCATACAATTAGTCACAAGTACCCTATTTGGCTTCTATTCCAACTCAGTATCCCCTAAGTCAGCCATACCAATCGACTCCATACCCTCCTGTTGCAGTCCCAGCCTCTAGTCACCCGTACCTTGGATATCCTATACACCAGGCCCCGACTATCCATTTCCAGGCCTAGGCACCAACTTATCAGCCTCTGGCTCCTCTAGTCCAAGCTCAGGCTTACCCATACCATCCGCCAACCATCTCGCAGGCCCCTCCTATGTCTGGTCTAGTGCAGCCCATATCAGCAGCATCCCTTGCATCACAAATTATGCCATCAGCCTCGGGCAACCAGCCGACTCCTGAGTCAATTGAGCTCGCTCAGCTGAAAGGCGAATTAGCCACGTTTAAAGAGACCATGGTTAAGATTAGAATTCCAAATATACTCCATCCACGATCTTATGTCAAGGTTGTTCTCGGGGATGTCGAACTCCTTCCTCCAGGTTTTGTGTTTCCAAAGTTTGAAAACAAGTTCAGCGGGAAGGATGACCCTGATAATCACATCACCGCTTACTTGTTGACTGTTGCAGCATTAGAAGACAAACCATGCCGTCTGAAAGCCATGTTTCAATACACTCTCTTTAGACCACCTCTAATGTGGTTCCGAGAAAAAATATCCAGGTAACCTGAGCAGAATTTTGACAAATTGTTTCAACGATTCATTGAACAATATCAAGGTACCAAGCAACAACCAATGACCCTCGGGGAGTTGGTTGCGACCAAACAAAACATTGGCGAGTCGTTCCTCGACTTTGTCAAACGATTCCAAGAATCTGCATCAAAGGTCATTGATTGCGCACTTTTCGAGACCTCTCAGATGAGCATGTGCTTAGAGAATTCCCTACCATAGTACACTAATTTCTTCAGTCATGGGTTGCAACCTTTCTCATTTCAACCTATGATAGATCAAGTTGCTTTATATGAAAGTTCAAAGGTCAATGCTTCCAGTGCAAAGTTTGAGAACTCGACAATGGTCATACCATCACAGACTAAAACAAGGGGCAATTATAACAACAATCACAAAAAAAATAATATTACTGCTCAGGTAGGCTAGATTGACATTGCACCAGTTCCACCCCAAGCTTAAAAGATAAATGATCAGCCCAGGGTTACCGGTAGGACCAATAACTTCAACTCAACTTCGATAATGATGCAAACACTTGATACAGGAGGCCCTTTCTAGAAGTTAACCTTCCACCACTGCGAGAACCTCTCTCCGCGATATTAACTAAGATCCTGCAAGCGGTGCTCATTATTCTTCCAGACCCTGTTCAACCAAAGTATGAGGTTAAAGATAAATCCAGATGGTGTGGATACCATATAAATCACACCCATAGCACTCAAGACTGTTATAACTTAAAGCGCATCATCCGGAACTCCTGGATAAAGGGTACTATCAACTACACTCCCACCGATGCACCGGTAGAGGCCTCTAATCAGAAGATAAGAATATTTTCTAATCCCCTCCAAAATAATGGCAAGAAAGTTAAAATTGAATCCCTCAAGGAGGCTAGTTCAGTTGTCATTACAATGATTGAAGATAAGCTACTCAAGGGTGACCTTCAAGTGCAAAACCATAAGGGTATCCAAGAAAATCTCTCAGTTTCCCCTTGGGATCATGCCATCTTCAAAAGCAAAGAAGTCGTAGTCAACAAAGATTCATGCATAAACATGATTTCAATTAACCGGGACTGCACTCCATCTCAAGACGAGAAAGCTGAAAATCCAGGAGAATCTAGACGAAGTGTCATCGTCGTGGCCAGTAAAAACCCTCAAGAGGTTGACCACCTCACGAGGAGACAAAGTCACTTCAAGCCATCTCGATTGATGGCTGACACTCTAGAAGAAAGGCTCGGGAATCTTCCCAAAGTTGATCAAAATCCTAGCATGCCCAATGAAACAACAAAGGAACAAGAAAAGGACAATGGGGCATCTCTGAACATTTGTCCATTGAAAACTATTCTAAGAGTAAGGTTATCACGAACAGACCTTGAGGTCTCAAACATCTCAATTGCAGCCTATGATGGGGCTCAAAGAGAAACCTTAGAGATCATCCCCCTCACTCTTAAGCATGGGCCAATGGTCCAAATAGTGAGGTTTTATGTCCTTGATATTGAACCTTCCTTCAATCTACTTATTGGGAGGCCTTGGCTACATAAAAATCTTGTTGTGGCCTCCACTTTGCATCAATGCCTAAAGTTCCCAATTGCTGGAGGAGTGGTTCACGTACGTTCAGATGCAGTCAAAGCAGAAAAATAGAAACTCTCTGAAAATTTAAAAATCCTAGAGATCCCACTTCTAACATATAAAAAAAATTGTGTCATGATCCACGAAACACATGAAGTGTCTGAGAAATTGAAAAATATTTGTAGTCATTATGATTTCGGTTCATGCACGGCATGGAATATACTATTGACTCAGGGTACTGCCCCGATTCTGGTCTTGGAAAAAATGGCCAAGGTGTTGCTAAGGCAATTACTCAGTCCCCTCATGCTAAAGTAGACACCAACAATCGAAGAGGGTTGGGTTGCACACTTTCTAAGATTCAATGCAAACTCAAACCTCCTCGGCATCCAAGTTTTATTCTTGGAGGAATTCAAGGTCTTGACCACCGAAAGACCGAATCTCTGCCAAAACCGAAGATCACAATTGAAATTCCTCTAGAAGAAGAGTTGTTAAAATGAAAACTTTCCCGGCTTACACTTGGAGCCCATATTGTGGCTACCACCTCCTCAGCTCCTAAGCAAACTAGGGAAATTACTGAAAATTGGAGCATTACTCCCTTATCTATTGAATCCATTAAGGGGATACAACCACACTTTTGAATCCCTGTGCCAAAAAATAGGCATCCTGTGCGAAGCCTTTCTAACACCATTACCTTTTCGATTGTAGAAAATGCAGTCAAAACCCTTGAATAACTCAGTGAAAACTTAAACGAAGTCAAGGAAGAAAATGAAAATGAAGCAAATGAGGACTCACTTGCCAAAAATAATTTCGAGGCAGATGAAGAACCTCCCACTGAGGAACTCATGTTCCAAGCTGAGAAGTTTAAGACAAGATTCAACGGTACTCCTACTGCTATTGTTGAGGAGACCTTAGACATTAATCTAGGAACTGAGAAAGATCTAAAGATCACAAAAATTGGAAGCTCTCTATCACCAGAAAAACAAAACAAGATGATCTCCCTCTTAAAATAATACATTGACATATTTTCCTGGTCCTATTCGAAGATATGCCTGGCTTAAATCCCGAATTAGTACGACACCATCTTGTACTACATGAAGGGCAACAACCATCAAATAGAAACTATGTCGACAAAAGCCTCACTTGGAGTTGAAGATAAAAGAAGAGATTGACAAACTTTTAAAGGCAAAGTTCATCTTACCTATGGACTATCCGGATTGGTTAGTCAATATTGTAGTAGTTCCTAAGAAAGATGGGAGAATCATATCGACTATAGAGACCTTAACAAAGCATGTCCTAAGGAATACTTTCCTCTTCCAAATATAGATGCCCTAGTTGACAACACTGCTGGACACCAAATGCTATCCTTCATGGACGGTTTCACTGGCTACAATCAGATCCTCATGACGAAAGAAGACCAAAAAAAGACTTCCTTCATCACACAATGGGGGACATACTGCTTTAGATGCCTTTCGTCTTAAAAATGTTGGGGCAACCTACCAGAGGGCCATGACTGCTATATTTCATGACTTGATGCATGACATTATGGAAGACTATGTGGATGACATCCTCATCAAATCCAAAACTTGGGATGCCCACCTTCCCAATTTGAAAAGAGTATTTGATCGACATCGAGAGCATAAATTAAAGTTGAATCCTCAGAAGTGTGCCTTCCGTGTTAAGTCTGACAAGCTACTTGGCTTCATTGTTAGCCAAAGAGGAATAAAAATGGACCTAATGAAAATTAAGGCTATCTCAGAAATGCCACCTCCAAAGAATATTCGAGAAATTAGTGGGTTGCAAGGTAGAATACAGGGAATCCGGAGCTTTATATCTCAATTAGCTAAGAAATGTAGCCCATTCAATCATCTGTTAAAGAAGGATACCCCGTTTATCTGGGTAGCAAAATGTGTAAAAGATTTGGAATCGAGCATAAGTTCTCTTCACCCTATTACCACTAAGGCAATGGTCAAGCAGAAGCGACCAACAAAGCCCTCCTAGAGATCATCAATCGAACCATAGTATGGTGGCAAGGATTGACATGAGAAATTACAAGCTGCCCTCTGGGCTTATAGAACCAGTGAGAAAACAGCCTCAGGGATGACTCCCTACTCACTAGTCTATGGCATGGAGGCAGTACTTCCAATCGAAGTAGAAATACCCTTTCTTATGGTACTTGCTCATAAAGAATCAGACTACAAGAAATAGGCTGAAGCTCAACTAGCCCCTCTCGAAACCCTGTATGAGAGACGACTACGAGCAGCTGACAAAATGATATTCTATCATCACATAATTGAGCGAGCATATCGAAGGAAGGTGATTCTCCGAGAATTCAGAGTTGGGAATCTAGTTCTAAAGAAAATCTTCCATTCGATGGTGAGTCCTCACTCATTAGGAAAGTTCAAGCCTAATTAGGAATGACCATATGTCATAACCCAAACCCATTAAGGCAATTCCTACAAACTCAAGAACCTTGAAGGACAAGAACTGAATTATCCTATCAATGCTATGTACCTCAAGAAATACTACTCCTGAGAAAGAAAAAAATAATAAAAAAAAAAGGAAAAAAAATGAACTTAGTGAACCTAACAAGAGATTGAAGGATTGGGAAACTCAGAGTGACTTCGAGTCTGAAAATCAAAGCTCGATTAAAGCAGTTCAAGGAGGAAATATGCTATAAATATCCGACAACATTTGTCAATGAAGTATCAAATACCAACTAGGGGCAAGGAAAATCAAAGGATAACCAAGACTAGGACCTCCCTGCCAATTGGAAGAAGGAAGGATGATGGAGTTCTTATCTGTTTTTTGTTTTTTAGGAAGAAGTGTCAAACACCAACTTTTCTCCTCCTCGCCTGTTTCCATCTTCTTCAAAAGAAAAGGAAAAAAATAAAGTTTGCCGAGATGAAAAATCGAAATGAATCTCGAGCATTGGAAAAAAGGCCATTGGGTTGAACACCTGAAAGGGACCTTATTGGCAGAGAGAAAATAAAAAAGACAAAAAAAAAAAGACAAAAAAAAACGAAAAAAAAAAGGAAATCCGTTGAGCTGAAAATCCGAAATGCACCCCGAGCATTGGAAAAAAAGCTACCGGGTTGAACACAGGAAAGGGACCCCGGGGGATAAAAAAATAGAACTTCTCTATCTTTTTGCATCTTCTCCAAAATCTCAAGAAATTCTTCTCTTCTCAAGTTAGAATGACATCAGAAGGCAAATGAAGGCATCAGTCTAAGTGAAAACAAAAGAGGCTCGACTATCTAAACTTCAAAAGAGTGGTAGTGGAAGAACAAAATTGGAAGTCCAAGGACATTCTGAGCACTTTGAGGCATATCTCATATTTTCCAAGATACCGGTTTGCTCGGAAAACAAGAAAAAGTCTTTCTTGAATTGTGATATGAGAGCCAAGGTTGGAAGATGAGGAAGTACTTAGTGATTCCTTGTCTTGAAAGTCCCAAGTTGAGGCTCGACAAGCTCATGAAAAAAAACAAAAAAAGAAAAAAAAGAAAAGAAAAGAAGAAGAGAGAGCTCCATTGTAGCATGAGCTTAAACTGTTTACTAAAACTTGTTTTCCAAAATTTCTCATCCATTTTCAAAATTTCTCTAATGTGTTTCGTGAGTTTTCAAAAACCTTAATTTCTTTGGTTAAAACGTAGCCCGATACAATGTTTCTATTTCAAAATTCAATCTATTTTCAAAACCTTCTAAAATATTTTTAAAAAACGAAAGAGTTTCATGGAGGCTTGGATATGATGTGTCCACCACCACCAAATCCTGGATTGCCATGCTTGCAAACCCTTAGGAAAACAGAGACCAACCTATAGGTTCCCATACCAAAAAGCCTGAACTTGTGGACCCCAAGAATCATAATTAAAGGCGAACAAGAAGTTCAATTAACCAGAAATTCATCATCCCATCATTTCTTCTAAATCAAAATCTCATTATATTGAGAATCAGACCTCGAGAAAAAGGTCTAAAGTCGAAGATGACTCACTGGCAGCTTCCCAGGTGGCATTGGAGAGACTACAACAAAGAGTGTCACCGGCTCAAAGATAGCACGGTTCCTATTGACTATCACTTCGAATCCCTATTGTCGGAGACCTCTCAACCGCACTGCCTCAAAGATAGCAATGTCAGTTCGATGTCTTACGGATCAAAAGTATCCATCGGCATACCGCTTACCCAAAGGGTACTGGTCATTCAAAAGAATGATCCCTCGAAAAATGTTTTCCTTCCCACCGTGTCTCAGGTATTTATTTGTTTTCTATTCAACTGGTTCCCCAGGTGAATGCCAAAGAGCGGCAACTGTAGAAACCCATCTCGAAATTCTGGATAAGAGAACTCCTAAAATCCTAAAGGACCACACAAACCCTAATAGATTAGGCAACCTAGACCCAATATAATTATCCCAAAGCTTTTCAAAGCCTATTCCAACTTGAAGTAGAGCCCAAGAACTTCCAACAGTCCAAGAATCGCCTGAATCGGACCTACAGATAAAATGATATAATAAATGACAATTTAATCCCTGTGAGACCCAACTGTCGGGCCACGAGCCGAGCTGTAACGGGTCCGACAGGCCCAGACGAGGCCTGATGATGCAGACGCAGCATTTATGATGTAGTTAATGTATTTTATGATGCAGTAAACACGTTTTCTTTAATTAGATAATTCAAGATAAATCGAAAAAAAAATCCAAAAAAGCTCCAAAAAAATTAAGAAAAATCACCAATGGAGTTCTATAAATACTCCCTTAACCCAAAAGAAAAAGACAAAAAAACCACAAAGAAAACCCTTAGAAATTCCAAAAATTAGAAAAATAACCTAAAAATACCAAAAATAGGAAAAACCCTTAGAAATTTTTTTAAAATTTAAGAAAAGTCCAAAAAAGTTAGAAAAAATTTTAAAATCCATATTCAACCTCTAGAGATCCTAAAACTTTCAGAAAACTAAGAAAATTCTCCTACAATCCCAAGAAATTCTTAGGTAGACTCTACCTAAAATTCTCAGCTTTTCCCCTGCCTTAGGAATCTAGATATAAGTCAAAAGAACCTTAAATCTATCAATTTCAGCAAGCAAAAGAATCTAAAAAAGAATATGGTGACGTAAATCGGAAGAGCGGTTTGATCCAAGCTCGAAACTCCAGGTTTCAGGTCTCTAGAGGGAAGTATATCTTTCTTTACTTAATTTAGTTTGTTTTTCTTCATTTAATTATCTGTTTTATTTTATTTTTTTGTGAAAATTAATTCATCATTAGATTTAATTAAATTTAGAAGTGTTTTTTTGTCAAAATACAGATTTGAAGCTGGCGTTGCCAGTGGTCTCAGGAAAAGACCGGATCTGTATAGATCTGAGATTTTTCTGAGTCTATAATTCAAGTGACTCCACTTTCTCTACCTTTTCAAAAAGTAACTCAACTTTTTCTAATATTTGAGCAGATCTCATCAGAGAGATCGGCGCAGATTAGAGTGTAAACACAGAAGTACCAACCTATGTGAGAGGAATTAGGGTCATAATGCGGGACTTACCTCACGTGGGTCCGTGACACACTCGGGCTGGCTCGTGTGGGCACCCTCTTAGATCACTTTGGAAAGCCCCCAAGCCTATGGCCAGTTTGAAATCACCACTATTGACCTATTTCTCCTTTTCTGCAAACACACACACACAATTAAAAGTGCAAACAATTGGGGCATAGGTCCCCACCTTGTTACTGGGTGAAGTTAAAGTGAGAGAAGAAGTTTGACTGGGCGGCTCGACTGGCCCAGTGGCAAGGCTGGCGCGACGGCTGGTCTGACGTGGCAGCAAGACGGGCACGGTAACTCATACCGGCGCGATGGCAATACTGCTCGACGACAAGACTATCCCGACGGTTAGTCAGGCACGATGACAAAACTGATTCGATAACTGACTTAACGTGGTAGCAAGACGGGCATGGTAACTCTGACCAGCACGACGATGTAACTACTCGACATCAAAATCAATGCACAAAAGCTAATCTGATGTGGCAGCAAGACGGGCACTATAACTCTGACCTGCACGACAGCTATACTGCTCGATGACAAAACTTGGCTAGAGGAAAAGGTTGAGGGACGAAAGAGAGGCGAGGGTAGTTGGCGGCAGTGAAAGTGAGGCCGTGAGATGGTGGCTGCTGGCGATAGACCTCAGTCGTGCATGGCGATGGGTGAGGATAGATCGCACACGGCGTTGGGCAAGACGAGTTGGGAAGATGGGACGCGAACGATGATAGATAAGGTGGGTGGACATAACGATAAGTAAGAGTTCACCAACGGTGTTAAGGTTTGTTACACGCACAGCGGTAAGTAAGATTGGTGCCGACCACAATAGGTAAGATTGGATGCGGGCATTAGGGGAAGAAGGATTTGGGGCATGGTGGTCTCCCGGGATCATGTATTGTGAGAAGGAGAAAAAAACCACAAGGGTGCATCGAGAAGGGGAATGTGAGGGAAGATGAGAAAAGAAGAGAAAAGGGAATGGCAACAAGGGACCACCAAAAAAAGAAAGAAAGAAAAAGTGGATCCGGGGGTGCACAGAGATCAGGTGGTCATACAAAGAATAAAAGGTCAAAAAAAGAGAGAAAATAGGTGGTTATGCTGGATTACGAGGAGGGAGAGGGGAAGGTTGTGGTGATGAGGGACCACAGGGAGGATAGAAGAGTGAGATCGTGGTCAAGCGAGACCACAAGAGAAAAAGAGAAAAAAGTGAATAAGAAAAAGTGAAACACAGACATCGATGGGGCTCTGCCATATGTGAAAGGGGAAAGAGAAAGAGAGGGAGGAGAGAAGAGAGAGAAGAGATAAGCCCAGAGGTACCAACCCAAATTTTTCTCTCTCCTTCCTCTCTCTCTCAAAACGTGACCCAACAATAAAAAAAGATGAAATTTTTTTAAGCAAAGTAGGCATGTACAATGATAGGATGTGATATATATAGAGTTTTGCCCAAACATGGGTAGATTGATAAAATTAAACCTAATTGATGAAAATTTAGAATTAATTGAATTAAATAAAATAAGAAAATAGAGTGCAAAATGACTTATTTGCCCCTTCCTAATGATTGAGAAAATTTCAGAATAGTCCCTACTGCTGCCCTAGAACGTGCGTGATCTTTCATGGATGATCTGGGGTTGCTCTGATGCTCGTTTGTCCAAACGATGATTGTTTTCTTGTAGAGCTCGGCATGACGATCGATTTGATACCAACTTCGAGCCATTGATCGTGTTTTAAGCCTCGAGCATGTGACTTGAAATTTGGATGAATCTTGTAAAATTCAGATCGATAGTGTGCTCATTCCTTAATGTTTCTTCATGATTTCTTCGTTATATTGCACTGAGCATGGAGTCACGGTCACGTGGCAACAAACATTGCTCGATTTCATGTTCAGAAGAATATTTTGCAACTTTGGAGTTTTAGTTGGAATCTAGAATTTCGGCACCGGAATTTACAGTCACTTCATCAGCTTCGTGTGCAGAATCCGACCGGTAATCATGCGTGGGGTTTGGACCAGTGATAGTCATGGACCTTATGCATGAGATGCAGGTAGTTTCACATCAATCGGGTTCGTGAGCACTATGATTTGGTTGCTCGAGCGAGGTATGTCACTGCTGATTTTCTTGCAACTTTCTTCACGGATCGACAACTTCTCTTTAGCTTTTGTCCTTGCTCAAGCATCGTCACGGGGCGTGCCACATATCAAAACGTTCGTCTCGACAAGATGAACACGAACGAGTGAGATATGAGTGTTGGAAGTCACTATTCGTGACTGCCCCTTTAATGGAGTTTAGTTGCAGGGTGGCCGCACAAGAATAGTGTACGGCTCCTCTTGTTTTGATCTTTTACTCATAACTTCTTCTTGGAGTATCCGTTTAAATTGAAATTTAACTCCTGAGGTTTTTCAACCATGCCGGATCTAATGACGTTGGTCCCACGACTGTTTGATGCTCCGAAAGTAGGGTTCCAGTTATAGGGGTCTGTTTCAGGGTGTAAGAGGTTGATTCGGCCTAAACTGTTTCGCAATCTGCACTACCTTAGACATGTCGGAATGCAACGAAACCTGGAAGGGGACTTTTGGGAGTCTTTATGATGATATTTGCTAGTTCTAGGGCCACTATGAGACTGTTAAAATTTTCGCAGTTTGTCAAGCTTTATTGATCTGCTTCTCCTTTTATCCCGCATCGAGGACCCATGGTGCTAAAAAATGCTTTCAAACACACTCATGTAAGGACCCAGACTTTTTTCGGCATGTGTTGGTGCGCTGGTGAGTCATCAGCACGGTTGACCTGGTGAGAGACACTGCCGAGCGCATTGCTGCCGGGCACGACACCGCCGAGTTGCGCACGACACCGCCAAGCGTGTTGCTGCCATACGTGACACCGCCGAGTGTGTTTCTGTTGAGCGCGACCTTCCAGAGAAACGCTTTCTCTCTCTCATGATTTCTTGCATGCCTACTGTGTGCCACGTGGCAGTTGCATGCCCCTTTGGGTGCCACTTGTTTTTTGCTTGTTGCCGCCCCCTCTCTTTGCGTATTTAAACCCCCATTTTCACCTCACTCCCAGTGTTTTCTATCTCGCTCTCACTCACGTCCACCCTCCTTAGCCTTAAGGACTTGAGACCCTTAACCCATCTATGGAGCTTGGTCACTTGGAGTGCAATTGGACTCCTTTTAAGTACTGTAAGTGGATCTAAGATCCCATGTTTCATGCGTTGTTTGATGCATGTTCAACTTGTTTGATTTAAAATATGAAGTTTGACTAGGGATATGGATGATGCTTCTACAAATTGGCTAAGTATGCACTCTGTTTTTTCAGGATTTTTACTCTCTTTTGAGTAATTGTTTGAGTACTGAAATTATCTCTAATAATTATGAAATTTTGTGGAGAAGTACTTATTTGAGTCTATTTTAAGAGGAAAAAGATCCCATATCAATATCTCTTTTGATGTGAAAGTTATGAGCCATTTCTAGAACATGCCAGACTTGTGAAAAGAAATTCCAGAAACTATACATGTTTTGTATTGAATAGTTCACTAACCAAATAATATCCGAATGAGCTCAAAATACTTTTTAATGAAAGATGAGTGAATCTAATTTGATTATGGTTCTAGAATCAAAATGAAATTCCATGTGGTTTGGAAATCATGCCCATGTTTCTATAAATATGTCACTGTAGTGATGACAAGAAATTTTCAAGAAAGTTTATATATTTTGTATTGAATAGTTTACTGACCAAATCATGTCCAAATGAGCTCAAACCACTTTTGAATGAAAGATAAATAATATAATATAATTGTGGTTTTGGAATCAAAACGTAATTCTCTGTGGTTTTGAAATTATGCCCATGTTTCTATGAAGATATCACTGTAGTGATGGCAGGAAATATTCCAGAAACTTTTCATGTTCTTGTATTTAATAGTTTACTGACCAAATCATGTCCGAATGAGATCAAACTACTATTTAATGAAATATGAGTGAGTCTAATTTAATTATAGATTTGGAATTATGACTCTTTTTCTATGCAGATGTCATTGTAGTAATAACAGGAAAATTTCAAGAAACTTTACATGTTTTTGTATTGAATAGTTCACTAAACAAACTATGTCGGAATAAGTTCAAACCATTTTTGCATGAAGGATAAACAAGTCTACTTTAAAAATGGATTCCTTATCATACTTAAATTCTTTGTGGTTTGGAATTTATGCCCTTAAAGGTGGTTTGTGTTCACTTCTCAAACAAGAAAAATAATTCGAAAATGCTTTTAGTTAGCCTTATGATTTGTGTTCTGCCTTGATCATACATGTGCGCATTAAAATATGCTCTGTGGTGGTAAGAATACCTGATAATGAGATGGGCTTTGTTACGATATAAAAGCATGTTGCAAGGTATGCCCTGTTATGATATGTGCACATGACTATGACACACGTTCTGTAGTGATATGTGATTTTGTCTGCATGCCTTGAGCGTATTGCATGGATGAAATGTACTCTGATAAGATTGTGCTCTGATGATATTATGCTCCGATAAGAATGTATTTTGATATGTGGCACTACGCAATGGGTCTTCCATTGGTAGTGTGATGTGATCTGATATGAAAGTTGTGCCGACAGTTGAGATATTTCCCTAACTCCCTATGATAGGATGGGACATAAGATGATTATGTATGTGTTGAGATGCGTCGTACCTCGTCAAATTTCCAGTATGAGGCACTATCTATTGGGACCCCTTTGATAATGTAACGCACTCTCTCCAAAAGGGCACATGAGATGATTGTGTCTTGTAAGGTCAGTACCTATCAAAAGCCCCAAAGTGCACTGGGACTGTGTGTGCATGTGAGGGCATTACGAAGTGAGTCACCCATATTTCATTGCCTTCCCTGCTGAGTGATGGTAGAAGTCCTAAACAATAATTGGCTTGGTCTGATGAATGAGGCTTCTACTACAGTAATATGTGATTTAGGGAGTGGGTTGGTTACTGCTTGTTAATGTTTTTTATACTTGTTATGGTTGTCAATTTATAGTTATGATGTTTTGTGATGGTGCGCGTGATGGAAAGATTTGGTAAATTTCTAATTCATATCATATATGCAATGTGGTTGCTTATCCTTCAAAGAATCATTCACGACACATTATTAGATATAATTATGACACTTGGCATTTGGTTCTACTTACTAGACTTTATAGATCATTCCTTTATCTTCTATCCTTGTAGAGGGATAGCCACAGGTTGAGGACAGGTGGTACAGAGATCGCGGTTAGTGTTTGCAGCTTCGGGGTTTCGTTGATGTTGTGGTTTTCTATTGTATGTTTTGGTTGGCTATGGCCATATAGTTCTTGTGTATTTATGTATTTTAGAATTCATGTAAATATTTTTGGGCCTTGAAGCCTTGGACGTATCTGTAATACTTTTAAATCTCTTTTGTATATATGCAGTCTGGAACTTGGCTGTCCAGTTTTAACTTGCGATTGTCTTTGAAGCTTTTTTTTCCTTTCGTGGTTTGCTTTGATTCCGTCTTTCTAAAGTATTAGGCCACTTCCACATGAGTGGCATTCACTACCCTTTGATCATGTTCTCGCACCGTGCTGCCCTCCAGTAAGTACGGAAGAGTGTAAGGGGGCGGGGTCGTGATAGATATGTATCAGGGTAGCCATGATAGGATTCTTGGCCTAGAGAGTCTTAGAAGTGTCCTTAGAGTGGTTTTCGGCTAGGCTAGTAACTAGGTGTTCCTATTTTAGGTCAAGATGACACTAACTGGTGCCAACAATGCGAGTTCTAGTAATGAGAACACTGAGGCCCTCGGAGAATTCTTCAAGACACTTGGGGCCATGACTCAGGATATGAAAGATTATATACCAACCCTAACTACTCCTGCCCTATATCAAGCAGATAGTGGTCTAATTGAGAGATTTAGGAGACTAGCACATCTAGCATTCTCGGGGTAGGGGGGAGTAGAAAAAGCTGAAAGATGGAAGAGGCAAGTAGAGAAGTTATTCAATGTTTTGCACTGTTTGGATGAACAGAAAGTCTGACTGTGAATCTTTATGCTAGACGGGGAAGCCGAACATTGGTGGAGTTCGGCGAAATAGTGCTAGAGGGAGACAGGGACTGAGGCCACCTCAAAAAACCTCCTAGTGGCATTTGATGAGAAATATTTCCCTAATTCTATCCGGGAGAAGAAAGAAGTCAAGTTTATTGAGCTGCAACAAGGGAGACTAACGGTAGAACAATATGCAACCAAGTTCGTAGAACTCTAATATGCGCCCCAAATCATCAATACTGAGGCGTGTAACACAAGAAAGTTTGAAAGGGGCCTTCTACCAGATATAAGAGGGAGGGTAATATCAGTCAACCTTAAGATGTTTTCCCCATTAGCGAACCTCGCTATAAAGATCGAGAGGGATTGTGAGGAGTTCTGGCTAAGGAAAGAAGGGAGAGTAAGGTCCGCATCGTTTAGAAGCTTTGAAAGGAAGACTCGGCCTCCTCCTAAAAGAGACTTTAGGGGAAGGACAAACCAGGGCAGCGTGAAAACTCAAAAGACCCTTTCGAGTGATGTAAGGCAGAACGGACACTCGACCTGCTCTTATTGTGGGTTGAACAATCATTCTGCAGCAGAGTGCTACAAGAAATCGAAAACGTGTCTTAGATGTGGAAAGCCTGACCACTGGATCAAGGACTACCCTATGGTAAAGCCGGAGAACCGACCAAAGACTCAAGGTCAGGTATTTGCACTCACAAAGCAGGAAGCTAAGGCATCTACCTCAATGATCAGAGGTACGCTCCTTGTTTGTGGTAGAGAAGCTAAAATCTTGATTGACCCTGGTTTCTTTCATTCTTTTGTTGCACCTCATTTTGCATGTCATCTAAATATTGAACCTTCACTTCTTGACTATACTTTAGTAGTGTGCACACCTGTGGGGGATTCTGTGGAAACTGATAGGGTATTCAAACAGTAAGGAGTTTTGCTAGAGAGGTATGACCTACCCATAAATTTAATACTTTTAGATATTCAGAATTTTGATGTTATTCTGGGCATGGACTGGTTGTCCACACACCGTGCTACTGTTAACTGTTATGATAAAACTGTGACTTTTAGACGTCCTAACCTACCTGAGCTGCACTTTGTTGGTATCTTGGATGCTCCCCCTCTGCATTTTATTTCTACCCATCGAGCTTCCCGTCTTCTGGCTAAAAGGTGTGTCTGGTACTTAGCTTATGTGGTAGAGAATCGGGATGTCTAGTCTAAGTTAAAGGAGATTCCAATAGTAAGAGAATACCCAGAAGTTTTTCCTAAGGAATTTTCATCCTTACCTCCAGTAAGGGAGATAGAGTTTGAGATAGATGTGGTCCCTTACACTGCTTCTATCGCTAAAGCCCCTTATAGAATGGCCCCAGTAGAATTGAAGGAGCTGAAAGAGCAATTGCAAGAGTTGTTGGAAAATGGATTCATCCGACCCAGTGTGCAGCCTTAGGGTGCGTCGGTTCTATTTATGAAGAAAAAGGATAGGTCCATGGGACTTTGCATAGACTATAGACAGTTGAATCAGATAACAGTAAAGAATAAGTATCCTCTGCCTAGGATTGATGATCTCTTTAATCAGCTTTAAGGGGCCCAAATGTTCTCTAAGATCAATCTCCGGTCGGGGTATCATCAACTGCGTGTCAAGGAGGGGGATGTTCCCAATATCGCATTTAGAACCCAATATGGCCACTACGAGTTTCTAGTAATGTCATTCGGATTGACTAATGCATCAGATGTTTCATGAACCTGATGAACATAATTTTTAGACCCCTTTTGGACAATTTTGTTGTTGTTTTTATTGATGACTTGTTGGTGTATTCGAAGAGCCTAGAGGAGCATGAGCAGCACCTAAGAGTAGTCCTTCAGGCTTTAAGGTAAGAAAAGTTGTATGACAAGTTAAACAAGAGTGAGTTCTAGCTTCCTAGTGTGGCCTTCCTTGGGCACATTGTTTCTACGGATGGGGTCATGGTGGACCTTTCTAATATTGAGGCCATGATCTAGTGGGGAAAACCAACAAGCGTGATGGAGGTCCGTAGTTTTCTGGGGCTAGTAGGTTATTACAGGAGCTTTGTAGAAGGATTTTCAAAGATATTGCTTCCTCTGACTAGCCTAACCTAGAAGAATGTGAGATTTGTGTGGTCAGATGATTGTGAGAAAAGTTTTTAGGAACTAAAGTAGAGGCTGACCACCACTTACCTGAGGGAAATGAGGACTTTACAGTTTACACTGATACCTCTCATAAAGGGCTCGGATGTGCACTTATGCAGAGAGGGAAGGTCATTGCATATGCCTCCAGGCTGTTAAAGCTGTATAAGCAAAATTATCCAACCTATGATTTGGAGCTTGCGGTTATAGTATTCGCCTTGAAAATTTGGAGACATTATCTTTATGGAGCCCAATTTAAGGTGTTTACAGATCATAAGAGCCTCAAGTACCTGTTTTCCTAAAAGGAGTTGAACATGAGGCAAAGGAGATCGATGAACCTATTAAACGATTATGATTGTATCATCCAATATCACCCGAGAAAAACCAATGTAGTAGTCGATGCTCTGAGCAGGAAACTCGTGATATCAGTGGCTCATGTGATGGTCCAAGAAATGAAATTTGTTAGAGGATGTAGTGGGATGGCATCTAGCTGCGCCCCGAGGTAGTGGGGTAAGTATGACAGCTTGCATAAGCGTAGAACCTAGCTTTTTCAACAGATCCGACTGGCACAAAAAAAGGATCCCCACCTTGTGAAGATTTTGGAAGAGATGAAACTGGGAAAGAGGGACGATTTCTCTATGAGAAGTGATGACTTGTTGAGATTCAGAGATTAGGTTTGTATCCCGAATGATGAGGGTGTGAAGAGAGCTATCCTGGAGGAAGCTCACCGCTCTCGTTATGCTATACATCTCGGGAGTACAAAGATGTATCAGGACCTGAAAAAAACTTTCTGGTAGAATGACATGAAAAGGGAAGTAGCATTGTTTGTTTCTAAGTGCTTGACATGTCAGCAGGTGAAAGCTAAGCATCAAAAACCCGTTGGGTTGTTGCAGCCCTTATTTGTGCCAGAATGGAAATGGGAGCACATTGCTATGGACTTTGTCTCTGGTTTGCCTAGAACGAGTTCTAGACATGATATTGTTTGGGTCATCGTGGACCAACTGGCCAAAGTTGCCCACTTCTTGCCAGTCCGCACGACCACACATTAGATAAACTGGCCTAGTTATACATCAAGGAGAGAGTGAGATTACATGGAATACCTGTCAACATCGTGTCCGACAAGGACACTAGATTTACCTCTAGATTTTGGGCTAGTCTGCAGTCAGCCTTGGGGACGAGACTTATTTTTAACACTGCCTTCCACCCCAGGCTGATGGACTATGAGAGAGAACCATTCAAACCTTAGAAGACATGTTAAGGGCTTGTGTCTTTGATTTTAAGGGAAGCTGGGATGATCATCTACCCTTGATTGAATTTTCTTACAACAACAACTTCCAAGCTAGCATTCAGATGATGCCTTTTGAGGCCCTATATGGAAGAAAATATAAGTCACCCATTTGTTGGGACGAGATTGGTGAAAGAAGACACTTAGGTTCAAAAATTCTCCAAGTGACCTCAGTATAGATTGCGTTGATTTGACAAAGGCTCATGACATCTCAGAGTCAACAAAAGAGTTACACCGATAGCCGGAGGAGAAACCTTGAGTTTGAGGTAGGTGATTGGGTTTTCTTAAAGGTGTCGCCAACTAAGGGCGTTATGAGATTCGGCAAGAAAGCGAAGTTGAGCCCGCGATATATTGGGCCTTTTGAGATTCTGGGAAAAGCCGAAGGCATGGCATAGCGACTTGCCCTATCACCCGAGTTGGCGAATATCCATGATGTCTTTCATATATCTTTGTTAAGGAAGTACCAGCCCGACCCATCCCATGTTCTGAGTTATAAATGGGTTCCTATCAAAGAGGACCTAACCTTCATCGAGCAGCCAATTGAGATACTAGATAGAAGCATACATGTATTATATAATAAGGAGATCCCTCTGGTCCATGTTTTGTGGCAATACCATTCTCGGAAAGAGTCGAGCTGGGAATGGGAAGATGAGATCGGGGATAAGTACCCCCATTTGTTTGCTCAGCAGAGGTATGATTTTGGGGGAAAAATCCTTTTTTAGGGGGGATGATGTAAGAACCCAGACTTTTTCTGGCATGTGTTGGTGCACAGGCGAGTCGTCAGCATAAGTGACCTGGTGAGCGACACTGTCGAGCGCGACACCGCCGAGCACATTGCTGTCATGCGCAACACCGTCGAGCGTGTTGCTGTTGCGCGAGACAGTCCAGGGAAACTATTTCTCTCTCTCATGATTTCTTGCATGCCTACTACATGCCACGTGACACTTACATGCCCCCTTGGGTGTCACTTATTTGTTGCTTGCTGCCACCCCCTCTCTTTTCCTATTTAAACCCCCATTTTCACCTCACTCCTAGTGTTTGCTCTCTCTCTCTCACTCACGCCCACCCTCCTTAGTCTTAAGGACTTGAGATCCTTAACCCATCCTTGGAGCTTGGCCATTTGGAGTGCAATTGGAGTCCTTCTAAGTACTGTAACTGGATCTAAGATCCCATGTTTCATGCCTTTTTTGATGCATGTTCAACTTGTTTGATTTAAAATATAAAGTTTGAGTCGGCATATGGAAGATGCTTTTAGAAATTGGCTAAGTATGTACTTTGTTTTTCCAGGATTTTTACTCTCCTTTGAGCAATTGTTTGAGCACTAAAATTGTCTCTGTTGATTATGAAATTTGTGAGGATTGAAAAGGGGAAAGACCCCATATCAATATCTCTTTTGATTGGAAAGTTATGAGCCATTTGCTTGAACATGCCAGAATTGTGAAAAGAAATTCCATAAACTTTATATGTTTTTGTATTGAATAGTTCACTGACCAAATGATGTCTGAATGAGCTCAAACCACTTTTTAATGAAATATGAGTGAGTTTACTGTTTTGAAATCAAAACGAAATTCCTTGTGGTTTGAAAATTATGACCCTTTTGCTATAAAATGTCACTACAGTGATGATAACAAAGTTTCCAGAAACTTTATATGTTTTTGTGTTGAATAGTTTACTGACCAAATCATATCTGAATGAGTTCAAAATAATTTTGAATGAAAGATGAGTGAGTCTATTTTAATTATGTTATTGGAATCAAAACAAAATTCCCTATGGTTTGGAAATTATACCCCTTTTTCTATTAAGATGTCACTGTAGTAATGATAGGAAATTTTTTAGAAACTTTACATGTCTTGTATTGAATAGTTTACTGACCGAATCATGTCCGAATGAGCTCAAACACTTTTTAATGAAATATGAGTGAGTTTATTTTAATTATGGTTTTGAAATCAAAACGAAATTCCATGTGGTTTGGAAATTATGCCTCTTATCTATGAAGATGTCACTGTAGTGATGACATGAAATTTTCCAAAAACTTTACATGTTTTTATATTGAATAATTCACTGACAAAACTATGTTAGAATGAGTTCAAAACCACTTTTACATGAAGGGTAAATAAGTCTCCTTTAAGAATGGCTTTTGGATCATATTGAAATTCTCTGTGCTTTGAAATTTATGCTCTTAAAGGTGGATTGTGTTCACTTCTCAAACCAGCAAATTAATTTGAAAATGCTTTTAGTGAGCCTTATGATTTGTGCTCTACCTTGGTCATACATGTGCGCATTAAAATATGCTTAGTTGTGGTAAGAATGCCTGATAATGAGATGGCCTTTGTTATGATATAAAAGCATGTTGAAAGGTATGTGCACATGACTATGACACACGTTCAGTAGCGATATATAATTTTGTCGGCATGCCTTGAGTGTATTGTGTGGCCGAAATGTACTCTGATAAGATTGTGCTCTGATAAGACTATGCTCCAATAAGAATGTGTTCTGATATGTGGCACTACGCAACGGGTCATCCGTTGGTAGTGTGATGTGAACTGATGAGAAAATTGTACCGATACTTGAGATATTTACCTAACTTCCTATAATAGGATGGGAGCTAGGATGATTATGTGTGTATTGGGATGGGTTGTACCCCCCCAAATTTCTATATGAGGCACTATCCATTGGGACCTCTTTGGTAGTGTAATTCGCTCTCGCCAAAAGGGCATATGAGAGGGTCGTGTCTTGCAAGGCCAGTGCCAATCAAAAGCCCCAAAGCGCGCTGGGACTGTGTGTGTGCGTGTGAGGGCATTACGAAGTGGGTCATCCATTTGTCATTGCCTTCCCTCCCGAGTGATGGTAGAACTCCTAAACAATATGATTGGCTTAGCCTGATGAATGTTGCTTCTACTACGGGAGTAGGTGATTTAGGGAGTGGGTTGGTTACTACCTGTTAATGTGGTTTATACTTGTTAGTCTTGTTGATTTATAATTATGATGTTTTGTGATGGTGCGCGTGATGGAAAGATTTGATAAATTGTTAATTTATATCATATCTGCATTGTAATTGCTTATCCTTAAAACGAATCATTCACGACACATTGTTAGATATAATTGTGACACTTGACATCTAGATCTACCTACTGGGCTTTATAGCTCATTACTTTATTGTCCATCCTTGTAGAGCGATAGCCACAGGTCAAGGATGGGCGGTACGGGGTTCGCGGCTGGTGTTTGGAGCTCTTGGCTTTCGTTGAAGTTGTGGTTTTCTATTGTATGTTTTGGTTGGCTATGGCCATATAGTTCTTGTGTATTTGTGTATTTTGGAAGTCATGTAAATTTTTTTGGGCCTTGAAGCTTTGGTCATATCGGTAATACTTTTGAATCTCTTTTGTATATATACTTGGTTGTCCAATTTTAACTTGCGTTTGTGTTTGGAGCTTTTTTTTTCTTTCGTGGTTTGCTTCGATTCCGTTTTTCTAAAGCGTTAGGCCACTTCCACCTAAGTGGCATTTGCTACCTTTCGATCACGGTCCCATACCCTGCTGCTCTCCGGCAAGTACGAAAGGGAGCAACGGGGCGGTGTGGTGACATCACTCATAAAAACCATGATGGATGCAAGGCTTTTAACACTCAAGCCTTTAAGAAAACTACAACTTTTTAAAATAAAATATGTAGTAAGTAATGTTGGATATGGTGATATCCAAAATCAACCACATAAGAAAATCCATACTATGTGAAATTGGGATTGAGATTGATATTGATAGGTTTACCTAAAGAAAATATAATTCGAAAAAGATTAGGACTCTTGGTTTTTAAGATATATGTAACACCTATGGGATATTTTCTATTTAGTGAGGATTCTTATTTTATATATATATATATATATATATAAAATAAGAGAGGAAAAAATATATTTGCCTTAGTTGGGTCACTATATGGGTAAGGAGGCTTCCTCTAAAGAGAGAGGGACATGAGCCTCCTGTGCATGAGAGGCAAGGCCTCCCCTCAGAGAGAAAAGAACTTATTATGGAGAGAAATACTAAGATATGCATAATGTAGATTGAGAGGTTGGTTTCTTGTAGAGAAGAGGTTTTTACAAAAATTTGGACAGTTCTCCTTTTAGGGAGACAAATACTCAGTTGATCTCAAGGGTTCTCTTCTTGGACATTGGTTTACCTGTGGAATAGAGATAGGTATCTTCTTGGACAATGGTTTAGCTGTAGAATAGAGATGAGAGATCAGCGGGTGGTGCAAGTTAGGAGAGCGAGTCTAACAGGGTTTGATTGATTGGGTCTTATCGAGAGTTAAAGAGGTAATTCTATATCCAAAAATCTTTGATATAATTTTCATTGGTATAGTGGATTTCAATTTGTCATGCCTGTAGATGTAGGCCTTTTGGGGTGAACCACATAAATCTTTGCTTTTTTGTAGCGTATGTGTTTTATGCTTTATTTCTCATATCATGGGTCGTACTCTCACCTATTTTGTTTATAACTAGATAAATACACATTCCTAGTGCACTTTTTGAGATTCCTATTTCTGCATTTAAGATGACTCTTAAATCCCAACAAATGGTATCAGAGCGCATTGTTTAGTACAAGGTTAATGTTTGTGCATTCAAATCAAGAAGAGTACTTTACCAAGTATACAGATGTTTTATTTGAGTTGGAGAAATATTATGGCAAGTACAATCTTTTCGACAAAAATGAATGAAGGAATTTATTTGGTAAAAAGTAAAAATTCATAACGTTATCCAATTGATGTTGTCATGGTTAGCAGGTGATTTTGATATCAAGGTGGAGATTGTTGAATATGGTAATATATAGAGAAATATCATATTATGTGAGATTGTGATTGACATTGATAAGTTTCTTAAAGAATATATAAATCCAAAAAGTTTAGGCCACTTGGTTATATCTCTTGGTTTTTAAGATATATGTAACATCTATAAGAAGATTCCTATTTAGTGGGGATTCCTAATCTTATATATATAAACTAAGAAAGAATATGTGTGCCTATGTTATGGGAAAGTTAGCTTCCTCTAAAGAGAGAGAAAGGCAGGTGCCTCCCATGCATGAGATGCAAAGCCTCTCCTCTGAGAGAAAATAGCTTCCTATGAAGAGAAATATTGTGATGTGCCTCATGTAGATTGAGATGTTAGTTTGTTGTAGAGAAGTCGTTCCCATAGAGAATTGGGTGGTTTCCCGTTTTAGTTAGAGAAGTCTTGGCTACTTTCAAGGTACTTTTCTTGCATAATGGTTTAGCTATGGAACATATATGAGTCTCTTCTTGAACAGTGGTTTAGTAGTAGAATGGAGAAGAGAGACTAACAAGTGGTGACAGTTGGGAGAGCGGGTCTAAAAGGGTTTTGCACGAATGGGTTTTTTTTAGGGTTAAAAACGAAACTCTTTGTCTTAAAATTTATGTAATTTTCATTGGTATAGTGAGTGTTTCAATTTGTCATGCCTGTGGATGTAGCTCTTTTGTGATAAACTATGTAAATCTTTATGTTATTGTGGTGTATGTGTTTTATGATTTATTCAAGGCTCGTACTCTCGCTTACTTTGTTTATAGCTGGATAAGTACACGTTTCTGGTGGAATCCAACTTTTGATATTCTAGTTTTTGCATCTAAGAGGACTATTAAATCGTAATGGTAAGAGGTTTTTCAATAATAGATATAGTTCATGGTTTTGTCCACTCAATTTTCTCGTAAGAGTTTCATATAACATTGTATAAAGGTTCAAATTTGTTGGTCAACATCACATATGCATTGTCTTTCCCGATAGCTGATTCAAATAGGTGGGGGATTGCTATTTTGTAGAGTATGTGTTCCAAAACTACCTTTTATTGTGGTCATCAGATCGCACAAGCTTTCTTGATCAAAAGACAACTATGCTAGTGCAAGGTCTACCTAAGGTTTAAACTTTTACTGATGTATTTCCCTTCTCTTTGTCAATAGTTGTACTTTTGTTAAGACAACATTCTGGGTGATAAGTGAAGGATGTAATAAATGACATATATCTCTCTCTGGCTATCCTGCACATGTCATCTTATGTGTACCCTTTGTTCTTCCACCCATAAAACCCCTTCATCTCTCTTCAAATAAAGTTTTCTCTTTCTTTTTACATTAATTTCTTTACTCCATAGGGATATACATTACTGCATGCATCATTTTTTCTTTGAATATGACATTACTGCATGCATCAGAACCTTCGTGCGTCCACATTCCTGACACCCTAGACTCATGAAAATCTTATTTTTGACCTCGTGCGTGCTTGTTCATCAAAGTATACGCCCTATTTGATAATATTACCAGGTCCCTTGAAGTCAGAATACGTAATGCACTACGTGGCATGAAACATTTTACATGTCATTAAAGATAAAATTTCCTGTTACACGATGGTAATTTCTTTCTGAATATGAAAACATGTCATTATCAAAAGATATATTTTTAAATGATTTACTTAAGAGTACAATGTAGTAACTTAGATATTGAGCTTGTCGGTATCTTAAGAGTATACTTGTCAAGACTGAATACATTTCAAAATTTTAACGAGTTGTGGACAATTAACACTTCGAAAAATATTGTGAGTATTGCTATATGAACTCAGACCTGAACAATCAGAGTCTAATTAGAATTAGTAGTATTTCTGATATAACAATCGGCTTTAGTTAAGGGGTTACTACCAAGATTTAGTTATAAAAGACTCGAAAAAATCAACAAATGTGAAGTAAAAAATAAAGGCTATGGGCTTTGGTGGTAACACCATCTTAACCTCAACTACTGGTGTCGATTTACATTCCCACTCATATATTTAAAAACCACTAGCTATTTCTAAAATGGATAGGGGCCTATATTTCCCACTGATCTACCTATAAAAAAGAGGGCCGAAACACCGTGAGGAAGGAAACTCGCCGAAAATAAAGGGAGAAGGGTGTGTAAGAAAAGGAAAAAGATGCAAACAAGACGGGGAAAGGAAGGGAGAAGAGAAAAATGTGAGAAAGAGAGAAAGGAAATGGAAGAAGGCTGAGGGAGAGCAAAATGGGAGAGGGAAGGTTAAAAATGGCCATTAAAGGGGACGGTAGAAGCCAAAAGCTAAAAATGAGGTACTGTGGGTTAAGCGTCGCAACGACAGGGCCAGCCTTGGCCCTTGCCTTTATTGGGCGGGGCTAAAAAAAAAAAAACAGTGGGCAGGGCGGAACTGGCCTGCACTAGCTCTAGCCTGCCCCTCGGGCCACAGTTCGTAGCCTAAGCCGTGCTTGTTTAGGGAGAAGAGACTTTGATGGATTTTGTAGAAGTTCTCACCCTCAAGAGACTATTTGTGATTTTGCCAGTTGAGGATTTTGTGTGGACCTCGTTGGTCAGAATCGGGCCTATCTGGCGGCCAAGTGCTATGAGCCTTTTGTTGGCGTTGTTTGCTAATGCACTAGGTTCGCTTTTGACAATCAAGGTACCTCTATGGGCCCTCATCCTGCTGGGTCCAATCGGGGGCTTTTTGTTGGCATGTCTCGAAAGTCTGGGCTTGTCGGCTAGGGAGGGATTTTGGCGAGGCGGCCTCATGGCAAAGCATCACCTTGAAGTCTCAGGCAGGTTCCACCCTGTCTTTGTCAGTTTCTTGTCTTCGTGAGCATCTTTAGCATTTTGGAAGGATCTTTCGGTCATTGTCCTCACCCACAAGGACTCTTTTTTATTTTGAGGGATCTATTGTTCATCGCCCTTACCCTCATGGACTCTTTTTTTATTTTGGTGTTTGGGAGATCTTGTTAGGCTCTCACTCCTAGGTGATCCTTCATGACTCACCTCAAGCCATCCAATTTGACATCTAATATTCGATAATTATTGTCACGTCCATTCACAAAAAATAAATGGTTTCTTTGTATACATTCTTATTTAATATTGGAATGCATAAGTATAAATAGCATAACTATACCATGTTTGTCATGCCTCAAAGAATAATAACTTAATAGTGTGAATTGATATTGGTCATAAACATTGAGTGAACTATTTTAGTCACAACATTTAAATATTATTAATTTGTAGTTTAAATAGTAGATGGTGATGTATTTAAAAAAAAATAAAAATCGTGAAATGGTAAAGTATGTTAAAAATTAGATTGAGATATTGGAAGAGGTCAATGTGTAAGTAATTTATCACTTCTTTATCGGTATCTAAACCCTAATCCCAAAAAATCCTTTTTTTTCCAAAAGAGTAATCATTATAATAAATAAAATATAATTTATTTCTTTTTTGTCTCAATCTAAAGAGCAATCATTATAATGTAAATAAAATATTAATTTATAGTTTTTTTCTCTCAATCTAAACCCTAATCCCAAAAAATTCTTTTTTCTTTTCAAAAGATTTAGTAATCATTATAATTTACCCGCACTGCTAACGTGGAGAGAGAGCACAGAGAATAGAGGCTGGAAGAGGGACAGAGAAGGGGGTCTCAAAGGAGAGGGACAGAGAAGATAAGCTGAGTAAAGAGGATTGACTATGCTCGCTTGTAGAGATGGCACAGAGAAGGGAGCACAAAGAAGGGAGGCTGGAAGAGGGACAGAGAAGGGAACTATTTTAGTCACAACATTTAAATATTGTTAATTTGTAGTTTAAATAGTAAATGGTGATGATTTAAAAAAATAAAAAATATTGTGAAATGGTAAAGTATGTTAAAAATTAGATTGAGATATTAGAAGAGGTCAATGTGTAAGTAATTTATCACCTCTTTATCGGTATCAAACCCTAATCCCAAAAAATCCTTTTTTTTTTCCCAAAAGAGTATTCATAAATAAATAAAATATAATTTATCACTTTTTTGTCTCAATCTAAGGAGCAATCCTTATAATGTAAATCAAATATAATTTATCGTTTTTTTTCTCAATTTAAACCCTAATCCCGAAAAATCTTTTTTTTTTTTTTCAGATTTAGTAATCATTATAATTTACTACCCCAGTGAAAAGAGGCTGGAAGAGGGACTGAGAAGGGGGTCTCAAAGAAGAGGGACAGAGAAGAGAAGCTGAGTAAAGAGGATTGACTATGCTCGCTTGTAGATAGAGCACAGAGAATGGAGGCTGGAAGAGGGACAGAGAAGGGAGGCTCGAAGAAGATAAAGAAGGGAGGCTCGAAGAAGACAGAGAAGGGAGGCTCGAAGAGGGACAGAGAAGAGAAGCTGAGTAAAGAGGATTGACTATATCATAAGGGCAAACATAGAATATTTGGTTGCATGAACACAGTGCCTGAAGAGAAGAAAAGCTAAGGAAGCAAGGAAGAGGAGAGAGAGTGGATTCGATGAACACAGTGCCTGATGAAGAGAGAGAAAAGGAGAATAAGATTGAGGAAGCAAGGAAGAGGAGGGAGGGTGGATTCGATGAACGCAGTGTCTGATGAAGAGAGAATGTTGAGGAAACAAAAAAAAGGAGAGAGAAAGTGGATTCGAACAAAATGATGGGAGCAGAGAAATTGATTACATGTTGAGATAGAGAGGGAAGTGATAGGCCTTGAATATGGAAAATGGGAGCCTGAGATAGAGAGGGAAGTGGTAGACTTACCAGGCTGAGACGGAAAAGGGGAACTTGAGAGAGAGAAGAGAATCTACGCATGAGAGAGGGAAATTTGTTTTTTAAATGCCCAGAGTAGATTATCCGTCAAGCGTGTAAAAGATTTCCTAGCCCTGAGAGAGGGAAGTGGTAGGCTTACCAGGTTGAGAGGGAAAAGGGGAGCTTGAGAGGAAGAAGAGGATGTATGCAGAAGAGAGGGGAAATGGTTTATGGTTTATAGTTTTTTAGACGCGCGGAGTAATTATCCGTCATGTGCGTAAAAGATTTCCCAGCCCTCCCCGCATATAATAGATTTGACGATATTTGGGGAAATATTGTGTAATCTCTTTTTATTATTTTCTTATTAATAAATGCACAAAATATTTCCTAGTAATCTATTTCCCTCTAATATATTTTCAGGTACTCAACCAACCCCTTAGTAATAAATAATGGGAAAGGTTTCTATGTTCCCCTAAAGCATAGAAGCTCTATCCTCCCCCTACCACCCAGGCGTCCAATTTTGATCAAGAGAGCTACTCACTGTTTGATCTTAGATCCGACGTCTCAAAGTATTTTATTTTTAGTTTTTTTTTTATACAAATTGTATGAATATGACATTTGGTACATGTCATCTTCTCATTGGGACGCACCTATAAAAAAATATTTAAAATAATTTTTCAATAAAATAAAATGACCAAAATACCTCCTGAAATTTTCATGAGTATTTTGGTCATTTTATTTTATTGAAAATATTTTTTATATATATTTATTGCTACTGTGAGTTTAATAGAGGATTGGACGTTCAAAATTTGATGTCAAAATAGTTTATAGAAAAAATATTAAAAAGGAAATAGTGTAGAGACGTGATATTGTAATTGGGGCAATCTTAGCCCTCCATTCAGAATGGACGGTTGGATAAAGGGGAGGATAGAACTTCTATGTTGTAGGAGAAGCATAGAAAGCTTGCCCATAAATAATTACATTAATAACTAACATATTACATTTTTTGCACATAGTAAATCAATTTAAATAAATATGTTAGAAGCATATTTTTAGGTCACGTGCCCTACATCTTCTCTAGAGATAGGGTCCTCTTTAATTCTTGTGACATGTGTACACCCCTTAAATGTGACTTAGTAATGTAGTAGAAATATATACATAGTTGCTACATGATGTTATACTCCTGTGGGTATCTACTGTCCATTTTCCCTTGGGTTAAATCGCACCTAGCCCTAATTTTTGGGGATATAACCTTTTCGACCCTAACAAAAATTGATTTCCTAATTACATCCTCTATGTACTTAAAAAAATAATATTTCAAGACTGAATAGAGAATATCTGATTTTTAGATGGTGTGATTTAAGTGTTAGAAACTCGAGATTGAATACAAACTATTAAAGTTTTACATGGTGTTGTTTAAGAATTAAAAAACGTAAATTTTAAATTTGTTCTTTTGAGAATAATTGTATAGTGATATTAAGTGGTTTTCAAATTTTTAGATTAAAAAAAATAAGAAATTCTTAATATCCCTTGTTTTGGTATACGATTTTCCCATAGACCCGGATTTTAAAAACTTTTTGGAAATATAGGTTTTCTAAAACATATATCTTCTAATCCCCTGGACTCAATTTACCCATTTGATTTATTTGTTTTTTTCTCAAACAAAAACTTAAAAAAACACCTCTATTTGTCTACTAAACTCTATGCAACATTTTTATTTTAGTAGAAATGTAGAGGTGTTTTTTTAATTTTTGTTTGGGTAAAAAAGTGCAACAAGAAAGGGTAAATTGGCTCAGACATATAGAGGTATCATTTTAGTTTTTGTTTGTAAAGAAAAGAGTAGTGAAAGAAGGTAAATTGGGTTAGAATATATAATTTTAAAAAAAATTATACCACCATAAAGTTTTTAAAGCTCTCCGTTTATGACGAAATGGTATTACTAAAAAAGAGTGTACAGATATTTTCCTAAAAATTTCTAGGGAAAATTACAAATAATCCCCAAAACTAGATATTCTATGCAAGTTACCCGCAACCAAACTTTTTTTTTCTTCACTTTTTACCCCAAAATAACCCCAAACCAAAATAAAAAAAGTCTAAACTACCTTCCCTTATACCCACACGTCTCTCTCCTTTTTCCCACGAAAAGGCGGTCCGTCATATTCTTAGGGCGGTCCAACAGTGTAATGTCGATCCAGGGACAAACTTGGCAAAAAATAAAAAATTCAGGGATTGGTCCTCAAGATAATAGCAGCCTATTTTCGGGTCACTCTGTTATAACAATATAAAAATCCGATCCATACGTAAATTTCCCATGTTAGTAATAGTTTAACAGGATTTTGCATATGAAACCTTATGGAACAATATAATCTCATGCAAGAAAACGCTAGTGCTTAGTGACTATCAGCTGAAATATAAACGTGTGTCTGGTTGGTGTGATAACTTTTGTAGAGATCTGTGTCCAAATTTAATGGTGATCCTTTAGGTTCTTACTCATATGGGTGTAGGAGGGTCTCATAGTGTCATCATTATATATATATATATATATATATATATATATATATATATATATATATATATATATATATATATATATATATATATATATATATATATATATATATATATATATATATATATATATATATATATATATATATATATATATATATATATGATGCGGTTTTTATAGAGCCTAGGCTCTAAACAATCAAATTAGAGGCTACCTTCAAATAGTTTCAAAAAATGGTTTCAATACTGGAAATCTATGAGATAGCCTTAAAACACTACAAAATGCCTATAGGTGAAGTTCTACACTACTTCACCTATGGCTTTATAACCGTTCAAAGTTTATCACACGGTCATAAATGTCTGGTAGTATTTGAATTTTAATATTTTTTTTTACAAATCATAATGATCTGAAATTTTGTAGGTATGTGCGTCTTAGTTAGATGCACATGAATAAAATATAAAACAAATAATTTGAATGATAAAAATTATGCAGAACACCCCTATAAAGTATCAAAGGTAATTTTATGATTTTATTTTATGACAATTATTTTCTAATAATTTATTTTGGAGCGAATTGGTCATATGTACACATGCCCCAAATTTTAGATAATTATGATTGGTACAATAATTTTAAAAATTCAAATACTACTGCACAATCGTGACCTTGACTATCACCGATGTCCAGTAGTGTTTGAATTTTAATTTTTTTTTCTACAAATCTAAATCACTTGAAATTTGGAGCGTGTGCACATCAAAAATAGATGAATCTTCGAAAAATGCCAAAAAAATATTTTACTTGAAATAAATTGATCAAAATACCCCTGAATAGTTTCGGAGGTATTCTGGTCAAAAAAAGCCACGAATGATTTTTTTAATATATTTTTATTTGGTGCTGCTTGATGAGAAGAACATACGCCTAAAAAATTTTAAGTAATTTTCATTTGTAGAAAAAAATGAAAAATTAAATACTACCACATATCCGTGTTCGTCAGATTGGCCCAGATTCAATATGGGCTGTTGGGCTTATACTCTTCCATGAGCTAGTGGGCTCACCCAAGCTTTTCTCTCTCTCTTTCACTCTCTCTCTCTCTCTCTCTCTCTCTCTCTCTCTTTATATATATATATATATATATATATATATATATATATATATATATATATATATATATATATATATATATATATATATATATATAAAAGATAGGAAAACATTTATATAAGATTGCAACCTTAAAGTGTAGAATTATAGATGCACTCAAAAATCCATCATAAACTATTGTTTTAATGTTGAAAAATCCTCCATTTGATCATCTCAATATCAAGGTGTATGAATATTAAAAAAAAAAAAAGTATTTTGAGTCCCAAGAATAGTACATCTTCCAACACAATATCTAGACCATCCATTTTCAAGATTTTCATATGTTTATAGATCGAGTTGATTTTAACCATTTTTGGAGTTCAAAATTTTATAATTAGATATGAAAATAGATTTTGAGATAATCCTAATACTTTTTTATATCAATATTACATATTATGATAAAATTTGGAGGTGCACTTTATTTGGATTGTTTAAGGTTTTTTTTATATATATATATATATATATATATATATATATATATATATATATATATATATATATATATATATATATATATGGAAGATACTACAAAATGCCTATAGGCCAAAATGGACAACGATTTTGTCAATCCTCATCACCATCCAAACATCATCGCATGATCACAATTGTCAGGTAGTGTTTCAATTTTAATTTTTTATTTACTGATTAGAACGATCTAAAATTTGGATCGTGTGTACATCTTGATAAGAGCACCAAATAAAAATATTAAAAAATAGTGGTAATTCGTAAATAATAAATAAACCAAAATACCCCTGTAAATTGTTAGAGGTATTTTGGTATATTTATATTTTATGAATTATTGTTTTTATATTTTTATTAAGCGCGCCTCACTAATATGTACACATTCTCCAAATTTCAAGTAATTTGGATTTGTAGAAAAAAAATAAAAATTGAAATACTAACGGATAACTGTGATTGTGTAATGACGTTTGGATGGTGATGATGGTAGGCAAAATCACTGTTCATTTTTTGCCTATAGGTATCCAAAAGAGTTTTCTATATATATATATATATATATATAACCACTTGATGGTGTCTAATCTTAAAGTCATCAACATTTTTGGATACTTAGATACCATTATCCTATACTATAGTCACTTTATTTCTAAGCGTATTTTAAGTAAGGGAAAAGTTTATATAGAGCCAAGGCTCTAAACAATTACATTAGAACCTACCTCAAAAGTTTCACTAGAAGAGCTTGTTTTGATGCCCAAATATCCTCAAATTGATCATCTCGACATCAAGACATATGGACATAAAAAAACATAGATTTCAAATTTTGGGAATAGTATTTTGTGATGCATTTTTTTACCATCAATTTTCAAGATTTTCAACTTTTCATGGATCTATTGATTAATACTATTTTTGAAGCTTTAAAATTTATAAATAATCATGAAAATATATTTTAAAGCTATCACAAAGATTTCGGTAATGAAACCACATTTCTAAACACTATTTGAAAGTGGGCTCTAATTTGATTGTTTAGAGCATAGGCTTTATACAAATTGCATGTTTTAAGTAATTAGTCAAAGGTAAAGTAGAAATTCATAATAAAAACAAAAAAATTTACTAACAATAGTAGACAATGACATCACTGACATGGTGTGTGTGACATCACCCACAAGATACATTAACTGTTTTTTAACTACTAATATAATGCCTCTATTTTCTTATAAAAATATCCAGTCTAGCCATCTAAATGACCAAAAATACCCCTACTTGAAAAATTTGAGCTAGTGGGCTATTTCAGAATTTTTCATATATATATATATATATATATATATATAATGATTCTATGAGACCCTCTCACACCCATGTGTGTAAGGCCCCAAGGGATCACTATTAAATTTGGAATAGATCCTTAGAAAAGTTATCACATGAGTGTGGGATTTGACTCTTTTAGAGACCTATGCCAAATTTAATAGTGATATTTTGGGGTCCTACACACATGGGTGTGGGAGAGTCTCATAGGATCATTACTATATATATATATATATATATATATATATATATATATATATATATATATATATATATATATATATATATATAGTGGGGTTTCTATAAGGTTGCAACTTGCAACCTTAAACAATCTAATTAAGGCCTTAAAATTTTATTATGGCAAGTAATTTTGTTGTAAAAAATACTTAATATTATCTTAAAAATCTATTTTCATTCTTAATTAGAAAATTTTAAATTCCAAAAATAGTTAAAATCAAGTAGATCTAAAAATATATGAAAATCTTGAAAATGGACAGTCTAGATCATGTGTTGCAAGATGCACTATTTTTGGGACTCAAATTTTTTTTTTTCATATTCATGCATCTCGATGTCGAGATGATCGATTAGAGGGTTTTTTCAATGCAATGACACTTCTAAAAAACCATGTTTGTGGTATTTGTATGACTTCAAATTTTGTACACACACTCTCTTCATCTCAATAATCAATCCCCAAAAAAAAAAAACATTCAATTTGAACCCTAGATATGGTCAAAATGAGTTTCCTCCAAAAACGAATCTAGACCATTCATTTTGTGAATTTCAATATCTTAGCCTTTATAAATTCAAAATCATTTTTTTCCTTTTTTCACATTATTCATCTAACTATAATAAAACCATCCAAAAAAATTGGAAGTGAAAAAATCCTTCTAAGGCTTAGATCTAAGCATCTCACCAAAATGAACGGCCTATATTAATTAGGCAAAAAAAATACTTTCTAGGTTGTGTTTTCAATTTATTTTCCTTTTTTGTGATTGTTCATTAGAAAAAAAAAAAAGAGTTTATTTCAAAATTTGAATCAAACAAATGGCCATAAGATGGTTTTTTAAGGTTGTTGCATCATATTACTATACAACGGGTTGCATGAAATCATTACCTATATATATATAGGGTGCAGTTGGCATACGGATGCGTCTGTAGCTGTAGAGGTAATGTGCACCTTCAAATTTTATCATGGTATATAATTTTAATGTAAAATGTTATTAGGATTATCTCAAAATCTATTTTTATATCTAATTATAAATTTTAAATTTAAAAAATGGTTAAAATCAAGTAGATCTATAAACATATGAAAATCTTGAAAATGTGGATGGTGTAGATAATTTGTTGTAAAATGCACTATTTCTGATACTTAAAAATTTATTTTTCATGGTCATACAATGATCAATCATCAACATTAAAACTACCTTTTCCGATGGATGTTTGAGGTGCATCTGTAGTTCTACATTATAAGGTTGCATCCTTATATAAACGTTTTCCATATATATATGCATATATATATGTATATATATATGTATATATGTATATACATATGTATATATATATATATATATGTATATACATATATATATGTATATATATATATACATATATATATGTATATATATATATATATATATACATATATATATATATATATATACATATATATATATATATATATATATATATATATATATATATATATATATATATATATATATATATATATATATATATATATATATATCCACTACATAGGCTAGATTCAACCATTCCGAGTAATGAGTCAGAAAATCTATTATGTCTAGTGTCACGTAGACATACCAGGATAGAATTATTAAGTTCTAAATGTGTTAAAGGTTTAACTGCAATTTGTATTAAACCTATATGGAGATATTTATAATTTTTTGTTTTATGGACTTGTAATATTTTATTAGATAATAATTGGAAATCCTCTTGGTTACTTGTAACAGATAGAGTCTATTCTACTGTTTTGATAGCATATCACATTTTAAGATCAAAAGTACCTTTTTTATAAACATCAGCTATTGGAACCTTTGGTATGTTCCAATTTTGAATTTGGGCTTCTATATCATTTATGATAATTTCTTCTTTATTTTTAATTCTTAGAGTACTACTAGTTGAACTAATTGCTTTATCTGATAGATTCTTAATAAATTTTTCCATTATTAGGTTGCGGTTGAGTGTTATCTGGACAGTCCTCTGTGACTACCTCTTATGTCTCTTTCGACCTCAGCGGCTCTCCTGGCCTTAACGGTCTTTAGACTGGGTGTTTGAGCGTCTCTAACCTCAATGCTCAGACCAACTTTCTCTAATGGATTAATTTAATAAGTTTCCTTAGATACAGTAACTAGTGACAACTATTAATTCTCTAAACAGGGTGTGGCTCTGATACCAATTTATTTTAATTGTTTTCTTAATTATTCTGTATCTCTTACAGATCCAAATATCTTAAATGTTTTAAGTCTAAACTTGAAAACTCAAGGATTTGATATGATGTTAGGTTCCCAAAATATAGCCATTGTCTATCGTATTTATTACAAAGTAATGAATACGTTATGTCCTAATGTACTTCAAGTAGACACACGAGGACATACTATATTTTTCCAAACCAATATAGAAAAATCTAATACCATCATACCAAAAACAATATCCTGGTCAGACATTATCTTACCAGAATCATGGCCTATTCATAATGAAAATCAACCATCCCAAACATCTATACAAAATATTCCAGATAAGATTATAGAACATACAGATGGAAATATTGAAATCCAATTTACTAATAATAGAACTACTATTCCTACTGCCACAGTAGATTCTATATCTTTTCCTCAATTTTCTCCCAAAATTGAACCTTCAAGACAATCTGTTACCACCTATACCCATAGTCCACATCTAAGGACTCCTTCATCCACAAGTAGTACTCCTCGAAGGCTACAAATTGATGGATTGAGAAGAACACCAGATAATATTATTATTTCACATTATAAACAGGCTCAATAAGAACCTGAAGAATCTGATTTCCTTCAAGTCTTACAACTTGAAGAACAATTCGATAATCAATATATCGAAAATGACTATTTATCTGTTGAAAATACAGATATAAGAGAATGGTATCTTGATATGTTTGAACCAAAATTAATATCTTTATTTCATAAAAAATATAACAAATTCCGGAAACAAGGAAACAAAAGTACTTGTTTCTTCACATGGTTAAAAGACATTTTACACCAATACTCTATTCCTATACCAGAATTTCATCTTCAAACACTTGAATCTCAATATACTGTATTCAATACAACAGAAGGAAAACTGATTACTTCAATCCATCCTCTGGAGAAAAGCCTCAAAATCAAGGGAGCACCATCAAAATCTCCCACAGAAACTGACAATGAGGACTAAGAATCAACCTCTCAAAACCAAATGGTCCTTTATGAAACTATAGCTACTCTATATAAATTAATTAATGCAAATATGTCCCGTATTGAATTACTTTCCCATATAATTGAACAAAACAATTATACAAACATTTATCTTCAAACTCTTGGAAAACAAACGGTTAGAATTGAGAATTTGTTAATTCCCACACGACAAAATGAACCAAAGAAAATTCTCTTTAAACCTCCTCCTGAAATAAATAAAGACAAATTATTTATAGGAGATGATAATAAAACTCTCATGGATCAGTTAATATCCAAATTATCCAAATTAGAACTCAAAGAACCCAAGAGAACAATTATTGAAACAAGCCATGGAGCTAATTCAGAAGACAAAGGAAAAGTTAGAATTCTCGTCCATGAACGTAATAAGGCTCTTCAAGAAGAAGACCCTGAACCTCCAATTAAAAATACTCTGTCAAATATGCAAAAGGCATTCACAGAACATAATATTTCTTCAAACAATATTTATCGAATAAATTATAGCAAAAATTGGCAGCCAATAAATGCTAAACCATATTATAAGAGACCAATTCCTATTGATATACAATTAGAAGAAGATCTAGTTAGCCATACATCAACTTATACTGGTAGGACCATCAGTAATTGGAGTATTGATGGAATTTCAGATCACTAAATATTAGATACTATGCGACATATGACAATGTATGCATCAGCATGTAAAATGGCTGGCAGCCATGACCAGGAAATAGCAAAAACCATCGTATCTGGATTTACTGGTTGTCTTAGAGGATGGTGGGACTTCCACCTCAATGATCAAACAAAACAACAAATTCTAACAAATACTCAAAATTGGACAGCTAAGAATGAACATAACCAAGATGTCCTATACATTGAAAGTGATGTTGTTAATACTTTAATATATACCATCGCCCTACATTTTATAGGTAATACTGTTATCTTAGCAGCAAGATCTGCTGATCTTTTATCAAACCTTAGATGTCCTACAATATCCCATTATAAATGGTATAAAGACGTTTTCTTTTCTCGTTTACTTATACGAGAAGATAGTCATTTAGATCATTGGAAAGAAAAATTTGTAGCCGGCTTACCCTTTTTATTTACTGAAAAAATGAAAGAACGATTGAAAGGTAAGCATGGTGGTACAATCATCTATTCCCAATACACCATAGGAGAATTATCGACAGAAATATGTACGGAAGGATTAGCCCTATGCACAGATATGAAATTAAATAAACAAATCGATAAACAAAATATAAGTGGTAAAAAGGAATTAGGAGATTTCTGTGAACAGTTTGATTATCACATTGATAAAAATAAACCCCATGATTTACATAAATTCCACAAACGTAAACTTAAATTTAAATCTAAACAAAAGCAAGATAAACCTCCAAATGTTTCCAAAAAGAAAAAGAAATTTACAAAAAGATTTACTTCTAATATATCATCCCAAAAAAAGGATAAAAAATTACCTGTCTGTTATAAATGTGGAAAAGTTGGCCATTACAAAAGCCAATGTAAAGTCAAAAAGAAGATTGCTGCTGTAATCTTAGATGAACAAATAAGAAATAAAATATATGATATTATCCAAATCTACGATTCTCCGTCTAGTTCAGATTCAGATACTACTTGATCCAGTAGTAATACATCTTTTCTTGGTAATATCCATGATGAAGACCTTTATTGGTCAAATACATCTAATAGTTCCGAAAATGATGATAACATATGTAAATGCCCTATTCCTACTTCTAATATTCATACTTTGACAAAAGAAGATAATCTCATATTAGATTTAATAGAGAAAATTTCTGACCCTGATGAAAAACGAGAAGTAATTACCCAATTTATCAATCTTGCTAAAACAAAATCAAAACCTATTCCATTAATCAAACCTTCAGATGAATATATATTCTCTCATATCATGAAACGTATAAGTCAGCATGAAGCCTATAAAAAAGAACCAACCATTGCTGATCTTAAGCAAGAAGTAAATATTGTAAAAACAGAAGTTGCTCAATTAAAAAATCGAATACAAATTCTAGAACTCCAAAATGAAACTCTAGGAATAGATACTGATACAGATTCTATTGAATTTGATCACCTCATCAGAACATCTCATCCACAACATAGAGAAACATCAACAAGTAAATCTGTAAATGTTTTGAATAAAGTCATTACACAAAAATGGTTTATCTTAGTAATAATAGTCATAAGTGATGAATATGAATTTCAATCTTTAGCATTAGTAGATTCAGGGGCAGATCTCAACTGCCTAAATGAAGGACTAGTTCCTACAAAATATTTTGATAAAACAACCCAAATCCTGAATACTGCTGATGGAAGCAGATTATTTATCAAATACAAACTTTCAATTGCAAAAATCTGTAATGAAGGCCATTGCTTCCCAACTACTTTCATAATGGTCAAAGGACTCAGCCAAGCTGTAATCCTTGGAGTATATTTTCTCACACTTTTATATCCAATGAAAATTACTCAATCAGGAATTGAAACAAGTGTTGATGACACTCACATTAAATTCGATTTTCTTGACAAACCAAAAATCAAAGAAATCAATACAGTAAAAAATCATATTAAACAAAAAGAAAATTTTATAGGATCATTACAACTTGAAATCAAACATAAAGTTGTTACTGAAAAACTACAAACTAAAGATATAATACATAAAATACAACAACTAAAAAGTATTATTGAACAAGAAATATGTCATGAATTACCAACTGCTTTCTGGAACAGAAAACATCATATTGTTGGATTACCATATGAGCCCGATTTTAATGAAACAAAAATCCCAACAAAAGCTCGACCTATTCAAATGAATACTGAATTATTTCGAACATGTCATATGGAAATCAAAGATCGCCTTCAAAAGAAACTTATCCGTCCAAGCCTATCTTCATGGAGCTGCTCTGCCTTTTATGTTAATAAAAATGCTGAGCAAGAATGAGGAGTATCACGATTAGTCATCAATTATAAACCTCTCAATAAGGTCTTACAATGGATAAGATATCATATTCCTAACAAAAAATATTTATTGGATCAATTAGTACATGCTGTTATCTTTTCAAAATCAGGATTCTGGCAGATTCAGATAAAGGAAATAGACAAATACAAAACTGCTTTTAATGTTCTATTCGGACAATATGAATGGAATGTAATGCCTTTTGGTCTTAAAAATGCTCCATCTGAATTTCAGAAAATTATGAATGATGTCTTCAATCCTTATTATAAATTTATGATTGTATACATAGATGATGTACCAGTTTATTCTGATTATTTAGATCAACATTTCAAACATGTTCATACTTTTATCAATACTATCAAACATGCTGGTTTAGTTGTTTCTGCTAAAAAACTTAATTTGTTCCAAACCAAAATTCGATTTTTAAGACATAATATTAATCAAGGTACAATTATCCCCATTGATAGATCAATTTTATTTGTTGATAAATTTCCTGATAAAATTCTAGACAAAACTGAATTACAACGATTTCTAGGATGTCTTAATTACATTAGTAATTTCTATCAAAATCTTGCCATAGAAGCCAAACCTTTATATGATAGGTTAAAAAAGAATCCTCCACCATGGACTGAGTTCCATACTTTGGCTGTTCAACGGCTTAAGCAAAAAGCCAAAGAATTACCTTGCTTAACACTTCCCAATCCTACTGCATTTAAAATCATTGAATGCGATGCCTCTGACTTAGGTCTCGGCGGTATACTAAAACAAAGGTGTGATTCTACTGAGCAATTAATTCGCTTTACTTCTAAAGCATGGAATCCTACACAAAAGAATTATTCTACTATTAAAAAAGAATTACTTACCATTATACACTGTGTTACTAAGTTTCAAAGTGATATTTTGAATCAACATTTCTTGATACGTACTGATTATAAAGCTGCTAAAGACATTATGCAAAAGGATGTTCAAAATCTTGTTTCAAAACAGATATTTACCCATTGACAAACCATATTATCTGCTTTTGATTTTTATATTGAACATCTTCCCGGCTCTTCTAATTCCTTGCCTGACTTTCTTACCCATGAATTTTTGTAGGGGGGCCGTACATTACCACCACTACCTGAAGAAGACACTATTCCCTACGGTTTACCATACAATTATTCTTTCAAAATACTCATACAAATATGAATACATCTCAAAATCATAATCATAACAAACAACGAATGGACTTAGTACCTTATCCCATACCTGGGCCTCTTATGCCCAGCGCTTCTTTACCACTTACACCCATGTCACCTATGAGATCAACAAATGTGCCTGAACATTTTATCCAAACTCCTCCTCAAAGTACAACTCCTAGTCCGGCATTCACTCCAGCCGCATACCCAAATAGACAAACTCCCTCTGCTTCTAAATCAGTATATGTTGAAACCGCATTTCTGTCTGATATACCCATATGCGACAAGCATATCAATATTGACCCAAATAAATTAGCCCCCTTATATCTCACTAATCACTTGAACGCTACCAATGGAGCCAAGACTCGTGAATGGTACGAGGCTGTACTCATGGAAACTGGTTCAATATCCATCGTACATTTCTATCATGGTAATACTAAACTATATGCATATTCTAAGTTACAAATTAAAAAACTATTATCTTATGAAGATTGGGGTAATAACCCTATGCAAGGCAAAAAGTTAACCAATCCTAAATTCCAATACAAATATTATAAGTATGCTGAGTATATTGAGGCCTGGCATAAGGTCTTCGCATATCAAAATCCAAATAATACTCATTCTTGATATGTCCAGTTTAAATTCCCTATCTTGGAACGGTGCCCTAGCTGGTTCCGACATTGGTTCCTGATATGGGGATCACATACTCAAATATTACCAGATGAATTTCAAGCCTTTCAAGAAAAATTTGCCATTCATAATACATGTACTCCCCATGATGATTATCACTTATACTTTATGGCTATCTATCAAATCCCATGGATTCTAAAATGGGATTACACTCTTTTTTAAAATAATACCAATAATTTTGAATATGTCCCTCGCCTTGGTAAAACCATCAAAATCAAATGGTGGGATATTTACAATACTAAACCCTCTTCTTTGACACTCAAACGTATGCCTCCTCAAGTTGACATAATTCAAACCCAGGAAAATAATACTGTCAGCCTTCCCACATTTTCTGCATATCTTAAAAAAATGAGACTATCCCATCCAAATGCCACTCTTGAAGAACTCGAAGAAAATCTATTGCAGATCTTTGCCTCTTCAAATCCAGGACCGACTACATCAGAAGAAACAGTGCAATCAGGAAACCCTCTTCTCGAAGATTTTAGTCAAGATCCAAACGCATAACCCGACCCGATAGGCCCAAGTCGACAACGCCCATATCGGCATCCCTATAAAAGAACGATTCATTTTTCCCTCGATATGACTTCACCCAGCAAATGGTTCCCTTTGTCCCCTTCGCTCCAAAAGAAGATGCCACTCAACAGTCTAAAGCAGCCGAGACAAGACCCTTGCACGGTAATATCCCGATGTGACTAATTTGGAGTCACATCAGACCTCTTTTCCTGCCCACGTGTCTTCCACATGACCTCTTTTCCCTTCGCATGTACGCCACCGCCACCACAGTAAGATGCCCTGTCACCCTCACTGACGCACAACCGTCCACGTGTCCTCTCACTGACGCACAACCTTCACCAAACGCCAGCCATGTGTCTTGGATACGCAAGATCTACCCAACTAAAATGTCTAGCTTTTATCTTAAAAACGTAAAGAGAGCAGAGTTATAAATTATTAATTGTTGTAAAATCGGAACATATTACAAGAAAACACATATGAGAATTAAAGCAGAAATCCAAGATATATCAAGAATAATCCAAGACGTATGAGTGAGATTGTGAAGTTTAAAAGTAAATACAAATTTCAACTGCATCATATATTAGGAAAGAAACAGTCTAACTTGATGTTTGCATATACATAAACTGGCAAAGTATTTCCACTCGGAAGGATAGTAAGAAGGTAGAGAGGAAATATTACAGTCACACATTTATGAAAGTATAAAGAGGTTACCGACTATGATGTACAGACGGTTGAAGAGAATAAACCTACTATCTACAGAAAATAGAAAAGCAAAGGAGAAGAGGAGAGAAGAGAGATGAGAAAGTAATATGAGACATTATGCTTGCTATTGATGCTTCCTGAGTAGTCCCTGCGAAGCCTGTTCTTTCCAGAGGTGAGAAGGAGTATTTATAGGCAAAAGGAGAGGCTCAGTGCCTTCGTTTTGAAGGAAAAGATGTGGCTGAGGAAAGTGCTGTATCGAAGACGGTAGCTGAGGTGAGACACTTGGCTGGGAGAGATGTCGTGGTGTAGAGGGTAACTCGAAGTGGGACACGTGGCTGGCGTTTGGTGAAGGTTGTGCGTCGGTGAGGGGACACATGGACGGTTGTGCGTCGGTGAGGGTGACAAGGCATCTTACTGTGGTGGCGGTGGTGTATGTGCGAAGGGAAAAGAGGTCATGTGGAAGACACGTGGGCAGGAAAAGAGGTCTGATGTGACTCCAAATTAGTCACATCAGGATATTACTGTGCAAGGGTCTTGTCTCGGCCGCTTTAGAATGTGCAGTGGCATCTTCTTTTGGAGCGAAGGGGACAAAGGGAACCATTTGCTGGGTGAAATCATATCGAGGGAAAAGGGAATCTGTCTTTTATAGGGATGTCGATATGGTCGTTGTCGACTTGGGCCTATCGGGTCGGGTTATGCGTTTGGATCTTGACTAAAATCTTGGAGAAGAGGGTTTCCTGATTACACTGTTTCTTCTGATGTAATTGGTCCTGGATTTGAAGAGGCAAAGATCTGCAATAGATCTTCTTTGAGTTCTTCGAGAGTGGCATTTGGATGGGATAGTCTCATTTTTTTAAGATATGCAAGAAATGTGGGAAGGCTGACAGTATTATTTTCCTGGGTTTGAATTATGTCAACTTGAGGAGGCATACGTTTGAGTGTCAAAGAAGAGGGTTTAGTACTGTAAATATCTCACCATTTGATTTTGATGGTTTTACCAAGGCGAGGGACATATTCAAAATTATTGGTATTATTTTCAGAAAGAGTGTAATCCCATTTTAGAATCCATGGGATTTGATAGATGGCCATAAAGTATAGGTGATAATCATCATGGGGAGTACATTTATTATGAATGGCAAATTTTTCTTGAAAGGCTTGAAATTCATCTGGTAATATTTGAGTATGTGATCCCCATATCAGGAACCAATGTCGGAACCAGCTAGGGAACCGTTCCAAGATAGGGAATTTAAACTGGACATATCAAGAATGAGTATTATTTGGATTTTGATAAGCAAAGACCTTATGCTAAGCCTCAATATACTTAGCATACTTATAGTATTTGTATTGGAATTCAGGATTGGCTAACTTTTTGACTTGCATAGGGTTATTACCCCAATCTTCATAAGATAATAGTTTTTTAATTTGTAACTTAGAATATGCATATAGTTTAGTATCACCTTGATAGAAATGTACGATGGATACTAAACCAGTTTCCATGAGTACAGCCTCGTACCATTCACGAGTCTTGGCTCCATTGGTAGAGTTCAAGTGATTAGTGAGATATAAGGGGGCTAATTTGTTTGATATGCTTGTCGCATATGGGTATATCAGCTAGAAAAGCGGTTTCAACATATACTGACTTAGAAGCAGAGGGAGTTTGTCTATTTGGCTATGCGGCTGAAGTGAATGTCGGACTAGGAGTTGGACTTTGAGGAGGAGTTTGGATAAAAAGTTCAGGCACATTTGTTGATCTCATAGGTGACATGGGTGTAAGTGGTAAAGAAGCGCTGGGCATAAGAGGCCCAGGTATGGGATAAGGTACTAAGTCCATTCGTTGCTTGATATGATTAGGACTTTGAGATGTATTCATATTTGTATGAGTATTTTGAAAGAATATCTATATATATATATATATATATATATATATATATATATATATATATATAGAGAGAGAGAGAGAGAGAGAGAGAACAATTGTTTCAGGTGGGTTAGACTGCATTTGTACAATATGCGGTCCAAAGTTATAAAGTTGGTCCATCTAAAATCAATCGTAACTAACGGTCCAAATGTTTTCTTAATATAATTATTATTTTGAGTTTTCAATTTTTTTTTTTTTCATTATCTCCGTGTTAAGATTATATATTCTCCTACAATTAGGATCAAATTGTATTTAAAAAATAAATTAATTGTCAAGCCCGCATTGGTACATGTGCTGGCCTGATATATATATATATATATATATATAGGAAGATGCTAGGGTGAGCCTATGGGCTCATGGAGCAGTGTAAGCCCAATAGCCCGGATTGAATATGGGTCGATCTGACGATCAAGACTGTATATCGGCAATATAATTTTAATATTTTTTATATAAATCCAAATAGCATGAAAATTTGAGAATCAAATCTTCCCATCAAGGCGCACATAATAAAAATATTAAAAAACTAATTCACATAAAATACCAAAATACCCCCAAAACTTTTTAGGGGTATTTTGGTCAGTTTAATTTATATGAATTATTTTTTTGATATTTTTATTAGATTCAATTATTCTTTAAGAATAGACCCTCCAAATTTCACGTAATTTGGATTTATTGAAAAAAATTAAAATTGAATTACGAAATACAATTGTGATCATTGAATCGATCTAGATTCAATCTGGGCTGTTAAGCTTACACTGTTCCATGAGCTCATGGGCTGAAAGGAGCTTTTCCCATATATATATATATATATATATATATATATATATATATATATATATATATATATATATATATATATATATATATATATATATATATATATATACATATATGTATATATATATATGTATATATATATGGGAAAAGTTTATATTGAGTGGAGGCTCTAAATCAAATTTGAACCTACCTCAAAAAGTTCACTAGAAGAGGTTGTTTTGATGCCCAAATATCTTCAAATTGATCATCTCGACATCAAGATGCATGATCATGAGAAAAAAAATGGATTTCAAGTTTTGAAAGTAGTGTATTTTGTAACGCATTTTTAGACCGTCAATCTTCAAGATTTTCAAGTTTTCATAGATCTGTTGATCTACACTATTTTTGAAGCTTTGAAATTTATAAATAAATATAAAAATATATTTTAAGGCTATCACAAATATTTCCAACAGTAAAACCACATTTCTCAACACCATTTGAAGGTAGGCTTTGATTTGATTGTTTAGAGCCTAGGCTCTATACAAACCGCACCCAACATAAATAGGAATGAAAAAATTAATTATTTATCTATTAAGTTATTATCTATTTTCAAAAAAAATTAAGATCACAAAGTGGTCATATTTCAGATCTCAAGGATCTAAAATTAAACATTCTTTGAGTCTAGTTATTTTTTTTATTTTAGAAATTAAAAATCCAAAATTTATGTAAAAAACAACGTGGTCATATTTTGCATCTTGAGGATCTAATCCAAAGTTCCGAAATTTATGTAAAAGATTTGGATCTTTAAAAATCCAAAACAAAAATGTTGTATAATATTGTATAGAATTGAGAAAGTTGTTGCGTCATCCACTCTCAATATTTCATGAGATTTGATCCTATAGGACTCTCTCCCACCCATGTGTTGGACCCTAAAGGATCACCATTAAATTTGGTTCGGATCTATAGAAAAGTCAAATCCCACACCCATGTGACAACTTTTCTAGAGATCCGTGCCAACTTTAATGGTGATCCTTTGGGGTCCTACATATATGTGTGGGGGAGGGTCCTATAGGATCGTTATTCATATTTCATATATTCAAAATCTGAAACTTTGGATTTTCAATCTGAAACTAGGAAAAACCTAAATTTCAAATTTCTTGATTTTGAATTCCAAAAAACATAAATTAATTAAGAGTATGTATAATTTCAAATTTTGTATATCCCAAATATTGGCAATTTAGTTATTTTAAAATTTGCAAAAACAAGTACGCATGCTATAACATATTAAATAATATAAATTATACAGGATAAGCGGGTAATATTATCTTTTTAAAATCTTTATATATGGTGCCACCTTTATATAAAGCATATATGACCCTTCATCTCGCCATCCGATTTGGGTAAACGATCGGTATGGCTTGAGTTACTATCACAAGTTGGCTTTTGAGCATGAGACCTTGATCCATTAGGTCATAGTATTCATTTTTTTATTGTATAAATTATTTTGCAACTTAATTTGGGGTATGCACACATATAATAGGGGCATGTGTGATAACAATAACAAAAAAGAAGTTCTAACAATGGAAAAGAATACCTTTGAAAGTTGTAGGGGCTTTTATTTATGGGATTGTTTACAAAGAGACTATTTATCTTTTGTACATGGAAGTCACAATCATTCTTGTCCTTAAAATTTCAAAATATGTGGTTTTAAGAGTGTCATTCAATGGACATAAGTTCCCAAAAAAAAAAAAACGATTGTCTACAGACTATTTAGTTTTTGTACATAGATAACAAAATCATTCCTACTAAAAAATATCAAATTGGATGGCTTGATGTGAGTCACGAAGTCCGATGAACGCATTTCTACATTTGTATCCCCCTAGGTACAAAGAATCCAGTATAAAGATGGACACATACGAGTAGTCCATTCAAACCAATAGTTGAAATTAAAGGTCCGCGTAAAATTACTTTTTTTAGTTTTTAAAATTTATTTATTTTTTCAAATTCTTGATCTGTATGCTAGAAATTATATAGCTTTAAAAATTGGGTCCAAAATTCCATCTAAATATAGATTTTTAAGAGGGGACTCATTTCTACATTGACTTGCAGAAACCATCTCAAAAATAAAAAATAAAAAATAAAAAAATAAATTATCCTTTGAAAGGGAACTCCCCCATGGGAAACTAGCTATTTCCTATTTCGCACAAAACTAGCTCCCCCATGGGAAACTAGCTATTTCCTATTTCGCTCAAAAGAAAAGAACGCCGCGATTGCTCCTCCAAATATGACATTTAAAAAGTTCGAGTGCAAAACACGAAGTAATAAGGCCAGCACTAAAGAAAAATCCCGATTTCTACCCCCACAAAAGCCCAAATGGTACCTATTTTTTTTCTTTTTTTTATTGTTTTTCGACGAAATGAATGTCGCATCATTTTAAAATTGGGATAGTATTATACCATGAGACAATTTATTTTTTATATAACGTGATCACAGTTCTTTACAACTATTTGATGCAAAATTTGATAGCTTGGATGTATCATAAAATTCGAATTTTTTTTTTGAAGTTTTAGCTTGTTCAATAGAATTATTGCAACCACCCAATTTTGTATCCAATGGTCAATATTGACCACCATGTATAAAAGGTAAATGATCTCATTATATACTTTCTTTTTAAAATTTTGAAGTGCAAAACTAGGTTATATAAAATGAACCAAAACTACATCTTAGGGCTGGCAATGGGCCGCATAGCTCAGCCTAGCCAGGTTGCACAACCCTAAGAAACTAGAGCCTGGGCCACAAATGGGGCTTGAGGCTGGGCCGCCATGGTCCTAGGGCCGCTCCCTTTCAATTCGTCCTGCTCTTTTTTGTTGTTTTATTTTATTTTTTCCTTCTTGGGTTGTATTTGGCTCGGTCCGGCCTTGGGCTAAGGCCTCTTCAGCCCAATCAAGCCCAAGCCAGGCTTGGGCTAGCCTTGTAGGAACTAGAGGCAAGGCTAGCTTAGCCCAAGCCTGGTTTGTTTCCAGCCTTAGCGCACTTTAACCCCTTTTTGGCCATTTGTGGCTGAAGGACATATCGGAAGGAGAGGGCGGGCTCAACGGAAAGCCCAGCCTTAGGGAAGCATAACAAGCACTAGCTTGGCCTAAAATGCCAAGGAATTCACCGGATTTTAGTGCCAAAAGCCAGCATCAATAGTGTCATCGCCGCCCTTTGTTCTTCATATCCGTTTCCAAAATAATCTCTGGCCCCCAAAAAATTCCTTTAAGTAAGAGTCCTTCATCAATGGTCGTAAATAACTGATTTTTTCCATCTTTTCGACGTAGGTTATATAGGAGCAAGTCAGAAAGATTAAGAAATAGAACTATCCGATTTGATTCGTTCTCAATAGCCATGAGATGATTATCTTAGGGTGATCTTTTAGCCGACAAATGCTCCTATTACAGAATAGTCACCGAAAGATGAGAACCAACTATGTAGCATCTATATCGATAATTCAAGTACTATATATGTCCATTAGAAGTATCCTTCGTAGGATGTAGAAACTACCTATAATAACAAGCTTTAAAAATGGATCTGTTTATTATAAAGAGAATAATTATTTCTTACTGTGCTTCACCTTTATTTTTATGTGAAATCACAATCAACTTTTCTTTTGGTAAAAACTATGTCTTGGCCTGTGTGGGATAGGTTTCTCTTCTGCATTATTAGGAATTGTATTTCTAAGGCTAACAGTAGGCCGGGCCGAGCATGCCGTAGCCCGAACAAGCTTGGGCTGGAGAGGCTCTGGCCCATGCCCAACCCTAGCCTTGCTGGGGTGGGTCGTCCCTATCATGCGCCTAGGCCAGGTTTGGCCCTCCAGCTGATGTGGCCCTCATGCGACACATGGCACTATCCTAGGGTTGGCCCTTGGGTCATGGTGACCGAGCCCTTGGGCCACATATGTGACTAGGCCCTAATTTTTTAAGGCCAGACTGACCAGGCCGAGCCACCTGGCCCAATGCCAACCCTACGTGTTGGGGTTTCCACCTCCTTGGAACAGCCAATTTTAAGCACATTACACTTCTAAGGCATATTCTTTATTTAATTTAAGCTATGGTACTCTTTAGTAATTCTATTTTGGTAACTATCAGCACTCTGGTAATTATGCGGTCTTTTCTTCTCTTATTGCGAGAGTGAGAGGTCCAATAAGTAAACGTAATGAAATCTCGCCGCTTTTTAATGAGAGCATTTGCTTTTGGTAACCTTTAATTGCTTTCTCTTATGTATCGGTTTATTATGAAATACCTGTCTTTAATTTTTTAATTTCTATCACCCCTATATTTGATACCGCTAGTCTCTCTTCTAAAAATAAGTCATTAGAGAGATCGCACATTATAAGACCTTTTGTTTCTTGTACAAAAAGGTCATAACCATGGGTGTGGTTTGCATAGGGTTAGAACATTGAACAATCAAATTAAGGTATACCTCCAAAATTTGTCATGAGATTCAATTTTGATATCGAAAGTTTTAGGGAAGTTAGAGAATCTAATGTTTATCTCTGATTATAAATTTTTAAACTTAAAAAATGGTTCAAATCAAGCAGATCTATAAACACAAGAAAATCTTGAAAATGGACGGTCGAGATTATGTATTGCAAGATGTATTATTTTTAAGACTTGAAATCTCTTTTCTCCATACTTATACATCTCAATGTCAGGTTCTAGAGATTACATTCCCCAAATTTGGAGCCCCAAATATACTCAAAGAGCAAACTCACAAAGAAGTAGCAAATGTTTTAGTGTGAGGCTCAAAAAAATCAAATTAAAGCGCACCTCAAAAATTCATTAAAAAAGATTGTTTCGATGCTGAAAAACCCTCAATTCGATCATCTCAACCTCAAGATGTATGAACATGAGAAAAAAAAATTTTACACTATTAAAAACAGTGCATCTTCTAGTGTATTATTTAGACCGTCAATTTTCAAGATTTTCAAGAGTTCATAGATATGCTTGATCTATGTTATTTATTCACTTTAAATTTTATTATTAGAGATAAAACTAAATTTTCAAGCCATCATAATAATTTCAAATATTAAAAAAATATATTTCCGCACTATTTAAAGATGCGCCCTATGATTTCAAATATTAAAACAATATATTTCAGCACTATTTAAAGGTGCGGCCTATTTTAATTGTCTAGGGCCTCGGCCTTGTACAAACCACACCCTTTCATATTTGTTCGCATTTCATTGTCATTTATCATGAAAAGAATATGCCTTAATGCTCAGAAGATGACGTGACCATAATGCCCTACATTAGTCTACTGCTTAATGCGGTTGGCTAAATGTTATTTCAGCTTAATGCGGTTGGATAAGTGTTATTTCAGGAAATTAAATGCAAATTATGTTGAGAGGAGACATCCGTGAACCACCGCCCTTTTCACGGGTTATCCCTGCCCATTTTAATTACCAATAATTGGTAAAATGTTCAATGATTATCGAAACTTAACCATGAAATTGGCTGGAGCAACAAAAACTGGGTAAATCAGTAAAGCACAATTAAGATGTTACAAAATCACGTGGTGGTCCAGAGAGTCCATTAAACTTATGGGGAGGTTTCTATACTTCCCCTCCACCATAAAAGATCTATGTTTTCCTTACCATCTAGCCGTAAAATATTGATCAAGAGAACCACTCACCTTTTGATCTTAGATCCGACATCTCAAAGTATTTTATTTTTAATTTTTTATACAAAGTGTATGAATATGAAATTCTGTACGTGTCATCTTTTCATTGGAACGCACTTATAAAAAATATTAAAAATAATTTTCGGTAAAGTATAATAACTAAAATACCCGTTGAAGCTTTTAAGGATATTTTGATCATTTTATTTCATTGGAAATATTGTTTTTATATTTTTCGTTACTGCGAGTTTAATAGAGGATTAGATATACAAAATTTAGTGTCAAAATAATTTATAGAAAAAAATTAAAAATAAAATAGTGGAGAGACGTGACATTGTGATTGGGACAATCTTAGCCCTCAATTCAGAATGGACAGTTGGATAAGGGGAAGTATATAAATTTTATGTTATAGGGGAAGCAATGAAAGCTTGTCCTAAACTCATGCCAGTACGTTTTAGCAGTGGCCAGCACTTTTTTTTTTTTTTTTTGTTAATTTTCTTTATTTTTCTTCATTTATTTTTTGGCCCAACTTATCCCAGCCCAATACTTTGGGTAGGGTTGTTAATGAACCGGTCCGGGCCACCATAGAATCACTTCTTATCAGGCCAGCCCGGAAAAAGCCTGAGTACTTTGCCCAACGGGCCAACTTGAGTCATAAGCCCGTATGCATCTCGGGCCGGCCCAATAAGGCCAGGGCCAGTTAGAATGTCTCTCTTTTTTTTTTAATCTTCACTCTTCAAGCATTTCTTTTTTTTTTTTAGTAGTAGGCAAAAAAATAAATAAAATAGATACTTGCTAAAATATTTTTTGAAAAAATTAAACTCATTCTCTCTCTAGAAACCAAATTTATCTTTGTCTCTCTCTTGAAACCCAATGTCTCTTATCTCTCTAAAAACCCATTTTTTCTTTAGAAATCCAATCTCTCTCTCTAAAACGAATTTTATATCTGTAAAAACCCAATATTTCTCTCTCTCTCTCTCTCTCTCTCTCTCTCCAGAAAACCAATATCTATCGGGTAATGATTTCATGCAATCGTTGTATAGTAATATGATGCAACAATTTTAAAAAACTATCTTATGCCCATTTGTTTGATCCAAATTTTAAAATATACAGTCTTTTTATTCTAATAAATAATCACAAAAAAAGAGAAACTTGGAAACACAACTTAAAAAGTATTTTTTTAGCCCAATTAACATAGGCCGTTCATTTTGGTGACATGCTTAGATCCAAGCCTTAGAAGCATTTTTTCGTTTCCAAATGTTTGGATGGCTTTATTATCATTAGATGAATAATGTTAAAGAAGAAAAAATGATTTTGAGTTCATAAATGCAAAGATATTGAAATTCATAAAATAAATGGTCAAGATTTGTTTTTGGAGGGGCTCATTTTGACCATATCTAGAGTTCAAATTGAACTTTTATTTTTTGAGGATTGATTATTGAGATGAAGAGAGTGTGTGTGCAAAAGTTGGGGTCATATAAATACTACAAACATGGTTTTCTAGAAGTGCCATTACATTATACTATGATACAACTGTTGCATTCGATCATTACTCATATCAATTTCTCTCTAAAAACCCAATCTATCTCTAAAACCCAATATCTCTCTCTACATATAAAAATCCAATATCTCATTTTCTCCTTAAAAACCCAATGTCTCTCTAAAAATCGAATATCTTTCTTTCTCTAAAACACAATCTCTATTTCTACCTCTAAAAACCCATTTTCTCTCTCTAGAAACCCACCCAATCTCTCTTTTTCTCTCTAAAACTCATTCTCCCTCTAGAAACCTCTGTCTAAAAACCCACAAAAAGTTTCTAAAATATATTTTAGCATATTTTTTTTTTTTTTTTTTTGGGGCTTACTACAAATAAGAAAAACTTGAAGAGTGAGATATCATTATTAGTAATAATAATAATAATAATAATAATAATAATAATAATAATAATAATAATAATAATAATATGCTTCTTAATTGGCCGGGCCGGGTCAGGCCCAGCCAAAGCCCGACAAAAGTCCTTAATGGGCTTCGGGCGGTCCAGGCATGAACAACGAATTTCATGGTCAGACAGGGCAGGCTTTTCGTGTATATTTTCGGGCTGGGCCTGAGCATTTCTTGAGCCTTACCGGGCTTCCGGGATGGCCCGTTGGCAGCCCTAACTATGGGGATAAGGGTCTGGCCAGGGCCAATGCTAGCCTGTTGCCACCCTTGTCGATAAACATAACAAAATGGTTTCACTTTATTATTGGGTTAATTATCAGTTCCAAAATACCAGTGAGTTTCTTCCAGTATAGGAAAAGTTGGCCGGTTTAAATTCTAACCGCCTGGTTTCCGGTTTCGACTAGGTTTTGTGAACTGGCTGGGTATTTAAAAAAAATTCAAAAAAGATTATTTAAAATCTCAAAAAATAAAAGGTTATTGTTTGTAATTCATTTTGTTAATGTTTATCATTTTCGCAAAGATTGGAAATTATTTTGGCCATTAAAATTTAGTTTTACATTTTTGTATCTTTTTTAGAAAATTTTAAAAATACCTTTGTGTACGAATAGATTTTTTAAAATCCATTTTTTTTACTAATGTTCAGCTCATTTTGATGTGCTTTATTTAGTCATGCTTTAAATATACTTTTCACATTTTATTAGATTTTATGTTTGTATTTTTTTTCACCCTTTTTTGACTGCCCGGTTAGGTCAGTTGGACCGGCCAGTTTATTGGTTAGTACTTAGTAACCGCTTCTGGCTCATGTCCGACTAACAATTCCGATTCGATTTTTCTTAAACTGGTTTTGACATAAATTTTTATTTCATTTATGGACATGATTTGTTGCAAGTCTCCATCAATGATTATTGTTTTATATATTCACGGACATTTGAGCAACACCAATCCTTATCAAAGCATTAAACTTGCGTTTCGATTTTGGACAATTGTGATAGTAATGCAATTTGGCGGTATACCAATTAAGGGCTTTTTTTATTGATTGTAATTTCGGGCCCAAGGGCGATTAAGTCTATATTACAATTGGGGCTCTTAGTTGAAAAAAAAGCTCTTTGTTAATTCGTCTTTTCTTCTTTTTATCCATCAACACCTCCACTATTACCACCACCACAATCTTGTTGCCATTGCCACCACCACTAATTTTCATGAATTGCAATCTAAATCAAAACAATCAGAAACCCTAGATAGCAAACATGACTCACCAAATTACACTACAGTTATTAGTCTATCGTAATATAAACGGTGTGGTTCGTATAAGGCTCAGGCCTTGGGTGTGGTTTGTCTAAGGCTCAGGCCTTAAACAATCAAAGCAAGAAGCGCCTTCAAATAATGTCAAAAGATGTTCTAGTTGAAAATTTTTATGATGGCCTAAAAATTTATTTTCATTTCCAATTATAAAATTTAAAGTTTCAAAAATAGTGTAGATCAAACAGATCTACACATTCGAAAATTTTAAAAACTGACGGTCCAAAAAATGCATTACAAGATGCCCTATTTCTAAGATTTAAAATTCATTTTTTTTCACGTCCATACATCTTAAGGTTGAAAAGATCGATTTGAAGATTTTTTGGCATTGAAACAAAAATCTTTTAATGAATTTTGGAGGTGTGCATTTATTTGATGCTTTAAAGCCGCACCCTCATATAAAAGTTTTCCTAATCTAAAATAAAACTTGAAACAACATATCATGCACGCAAATATGAATTTTTTTTTTTTTGAGTAAGTGGTGTTAGTGGTGAGAATGGACATCACACCATGATGACTAAGGTGTGGGGGTGCTACCACCACAACCCCAGCTCCTTCGAATGCAATTTGAAATTTGACATTGAAAAGGACCTGAAGGTTTCCAAGGGTTGTATGTGTGTAACGCCCAACACACCACTGTTTTAGAAATCTCAAATCATCCGATTAGCTTAGAACCTATGGGTTATCGGTCTAAATCAAAGTTCCCCTCTATCCATTGGTTCCCGCCAGTTGTTTAGAACCCGGATCGGTGTGATGGATCGTTCGTCCACACATCTGTGTCTGATTGTTGGATTAAAAATCTAGATCAGGTCTAGTTCGGTTTGAATTGGTGATTTTGAAAAATATTTAAAATTAGGGATTATAAGGAGATGATTTAGAGAGGACTTAATAAAACATCGGAAAAGCTTAAAAAAAGGGGACAGAAAAGGGTTGGGGTTGTTCTTTCAGGAGAGCTCAGTTGGTGTAGTTGTGATGTGGTTTAGGTAGAAATTGGGCTAGGACCCATACCATCCTAAATCAGATTAGTCCGGACCGATTCCATCCGGATCGATGACTCCAATTGGAATTTGAAAAGCTCTTGGCTTTAAACCATTATTTTTGACCTTCCCTGTACACAAAGAAGAAAAAAGTTTATGTAAGGATGCTACCTTACAATGTAGAACTACAAATGCCGTTAAAAAATCCATCGGAAAAGTTTTAATGTTGAAAAACCTTTTGATTGATCATATCGACATCGAGATGTATGACTACGAAAAATAAAAAGATTTTAAGTATTAGAAATACTGCATTTTACAACATATTATCTACACCGTCCATTGTCAAGATTTTCATATGTTTATAGATGTACTTCATTTTAACCATTTTTTAAATTTAAAATTTTATAATTAGATATAAAAATAGATTTTGAGATAATCTTGAAAACATTTCACATCAAAATTATATACCATGATAAAATTTGACATCAAAATTATATACCATGATAAAATTTGAAATTTGTAGGTGCATCTTACCACTGTACCTACAGATGCATCCGTATGCAAACCGCACGCCGAAACAAAAGACCTCAGGTGGCTTGGGCAGTTCAGCTCCAACTGTAGGTGAGCGGTTCAACACACCAATTTGGTTTCTAAAACGCTAGCAAAATAAGTCCAAATTTCGGGCTCCATCTTAAATCTCTAAAGAAGAAAACCCAAATTTGGAATGGAAAAATCAAAATATATTTGGACCAAAATTGGCCCTTTATTGCTTCCAATTGTCCTGAATTAATTTCATCTTTTCTAATTCGGGGCATTAACTATCATTATCGAATTCAAAATACAAAATACACATACATCACAAAACTATAATCCAAATTTTACATGGGACGAGAAAGAGGCCAAGTTGTAAATGAGGAGAGTTGCTCCTTATTTGTTGGTCGATGAATAATTGAAGATTCCTTTGGTTACTCACTAATAAAAAAAAAAGAGTAACATATTTATTTTATAATCTTATAAATGGGCAATTGCGTCAGATAGATAATGAGATAAAAAATAAATTAAAATTGGATAGTTGACAACCCCAAACAGTAGCATCGCCGCAGCAGATGCGAGAGCATCAGCTACCATGTTTACCTTGTAGAAGACGCCATGGGGCTGGTTCGACAATTATCATCCATAATCACCATGGAGAACGATTACATACGATAGATACAATGGGGGCAGAGAGAGACCAACTGGTATGCGTGGTTTGAATAGAGAGAAAAGAGCAATGGTGATGAGAGAGAGAGACTCACTTCTAGGAGAAGCAGTTATGATCCCCACATGACCACTCCTCACTCATTCCACTCTCCCAAATCTCCATAAAAGCCCGGAGTATCAAACAATGCTGCTCCGGAGCATTCAAACTTATCAAGGCATCCACCACCTCTTTCATCCCCTCTATCCCAAGAACCCCTTTCTCCACCATCATCTCCACCATCGATCTCTTGAAATCACGCACAGGATCCTCTGAAACCCTAACCACCGCCTCCGCCCTCCTGAAACTTGCCCGAGAACCACATTTCTCTTCCGGAAAACTGCCCGGCCAAGCAGCAACGCTACGCTCAAGCTCCTCGAGCTCCTTGAGAAGACCCGAGAAACTGGTCGTTGTCTCGCTCCGAAAATCATTGGAGCTAACTGAGGTATCGCCGGAAAAATGAGAGCAATTGTCCGGGAAACTGGTTTTCCCGGTGGGTGGTTTTGATTTTCCGGCTAGTTGGGCCCTCTTCACGGCGACGCTCTTTGAACTTCGGCAACCGCAGCCTAGAGAGACGGCGAAAGAGCTCTTCTTCACCGACATTGGAATAAGCAGCACTGCTCTGCCTCGCTTTCTCTCTACTTCTACTCCCTCTTCTTTCTCTCTCTATATACTCCCGCTGTTACATGCACCCTCTTCTCCTTTATTTCCCCCCCTCTCTCTCTCTCTCTCCCTCTCTAATTCTCAGTATTTCCTGCTTTTGTTTTGGCTCTTCCATGTGTTTGTTTCCTTATAAGCCAGTGTTTATTCGTACTTGTTTTATGTGGAACCGTTTGTTTCTTGAACGGATGGGTGTGATCTGTGATTAGGGGTGGTGGAGGGCCGGCATGTGTATCGCAGGATAGGAGAATGACGTGTATGCGTTGTTAGCCTGTATTTTTAAGATTGTTGTTTGGTGAAATTACGGGGTTACCCTTGGTGTCATTTTTTGTAATATTAGTGTGGCCATTTACGGTAAGGGTCAGAAAAGGGCCTTTGACTAACCCTGGCCGCGAATATTATTGTTATTTCTTTCCGATTGGTATTCTATCCATTAATTCTCAAGGCTCAAAGGTTGATCTTGAACGTGTATGTCTCTCTTTAGGGGTGGAATTGGGTCGGGATGACACGTGGAACTGTGTGTCGGCTCGACTTGGGTCTGGTACGCGGCTGGTCAGGTCCAAACCCAAATGAATTGGGTTCGACCGAGGTCAGGTCTAGGTCCCAATTTGGGTCTGGCATAGACACTATAAGGTTAGATTTAGGTCAATCCTAGCATAAAAATATATATAATACATATTTAAAAAATGTATAAAATATATGCTACATAATATAAAATAAATTTTTTTGAATTTTTTTAATTTATTGACCTAGATCCAAATCCAAATGACTTGAACGTGACTCGAATTCACTTCAATTGATCCCTAAAATCGCAATGATTCTTCCAGCATTTTTATTTTTCTTTAGCTATTTTTATTGTATCCGTATGACTATCAAACTCACAAATCACACCATTCATACCAGAGGGATCGAGCGGTATCGGATCCGTAGTCTGATTTCTTTTGAAAATCACTGAATACTAAAACCGTGAAGTTTATTATGTGAAAACCGTGAAATCGAACAGGAACGGTTAACCGGACATGGGCTTGGAAGCGGTTTAACCAGTAAACCGGCCTATTCAACTTATTTAATCGGGCAAGTCCCGAGCGGTCAAAAAAGTATTGAAAAAAAAATACAAAAAAGATCTACTAAAATATGAAAAGCATGTAGAAAATGATTAAAACATAACACATTCAAATGAAGTTGAAAATTAATGAAAAAAAATTGATTTTAACTCATTTTATATTATCTAAGGGCTATTTTTAATTTTTTTAAAAAAAGATGGAAAAATATAAAAGCGAGTATTAATGATCAAAATAATTTTTAATCTTTATCACAAATTTAAAAATGTATTACAAATCAAATTCTTTATTTTTTAGAATTTATCTGTATTTTTTTTAATGTTTTTTTAAAATACTAGTTGATCACCCTAACTACCCAAAACCAGAACCGGCCACAGACTGGTTCCGATCTAACCGGATGGTTAGTGGTTAGATCGGACGATTTTGCGAGACAATGGTGTATCCAGTTGCATGATTTAAATGTATGATGTAGCAAACATCCTAGGTCTACACTTGTATTGATTTTGTAGCTTGAAAAATAATGAAGATCTGATGGTCAGTGGAGAATTAGATTTAATAGTTTGAAGAAAAATTAAGACTTATGTTGTTTTTTAGATTCAAAATTCCTTTTTTGTTCATGGTAAAAATGATTGACCTTGGATCCAAAACCATCTCTAATTGGAAGCTAACACTACGTATGTTTGGTACACCTGAAAACACTTTTCACGAAATATTTTTTTTTTTTTTGCTTTTTTGGGTGAATCAGAGAGGATGTTGGGCCCTACCTGTTTTATTAAAAACGTTACAAGGAAAAACCTTTTACAACTCTTGAAAAGGGAACATTGACAACCTTAGATTAAAGAAAAAGCAAAAGGAAATCTGAGAGCCGAGAATGCCACGCTATTGCTGAAAAAGCAAAAGGAAAGGAAATTCGGATACCGCCTCTTTAGCCAAAGAGTCAACAATCATATTATTTCGATAAGTATGTTGGATTTACCAACATTAAAAAACTTTCTCATGTGATTAAGTGTAGGAGTAGTTTTAAATCAACTGGCTGTCTCTTTATGTGAAAAGATACACGGGGACTAATTAATGTGAAAAGCATCCCACTAATTACATAGGGTTTTTTCATGTGAAAAAATAATGTCTAGAATGTATTTTCATACCAAACTCGCATAGTCTTTATAGTAGTCTTACATGAAGAATGCACAAAAGAAAATCTAAATGAAAAATATCACTATTTTAGAAATTTTGCAGGCAAAAATTTTGCCAATAATTTCTAGAGAGGACAAATTGTGGCTCATCTTCTTTTGGTTATGTGGGGGGCCAAAGAGGGCATAGCATATATGCTCGCATGGAACCAAATGTAGAATCCAAGGTTATAGAGCGAGAGAGAGACATTACAACATATATGACCACGTGGACCAAATGTAGAATATAGGTTCCATGCGAAGCCCCTGATTGTGAAATTGGGAGTTTTAAATATTGAGATTTTACTCAAGATCGTGTATATAATTGATGAAATAAAATCTAGATATCACAAATCGAGTTCCACAAATTAAGCAAAACATAAACATACCATAATATTATAAGGATTTACGTGATTCATCTAAATGATTAAAAAAAATTGAAATGTACTATCAAACAAGATTACGGTTTTGAGTTACAAGAAAAAAACCTTTTTTTAGATATAGGCAAAACCATTTTTGATTTCGCCTTTCTACTCTAGTTTTCTTTTGGGTGATTCAGTGGGGAGAGGGCCCCTATCTTTGGTAGGAATTGAGCCTAGGACATAGTGTTGGAAATCATCAAGCGCTAACCAATTAAACCCCAGCTCTTTTCTTAAAAAGGTGGTAAGTCAGTAGGGATTTGAGCCCCTACCATTTAGTGAGAATGGAATCAGAGAGCTCACCATGAGGCTCGACAATACTACTGCCAAGACCCCTAGCCAGTGGTTAAGACCCCTTCTAATCTATTTTCCTGACTAATACACTGCCACCCGAAAGAGAACCTTGAGATGAACCAAATAATTTTTCTTTCAATGTAGAAAGTGAACCAACCAAAGTCCAATAAAAAAAACCGTCTCACTCTATGATGCTGTACTCGTCTCTCTCTTGTGAACCCTATTGTTCCTTCTGACCCTAAATGGATGGCCCCTTAAAAGGATAAATATTATGTGCAACATTGATCTCTTTTTATAAAAATCATTAAAGTTTCTTGCTTGCCTCGTAGGAAACTCATTTGATTTTCACCTAAAGACTATAATACCCCTAATACATCCTTAATCTTTATTGAAAAACATAGCGCATTAATTTTGACCATCATCAAACCTAACAAGTTGAAATTATTAGTCCACTAACGAAAAGAAAGAGAGGCTGACATCTAACCAAATTTCTCAAAGCTAAGTCTAAGATGCATAAAGGGTATGGTTCCGGCTCCAATATCCAGATCCCAGTGCTCCAAAGCAAAGATCTCGATTGCAACTTTCTTTTTTTTAGGGAGCTCGATCATTTTCCTAGAAATCTGTATCCCTTATTCTTATAGAATAGAGGATATTAATTCCTATCATGTTGAGATCTCCATGTCTATCCCTATATTTGTGGATCTCCATGCATATCATATTGTGATCCCAAACATCAAGAATTAAAATATTTAGATTGCTATATATAGATTGTGGACTATAGAGTACTAAACTAGAGTTGAAAAATGTATAAACCCTATCAAGAATTAAATTAATTAAAGTATATTAACACAATGAGAAGAGGTAACCTCATCTATTGCACAATGGGATCTAGTTTTTGTGAGCGTTGAGACTGTGATATTTTATATTTATGGATTGCGGCCCTTGGGTACTTGAGATCGTGATCCCATGAGAAGTGGGAAATGTGGCCCTTGTAAAATGGGATCCAGATCCCATGATAATTTGGACCAAGATCCTTTATATATAGGGTTCAACTCCGGGCTAGATTCATTGTACGGATCTCAATTTCAAACTACCGAAACTTTTGGCCCATGTTGATTTGATGATCCGATTCCCAATCCTGGAGCCGTTCCGTTCTCACTCCATTTCCCAGTAGCTATGACTAAAACATAGTAGCTATGACTAAAAAATGAGGGAGTTGGTAATCTTAAAAATAACTTTTTGGACCCAGTTGAAATAGAAATTCTATGATATAGTGGGACTTTTATTTATGAAAAAGTATTTATTTTTGACATAAGGAGTTCACAGTTACTCGTGTCTGTCAGATTTCAAATCGGGTGACACACCCCAAGCTATCTCTTTTGACATCTAATGATTAGTAACAACTGTGACATCTTTATAACAAAAATAAATGGTCTCGTTTGTATATAATCCCTTTATTTATTTGTATAATTCGGGATTTGACACCTACCCTCACAGTCCGTTAAATTGAATAGCGCCAATTGGAAGCTTATACGTCTTTTCGGGTTTCTCTTTCGTGAAGTTTACTTGATGCATTTATTTTATTGGTATGTCTGTTTAGACGAAGCATAGATTCTTTACAATTTCCTGTCTCTTCCTGATTTCTCTTTTGTCCATTGTATATATTTATTGTGGTGGTGGATAGACTTGTCATGTTCACCGATCAAGTGGCATATTTAATGCATACGTTTAAAGTATCTATGGTTTTTATTGATAAATAATTTTACAATATAAAAAGTAGGAAGAATTGAAAATAATGCCATAAATTGGAATTATTTTTTATTTTGGTAAAAATCATTTAAGAAAATTTTTTATATAAGGTTGAGGACTTAGACAATTAAATTAAGGCTCAACTCAAAAATTTATTAAAAGAAGTTGTTTCGATATCGAAAAACCCTCAAATCGATCATTTCGACCTCTAAATATATAGACGTGAAACAAAAGGACTTTGAGTCTAGGAGTAGTGCATCTTGCCATGCCTTATCTGAGCTGTCAATTTTCAATATTTTTAAGTATTTAGATCTACACTATTTTTTAAGCTTTAAATTTTATAATTAAAAATAAAAATAAATTCTTTCATAATCACAAAAAAATTTACAATTAAAATATCATCTTTTGATATTGTTAAGAAGTACGCCTTATTTTTATTGTTTAGGCGTCAACCTTGTACAAACCACAACCAACATTTAAACACCAATACATAGTCTACTTTTACTAAATATGTTAACCTAATCGCAGTAGGTTGGTAGACTGTTATATCAATCCACACTTTTGACATAAAAATTATATTGCCGATGCATACACGTAGTACTCATCTCATATTGACATATACATGAGTATCTTACATGTATTGACATACGACAAAAAAAAAAAAAAACATATTGTGCAGCTAAATTTTAACGCCTACCTCTTTCTTCCTCAATTTGTCTCCGCCATATTGTAATCAATATGTTAGTAAGATATTATGTGGGGTATCCATAAGTCATTTTTCATCAAACGCATGAGTGAGAATATATGTGGTTGTTCCTGCCACAAAACCCGGCCGGTTCTCCATCTGAGCTTGTCGGCTCTAGCAATAGAATATGTACATAAATAATTAAGTCATGACCAAATCCCTTGGACGGATTCATAGAGGCCGGCTTTTGTGTTGTTCTTTTTCATTTTCTCTTATAAATTTAGAACCTAGAATCCAAAGAAACTGCCATTTCATGGAAGTTGGGAGTTGTTACTAAGTTCAGTGCTACCTTTGTCTTTCATGCCTAGACCATTCATTAAGATCAATGTATACATGGAGAGAGAGAGAGAGGATTCCTCCTATCATTTTTAATAATTGCAAATGTCATTTGTTTAATGGTGAGTTTGTATATAGTGTTAACTTTATATTGTTGAAATAAGGTGTACCTCAAAACTATGCCGAAAATGCAGTTTCCGTACTGCAAAGCCTTGCGATGATATGAAAATCTATTGTTGTCCCCAATTATGAAATTTAAAGTTCCTGAAATAGTGTCTAGCAAGCAGATCTATAAATACTTGAAAATCTTAAAAATAGACAGACGGTCTAGATAATGTATTAGAAACCTTTTTTTTTTTTTTTTTTTTTAATGAATCTTGAGGTCGATATCATCGATTTGATGGATTTTCAGCATAAAAACAACCTTCTCTAGTGGGTTTTTTTAGTTGCACCGTACTTGTTCAATAAAAGGTTGATACTTACTATAAATTTTTTCCATTGTTTAGTCAATCTTTCATCCTTTCCTCTTTTTTTAACTTTTTATGGATTTTTTTTTTCCTTTTCCCTCTTGAAAATTGTTTGTAACTCAGATGTCTTGGTGTCTTACGAATGGAGTTTAAGTGGACAAGGAGGTTGGGTTTGGAATTAGGGGAATAATTATGTTCATAAAGTAGTTTGATCTCATCATTAATATTAACAAAGCAAAATGAGCAACATGATATGACCCACTTTTTCTTCTACTTTTTTTCAAGCTTCTTGTTTTGAGTGTTTTCAGTTTTTGTCAACTTTTCCAAGGATATAACAAGATTGTTTATGATTACCCTAGCACTTCTCTCTCTAACATGTGCAATCTCATGTAAGAGAACATACATAAAAAACAATAATAATTACATCAAGAACAACGCATTCTTTATATATATATATATATAGGAGTGGATTCTGTTAGCCCACGGGCTGACTGCTACAGTATCAGCCAATGGTCCAGATCCAATCTGAGCTGATCTGACGGTTACAATCACATTTCGTATTTGAATTTTTATTTTTATTTCTATAAATCCAAATCACTTTAAATTTTAGAAGTTCATTCTTCTCATCAATGAGAACCTAATAAAAATATATATAAAAAAATAATTCGTAACATATAAATTGACCAAAATACACCCAAATGTTTTGGGGTATTTTGATCTATTTATATTTTACGATTTATTTTTTTTATATTTTTATTAGATTCTTCTACTTTTGAATGATAGATGCTTCAAATTTCAAGTGATTTGGATTTGATGAAAATTCAAATACGAAATGAGGTCGTGACTGTCAGATCGGCCCAGATTCAATATGGGCCAATGGCTGACACTGTAGCTATCAGCCTGTGGGTTGAGATGATCTTTACCCTATATCTATATATATATATATATATATATATATATATATATATCGAGAGAGAAAGAGGAAAAGTCTTAAAATACCTATAGGTGAAGTGCTACTATGTTTCACCCCCGTCACGGACATGCTATATCTGTCATGGTTTTACCTGAAAACCGTTACGAACCTTCGGGAGCCGTGGTGGTGCCCCATATATTTTGCTTCAAATTTGCGTAAAAAAATCCTGTCATGTACTTGCTATGTACATGACGGACCGCCATGGATGATGCTAAGTTTGTAACGATCTTTAATCCACGCCGTCTGAAAAAGTCGGATGGCACCGAGCCTATGGGCAAAAATACTGTTCATGTTGCGAATAGAACTAAGACTTAAAAAAGGTGTGAGAAATCAAAAAGATTCGATCTATAGGACCCCTTGCTTTGCCAATTGATTTGCTTCACAATTAGCTTCTTTAGAATCATGGGAGAAATGAGATATTTAAGAGCTACTGAAATCCACAATTTGCATCCAGACTGGTCTGGATTTTCATTGCACTGATAGCTCTCTGCACACCATTTGCTTGCATTCTGTGAATCACCCTCCATCAATAATGTACTCCACAAAAATCTTCAAACCTTGCAGCAAGACACAAAGCTTAGCCTCATTTGCAGATACATTACTACATGGTCCTGAATTGCAAATAATTAATTACGCCGTGTGATCTCTGATCAAGCCTCCCACACCCACCAGCCCAAAATTGCTTAATGAGTTTCCATCAAAGTTTAACTACAATGAGCCCTGCAGAGGTGGAAACCAGTTCCGTATCGCTCTACGGTTAACAACTCCCATTTTCAGCACACTATCAACATTTAGCACCGCACAATCTCTGTTAATTGACACCCAATAGAGAGGGTATCTAGAATCTTATTCTTCACCACATTCTCACCGAGAACCTGACCTTCAGTGACCCTTTTGTTCTTCTCTTTCCAAATCTCCTATAAAATAGGGGCTCTAAAGATTTTCCAAACAATTTTTCCAACTTTTGGGAGATTTGGAAGTTTTAGATAAACGATAATGTTAGTACGTCTTCTTCGAAAAATCGTAATCACACCCAAAATATTGAAGGCCCAAATTCAAATATTATGCACATAAGGCCACCCCATTTTCATCCTCATTCATGCACATCAGACATATGTTGTCTATTATACACCTTTTTCTTAATTGATATGTGGAAAGCTCTCTGCCCAAGCTTAAAACCCATAAGAAAGCATAAATTTTATTTAGGGGTTGGCCATTTCCACATCTTCGATCTTTTACTATTAGACCATCTTAATCTATCATTAAAAGTAGTACATAGAGTGATTTAACGAAAAACATCCCATCTGATTCATGCTCCATAAAACCTCATCCTCGACCTCTGAGTAAATATAAACATATTTTAAAGTAAGAAGCAATGAGGTAAATTAATTAATGACACCACCACTTAGTTAAAAGAGACTTATTCATGATCTTCAACTTTCTAATACCAAGACTCCGTCACTTTTTAATAATTTTTTGTAAAATGTTTTCAAACTTGGGAACTTTAGCACCAAAATCAGGACTAACCGGACCCGCCCATGGGCCTGTCCCAGGTAACCCGGCCCGATCCGGTTCAACACAGCCGGTTTGTCTAACATTGATTTTAAGTTCATGCCACTCATCAAAACCAAATCCATGGACTAATTCCTGTTGATCAATGGGAGGTTCTTGAGAAAAACTCTTGTTGATCCTAAAGAGGAGAAAAAACTCAAGCTTGAAGGGATGATCTGACATCCATGATTACCAAGCTGAGACTGGAAACACAGCAAGTGTTCAACTCCTGAGGACTGGAGTTTTGAAAATATGATTCATGGCTAGATGGTTGCCAAACTATTTATCCTATTCATCTACTGATGTAAATTAAGATCTGGTTGCTATAAAATTTTGGTTTTATTTTTAAAGATGTGGGTAGGTTTTTTATTAATTTATTAAGGCTAGTTTTTAAAAATAGGATTAGTATGAGTTTTTTGATTTAGTTGATAACTTTATTTTCTTAATGCCAAATTTTAAAATAAGATTAGTTGGGTTTTTTTTGATAGTTTGATAAAGTTCGTTTGTCTTGAAGGGAATGCTTTTCTAGTAATAAGGGTTGCTGAGAGATAAAGAGTCCGTGGGTTTTTAGTAAGGGTTGTTACGATATAAAGAATCTGTAGATTTTTAGTAAAGGTTGCTAAGAGATAAAGAGTTAGTGGGTTTTAATAACTAGGGAAATGACCTACAACTCGCTCCCTATAATTTTCATCCCTATTGGACCTTTAGGTTTACCAAAATCCCTTGTACCCCCTCAATTTCAAATCTTTGGGACCGTTAACCCCTAATATGTTTTCTTTTGTTCTTTTTAGAAATTTCATCTGTTTATTTTACTAAATTCCAAATCCATCTATTTAATCATTTCAATATTATATTTTTTATTGGACTTTATATACATCAACAACAATACAATAATATATTAATTCTTCAATAATTCATATCTTATAGGTGTTTTGATAAATTTCTTTAATAAATGAGCAAATAATAATAATAATCAATTAACAATAGTAATAAAAATCTTGATTAATCATTTTGCATGTTCAAAAGATATTTGATGTAATTGTAAAATAGGTCATAATATGAAAAAAAAATTGTTTTCTTTTCAAATCTAAATTTGTAGGGTGAAGTCCCAGGAGGTAAGATTGGTTTTGAGCAATGGAAGATAAAGGGAAGGAAGTTGACTAATGGATGTGTTTGGCTTGTGATTTTCTTCTCAATTTTTATTTCTCTCTCTAAAACACGGTTAATTTGTCGAGTGTAACTTGCTGATAAAATTTATACGGAATCATCTACCCTCACGAGAGAGAGAGAGAGAGAGAGAGAGAGAGAGGTATGGGAGAACTCAAGTCCAAGCAGGGAGCATTGAGCTTGGAGGTATGAGTTTTCATACTCTTGGTGAGCAAAAGGATGTTAAGATTTGGACTTCATGACAAATTCTGAGGTGACTTGCAGACACGCGTCGATAAAGGTAAGCAGAAATGTCTTGGTGAGCCAAGGAAGTCCGTCGTAGTCTGGTTGAGGGGAAGACTTTATTATGATAAGATTTTAACTACACTTGCTTCAGATCCTCAGAAGCCAATTAATACTCAAGATGAGGTTATTTAGTTGGAAGAAGATACAACTTGTTCTTGGAGAGATGCTTCACAGGCCTTTGTTTGTTCTTTTAGTCCCTCTCTTAATGATTGGTTAGGTGCCTCGATCTCGCCCTCCGGATCTGGATGAACTGGCGGCACGTATCTCGGGTTTCTGGCAAACTCGAGATTTGAGATCGCTCTCTTCGAACCTTTCTAGAGAGCAAGGGCAGGTATACCAACTGATGAGAGAGGAATTGAAGGCGGGTTCGGGACTCACTTGGGCCAGGCTCACGTGGGCGCCCTCTTAGATCACGAAGAAATCCCATCAACTGCTTTAGCTGGTTCGGAATCGCCTCCCTTGACCTACAATCCTCTTGCTTTTTGCACAATACTTCTATGGTTAATTTGTAAGATAAGTGGGTCAAAAAGACCCACTCTTATCTTAGGGTAATGTACGTTCATACGAGAAGGCGACGAAGCATAAGGTTCAAATAAAGATAGAAAAGGGAAGAAAAAATCGACGAAGGGGCGAGACTAGCATGGTCATCGAGAAGTAATCGACTTGAAGTGGTGGCAAGATAGGCATGGTTCTCAAGACCAGCACGACGGCAACACTACTCGAAGCCGAGACTGATATGGTGGTGCTAGGCTAAGTCTACCCTTAGTCAATTGAGAAGAGAAAAGAGAATGAAAAGAAAACACGAGACGATAGAGAGATTAGGTCCCGACTGTGCTAGGCGTTGCCACTCACGACTGTGGAATAGAAGTGTCGTGGCCCTTGGGCGGCCCTCGATACTACTGCTCATGGCTAGAGAGTGAGAAATGAACTACGAACTATGCTAGGAATAGCCATTGGCAACAAAAAGAGATAACACGCTCCCATGCAGGCAACGATAGTCCCTGATAAAGCGCGCGACGATAGTCCTTCGTAAAGCGTGTGACGGTAATCATCATGAGGCATACGACGATAAGCACCGAATACGCAAAGGAAGCTCGAGGACGACGGTAGACGTTGCTGAGGTCTCTAGCGAGCAACAAAGGGTATCATCGTCTACTATAGATGCGCAACAGGGAAGGACCCCTGCGGGCCGCAGCAAGTTCTTTCATCTGGTCTCTTCACTAAGACGTTGAAGCTACGCCTGTGGATGGCGATAGGCAGGCCTCATTGGGAGAGGGAGATAGAAGAACAAAAGGAGAAGGAGACTCACGCATGGTGCTGCCATCTCCATGTGCGACTTGTGTGACCTCAGGGGAGGCATGCACGACACTGCCACTGCCGTGCATGACCCATGCGAGGAACTCAAAGGGAGAAGGAGGGGGAAAGAGAGGAAAGAAGAGAGAGAGAAGAAGAAAACAAAAGAAAAAAAGAGAGAGAGAAGAAGAAAACAAAAGAAAAAAAGAGAGAGAGAAGATTTATCTCAAACCTAAAGGTACTGGTCAAAAGTTTCTCTCACCTCACTCTCTCTCAAATGTGACCCAACAATGAGAAGAAAGAGAAACTTGTATTAAGTAAAAACTCTCTCTTTTGTGAAAGGTTGAGTCCTCTGATGCGTACAATGCTGGTATGTATATATAAACTTTGCCCCAAACATGGGTGGATGATCAAAAGTAACCCTAATTATTAAAAACTAAGATTAAATTGAATTAAAAGAAATTAAAAAATAGGGTGCAAAATGATAGATTTGCCCCCTTCCTAACAATTTATGGAATTTACTGTGTTTCCCTAGAACTTGCGTTATCTTGCATGGCTGATCTGGGATCGTTTTAATGCTCGGTTGATCGTAAGATGATTGTTTCCTTGTAGGGCTAGGCATGGCAATCGATTTGATACCAATTTCGAGCCATGGATCGTATTTTTAGTGCACCATCATGTGAATTGAAATTTGAATGGATCTTGAAACTTCGAATCGATAGTGTACTCGTTTCTTGACGTTTTTTAGTGATTTCTTTGCTGAGTTACACTGCACATGCCGTTACGATCACGAGTCAACAAACATAGCTCGATTCTGTGGGTGAACGAAGATTTTGCAACTTTGGAATTTGGCCAGAATCTGGAATTTCGACGACGAAATTTGAAGTCGCTTCGTCGGCTTATTGTACAGAATCCGACTGTTCATCAGGTATGGGATTCGGGTCAGTGATAGCCCGAGACCCTACGGACACGAAAGAATTGGTCTCGCGACGATTAGGCTCACGAGCAGTGTGATCTGGCCGCTCGAGCGAGGAATGACGCTATTGATTTTCTTACACTTTCTTCACGGATCAACAACTTCTCTCTAGCTTTTCTTCATGCACAGTTGTTGTCACGGGGCGTGCTACATATCGAATCGCTCGTTTTGACTAGACGAACATGCTGACCAAATTTGACACGTCCTGACTTGAGACGGGTGAGATATGAGCGTTGAAAGTTATTGGTCGTGACTATCCCTTCCATGGCATGGAGTCGCAGGGTGGTTGCACAGAATAGCGTGCGACCCCTTCTGTTTCACTCTTTTGCCTATACCTTATTCTTGGAGTGTCAGTACGGGCTAAAATTTGACCCCTTGGTTTTTTTGACCGTGTCTGATCTAATGGTTGTAGTTCCACAATGATTTGAGACACCGAAAAAATGTAGCTCTAGTTATAGGGGCCATTTCAGGGTGTTAGAGGTCGATTTTGCTGGACTGTTTCTCAGTCTACACTACCTTAGACATGTCGGACTATGATGAAACTTGGCAAGAGACTTTTGAGTGACCTTATAAAGATCTTGGCCGATTCCATGGAAATTTTGAGACTGCTAGAATTTCCACTGTTTGCTAGGCTTTATTGACTAGGGGCCCCATGTTGATGAAAAATACCTTCCAACAGCGTGCCCCACCAAATGTTGTGCTTCGAGATAATCGAGAAGTGCAATCATTCGAGAACTTTGAGGGATCTTGTCAAAGTCCTCACCCTCAAGGGACTATTTGCGATTCTAAAGCGTGAGGCTTTTGTAGGGGCCTCCTCGGACAGAATCAGGCCTTTCTGAAGGCCAAATGCTATGAACCTTAAGTCGGCATTGTTCACTGCTACACTAGGTTTGCTTTTGATGCTTAGGGTATCTCTGTAGGTCCCGTCTAGTGGGGTCCAGTCGGGGGCTTCTGACCCATCCCAAAAGTTTGGTCTCATGTAGGCTAGGGGATTTTGGCGAGGCATACCCTGAAGCCTGTGGCAAGTTAGACACTGGCTTTGTCAGTTTCTTGCCTTCGTGATGGTTCTTAGCATTTTCAGAAAGATCTTTTGGTCATTGTCCTCACCCTCAAGGACTCTTGTCGTTGTTGAACTGGGGAGATCTTATGTGGCTCTCACTCCCTGATGAGCCATATTGAAGCGTGGGGGATCTTATGCCACTATCACCCCTTGATGAGTCATGATTGTTGGGAGATCTTATGCGACTCTCACTCCCTGATGAGCCATGTTGAAACGTGGGGGATCTTATGCGGTTCTCACTCCCTGACGAGCCATGATTGTTGGGAGATCTTATGCGGCTCTCACTCCCTGATGAGCCATGTTGAAACATGGAGGATCTTATGCGGCTCTCACCCCCTGATGAGCCATGATGGTTGGGAGATCTTATGTGGCTCTCACTACCTGATGAGCCATGTTGAAACGTGGGGGATCTTATGCGGCTGTCACCCCCTGATGAGCCATGATTGTTGGGAGATCTTGTGCGGCTCTCACTCCCTGATGCGCCATGTGGTGTTGTGATTGGATGCTGGCTTTTGAGGATTTTAGGCAGACCTCATTAGCCAAGATTGTGACTATTTGGAGATTGATTGTCGCTGAGGCTGTGGTCGTGCTTCAGCTTGTCTTGTCGGTCCAAGCACCCTTTTGCGGGTTTTCACTTGAACAGGAGAAGTGGAGTCGTGACGATGGTTTTCACCAACTTTTGCTATTTCTAGGCTCTTTTACTCATGGCATACGATCATGTCCACCCTTTTGATTCGTTTTTACTCTCGATGCCCTTTTGGAGTTTTCACTGTAGCTAGATTTAGTTTTCCATTGAACTCTCTTACTCATGGTTTCGTGACCATGCCCGTCTGTCATTTTTACTCATGACGTTCCCTTGTTAGGTGTACACCATGCCCGTTTTTATCATGTTAAGGCGTATTTATAGTCGTGCCTTCGAGACCTATGCGAAGCCTTTTAATGTCATACGGCCAGGACGTGCAATATAGTTTAGTGTCATACAGCTGGACCGTAGTGGTGGTGAATGGATATCTGTGGAGGCAATAGAGTGAGCTTAGTGATGACTTTGACTCAGTTGGGAAGATGGCATGAAGTTGCCTTGTGAAGAGTTGATGATGGATGGATGGTTGGTAAACAATGGTGACCCACTAGCTGACGGCGAGTATGGCTCGTGGAAGGGTTCACCGTATACTGAGGATGGGTAAGACTCACTGGACTAAAAGACGGTAATGATGGTGAAGGTGGTGCGCGCACATGAATGGGCCGGCTAAGAAAGGCGTGCATGAAGATGCACGTAAAGGGCGTGTGCACATATATAGGCTCACCGACGAGGAAATGGAGGTGGTATGTGCACACAAACGGGTCGGTTAGAAAAGACGTGCGCGAAGATGTACGTAAAAGGTGTGTGCACGTATGTGGGGCATCTTTAAGGTCATGCCTCCTGGACTTGAGCAAAGCAGTCTAACGTCATGTGGCCAGGACGTGCACTATAGTTTAGGGTTATACAGTTGGACTGTGGTTTTGTAGTTTAAAGTCATACAACTAGGACCATGCAGTTTAGGGTCGTGCCATGAGACCTCCGCTATAGTTTAAGGTCTTATAGTTTGGACCATGGCTATGCAGTTTAAGGTCATGCAGTATAGACCAGGGCTATGCAGTTTAAGGTCATGCAGTACGGACCAGTGTGTGGGTAGCAATTTGACTCCCTAGGGATAGAGATAGGTAAGGCTATACACAAGTGAGAGGTTTAGATAGAGATGGTGGCACTCGAGGAGTGGCAGATGGACGTAACTTCACCGGGGATTAGGAGGTCCAGTGTGACCTCTTGGGGATAATGAGAAATTGCATGCATGTGACTCCGCTGAGGATGACAGGCTAGAGCATAGATGAACCTCATGAGGGTTGAGAGGATACGAAGGGCCCTAAACTCCCTAGGGATAGTGGGTCATTGTAAGACGTGACTCTTACTGGGATGTTGGTGTGAAACAAACCCATTAGGGGTTAAAGGGGTAGGTATGACTCTTACACACATCTAACTCCACTGGGGATGTTGATGAAATACCCTTTTAGCAAGGAGGTGTTCTATCTCTCGATTGGAGTTGTGTGTATGGACCCTTTGTCGTACCGTGCGTTACAGTTGTAGGGTCTTGTAGCTTGGATCATGGCTATGCAGTTTAAAGTCATGCGGCTAGGACCGTGCAGTTTAAGGTCGTGCAACTAGATCTTCGCTACAGTTTAAGGTCGTATAGTTTGGACCATGGCTATGTAATTTAAGGTCATGCAACATGTACAGTGGTCGTACAGTTTTGAGTCATGAGACAAGGACTATGCAGTTTAAGGTAGTGTAACTAGACCTTTGCTACAGTTTAAGGTCATATAGTTTGGACAGTGGTCGTAAAGTTTTGAGTTGTGCAACAAGGACTATGCAGTTTAAGATCGTACAATTAGACCACTGCTACAATTTAAGGTCATATAGTTCGGACAGTGGTCGTACAGTTTTAAGTCATGTGACAAGGACTATGCAGTTTAAGGTCGTACAACTAGACCACCACTACAGTTTAAGGTCATATAGTTCGGACCATGCAGTTTAGGGTGGTGCATCTGGACCATGTTGTGGTGAAGGAATTTGACTCCATGGGGAATAGAGCCATCACCGGAGGCTGGACCCCCCGAGGAGTGAGGTTGTAGTGCACGGGATGAACTTCTTGAAAGAACAGGACAATGGTCAAGCTGAGAGTGTCATGGCGTGCACGTGGCACTAAGTGTCAGATGGCGCACACGGCATTAAGCCCCTTGGTGAAGCATGCGGCAATGGCCCTTGGCAAAACGTGCGACGATAATTCCTTCGACGAGGCCCGCGACGATGGCCCTTGGTGTGCGACGATGATCCTTTAACAAGGGCCCGCGACGATACCCCTTGATGAAGGTGCCCAGTGATAGCCCTTTGGGTGAAGGGCGTGGCAATAGCCCTCTCAGGTCTCGGGCTAGACCCACCCCGGCCTGGTCTTATTGCTGCCAAGAACTAGGGACTGAAGCTTCATTTCTTGTTTGTTCAGGGTAGTTTACTGCACTGCTGGGTATAAAAGGGAGAAAAACCCCACTTTGTTGTTTTATCCAAGGAGAAGGGCTTTTAGAGAGAGAAAGAGAGCCAAAGCTTTTGGCGAAGGTTTTTCGACGAGAACTTCCAAGCCAAACTTTGTAGAGACAGATGGTTAGGAGCTTTTCTAGTGAGCTTTAGGAGGTTGCGACGCTTCGTGCCATGATTGCGAACCTTTTCTAGAAGTGCCGAGGCTTTCTGAGCAAGGAATAAGGCTTCTCGGGGCCTTAACATTATTTGCAGAGGTGCCCTGCCGGGGTTTGAATGCTTCTCTAGTCGTTCTGCTGGTGAAGGGCTAATGCGGCGCTGCCTTTGCGCGTCCCTAGGCCACATATGGCGATAGCTGTGTTCAAGAGCATGTTGGTCGAGGCGATGGTCTCGCGCGGCGTTGGTAGAACACAACAATGTGTTTGTGCACGACGATGGTTGCGCATGGTGTTGAGTCACGCGTGGCGATGATCATAGACAGTGATGTCTCGTGGGGTTCAAGACTGATGGCAAAAGAGAAGGCTGTGCTGCCGATGTCTGTTGGAAGCCAAATCCTCCAGCACAGCCGTATCCATGTTGTTTTGTCGTGGGCCAGTCCCTTGGAAACCATCCATGCCTCGTTAGATGACTTGAAGTTGACTCAGAAATGATTAGCTCCTTCTTTTGGCCTGTAACCCTCCTCTTTTGGTGGGACTGAAGCTAACTTTTCCAAGTGGTTTTGCTTCTTCTTCATTAGGAGAGCATTTCTTTGGTGAGTTTGCTTCTTCTTCATGAGGAAAACATTTCTTTCGTGGGATTGCTTCTTCTTCATGAGGAGAGTGTTTCTTTTTGGCCTGTAGCCGTCATCTTATCCTCAAATGCAAGAGCTTTGTAACTTCCCTATTAATGGGCCTTTAATTGTAACTTGTAACTCTGTTTAATGCAATGAAAGAAACGAACTTCCTTTGAACTGGCTTGATGTTCTTCTTTTCCATTTCCTTCTTTTCTTGCTGCACATACCGCCTTTTAGGGATACATCAAGGATAGTACTTCTTTAGGTATCATCCATTGATAAGGGGCATTACCTCTCCTCCATCCGAGTTTGCCAGTACATAGCCCTGTTTGGCGTGACCTTGTTTACTATGAACGGACCTTCCCATTTGGGCTCGAATTTTCCTTTGCGGTGCCCATGCATAACAATCGGTCTCTTGACTGCTAAAACTAGATCCCCAGAGCGAATGAGCGAACCTTGATAGACTTGTCAAAGGATCTCTTCATTCTTCCTTGATTGAGCTTTCTGCTGGGCCTCTAGGCACTTTTCATGAAGGGCATCCAACTCTTGGTAACAGAGCTTGACCCTCTCGTTTTCAGTCAGTTCTTGATGTATAGCGAAACAAAGTGAGAGTATTTGAACCTTGAGGGGAAAGACCGCCTCACCTCCATAGACCAGGGAATAAGGAGTAGAGTTTATAGCATTCCGAGTGGTGGTGCGATAAGCCCACAGAGCTTCAGGCAGTTCCTCTTGCCAATTCTTGTTTGATTTCGAAATTGACTTCCGGAGCACCCCTCATAGAGTTTTGTTGAACGCCTCATCCAATCCATTGGCTAGAGGGTAGTACATAGTCGAGTGCTTCCACTCGAAGCCAAATTGGTTGACTAGGCGATCAACATGATGGCGTTTGAACTGGGGACCATTATCAGAGATTATCCTGTCCGGAACTCTGAATCGATAGATGATACGATGATGCACAAAGTTGACTACCGAGGTCCGTGCAACTTGCTTGAGAGGGAAGTTTCAGTCCACTTGGAAAAGTGGTATGTCGCCATCATAATGAAGGCATGGCCCAAGGTAGAAGGGAGATCGATGGGTCCTAAAATGTCCATACCCCATTGGGAAAGGGCCATGACGTCACTATAGGGTGGAGAGGCTCCGGGAGTTGATGAATGAGGCTTAAGTGAATCTGGCACACCTGGTATCTTTTGGCATAGTTTTGGGCGTCAGCCACCATGGAAGGCCAGTAATAGCCAAGTCTGCGTCTGCGCTCGTAGAGCTTAGGGCCGGACTGATGCAGCCGACAGATACTCGAGTGCACTTCTTCGAGTACTTTTCTTGCCTCTTGTGTATCGACGCATCTAAGGAGATTTCTGATAAATGACTGACGAAAGTGGACATCTCCATCGAGAAGGGTGCACTTGGTGGACATCCGTCGTATGCCGTTGCATTCCGCTTGATCCTGAGGTAGCCTTCCATGCTTTATGAAGTCCATGATAGGCTCTCTCCAATCCTCTACTAGTTCAACCTCCGCACACATTGGGTAGAAGAATTCGGGCTCCTGCTCCTTGACCTTTGATCCTTTTCCTTGGGACATTTCTTGCTCTGCCTCAATGACATACTTAGTTGCGAGGAGTGCCCCAAATGGGTAAGGCGGGCATTCAGGGAAGACATCCCTCTTGTCATATGTGTTACCTTCGTCTCTTAAGTCAACGTGTCTCCATTCGGTTACCCAGATGGAGTGGGCCCTGATGAAGAAAATTGAATGGTGGCACCGATCTTCGACAGTGCATCAGCCTACGAGTTTAGCTTTCTAGGGATATGACTCAAGGAGAAATCACTAAACTGGGCCATGTAGGATTTGGTCGTGTCATGATATGGCTTGAGGGTATCTTTCGTTATGTCATAAATCCCCTTAAGCTGCTGGATGACCAGCTCAAAGTCACCGAAGATGTTCAAGTGTTCCAGGTCTAGCTCTTGAGCGATTTCCAGTCCGATTATGAGGGCTTGATACTCGGCTTCGTTATGAGAAAACGACTCTACAAATGAGAAGGATAGAGGGATCATTCCACCATCGAGAGTTAAGAACACAACTCCAACGCCCCCACTATCAGATTGGAATGCTCCGTCAAAGTACATTTTCCACAACTGAGTTTACGTTGTACAGAAAACTTCTTCATCTGGGAGGTCACTCGATAGGGGAGATTCTGCAGGAACTGAGTAAGTCATTAGGAATTCTTCTAGGGCTTGACCATTGATTGCCTTTTGTGGTACATATGTGATGTCAAACTCCATCAGCAATAATGCCCACTTGGCCAAACGTCCTGACAAGCATGGCAGGGTCATAAGGAACATGCCCTGGTCCGCCTTGGAGATTAACTTGACCTTGTGACCGAGCAAGTAATGGGGGAGCTTCTGTACCGTAAAGATCAAGGCTAGGCACATCTTTTCGATGGGAGGTTAATTCTTCTCGGCCCTTTGCATTCTGCGACTGAGACAGTAGAGCGTTGTCTCTTCCCTCCATCACTGTTCTGTGTTAGGAGTGCCTCGAGTGACTCATCAAGAGCGGCCACGTACAGGATGAGAGGCCTTCCCAACACTGGTGTAGAGAGAACTAGAGGATTCAATAAGCAATGCTTGATGTCATCGAGTGCAGCTTGGCACGCCTCATCCCATATGAAGGGAGTGTCCTTCTTTAAGAGATATGAAAAGGGCCTGCATCGCCTTGAAAGGTTCGAGATGAACCTTCAAATGTAGGCGAGTTGTCCTTGAAGAGATCGCAGTTCATGGAGGGTTGCAGGCGGTGGCATGTCCTGAATTGCCTTGATTTTGACTGGCTCGATCTCCAGTCCTCGGTACCTCATGATGAACCCAAAGAACTTTCCTGAGCGTACATCGAAGGTGCATTTCAAGGGATTCATCTTCAGTTGGTGATGCCATAGTCGTTCGAATATCTTTTTGGGGTCTTGTATGTAAGCGTCCTTTGTTTCAGATTTCACCACCAGGTCATCCACATAGCACTCGACCTCCTTGTGGATCATGTCCTTGAAGATGGTGTCATGGCCCACTGGTATGTGGCGCCAGCATTCTTTAACCCGAAAGGCATCACAGTGCAGCAAAAGACGCCTCTTGGGGTCAAGAATGCAATGGCCTCCTCATCTTCTGGTGCCATTCAAATTTGATTATAACTGGAATACCCATCCATAAAGGAGAAGATTTAGCAATGAGCTGTGGACTCGATTAGCATCTCGTTGAGTGGGAGGGGGAAGTCATCCGTGGGGCAGGCTGTGTTCAAATCGCGAAGTTTATACAAACCTTGATTTGGCCATTCTTCAATGAGTTGTATAGTCGACTAGCATCTCGGTGAACGGGAGGGGGAATTCATCCTTGGGACAGGTAGTGCTCAAATCGTGAAGTCAATACAGACCCTGATTTGGCCATTCTGCTTCTTGACTGGGACAACATTTGCCAGCCCTTTTGGGTATTTGACTTCATGTATGAATCATGCTTGCTTGAGCTTGTTCACCTCATCATTGATCTGCATCTCGAGGTCGGGTCTAAACCTTATTGATTTCTGCTTCATGAGGTTGATGGTTGGATCAATACCAAGGCGATGGACAACAATCTAAGGGTCTAGACCGAGCATCTCATGATAGTGCAAGGCAAAGATGTCCCGAGTTGCTCAAAGGAGGAAGATATAACTTTCTCTCTCCTTTGAGGACATTTTTGCTAAGATAAAAGTCAGCCTTAGGTTGGCCTCATCTGTTAGGTTGATCTCTTCGAGCTCATCAGTTGTGGCCTGACCGCCTTCTTCCCACTATTCTGGAGCTTTCTGGAGTTCCTCGTCAGGAGACTCACCAGGATTTTCATTGACCTCAAATGTAGAAGCCCATGATCCAGACATCTCGGCTTCTAGGAGGGCACAATGTGGGAGAGTACTGGTCACTGGCTAGTCTAGGCGATGGAAGGGTCAGCTTCGATTGGGGAGTCCATGACCTCGTGACTGGGATCACTTGGTTCTTTCCCCGAGCTAGGTGACACTTCATGCACTTGGATCATGTGGCAGGCCTCGTGGGAGTAGAAACCTGAAGATGACTACGTTTTTTCTTAGGTTGACAGGGCGTCGGTGGCTATCAAGAATCCAGTCGCCTGGGCCAGCATCTCTCTGAGGCACTCTTGCGATGGCTGAGTGAGGCTGGTGCCTCCAAACTCTCTGTTTGGAGTGTTGAAGTCTGGGCACCATCGAGCTGCTCCTATGGAGAAAATAGAAAAGGAGGGAGGAGAAGAAGAGTTAGAACGTTTCGGACAGCTTTTTACGTCGTCGTCAGATCTGGACGTGCCCAGGGGATATTTTAGGTCTTGCCCTGGGTTTGACCGTCGTGGGGTGGTTTTAGCCTCGTCATCCATATTTGGGGAATCCCGAGCTGTGGTGACTCGAGGATGTCCGCTTGATTGGACAAAAGGACAAGGTGAGCTATGCCTAGGATAAAGTCTTGTAAGGTCGGCAGTGGAGGAAGGGGCTTGAGGAGTTCTTCCTCCACTGGCGGCTGATGAGGATGATTCCTTCAGCGGGCTGACCTAGGTTGGTACCCACCGTCTCCTTTGGGATCCTCGAGGGGGTGTCTGGACCACCTTATCAGGCTGGTGAGTTGCCCTAGCTTAGTAAACTACCTCACGTTTCAAGGATTTGTGCCTATACCACTCATGGTAAACTTTTCAGGGCTGAGAGGTCGAAGGCTCTGAAGGGTCTAGTGTATACTCAGGAGGGGCTGGTAGTGTGGCTTCCTTTGGAATGAGAGTGAAGGCCTAGAAGCGTTCTAGGAGAACCGCACAAACGATGTGGCCTTGCTGGACTTTCTTCGCGACTATAGCTTCGAACCCAGAGCATTCGTTGAGTTCGTGGCCCCATACTTGGTGATATGGGCACCAAAGTTTTTCTGTGCCCTGAGCAAGACGCCTCGGCTGCTTGGAGGGCTTGGAGCATTGCCTTGAAGAAGGCCTGCAGAGGGTCTAGCTCAACGCTTCCTTGGGCTTGCATCAGGAGGTCTTCTTGCTCATGCGGAAGAGGGACTCGAGGGTGTCCTTCTGGGTTGTCTTGAACTTCCTGGCACTTCTGCATCTTCTCTATTAAGAGCTTGTGGAAGCCAGTGCAATCACTGACGTCATGGCCTCATATGTGGTGATACGCGCATCAGAGGTTCTCGATTTTTGGAGGCAGGAACTTGGGCTGCCTTGCCAGCTTGGGAGTGACGATTCCTTCTTCGAGCATTATGGAGAAAAATGCACGAAGGATAGCGGGTGCTCCGTCGTCCTCTTGGATCGTGGCTATGTGAGAAACCTCAGTTACCCCGAACGCTTTCTTCAACTCTTCGAGCTTTATTTGACCCTTGTTGATAAGGGCCTCGATAGTGTCATTGAGCTTATAGCAATCGTAAGTGGGGTGGCATACCCTCCAATGATAGGCGCAGTACTTCTCATTTGCCTCCTACCCAACTGACTCCGTTGTATTGGTATCCGCCAACTGCAACATGTTATGTTCTAGCAGCAGCCGAAGAAGTGAAAGCGTTCATTTTGTGTCGAAGGGGTAAACCTTATTCTGGGACTAGGCCCAGTAGTAGTTTCACCTAAAATTTTTAGGAGGCGGGACATTGTTGTAAGACTGCTGCTTGCCCCCATCCGGAGACGCCTGTGCCTTGGAAAGGTTCAGGGTTTGAGGAACTGTGCCTTTGGTGTCAGCCACGGTGATGGCCGCGCTGATTACTTCCTTTTGGCTGCCTCGACTGTTGGAGAGGAGAGTTTGAGCTGACAGGTTGCTGACGAGGGTTGCCATGATGCTTGAATAATCGCTCAATACGAACTGCCTTGGAGATGAGCTCTGACATGGAGGGTGGATTAGATGCCTCGACATGTAGAGTGATTTCGGGAAGCATGTTCCATATGCAAGTCTGAACCGCTTCCTTATTGATCATGAGAGTGGCATGGAAGGTTGCTAACTCTCTCCAGTAGTGATGAACTTGTCAATTGGCTCACCGGGGTCTCGCATCAAGGTGAGGAGTTCGATGGTCTCCATATTCCTTTGGACTTTGTAGAAGCGTTGGTAGAACAACTACTCCATCTCTTGCCATGTGTCCTGAGTTGGGAAGAAGCCGAGCATACCACTGGAAGGCTGACCCTTCAAGAGTTTCGACGAACTGGCAGACCAGGAGTCGTTCATCAGTTGTTGTCTCCCGACAGGCTACTTGGAAGTGAGCAGTATGCTGGTGCGGAGACATAGTACCGTTGAACAGGGGCAGCTTCTCCATTTGATAGTTTGGAGGGAAGGGTACTTGGTCTATGTACGAAGGGTACAACTTTTGATAGAGTGGTGTCTCCTGCATGCCTGGGACCTTGTTCTTGAGGCTATGGGCCACCATAGCATCTATATCGGTTTGGGAGACCCCGAGGGAGGTAGAACTGTCTTGGGAGGGTGATGGAGGAGTTTACCTGGGAATTGTGTCCTCACCAGTTGGGGAATCGATCAAAGAAGGGGATCTGGAGGCCTCTAGGCGTTCCATCTTTCCAAGGATGGCTTCCATCATTCCTCATACTTGTTCATTCGCTCCTCCTGAGCATCGTCTGGGTCATTGATCACCATGAAATTAACCATCTCTTCTGAAGGGTCAGAGCCTGGCTGGACAGTGGAATACTGAGGTCAGCACGTGGTGCATGGCAAGTCAGTCTGAAGGGGTTGGGCCTACCCCGACTAGACTCCTTTGCCAATCTCTTGAGGACCGGTTTCTTGACGATCTTGGGACCGTGGTTTCTAAGTAGTGACGACCCAGCAATACTATTGGACTCGGTCAGGCTCTAGAGTTTGGAGAGGGAAGGCAGGAGGTCATCAATGGTGGTGGCCTCGACTGCCTTGGAGGCTTCTTTGGTCAAGATCTGAAGACCTCTCTCCTGCTTAAAATTGAGGCGGCTGTGGACTTTCACTCCAGAACCGAGCCTGAGACCTGGACTACCCTGCCTCTTCGAACACGCAAGGGCTATGTCTATGAGCTAGAGTAGGAAGTGGGGTCCAAGGACGAAAGGCAACCTGGGCTTCTACCTTTGAGGTTAAAGGCCTCTACTTGACATCAGATCGTTGCCCCGAGTTCCTTTGTGGCGCCCATGTGCACGACTGACCTGAGGCTGAATCAAGATGGTACTCTTAGGGAAGACCTTTGAGTATTAGGGCTTGAGGTATTTGCCTGGTGTCTGGAGAGTGACAGAGGAAGGAGCTAGTTCACGACTCCATCTAAGTTGAGGTAAGAAGGGAACCTACCAAGACGGTGCATGTGCACCTTTAGAGTTAGCCGTCCGGGTGACTTCGGGGTCGACTCGGGCCCGATCAATGGGTTCGACTTGAGGAGGTTGAGACCCGCGAGCTTGTGTCTGGGAGGGGTGAGGCAGAAGCCCATCTCTCACAGGGTGAAGCAGTGTGTGTTGGGAGGGAGGACGGAGTGATCGACCCTCATGTGCTCGAGGTGGCGTAGAGCTAGTGCTACCCCAGGCTGTGGAAAGCAAATGCATGGCGCATGTAGTGTTCAGCCTGAGAAGGCCTAGCCCTGGATGTGAGCTCCAGGCAACATGAGGGTTGCTCGGAGGAGCGGCTCAAGTGGATAGACCACGAGCCCTTGGATGTGTGCGAGGGGTGAAGATCTCAGGATCTCCACCTCTGTGCCGACCCTCCAGGTGTGGAAGTTCGGGGTGGTGAAGGAGCATAAGGGGTTGCCTTTCGGCGAGCCTCAAGAGCGACGACAACTCGCTTGCCTTTCGTAGGAGTGATGGGTGCAGCCTTACGGCATGCCTTAGCAATATGACCAGCAAGAGACTTACCGGTAGCAGGGTGTGTGCTATGTGTGGCGGCAGATGTGCCACCAATGCAAGAGGCCTTGGTGGAGGGCCCACCAGGGCTAGGTAGCGGGGAGGAAAGTCCCCTCTCACATCAATCCAGGTGAGAACCTAGGAGCCGGACCGTGAGTCCTAACTCAGGAGGAGAGTAGGGAAGGAAGCTTGAGTAGTTCGCCTCCCTGGGACGGTCACGAGTGCAGGGATAAGGAAGTCTCCGACTCGGATGAATGGGTTGAACAACCCAGGTGTCATAGAAATTAATGCAGAAAGTAAAAGAGGATACTGGTCAAACAAGAGCGAGCCGACTAAGGGGTAGTAAGTCCCCAGTGGAGTTTTCAAGTTGGTTAAGTGCCTCGATCTCGCCCTCCGGATCTGGATGATCTAGTGGCCCATATCTCAGGTTTCTGCTGAACCCGAGATTTGAGATTGCCCTCTCAGAGCCTTGCTCAAGAGCATCTCAGAACCTTGTTCGAGAGCAAAGGCAGGTATACCAACCGATGAGAGAGGAATTGAAGGTGGGGTTAAGACTCGGGCTGGCTTGTGTGGGTACCCTCTTAGATCACGAAGAAAGCCCTACAGTTGCTTTAGTAGGTTCGGAATTGCCTCCCTTGACATATAATCCTGTTGCTTTCTGCACAATACTTCTATGTTTAACTTGTAAGACAAGTGAGTCAGAAAGACCCACCCTTGTCTTAGGGGAACGTATGCTCATACGAGAGGGAGATGAAGCATAAGGTTCAAATAAAGATAAAAAAGGGAAGAAAAACTCGACGAAGAGGCGAGACTAGCATGATCAACTGGGAAGTTATCGACTTGAAGTGGTGGCCAAATGAGCATGGTTCTCAAGACTAGCACAATGACATTACTACTCGAAATCGAGACTGATATGGCGGTGCTTTGCTAAGCCTACCCTCAGTCAAGTGAGAAGAGAAAAGAGAATGAAAAGAGCACACAAGACGACAGAGAGAAGGGGTCCTAACGGTACTAAGCGTTGCCACTCAAGACTGTGGAATAGCAGTGTCGTGGCCCTTGGCCGGTGCTTGACACTACTACTTATGGCTAGAGAGTGAGAAATGAACTAAGGACGGCGCTAGGCATTGCCATTGGCAACAAAAGGAGACAACACGCTTCCACGCAGGCAGCAATAGTCTCTATCCTTCGTAAAGAACACGACGGTAATCCTCACGAGACGCACGACGATAGGTGTGGGATGTCGAAAGGATGGCGATAAGCACCGAATACGCAAAAGAAGCTCGTGGACGACGGTAGACGTTGCCGAGGTGTCTAGCGGGTGGTGAAGGGTATCGTCGTCTACTATAGACGAGCAATAAAGAAGGACCCCTATGGGTGGCAACAAGTTCCGCCGTCTAAACAACGATAGGCATCGTCTTCTACAGGCCTCACTGGGAAAGGGAGATCGAAGACCAAAAGGAGAAGGAGACTTGCACATGGCGCTGCCATCGCCATGCGCGACCTGTGTGACCTCAGGGGAGGCATGCACGCCTTGCAAGGAACTCAGATGGAGAAGGAGGGGGAAAAAGAGGAAAGAAGAGAGAGAAAGAGAAAAAGAAGAAAAAAAATGAAGAGAGAGAAGATATACCTCTAACCTAGGGGTACTGATCAAAATTTTCTCTCAACTCACTCTCTCTCTCAAACGTGACCCCAGCAATGAGAAGAAAGAGAAACTTGTATTAAGTAAAAACTCTCTCTTTTGTGAAAGGTTGAGTTTTCTAGTGCGTACAATGCTTGTACGTATATATAGAATTTGCTCCAAACATGAGTGGATGATCAAAAGTAACCCTAATTGCTGGAAATTGAGATTAAATTGAATTAAAAGAAATTAAAAAATAGGGTGAAAAGTAATGGATTTCCCCATTCCTAACAATTTGTGGACTTTCAGAATAGTCCTTGTGTTGCTCTATAACTTGCGTGAAGGTGCATGGCAAATTCGAGGTCGTTTTGATGCCTGGTTGATTGTAAGATGATTGTTTTCTTGTAGGGCTCGGCATGGCGATCGATTTGATACCAACTTCGAGCCATGGATCGTGTTTTTAGTGCATGATCATGTGACTTGAAATTTGAATAGATCTTGAAACTTCTGATCGATAGTGTACTCGTTCCTTGATGTTTTTCGGTGATTTCTTCACTGAGTTACACTGAGCATGCCGTTACGATCGCGGGGCAAAAAACGTAGCTTGATTCCATGGCTGAACGAAGATTTTGCAAGTTTGGAATTTGGTCAGAATCTGGAATTCCTGTGACAAAATTTGCAGTTGTTTCATTGGCTTTGTGTGCAGAATCCGACCGTTCATCACATACAGGGTTCGGGTCAGTGATAGCCCGAGACCTTACGCACATGATGGAATTTGTCTCACGGCGATCGGGCTCGCGAGTAGCGTGATCGGGCCACTCGAGCAAGGCATGATGCTGCTGAATTTTCTGCACTTTCTTCACGGATCAGCAACTTCTCTCTAGCTTTTCTTCACACTCAGGTGTCGTCATGGGGCGTACCACATATTGAGTTACTCCTCTTGACTAAACGAACATGTTCACCAAATTTGAGCACGATTTGCCTTAGGACAGGTGAGATATGAGTGTCAAAAGTCACTGATTGTGACTGTCCCTTCCATGGCGTGGAGTTATAGGGTGGCCACACGGGAATAGCGTGCGGCCTCTCCTGTTTCACTCTTTTGCCTATAACTTATTCTTGGAGTGTCTGTTAGGGCTGTAATTTGACGCTTGGGGGTTGTCAACTGTGCCGGATCCAATGGTGGTGATCCCACAGTGATTTGAGATGCCAAAAATGTAGCTCTAGTTATAGGGTCAATTTTCGGGTCCTAGAGCCCGATACTGTTGGAACTGTTTCTCAATCTGCAGTGCCTTAGACATTTTGGACTACGAAGAAACTTAGCAGGACACTTTTGAGAGACCTTATGAAGATCTTGGCCGATTCTAGGACTTTATTGAGCAGGGGCCCCGTTTGCTAGGCTTTATTGAGGGGGGGCCATTGTTTGTTAGGCTTTATTGAGCGGGGGCCCCGTGTTGATGAAAAATACCTTCCAACAATGATTGTTACCCACCTCTATGATTGGTGCAGAAAAAATATCTAGGGATGTGCTCCAACTTGTAGATTTATTCCTAACCAAAGAGCATTGATTGTCTTTAATACCATTGAGGATGTTAAACACATATTTTAGCATAGATTCTGAATATAAGACCTTAAACTTTCCTTCAGAAGTCTGACATGGGTGAGGACTTGAAAAGCACCCCTATTTGGTCTAAATAGGGTGACGACCTTAAACGTTTCCTCAACCTGTCTTGCTCAGTGCTGGTGAAGATCTTAAAAGCAGCCCTTCAGTGTTGCACTTCGAAGACGTGAAGGGGGGCATACAAAGTCAAACCTCCACCCCTTTTGCTCCCTGTAGAGTTAACCTATGGAGTTTTTGATGGCTAGTTCAAGCACCCCTCACTAGTCCCTTGTTGCGAGCCACTTACCTCTTTCCATCAGTCAAGAGCGTTCATATGATGGCGCCTGCTTTAAAGAAGAATCTTCCTCAAAGTAGTATCCATCATCCTCAGGATGCCGAACACACCGTATCAGGTAGCCATCATCAAAAGCTCCCTGAACTTGCCCCCAAGCACATGGTAGATTGTGTGATGCCTCATATCCGCAGTTATACCATTGCTCACCCAAAAGCATGCACCCCAGAGAGCCTATACTCACCGCGATTCCAAAGCCGACAATTGTGAGAGTACCTCTACTCTACCCTAATTGGATTGTGTCAAAGGCAGCGTTGCTCCATACATAGTGGATTCGACACTTCCACCTTCATCCTGATTCCAATGGAGGAATTTGTCGTTTGTGCCGAGCTAAGCTGTACGAGCTCGCCATGGGATCCGGATGCTCCAAAGCCCCTTTCTCTCTCTAAGGTGTTCCCACCACTTAAATTGAGGAGAAGTGGTGAAAATAAAGCCTCTCACCCCTTTATATACTTAGGTAAAAAGCGAAAATAATGTAATTATCCCATAACTCCATACAAAAGCCCAATTCCAAAAGGGTCCACTCTAGCTAAAGTGTCCTTTTGAAGAAGATGAAGGGCAAATGAATAAGAGGGAAGGAACCAAAAGACACCCCCTACCCCTCATACAAACCTGTAGGGCAAAAATCCCCCACAGGCATAATTGTCTTAAACGCTCATAAGACGTCAGAATCGAATGGGATCGGGCCCATCAAATGGGACCGGACCCATTACGAAGATTGAGCCCGACGTAATCAAGATGGCACGTCTCGAGCTAAAGAGGGCCTCTGACCCAGCCTGCCAGCCCAAGGAAAGGGGGGACAGACCACCCATCTTTTCTCTCTCTCTTCCCCTCGCATCTCTCTCTCTCTCTCTCTCTCTCTCTCTCGAGCTAAGTGGCCTAACTAGCCCGATGCTCTTCTCTCTCTCTCTCCACCTCTACTCTCATCTCTCTCTCCCTCCTCTTGCATGGGCTAGGCGGCCTAGCCACTGGCCCGGCAGCCCCTCTCCTCCCCTTTTGTTTCTCTCTCCCCTCTACTCTCCGCTCTCTCTATCGTCCAACAAAAGCCCACGGCTTAGCCATGGGCACAATCTCTCTCTCTCTTCCAACAAAAGCCCATGGCTTAGCCAAGGGTACAATCTGTCTCTCTTTCATGCTCATCTCTCTCCCCCCATCACTTTATCTCTTTACCTCGCTCAAGCCCATTGCCTAGATGTGAGAACGATCTCTCTCTCTCTCTCTCTCACATTGTCGTCTCTCTCTCCTCCCTCCATCTCTCCACTACTCCCTCAAGCCCACGACTTAACCGTGGGCAAAAACTTCTCTCTCTTATCTCCATTCTTCTTAAACCCTACTTCACCATGTCTCTTAACCCTCTCATGAGCTCATGGCTTAGCCATGAGACCTATGCTCCTCATCTCATAAGTCCACGGCTCACCCATGAGCCCAACTTACCCTTGTTCACTCTCATTCGCCAACCCATTCATTACCATCGGCTCACAGGCCTCACACCAACACCACATCTCCACCATCATCTACTACAATCCACATGATTTCACATCACCTCCATCCTCCAACAGACTCACTAACCACAAAGGTGAACCTTCACTCCCCAAAGTTGAACCACAATTCCCTGAGCCTACCACTCCCCTAAAGAGTTGTGTCGCTCATCATCCCCACTGAGTCTCTACCTCACCCATTCCATGAGACAAACCATCATCCCTAAGGAGTCTCCATGGAGCAAACCATTACTCCCTAGTCAAGTCATACATTTGCTTCATTCAAATCCGCGAATGGCCACCCTCATTTGACCATTCCACTTCACTTGGCTCGACATCCATTTGTCACCTTAAGAACATCATTCAAAACCACCCATGAGCTCTTCCATCTAAACCAATCCTATCCCCAGTGTCCTCATCATATACCCTATTCAAAACCTTTGACAAGCACCCAAATGAATCACTTTGCCATAGATAGACTTGTCACCAACTAACTCGTGAGTAGCCACCTCATCCGGCCACATTACTCCCCAATCAAGCCATCATACCTTCGAGTGACCACTCCTATGCGTCGAGGTGACCCAATACCCTTGCTATCCACCAGGCATCATTGAAAATCATGAATGAGTGCCCCATCAGCCACTTCACCCATAGTGGAGGTTCTCACTCAAAACCCTTATCTCACCAAGTGAGCCTCATATCCTCCATTAAACCTTTACCCCCACCACCATCACCAATAAGGGGACCTTCTCATCATACATCATGCATTCATCATCATGTCATAAAAAAAGAAGAAGAAAGAATAAAGAATAAAAGCAAACATGGCCATGAAGCCATGGGTAAAAATGCCAAAAAATAGAAAATCAGGCTTGGTGAAATCCCGAAAGGCCACTATGAGTAAAAATGAAAATAAAGATAGGCATTGCCACAAAACCACGAGTAATAGTAATAAAAAGTAGAAAACCGGACATGGTGAAAACCCGAAAGGGTGCCATGAGTAAAAATGGAAAGGGGGACGTGACCATAAAGTCACGGGTAAAAGATCCCAATAAAAAAGGAGTTGATGGAAATAGTTCTACAGTGCCACTTCCACCCAGTTCAGGAGAAAACTTGAAAGGGTGCTTGGACCAATAAACCGGTTGATGCAGCGCTCACCCTCATAGGCCGCTTTAACCATTTCCTCTATACAAAAGTTCAACAGTACGGGAGTCAAAACCCCTCATAAGGGTACCATACTATCACAACAAAAAGGAGCTTAAGAAAAAGCTTCAACAAGTAGGGTCAGCCTCCAAAGGGCTCTTGAAAGACAAAAAAATCATAAAGAAAATAGGATCAATGTTATGCTCAAAGAATTTCCTCATCAAGAAGTCCATCATAGCAGAATCATGAAGACAATTTGGGCCATTGACTACCAAGATGGATCAGTACCCTCGACAAAAAGGGTAATCGTCTTATTAAGGTTTCCAATTGCTAAGGGGTTTAGATTTTCGGGATGGCCAGTAAAAATCCCCTAACTAAACCCAGTAGATTGGGGTTCAAACCCCAAAGAGGACAATTAATTAAGGTTCCCAATTGCTGAGCGGTTTAGATTTTCAGGATGGCCACTAAAAAGCCCCTGACTATGCCTAGTAGATTGGGGTTCAAGCCCCAAAGAGGTATCCCACGTCAACCAGTTCAAATCTTGGTATAACAGCTCACTCGCCCATCGAGGCAATGTTTATTCAAGTGGGAAGGAAGCCTTTAAGTAAGGCCCCTACAAGTAGACCATAGAAATCTTGACGGATTGTGGAGGAAACCCCTAAGCAAGGCCCGGCTACTAGACAAATTATGATTCTGATAAGACTCGGCCACAAGCCCTTAAACAAGGTGCTTATTTGTTGGAACAAAAAAGAACCACTAAAGTGGAAAGAAAGCCCTTAAGTAAGGCCCCCACCAAAGGAACAAGTCTCTTCTTCCCCAAAAGTCCTAGCGGCACTGAGTCTACAAGCCCTTCAAAAAGGCACCCCAGTCACTAGAGCTCCTTGGTCATCCCCCAGGGAAGAAGCTTCACATGATTTCCTCTCAAAGGTCAATGTCGGTGCTAGTGATCGGGAAGAAAGTGAAAACTGACAAACCAGTTTTGTTCTGAATGCTACATTTCTTGCTTCTCTCAAAGAGAAACATTTGGTAGATAAGCTATTGTACAGTATTTTTGACATGCTTGTATCCTCAGTTTGAATAATCGAGAACCTAGTGGTGACTTAGACCAGCAAGTACAAAAAATGCCTATGGACTACAGATATCCTGATAAGAATAAGCCTAATTTTGGATGGATTTGAAAAGGTGTCGGATTGACCTCAAAAAGCATGAAAAGCTAGCATTTGCTATTTTAAGAGTGCCCGCTAAGTTTTGTCCCCATCAATTTGACCAAGATAAAATAGATCAGGATGAAATTTACATTTCGTAGAACCACTATCTCACATGCTAAAAAGTATCTCATAACTAGAGCTATATTGTCAAGGTCTCGAATGAGTACTAGACCACTGCCATGGGACTCGAAAGATCCAAAACCCTTAGACACCAATTTTCGGCTCTTTTGGACACTTCTGGACCATCTTAGGGCTAATTTACTTAATGAACTAATTTTCTTTCATGGAAACTACTCCATTCAAATTTGGGATTGACTTGTAAAGCTCATAACTCACTTATCTAGAGGCCAATCGAGCTCAAATTTTGATTTGTGCTAGATCTCATCAAGCCAAACGTCTTGATATAAGGTACGGCTCCAGTCGATACCTTTATTGAGAGAAATCGTAGAGAGAAGTGGGATTTCGAAACTCATGTGTTGTACAATTTTTAAAAAGAGGTATCCACCCATTCGAATGGGCATATCCTGAAGCTCTAACATCAGATAGCTTCAAATATAGGTTTGTTACGACTGTGGTTCAAAGACCTTCGATATGAGGTAAGATTTGCATGAAGTTGAGGAAGACACTCGATTTAAGATCGTAAAAAGGCACTTTTTTGATCGCTAGAATCCCATTTTCAGCGACCTCCAAAATACAAAAAGTGATCAATTGACCACCAAATCAAGGGGTTTTCATTGCAAAAAAATCACAACATACTCCCCTTTGATTTGTGATCAATAAAATTACCTAAGACATCAAGAAACGAGTGAGATTGAAGATTCAAAGTTGCAAGTTCATGGGTTTGGTTGGATTTTTAGTTCGACTTCAAGACTTCGATTCAAACCTTATAATGGGTTTCAAAACGATTGACTCAACACCACGATCGTTTTTACGGTTGGCTCGTCCAAAAGCGCGCTAAAAGAGCCCCAAACCACAAGGAAGGCAAGAGGCTCATTTTTAAGGATGGTTTTGTCATTTTCATGAAAGTTAGGAGGGGCAAAATGATCATTTTCCTACCTAAACGAAATCAACTTTTTTTTAAAGAAAATATATTTTTAAGCCAGTTGGTATTGTTTTAGTCATCCACCCATATTTGGGAGAGATCATATGTACATTCATTATCATTCATTTGTAACCTAAGGTGGAAAATTATTAAGAAAGTGTTGTGCTAGCTCTTGTCTTTTGCTTGTGCCTTCATTTCCACCCCAAGAGAGAGAGAGAGGAGAGAAATATTTTGCATGTAAGAGAATACCCTTGGACCACCCTACCCAAACCATGGACCACCTTGACCATAGACCCTAGACCACCAAACCATAGTCCACACCATCCATACTCCATACTCCCTACCACTTACCCTTCCATAAACCGTAGTCTATACCCACTCATACTCCATAATCCCTACCATATAACCCTTTCTAAACCATAGACCATAATAAACTACAGTCCTTAGACAATCCTAACCTACACAACTCAAACCAACCATACTCCTTAGTTCATTACACCTATCTTGGTCTAACCATATCCATTAGTCTAGACCCACCATAAACCACACCCACTTGAACCCCATCCTCCAAAATTAACCTTGCACCCTAACACTCTATTCAAGGGTCCTGGCCTTCTCTCAAGGGCCTTTAAAGGACCTTGCACACCTAGCTGGAAGGTTCGAGCCATCACCTCACCCACCTAGGTACCCTGTCCGTTTTCTCTTCTCCCTCTCTTATTATTATTATTCTTCTTCTCCTCACTTCTTCTTCCTACTCTTTCTTCTTCTCACTTTTTCTCTTCTCTCTTCTCCTCTTCTCCTTCTCCTTATGTTTCTTCTTCTCTCTTCTTCTTCTTCTTCTTCTTCTTTCTCCTTCTTCTGCTTCCTCTCTTCTTTTTCTCCTCTCTTTCTTTCCTATTTCCCTTCACGTTCTCTCTCTCTCTTTAGCCAGGGTAGGCGGCCTAGCCGCTAACCCAACTACCCCTCCTTCTCTTCTCTCCCCACACTCTCTCTCTCTCTCTCTCTTAGCTAGGCAAGCGGTGCAGCTGCTGCCCCAACTTCCCTTCCCTTCTTCTCTTCTCTCCTCACTCTCTCTTTCTCTATCTCTCTTAGCTAGAGCAAGCGGGCTAGAAGCTGCCCCACTCCCTTCTCTTCTTTTCCCTCTCTCAGACTCTCTTTTCTCTGTCACCCTAAGGGCAGGCTGCCAAGCCGCTACCCAACTCTCTCTTACTCTCTCACTCTCAAGCCTTCTCCCTCTCTCTCACTCTCACGTCTTCTCCCCCTCTCACCCTCTCTCATGCTCTTCTCTTCTCTATTATCTTTTCTCTCATCATCTTCACCCTCTCTCATGCACTCACCTCTTCACCTTCCCTCACACACTCACTCGCTCTACACATTCTCCCACTCTTTTTCTCTCACTCCTCTTTACCCTATTTGTGATCTTCCTCTTCTTGTCTCTCCTCTTTCTTCACTCGTCTCATCAACATATCTCACTTTACGTCCGATTGTTATAAACCCTCTGAATAGGGGCATACACTAGGTGGTGGCTTGATGTTTGAGAGGTTTTTCTTCTCTTACACTTCTCTCTTTGGACCTTCCCCTTGAGTGAGGCTGTTCTGATGCCACGATCGGGCTCGATCCGGTTCCTTGACCGTAAGAAACCTTCGGGGTCAGTCTTCTTCTTCTCTCTTCACTTCACAGCACCTTCTTCCCTCTCATTTTAAACTTCCTTTCTCTTACTCTTATTCTTCTTTTTATTTTAAATTTCACTCTTAGGAGGCTCTTTCGAGATGCATTATGGTTGGGCTAGTCCTACCAGCACAGTTTCTTGTGTATCATCTAGGGTATTTAGGCGTTGTGTCTGATACCTTTCTTGTCATCCGAAAAATGCCTCCTTGAAGAGGTGATGCCAGAAGGCTGCCCAGTTTTTGGGTGACGCCTCTTTTACTTCTATATCTTCTCTTTCCAAACTCGCCTCTCTCTCTCTCTTATCGCTTTTGTTATCTTCTTCTCTCTCTTCTATCTCCTCTTCTCTTTCTATACTTTTATCTCTCTTCCATACACTTCTCTCTCTTCAATCTCTTCTCTTTTTATACTCCATCTCTCTCTTTTCTATCTCTACCTCTTAAACTCTAAACCCCTAAAACACCCCCTCTAAACCCCATTACAAAAAGGCAACCACAAGGGACGAGATTGCAAGCCGTTTGTCGAGTGAGTATCAAATTTGTACACAATCACAAGGGAGTCAGTGTCAGATCAATCCAAAGAGACTGGGGTGCTTTCAAAACGATCTAAGATGGCTCAGTGCCAGGACGTGTCTTGATCCAAAACAAGCGATGTAAGCCTTACCTCACGTCTTTTCTTTTGTTGGTTAGAACTGCACACACCACACCGTCCGACCCTTATCCTAGTGGGCATCGACGTCATCCTCATAAATACACACACATGAACCCAAACAGGGGGGGGCACAATACACATACGACTCTCCTCCTCTTCTTCTCCCTAAGAAAGAAAAGAGACCCACCCCCCCCCCCCCCCCCCCCCCCCCCCCCACGGTTTTAAGAAAGAGGATCATCGCTCAAGAGCGACCGCGAAAATCGAAGACCGACCATACCTAGGTAGATAGAGGCAGAGGTAACTAAATAAGTGACGGTTCTGTTTTGGAGTTCCACCATTCTAGGATCATAAGACTACTCTAAACAACCCACTTTAGACCAAAATAGGGGCTTTTAAAGTCCACACCCATGTTGGACTGATGGTAGGATCATGGGGTATCATAAGGTGCAGGGTCCGTCGGACAATTGAAGGTTTTTGTAAAATATATACCCCTTTTATGATTGTTTATGATGTTGTTGTTCATGGCAAGACTCCATGGGGAAGTTGTGTAGTTTTGAGAGTCCCTTAGGGTAGTTTGACTCCTAGGAGAATAGGCCACGTGTGACATTTGAGGTGTCACACAGGTCGAGACTAAGGTGATAGTCTCGTGATTTGCCCTAAAACATGAGTGGTTCAAGGGAGATTAATAGAGAATGGTATGGTTGAGGCTTCACAACAAGGTGAAGAATGACTTATGGAAAAATGGGCGACACGTGGCATTAAGGCACCACACGGTTCAGGACTGGGGTAATGGTACCGTGATTTTTCTTGAAATATGAATGGTGGAGACTCAAGAGAGCTATGAGTGGTGTGACTCAACTGGGAAAATGGTGACTAGAAGAGTTGTGAGAGATGATGTGTTTGGTGAGGAGAAAAGGCTCATGGATGAGGTGATACGTGAAATGGATAAGATAGGGTGTGGAAGCGCCCAATCAGATATGGTTGTATAAAGTCACTCAATTGAGACTGTGGTACGCCTCGATTGGGGATATTGCATTATTTTTCATGCAGAGGCAGTTGCATGGTTCAAAGTCATAGAGTTGAGAATGTGGTACACCTCAGCTGTGGATGACACTGTGCGGTGTTGAGCTTGAAGTGATGGTGCTCCTCCATCGGGAATGTTATGAAGAGGTGGTGGCATGGTTTGCAATCACACAATCAGAATTGTGGTACACCATGGTTGGGGATATTGCATTATTTCTCATGCATAAGTGGTGGCATGGTTCAAAGTCATATAGTTGAGATTGTGGTACACCTCAGCCAGGGTTGGCACTTTGCGGTGTCGATCTTGAAGTGATGGTGTTCCTCTACTAGGGATGTTATGAAGAGGTGATATGATGGGGCTATGTATGACAAGGTGTCATGTGGCAACCCCATGGGGACGTGTAGAAATGGTCTACAGTTTATAGTCATGCAAACAAACTCTATGTCTCACAGTTTATAGTCATGCAAACAAACTCTATGTCTCACAGTTTATAGTTGTGCAAACAAACTCCATGTCTCGCAGTTTAACGTCGTACCATAGGGAGATAAGACCATAACACTCTTACCCATGATGAATTGCAAGATAGGATCAACACGTCCGTCATCTGAGAGTAAGTGCCTCGAAGGGTTTTTTCCACACTCCCTTTAATTTGACAATTTTGCTCATAGCGCCATTGCGGGTTTTCACTATGGCCATCTTTTCCCTTCTTCTTTTTTGACATATTTTGCCCATGGTGGGTTTTCGGGTGCACACCATGTCCATCATTTCTTTTTTCTTTATTTTTTCTATTTTTTTGACATTTTTATCCATGATGGCCTTGCAAATTTCGCCATGCCTGTTTTGTTTGGGGAGGCATGTGTAAAGTCATGCCACCAGGACTTGGGCTTTGGTTTAGGGTCGCATAGCTTAGACCACTGCCATGCAGTTTAAGGTCATGCGGCTTGGGCCACGACATGAGCTCATAGTTCATCAAGCATGGAGTCGGGCCTTAAGTTTAATTGCCCATTGTTATGTAACTCTAGATGATGTCTTTAGTGGTACGACACTCTTCGGTCATGTGACTAAGAATTCTGTGGTATTGACAATAATTGATCTCGTCATCTCTTCCGACTTCCTTCGGCCTTTTTGGCTCAAGTAGCTCAATCATTCCTTTGGATATGAGAGTTTCAAGCAATTTGGGGAACATTCCCTTGTCGAAGAAATTAACTTTTGTGCTAACTTTGGCTTGAGGAGTACATGTCATCTGGCATGGTGGCTGCTGATCGAACACCATTTTAGACCAACGTGAAGGGCTCAAATATTTTTTCATGATGCTTAAGTGAGCCTTCCATTCGTACTGCCATGCCAATGTGGAAGGCCATGTTGTGATGACCTGAAGTGATAGGTCTTGGTGCATGTTTTGCATGCAGAGCTCCACCTATTGAAGCTCTATCTATTGGAGCTCATTCATGGAAGTGGCCATATTGTTAGCTAGATTGTGCCACCTATTGATGTATTCCATCACTGGCTCGTGTGGCTCACCCTGAGGAGTTTAGACGGGTGCACTTCAATTTCTATGTTGTACAAGCGCTTGAGGAACTCTCCATTTGTTCCCATGATGAGATCGAACTTGGTGCTAGTCGAGGGTACCACTTGAATGCACTCCCGTAAGGTTTCTCACAAATTGTCGGAGCAATAAATGATCTTTGTTTAGTGTATTACCACAAGCAGAAACAAAGTGGGCTACATGTTGTTCCGATGAGCTGGTGCCATTGTATTTGGAGAAGTTGGGCCTTGGTAGCCCAGAGAGAATGGAGTTTGGTCAACATAAGCCGACGATGGCTTTTGGTAGTGATTCGGCTCTTTCATACCCACAACATTATAACTCCTCATTGCTTGTGCCACCATATCCTTCACTAATTCCTCATCCACAACCTGGGTCGATGGAGAAGACATCGGGAGTGAGTGTGGTGTGGGAGGGAGCAGCGACTCTTTTGGTGGTATTTCTTCGATGGTTGCGAACTGGTAGAGGGAGATTGGTTTGCCACATAAGCATGCTTGACCTCATGGGACACCAATGTCTCTTGGCATATGGTCCTCATCTTGTCTTGTAATTGTCTCAATGTGGCCTTAAACTGTGCCATCTCATCGTCATAGGTTTCATCGACCACCATTATACTGATAATGGTCATGCTTGGAGGTCCTCCTTCTTTTGAAGTAGAAGGTTGCTCATCAATGGGGAGCAAAGGGATAATTGAGGCTTTTGAACGGATTGCCTCAAAAGCTTCTTCTTTGTTTGGGGTGATACACTCCAATAGAGTTTGCTCGCCACATGCCTTTTGATTGATGAAGTTTTCGCTTATGAGCTTAACTGACATTTTGACAACATCATTGATGATGGTCATTGGGATTTCCCTCGATCCCACTTCATTTGCAAGGCATGAATATCCTCATCATCATATGAGAATGTGAAACTCTCAAAGGAAAGGGAGATACATTGTCATCATCAAGAGAACATATGAAGCTCTCGAGGCATGGGGAGAGCTTGCAATCGACCTCATAAGGAATCATGACATCTTCAAGGCATGGAGAAGTCAATTCAGTGGGGCTATCAGTACAGGGGGCAATTTCTTTCACTATTAGGAGGTGCTTTCCTCAAATGAGAGTGACTAGTTCTCATAAGAGGTTGGGATAATTGAGTGTATGAGGGTAAGGGAGGCCACATCATCAGAACCGGGTTCTCACCATCAAACGAGAATGCGAAACTCTCATAGGACGGTGAGGCCACCTCGTCATCCTCAAGGGAACATATGGGGCTTTTGATATATAGATAGGGCATGCAATTGGCCTCATAAGGGATCATGGCACCTTCGGGGCATAGAGAAGCCAGCTTAATGAGGTTGCCAATAGAGGGAGTACGGGTTATCTCATCTACTACTAAGGGATGGTTTTCCTCCAATGAGAGTGATGAGCTCTCATCGGAGGATGGGCTGATTGATTGGATGAGGGTGTGAGAGGCTGCATCATTTGAAATCGCCAAGGAAGACTTTGGTTCATCAGATTTCTAAGATTCTATTTTAAATCCGGGTGAGGGCTTAGTGGGGAAGAATGGGGGAAAAGTACTTTCCTTGTTCATGAGGTTTACCTTGCCAATGAGGTTCTCACCCCTTTGAAGCAGTTTAGCGGTACTGACTTGGTCTTCAGTTTCAATTTGGGGAGCCGGGATGTCGGCAAAGATCTCGGGTGGAGGTGGTGCGCCATTCTCTTGTGATATGCCTGTGAGATATGTCTCTTCATAGCTTAGAACATGCATCATCTAGAGGATACATTGTTTAACTGAACATATGATGGCTTCTTTGGAGGGGGCACCACTGCTCTTTTCTGCAGGCCTCATAACCTTCTTGGGCTCAATTTTGGCCTTTTCCGTGACTTGAAAACTACCTCCACATAGTAGGCTCCTAGCAATTTCAGGAAGAGAAAATTTGGGCTTTTAAATCACGAGTGGCTCAGGACTATTTGGCTTAGTCGAACCCTTGTCCTGGATTTGGGCCTTTGCCCTATTTATAAGTTTGAATTCCATTTTCTTTAAACTTCAGGATTGCCCCATGTTGGTGTTTCCTGACTCAACACGAGGCTAGGGGAGACTTCTTCGAGCTCATGAACTGCCCTGAGCTCGGATTGGATTAACTTAGGATCTGACATTATGACATTCTCAGACCTAATCGGCTCGAAAAGGTTGTTTCTTTGGATGCCCCAACCTATAATTGGCTTGGGTGTAGCTTCTTTAAGGCACATCATGTGGCAAGCTTATTCAGTCTTATTGGAACCCAAGAGGGGAGAAGGAATTTTTCTGCTCAAAGGGGTTTACATCTTTAGTTGAGGAGGGGAAACCTTTTGTGCTCTCCTTTTCTTTGTGCCTAAATCAGGCCTTCAACGTTTTGGTCACCTGGCCCCATATCCGGGCTTGATCACTATTTCCCTTCTTGATAGCACGACAAAATTGCCTCCGAGTGAATAGGAGCACTTCCTTCAACCTCTCATTGGTGGGATCAATTTTTAAGATGGGATACGTAATGGAAGGCTATTTAGCTTGCTTTAGAAGAGGGGTTTTGCCTCGATCTCGTCCTCGGGGGACCGGCATATAACTGGGATGTGGAAGAGGATGACAAGAGGGTACTCGAGGGGAGGCTTTTGGAATACCAAGTCACAAGAGGTTTAAGTGAGATGGAGGGGTTATGAATAATAGGGGGCATATATTGCCGGCTTTTCCCGTAGGGGTTAGGAACAGTGTTGGATCTGCACATGTGCGCATTGTCCAAAGATGGGTTTGGGGTGGCTTTGAACCCAGCCCGAGACTGAGCAAAGGATCTGGCAACTGTGCTATGAGGTGTGCGCGAGGGAGCGACCTTGTGATCACTGCTCGCGGGGTGGGCATGCATGTGCAATTGTGGCCTACGGCTAAGGTGATGGTCGTTTGTCTATTGGGGATCAACTTTATGGCTGCCCTGTGTGGAGTGTGCACCATGCAATGTCAATGGAGTGGCCCTTGAGCCACCCTTAGTTGTGAGCATGGGTCCTAAGAGACCCAGAGTGCGGTAATCATGAAGTCTCCAACTCGAAAGTAGGAGTTAGAAAACTCCAGAGCCATTTTATTATGTGGGTTATGTGTTGTGCAAGTTTGCAAACAAACCAGTCGAGTGATGGGGTGGTGTGTCCCGAGTGGAGTCGCTAGCTGGTCGGCCCTGGATTTTCGAGTTCGCTCACATGAACAACGATCCTCTTTCTTAAAACTGTGGGAGCCCCCTCTCTCTTCTTTCTTAGGGACAAGAATATGAAGAGAGACATATGTGTGTCGCACCCCCCTGTTTGGGTTCACGCATGTGTGCACGTGAGGGTGACCTTGGTGCCCACAAGGTTAAAGGTCGAGAAGTGCAGTGTGTACAGTTCAAACCAACAAAAGAAAAGACGTGAGGTAAGGCCTACTTCGCTTGTTTGGGGTCAAGACACATCCAGGTGCATAGCCCTCTTAGATTGTTTCAAAATCCCTCGGCCTCTTTGGCTCGCTCTAGCTCCGACTCCCTTGCGATTGTGCACAACTTCGATACCCAGTCGACAAACAGCTTGCGAGCTTGTCCCTTTTGGTCGCCTTTTTGTAATGGGGTTAAGAGGGGATGTTTTAGGGGTGGAGAGTTTAAGAGGTAGAGACAGAAAAGAGAGAGAGAGAATATAGAAAGAGAAGAAGGGATTAAAGAGAGAGAAGAGTATAGAAAGAGAAGAGGAGATAGAAGAGAGAGAGAGAGAGAGAGGAAGATAAGAAAACATATAGAAGAGAGAGGAGTTTAGAAAGAGAAGAAGAGAGAGAAGAGAGAGAGAGTCATCACTCAAATATTGGGACGGCCTTCTGGCGTCACCTCCCCAAGGAGGTATTTGTCGGATGACAAGAAATGTATCAGGCATGAAGCCTAAATACCCTTGAGGATTCACAAGAAACTATTCTAGTAGGACTAGCCCAACCAGGATGCGTATCGGAAGAGCCTCCTATGATTGAAATTAAAAATAAAAAGAAGAAGAATAAGAACAAGACAAGGGAAGTTTAAAATGAAAGGGAAGAAGGTGAAGTGAAGTAAAGTGAAGTGAAGAGAGAAGAAGAAGATTGACCCTGAAGGTTTCTTAAGGTCAAGGAACAGGTTTGAGCCCAATTGAGGCCTCAGAACAGCCTCACCCAGGGGAAGGTCCAAATAGAGAAGTGTAAGAGAAGAAAAACCTCTCAATCATCAAGCCACCATCCGGTGTATGCCCTTATTTAGAGGGCTTATAATGATTGGAGGTAAAGCGAGATATGCTGATGAGGCGAGTGAAGAAGGAGGAGAGATAAGAAAAAGAAGAATGCAAAGAGGGAAAAAAGGAGCAAGAGAAAGATAGTGAGAGAATGTGTAGAGAGAGAGTGAGGGTGTGAGGGATCGTGAAGAGGGTGAGTGTATAAGAGGGGTGAAAAGGATGAGAGAAAAGAGAATAGAGAAGAGAAGATAATGAGATAGGATGAGAGGGAGAGAAGACGTGAGAGTGACAGAGGGGGAGAACACATGAGAGTGAGAGAGTATGGGGAGGAGAATAGAAAAAGGAAGTAGGCAAGCATGGGGACGTGGCTCGGCCGCTTGCCCATAAGGTGAGAGAGAAAAGAGAGTGAGAGCGAGGGACAAAAGAGAGAAGAAGAAGGGGAAGGGGAAGGGCGATGAAAGAAAGAGAGGAGAAGAATAAGAGAGTGAGAGCGAGGGAAAAGAGAGAGAAGAAGAAGGGAAAGGGGAAGGGCAAGATCAAAGAAAGAGAGGAGAAGAATAAGAGAGGAAGAAGAAGAAGAAGAGAGAATAAGAAGAAGAAGAGCGAAGAACAAGAAGACGAAGAAGAAGAAAAAGAAGAAGAAGGAGAAGAAGGAGAAGGAGAAGGAGGAGAAGGAGAAGAAGGAGGAGGAGGAGGAGGAGAAGGAGAAAAAGAAGAAGAAGAGAGAGAAGAAGAAGGAAGAGGGGAAGGAGAAGGAGAAAAAGAAGAAGAAGAAGGAGGAGAAGAAGGAGGAGAAGGAGGAGAAGAAGAAGAAGGAGAAGGAGAAGGAGGAGGAGGAGGAGGAGAAGGAGGAGGAGGAGGAGGAGGAGGAGGAGAACAAGAAGAAGAAGGAGGAGAAGGAAGAGAAGAAGAAGAAGAAGGAAAAGAAGTAAAAGGAGGAGAAAGAGGAGAAGAAGAAGAAGAAGGAGAAGAAGAAGGAGAAGAAGGAGGAGAAGAAGAAGGAGAAGGAGAAGAAGGAGGAGGAGAAGGAGAAGGAGGAGCAGGAGTAGGAGGAGAAGGAGTAGGAGGAGAAGGAGTAGAAGGAGAAGGAGTAGAAGACGTAAAAGGAGAAAAAGGAGAAGGAGAAGAAGAAGAAGTAGAAGGAGAAGGAGAAGGAGAAGAAGTAGAAGACGTAAAAGGAGAAAAAGGAGAAGGAGAAGAAGAAGAAGTAGAAGGAGAAGGAGAAGGAGAAGAAGGAGAAGAAGGAGAAGGAGAAGGAGAAGAAGGAGAAGGAGGAGGAGAAGGAGGAGGAGGAGGAGGAGGAGAAGGAGAAGAAGGAGGAGGAGGAGGAGGAGAAGAAGGAGAAGGAGAAGAAAAAAGAGAAGAAGAAAGAGAAGAAGAAGGCGAAGGAGAAGGAGAAGGAGAAGGAGAAGAAGTAGAAGAAGAAGGAGAAGAAGTAGAAGGAGAAGAAGGAGAAGGAGGAGAAGGAGAAGGAAAAGAAGAAAGAGGAGAAGATGGAGAAGGAGAAGAATAAAAAGGAGAAGAAGAAGGAGAAGAAGAAAGAGGAAAAGAAGGAGAAGAAGGAGGAGAAGTAGGAGAAGAAGAAGAAGCAGGAGAAGGAGAAGGAGGAGGAGGAGAAGGAGGAGAAGGAGAAGGAGAAGAAGGAGAAGGAGAAGAAGAAAAAGAAGGAGATGAAGGAGATGAAGGAGAAGAAGGAGAAGGAGAAGGGGAAGGAGAAGAAGGAGAAGAAGAAGAAGGAGAAGGAGAAGGAGGAGAAGGAGGAGAAGGAGAAGCAGAAGGAGGAGAAGGAGGAGAAGGAGAAGCAGGAGGAGAAGAAGGAGGAGGAGAAGGAGGAGGAGAAGGAGAAGAAGAAGAAGGCTTCAAGTGGGTTTCGAGATCCAACTTTTCTTTATGATTTCTCTCAATCTTGGTATCCACTCGAGTCGTATTTTATATTAAAACGTGCATCTTGATGAGATCTCCCACATATCAAAATTTAGCCTCGATTGGCCCCCGGATGAGTGAGTTATGAGCTTTGCAAGTCAATCCCAAAATTGAATGTAGCAGTTTCCAAGAATAGAAACTGTTTTATTGAAGCAGTATGTGAATAGTATGAAACACACCCATTTTAGGTAGGTTGGCCTTAGGATTGTCCAAAAGTACGTAAATGAGCCGAAAATTGGTATCTGGGAGTTTTTAGCCGAATCAAATGACGAAGGTCTGGTAATCATTTGAGACCTTAACAATATGGCTCCAGTTATGAGGTACTTTTCAGCAGTAGAGAGGGTGGTTCTGTAAAATGTAAATTTCATCTTGATCGGATTGGGATGAAATTTGGTAGGAATTCTTAAAACACGAAATGCCAGCCTTTCATGCCTTTTGGGGTCAATTCGAAACCTTTTCAAATCCTTCCAAAATTAGGCTTATTTTGATAAGGGTTTTTGTAGTCCACATCTATTTTTGGTACCTATGAGTCTAGGCCACCACTGGCTTCTCTATTATTCGCACTAGGGATATAAGTATTTCAAAAATACCCTACAACAGGTTACCTAACAGATTAGAACATTGGAGCTTCCTGGTCGACCTATCCCTCCATCTCTCATTATGCTTGTTAATAGAGATTATTTCAAAGTAAATATTGTGAGAAGAAGAGTTATTGGAAATTTCTCTTGCAATGCTTCTTTGTGTTCTCATTTCGCAACAGGTATACAAAGTTCTCTAAATCTAGGGGATACCATGACCATGGCTAGAAGAAGCTTACTAGGAAAGAAAGAGATATGGTTTTAATGGTTGTACTTACTCGAACAAGTTTAGTTCTAATTTTATTAAGTTCCCCCAAAGAAACAAATATGGACAAGCGTTTACACTCTGCTATGCATCGATCTCAAGGTGAGATCAACTCAAATGTTTGAAAAACGAGTTATTTTATTAAATAAATAGAGAAAAGTTGGGCGCTTGAATTATGGGCTTAAGAACAACACATACCTATTTAGATCCAATTCTTTCCTGAGCCCACTAACAGCACTAGCTTCCAGATCTATGTAAATTGCTTTAAAAAACACTTTGAAATTTGAGTAGCTAAGAAATAATAAAAAATTACAGGAAAGTAAATTAAATTAAGTGAGAAAAATAAGCTAAATTAAGCAGGAAAAGCAATACTTACCTTCTGGGGACCTGAAACCTGGAGTTTCAAGTTTAGATCAAGTTGCTCTTGTGATTTGTGCCACCGTTGAGTAAGGAATCCAATGATCCTGGTCCCATGAGAAAATTCATGTATTGAGAGAGAAGCCTCAATTTTGGTGGCTGGGGGTCATCCTGGCAGTAACATACAACGTATAAAACTTTTAAGGCCTTAATTTCTGGGATATACGGACGATGAATTAATTTACCTCCGAATGATAAGAAATTTCATGGTGAGGGATATGATGCCTCAAATATGATTCCTTGAGAATCTGACTCAATCCTAAAACATAAAATTTTGGGGTGTTAGTTAATGCATATCTTAACTAACGGTGGATTGAGTTAAGTGAATTCTGATCATTGTCCAATTTATATCATTCTTAGACTCAGAGGCATATGATGCCTCAATATATATCTTCAATGATTCACCTCAACATATTATCATATGGCGAGGTTTTCATTATAGCCCATATGTTAAGCCCCACATCCTTAACAAATGAGGATTAAGGAGTCATATTATATTTCATCCAAAACTACTCCAATATCCAGGGGAGAGGAACATACGGGCCATGGGAGTATATGTATCCCAGAGTTCAATATTAAATTAAAATGTCTTCATGATCTCTTATCATTGATCGTAAGTCACAATGCACATGTATAATTGACGATGGATGCAAGAAAATACGTATATTAAATTGCATCAGGTTCCTCCACATATCATATGGATAGGTATATCGGGGCCTTAGGAACATATGTATTCTAGAACACGTCGTACAATGAGATGGTTTAATATTTTATATCATTAAATGTATGTCAAACTTGAACATGCTTAACTGACGAGCTATTGGTATCATATCGATCGTAAGTCAGAGCATATAGGGACTAACTAACAGGTTAAGACTCTGAAGGAATATTGGGGCCTTTTTATGACCAATCTTTAGCATATCATATCTTTCATATCTTCATATCATATTTGGGGAATATTTTGACAGGTGTTATCAAGAACCATGCTCATATCTTATCAATTGTCTATCAAGACAGCTATCCAGTGTGCATCAAAAGACTTCGCCTCATCATGTTTATCTTTAATCCTTCAAACATCGGTTATGACATTCTTAGTCTCACATATGGTGACTAAGAATTCATTCAACATCTCAGGCATATCTTTGAGGGCTAAGCTTATCCAGCTTGCATATTTTATTGAACATATGTTAAGACTCTATCTAGCGTTTGTAAAGACTCGCACTTTCATATAGACATCTTTATCAATCATCAGTTAAATAAGTTTTATATGATGACTAGAAGTATAATCGACCAAGGCATATCGTTAAGGACATAAGCTTATCAAGCTTATCCATCATTAAAGCTTTTATTCGACATTTATCAAACCCTTGTCTTATAATCGCCTAAATCTTTATCAAGGATTTATCAGAGTGTATCTACTCTTGTTTATTTCTAAAAATACACTCAATAGCTACTAGTTAATGCATGCATCTTGTCAAAGGCAACATCAAAATTCAATGATCATCTCTTCCTTCATTACAAAATAGCTACCCTATTGTGGGATTGGGTATTTCACATGATCCATATAGCTGGGTTATGCCCGAAACCATGCACCACTTTATTATGCAAATTTCTTCTTTGTATTTCTCTAAACTGGGTTTGGCCTTTTTTAAAATATTGGCTGGAGCTATGGCATGTATGGAAAGAAAGGAATGCGATGATTTTTTAGAACAAAACCAAATGTTTTCATTCTCTCAAAACTCAAATCATGAGCGATATAGTCTGCTGGGTGTATGCACTTCCTTTTTTCAAACATCTCCTAAAGGAACTCTTTCCCCCAACTTATCTGGATGTGAGATATTGAATTTTGATGTGAGTGCGAGACTAGAAGGACAAGTTGCAGGCTATGGGGCAATTCTCAGGAATCATTCAAGTCAAGTTTTACGGATCTTAAGAGGGACTCTTCCACCTTGCCAGGCTATTGACACAGAGCTGCTAAGTTTGAAATGTGGAGTATATAATTTAGGGGAGATAGATTCCCAAGTGATTATAGAAGGTAATCCCTTGAATGTTATTAAGCGGTGAAACTCTCCTTCCTCTGTTCCTTGGCGATTGGCCTATACTTGGCTGAATCCTCTTGGTGCTCAGAGGGTGAATTGTGATCTTGTTTCATGTCAATAGAGAGCGTAAAACTTTAGCTGACTCTTTGGCTAAGGAAACCACTACAACTCTCCTTATCCAACCTCCTTAACTTCTTCTTCTCTCTTTCCTTCTTCGTTTCTTCCTCTAATCTCTCTGTTCTTTTGTCTTTCTTTCTTTCTTTTCTTTTCTTTGTTCTTATGAGGTACTTTCAGCTTATTGTATATATATAGTTTAGTTAACATTTTTTAATAAAAGAAAAGTGACAAAATCCTCCCATTAATTGTGTAACTTCGACAAATCTAGTCAGTAGTGGGTCATCAAGAGACAACTTTGTGGGCTAGCTCAAAACAATAATCCGCATTACTTGTTTACTCACATCAACTTTGTGTAAGACAAAACAAACAAAGCATTCCTTACCGTGGATGAACTTAACTTTAGATCATTCATTGAAACCCAATAGTGATTCAAGGGATTCCTTGAAAAGCAAACGTTATCACTCATAACGATATATTGTTCAACTTAAGGGATGCAATCATTAATAAGCTTAAGGATGTTTTTTTTTTGTGAGAAGGGTTCACTTTTCATTCATTCATTCAAGAAAAATTACATCGGTCCACAATGAGCCCGAAAGCCCCACAAAGTTATTACAACAACAAACAAAAGAAAAAGTGAAACTAAGAACATAGACTACAACACCTGCATCTGCTCAATACTTAAATTTTCCAACGAAACACCTTCTTTGGCAAGCCTATCGGCTTCCATATTCGACTCTCGGTATACATGACCAAACATAACAAATAAATCACAGCATTCCACTCTCATTTCTCTTACCAATCCATGCAGCAACTAGGGAAATTCTGCCTCAAACTTTACCCACTTAATAACATCAAGTGAATCACCTTCAACTATCATAGGTTTGCCAAATTTCTTACGCAACTTAATACCTTTAAACAAAGACCTCATCTCACCTCATTTTCCTTTATATTCCCTGTAGGCCGAGAAAATTTCAACAATACATTTTCAAAAAATCACAAATAATACCCCCAATCCCTACAGGGCCTGAGTTGCCCATAAAACTATCGTCAAAATTCACTTTTATCCAACTTTCATCTGGTTTTTTTCCAAATAACTACTTTGATCTCTTTAGAACTTTCATCATTGATAACCATTATGTCGTAGTATTCCTAACTTTCTCTTGAATCTCTTCAGCTATTTTACTTTTACTCTCAAAGCATCTTCTGTTTCTCTCTTTCGATAACTCCCACACAGTAGCTGCTTTCACCACTTTCCAAATACCTTTCCCCTTTTTATCCACTTCTGCTAAGATCCAATCATCAATAAAATTGTTAGCATTTGAAAAAAAACCAACATTCACACCTAAAAGGTTAAACGCCCATCCCCACAATCTTTTCCCAAATTCACAGTTTAAGAAATATGTGATCTACATATTCTTCATCATTTTTACCGAGTAAACATACATTTGGGAGCACTTTTCCTCTTATTCTCAACATATCCACACTTAATAATTTCTTTTGTGAAGGAATCCAAATGAAAGCTCCCACTTTCAGGGGAATCAGCCATTTCCAAATCTTAGCTAAGCTTTTATTCACCCATCTGTCTCTATCATAGTACCTCAAATTATAAGCAGACTTAACAGCAAAATGGCTAGAGTTATTTCAGGTCCGAACACACCTATCCTTCTCATCAGAACAGTAAAAATATTGTTGCAGTAATATCAAGCACTGAACTAACTTGTCTGCTACAATATTGCTGACTCTTCTATAGTGACATTGAATGTCCCAAACTGCCTCAAAACCTTTCCCACTTCCCATTTCACATGTCAGTTTACTTTGGAGTTCACCTTAGCAAATAAATTTGGAAATCGAATCTTCAAGGGATAGTCACCAATCCAAGTTTGTTGCCAAAATCTGACCTGATCACCTTTTCCCACTACCATTCTCATATTACCCAAAAGAATATTTGATGTGCTGCAATCCCCTTCGATATAGATGTAATACCCTTTACATTTCTTCCCTTAGCAATGATCCCATGTTCCTTGTCAAGTCCATATTTCTCACCTACGATAGTTATACATAATTGCTCATTCTCACTAGCACATCTCCACCACCATTTCGTAAGAAGAGCACTGTTCATTCCTTTTAGTTTTTGATACCCATACCACCATCCCAAATAGGGACACAAACCTTATCGCATTTTACAAGGTAAAAACATTTTTTCTCGTCATATTCTCCCCACAAGAATCTTCTCATAATATATTCCAACTTCTTTGTCACCTTACTTGGAAGTTTGAATAGAGATATATAGTAAATAGGTAGGTTTGCTAAGGTAGACTTAATAAGTGTCAAATGACCTCCAAGAGATACCAACTTAAATTTCCAAGGATCGAGCTTGTACTGCTTACTAGTTATAGATAAAGGCAATCCTAAGTACTTTATAGGAAAAGCACCAATCCCACAATTGACCACCTCGCAAATTCTTGTATCCTTTCCTCACTACATGCCACCCCACCCAAAATATTTGTTTTTTAAAGATTCACCTTCTGCCATGTGATCACCTCATAACCCTTAAAAAATCTCTTAAGTGTTTTAATCTCTTGTTCATGTGCTCTACAGAAAATCAACGTGTAATCTGCGTATTAAAGATGAGATACCATATTCCCATTGTTTTTAACTGTAAAACCACTAAGTATCCCCATCTCAACCACTGAATTCATCATAACAATGAATATTTCCCCCATAATAGTGAATAAGAAAGGGGATAAAGGATCATCTTGTCTTATCCCTTGCGTAGCCTTAAAGAAACTCTTAGGTTTTCCTTTAATCAGAATTGAGAAGTGAACGGATTCCAAACAACCATTTATCCATCTCAACCATCTATCACCAAAACCCATCACTTTCATAGTTTTCAATAATGTTTGCCATTCAACCTTATTGTAAGCTTTTTCAAGATCTATTTTACACACAATTCCAGGTTTATTCTCAGCAATCCTTGAACTAATAATCTCTTGAGCGCATAAAGTACTATCAATAATTTGGCGCCCTTGGATAAATGTTGATTGGAGCCTCTTGATGACCATAGGCAACACCTTTTTAAGACTAATAGAAAGATTTAGCCAAAAGTTTATACAAATTGGTCAATAGACTAATCGGTCTAATGTCCTTAAGGCTTTCAATCATTCCTTTTTTAGGTATCAAAGTAATGAAAGTAGAATTAATGGTATTGTTTATCACCCCTCTTTCATAGAACTCATTCATCATACCAATCACCTCACCCTTCACTTGCTCCCAAAAATCATGGAAGAAGCCTAAAGGGAAACCATCAAGCCCCAGGGCCCTATCACCTCCAAGACTAAATACAACTTCTCTAATTTCCAGTTCTAAAAAAGGTATTTCAGCCCACTCAGACCATTCTTGAGGTAATTTAGCAAAAGGGACCTCACTAAACGTACAAAACCAGCAGTAAAAGCCTCCTGAAAATGCATAACAATGACATTTTCTACACCAACCTCATCACCATTCATTACCCCATCAATCCTTAAACCTTGAATACTATTAACTATTTTCCTCGTATTTGTCGTTGGATGAAAAAATCGGGTATTAAGATCGTCCTCTTTGAGCCATCTAACTCTAATTCTTTGTTTCCAATAGGATTCTCAATCAAGAGAAAACTTTGTAAGTCCTTATTCAACCTATTTCTGAGAACTCTATCATTCCATTCTATAATTCTTGAATCCCATTCTTTCAAATCAATCTCAGTAATTTCACTCAGAATCTCCTCAATCAGTTTTTTGAAACTTACCCAATTTGACTTTTTCCATTTTATAATCTCCTTCTTCACATTCTGAATCTTTTTTGAAGCTTTAAAATCATTCCACCCTGCCACCCCTTCCTTTGGCCAACTGCTTTTAACCAACTCATTCACTTCACAATTTCTAATTAAAGCCATTTCAAATTTAAAGTAACCCCTGCTATTTACCAGAGTTTCACTTTCCCAGATCAAAGGAATATGATGTGATAAAAGTTTAGGAAGACTCTGAGAACTAGCCTTTGAAAACCTATTAGCTCAACCATTATTACCCAAAGTTCTATCCAATCTAGTCATCATAGGGTTAGCAAAACAATTATTAGACCATGTAAATTTGGCCCCAATAATAGGAAAATCTAATAAACCAAACTCAGAAATAAACTCAGAAAAACCCCTCATACATGAATTAACTATGTGACAAACACTGGATTCTTCAGTCCATTTAATAACATTAAAATCACCCCCAACAACCATGGCAAAGAGAAATCCCTACCAAATTTAGAAATCTCATACCAGAAACCCAGTCGAAAAGCAGGACAGTTAGGTCCATATACATTAGTAATTATGAAATTAAAACTGCCATAAAAAAGCACAAAATTACAAGATATAGACCATACATCAATAACAATCCAAACATAAAGCAAAACACTGGGTCCCATAAATCCAGATACCACCATAACCACTTGTAGATTCTTTACAGCAAAATTGCAGGGGTCTATTACCCCATACAGGAAGCCAATGAAAATAATGAAACATGCTATACAATTTTCCCCCAAAATCTTATCAAATGGCACACTCCTTTAAACATACTCACGTGCAGTATTCGGGTGCGGGGCGGTATGTCTCTAGGAAGTTTCATACTCCATATCATGTACATAATCCAGATACTCTACAGCCTAATATCGGGACTACAGCCTAATATCGGGACTATGTGAATGTTGATCTCATGCCCAAACCAGGGGAGAGAGAGACGGGGGCGACAGACAATGATAGACAAGGAGCAATACACGCATATAGACCTGCATATAAAACATAAGAGAGGTCACTTGGAGCCTTGAAGAGAGAGAAAAACCCTGACCTATATTAAGGCCAATCCATGAGGAGGGCATTATATACAAGATGCAATCATTGCTTCTCCTCTCTTGGTGGTTGCACCTTGTCTCTTTACTCAACCACTGCAATTAATTAAACAGAGGTACTCCATTCTTTCCTACCCAAGGGTGGATGAAATTAACAAGATGTTTATAAGATACCCTGCGAGTACGATTGTATTACCAAGAAATAATAAAAAGGATTGTATGCTATGAGACCATTTATCTTTGTTATAATAAGGTCATAATTACTTCTAGTTATTGGACGTCAAATTCGATGGCTTAAGGTGCATCATAAAGTTAGAGAAAATATTTTTTATTCGAATTTTTTAGTTCAGTTAATAACACTCTAACAACAACCCCGATTTAAAATTTAATGGATAAGAGTGATTTTGACATTGTACCAAATCCCCTAGTGATCATGTAGATAAAAGACAATAGAAACAACATGCGATGTGTGCATACATGACGGTATGGAGCAAGTTTCATCTATAGAATAAGTAAATGGTCTCTTTGTATACTTTTCATAATAAAAACTATATACAAATATTTGTTGGAGTGTTGCTTATTTTGCTCAAAAACATGTATAATTTATCCTTTCATATATATATATAAACTCCTATAGGCAAAATGCTACAGTATTTCGCCTTTGTCACGGACTTGCTATGTCCATAGTGGTTTATTGAATAGGCCCGTTGTGGTTCCCGGTGAATTTTTGGACCGCCACAAACCTATTATGTCCGTGATCATACCCGCTACAGACATCCTAAGTCCGTGGCGATCAAAAAATGCATGCCGTCCGATTTTTTCGAATGGCAATTGGCCTATGACCAAAATCATTGTAGCATTTCGCCCATAGGCATTGCGTAAATGCTATATATATATATATATATATATATATATATATATATATATATATATATATATATATATATATATATATATATATATATATATATATAGATAAGAAAAAATTTATATAAGGTTGCAACCTTAAAATGTAGAATTACAGATGCACCTCAAAAATTCATCGGAAAAGGTTGTTTTAATATTTAAAAACTTTCTAATCGATCATCTCGATGTCAAGATGTACAAATATGAGAAAAAATAAAAAGATTTTGTGTCCAAGAAAAAGTGCATCTTGCAACACATTATCTAGACCGTTCATTTTCAATATTTTCATAGGTTTATAGATCGACTTGATTTTAACCATTTTTTGGATGTATAATTGGATATGAAAGTAGATTTTAGATAGTCCTAAGAATTTTTTACATCAAAATTCCACGTCATTATAAAATTTAGAGGTGCACGTTATTTGGATTGTTAAAGGTTGTAACCTTTTATATATGGAAAGAGTTTATATAAGGATGCAACCGTATAATGTAGAACTATAGATGCACCTTAAAAATCCATCGCAAAAGGTATTTTTAAGGTTGAAAAACCCATTGATTGACCATCTTGACATCAAGATGTATGACCATGAAAATAAAAAGATTTTAAGCCTCAGAAATAGTGCATTTTACAATATATTACCTACGCCGTTCATTTTCAAGATTTTCATATGTTTATAGATCTATGTGATTTTAACCATTTTTTAAATTTAAAATTTGATAATTAGATATAAAAATAGATTTTAGAATAATCCTAAGAACATTTACATCAAAATTATATACCCTGATAAAATTTGAAGGTGCACCTTACCTCTACAGCTACGGATGCATCTGTATGCCAAATGCACCCTTTATATATATATATATATATATATATATATATATATATATATATATATATATATATATATATATATATATATATATATATATATATAGCAATGATTCAATGCAACAGTTGTATCATAGTATAATGCAACGATACTTCTAGCAAACCATGTTTGTGGTATTTGTATGATCCCAAATTTTGCACACACACTCTCTCTGCATCTCAATAATCAATCCCCCTAAAAAAAAGAGTTCAATTTGAACCCTAGTATGGTCAAAATGAGTCCCCACCAAAAAAGAATCTAGACCATTTATTTTGTGCATTTCAAGATCTTAGCCTTTATAAACGCAAAATCATTTTTTTCTTTTTAACATTGTTCATCTAATGATAATAAAGGCATCCCAAAAAAATAGAAATGAAAAAATCCTTATGAGGCCTAGATCTAAGCATCTCACTAAAATAAACATCCTATGTTAATTGTGCTAAAAACTTATTTTCTAGGTTGTGTTTTCAATTTTTTCTTTTTTTGTGATTGTTCATTAGAATGAAAAGAATTTGTATCAAAGAAATGGCAATAAGATGATTTTTACGGTTGTTGCATCATATTACTATACAACGGATGCATGATATCATTGCCCATATATATATAGAAAGAGACTACAAAATGCCTATAGGTGAAAATTAACACTATTTTCGCCCATAGGCTCAGCACCATCCAATTTTTACGGACATCGTGGATTAAAGACCGTCACAGGATTAAAGACCGTCACAGACATAGCATGTTCGTGGTGGTCCGTCACAGATATAACATGTCCGTAACGGGATTTTTCTCAGAATAAATCGATACAAAAAATATATGAGGACTGCCATGGCTCCTAAGGTCTGCGGCGGTTTTTAGGCAAAACCATCACAGACATAGCAATAGCATGTCCGTGACGGGGGAAAAACGCTATAGCAATTGACCTATAGGCATTTATATATATATAAAGAGACTACAAAACGCCTATGGGTGAAAATGAACAGTGTTTTCACCCATAGACGCCGTCCGATTTTTTCAAACGACATGGATTAAAGACCATCACAGATATAGGATGTCCGAAATGGAATTTTTTCCCTCAAATTTGACACAAAAATTATACAGTGACCGCCACAGCCCCTGTGGGTCAGTGACAGTTATTAAGCAAAACCATGACGGATATAGCATCTCCGTGATAGGGGCGAAACACTGTAGCACTTCGCCTATAGGGGTTTTTAAGACATATATATATATATATATATATATATATATATATATATATATAACTGCAAGGCTCTAAATAATCAAATTAGGGACAACCTGAAAAATTTCACTATAAGAGGTTGTTTTGGTGCCCAAATATCCTCAAATTGATCATCTCAACCTCATGATGCATGGACATGAGAAAAAATGGATTTTAAAATTTGGAAATAGTGCATCTTGAATTGCATTTTTTGCCCATCAACTTTCAAGATTTTCAAGATTTTCAAGTTTTCATAGATCTGCTCGATGGACATTAATTTTTAAGCTTTAAATTGTGTAATTAGATATCAAAATATATCTTAAAGCTATCACAAAGATTTCCAGTATTAATACCACATTTCTCGACATTGTTTGAAGGTGCGCCTTACTTTGATTGTTTTAGTATCAGAAGTCTTTGTGATGAATTTATTTATTCTCGACAATGTGGGCAAAGGACTTGATGCCCGCCTTGGTTTCAAGTGCAAACAGGTCAAAAAATTGATAAGAGGAGGGGCCGCATCAAATTAAGTTCCGAGCGAGAGTCAGGCCACAAGACCTTCTCACACTCAAACCACGGACATAACCGGCTTCCCACACGCTTTAGCCATGGAGTTCAAGAGAGATTTTAAAGGTGTTTAATGATGAAAGGAGGAAATTTAATGAAGGACATTTAGAAATAGAAGAAGATTAAGGAAAACAATAAATAGAGCTAACAGGGCTAATAAATATACAAAATAAGGTTAAATGCAACTCATAAATATTAGCATAAACAAGTACAACAAGATTAAATGAAACTCATACACGACAATCATGAAAATAAAAGGGGAAATAAGTGATACTTGAGGCCAGACCCTTAGGAGCCCGGAGTCAGTGTTGATTCATAATAGATTGTTGCATGGTCAGTCTCAATCCTTCAGGTTTAGATGGGGCAAGTGAATATAGGTGAAAGAGGATCCGAAAGGTCTGATTATCTGGATCGCCTTTAAGTTAGAGCATAAAAAGCTTAGATTGAAGTTTCAATTTTTGGTCGAATAGGGTTCAGGTCTTGTCCGGGCTCGATTTGGCAGAGCTTACACATGAGATATTAAAATTCTGGCCTTTGGATAGAGCGTACGCGCTTAATGTGAAAATCTCGGACCATAAAGTCAAGGTCAAGTTCCTTATTTATAAGAGGCAGACAAGGTGATCTAACACAGTGTATATAGTTTTTAATTTTTATTTCTCACATCGACTAGAACACTTACAATGATCCAATTACAATAAAATCAACTCAAAAAATAATAAATAAATAACAAAAAAATGGTTCTCACTTGCTGCCACTAATTACAACTTTCTTTTATAGAATAAATAAACATAATGTAATGCTATGGGAATAAGAAATTACAAGAAATAAATAGATTGCAAAACATAAAGTAAAGATGCCAGAAGATTAACTCAAGCGAGCTTAGAACACCCCACATCGAATCTCCTCCTCTAATGAGGCACAAAATTGATTGTGTATCTCGGATCTGCCAAGTATGAGAAATCTCAAGCTATCCCCAAATATGAGAGTATGAAACAACTATGGTCAAGGCCTCGATACCTTAAAACAATTTAAGTGGGGCATGCCACCTTTTTGAACTAGGTGGGGCGTGTCCACTCCTTTGATCTCTTATGGGGACGTGCCCCCTATCTCTCTTAATTTAGAGATGAGATCTTGAAACAAAAGAGATATAAGAATCCATGAGATATAGGGGGTTGAGAGAGAAGAGAGAGGTAAAAGGATTGAGATGGGAGAGCCCCCTATTTATAGTGTTTCTAAGGGGGTTGAGCTTTTGTAGAGATAAGTATCCTTATAGATTAATCCAGTCCATTGATCATAAGAAACTTGTAGGGTGAGAGATCTTAGTCATTCAATCTTTAGATCAACCATCATAATTCAAATGTTGATGCAAAACCTTACCCTTCAGCTTCTCAAAACTTATCCCACCAAATTTCTACTGGAAAATTGCGGGTTTCCAAGTTCATGCCCAGGTACTTATCACTTCTTGGGTTGTAATTGCTATCTTATTCGGTTCATTGGAAAATACGAGATAATATATGTCTTTATATAAATCTCTTTATTTATTCATATTCCTTTTAACAGTCCAATCTCTTTAAGATTCCATGAAGTATATTTTGTTCTTTTGACTTGGTTAACAAGATTTCGAGAATTGATCTCAATAAAACACATCCAAAATAAGTGGGGCACGGCCCGAAGCCCCTAGTGGGCCTCATACACACACCCCATTGCGGTCCCTGATGGGGCCCCATATCTTGTATGAATTTTAAAATAATAAAATTGATTTTCAGATTTTGGAAAATAAAATTTATTTTTCTTTGAATATTTAAATCCTAAAAATCAAATATCGCTTAATTTATGAATTCATTTTGTAAAAATAAAATATTCAGATACTTATAAAAATTTAAATAATCAATCTAAAAATCATTTAACATTAAAATAATTAAAATCAAATAATTTTGACAAGAATAAGATCTATCTGGGTTTAGGAATTTATAATATCACTGAAACACTTCATCTTCTACTATAAACTATAATCCAGACTTGCGTTCTCAAACTGACCCAGTAGTACCCATGACCCAAGGACCACTGCAAAGGTTCATGACTAGGCTACCAAAGTCAGTCAATAAACAATGTGGATTATAGGTTCTTCCATCCATGGTAACCTAGACCATATGCAACTAAAGTTCTATAGTTCATAGGGGTAATCTCTCGCACATGTGCATGCTTCACCCTCATTGGTGAATCACTTTCTCAATACAGCTATTATATGCACATGATGTGTGATGGTTCAATGATGAGGCTTTGTCCCTTATCTTTAAAGGCCAACCATCACGCACCTCACTCCCCTTGAAAACTCCAACCTCATCAAGGGTTAACCCATAAACCCTCAGTTTTGTTCCATGCCTAGGTAATAAGGGGTTTTCCAATTCAACTGACCTAGTACGTCAAGCCAAGTGAGAGTATTAGTAGATAAAATTTACCTATCATGGTTCAGCAAAACCATACTCCCACTGAGTTTATGTGTTACTATATTAAATATTTTATTACAAGCTCTCATGAGGTATTTGATGGTCATAAAAACCCAACATCTCCCACATGGCCTTCGAAGGCCTTACAATCTTTCTTCCTCACTTTCTCTTAGGCACATTTGTCTCACATGTTTTACAAAAATATTTGCAGCTAGCTCCTTTGTAATCAGGTCTGCAATTATTACCTCAATAAGTAAGTAACTTATCTCGTTTTCTCCACACTCCACCTCATTGCACAGATGGTAAAAGTAAGGCTTTAAGTGCTTGGAATTCTTATGGAATCATTGCTCGTTGGACACATAAATCGCGACCATGTTGTTGTAGAAGATTCTCATGCACTCATATTGTACGGGCTCAAACTCAAGCCAATTAAGAAATTTATTGATCTGCCTCTTTGGCTGCATGCCACGTACTATGACTTCATGGTGGATAATGCTATCACATCCTATTTCTTCGATTTTCAAGAAACAATTCCTCCTCCAATAATGAACACATATTTAGATGTAAATTTTGCATCATCTGGATCTCCTTGGTTACTTGTATCGGAATATCCTTAAAAAATGATTTTCATACTTCCCCCATATGTCAGCACGTAGTTCTCAATCCCTTTTAAGTACCTTAGAATTCTCTTAATTTCCTTCTAATGCTCAATCCCAGGGTTGCCTTGGCATCGGTTAATCATACTCATGGCATAGGACAAGTCAGGCTTTGTTCCTGTCATGGAGTACATGAGGGACCCTACTGCTTTTCTATGACACTCTTTTCATGGTTTTCTTTTCTTCATCTTTATTAGGACACATTTGATTGGTTAGCTTTGTCTTCTTATCTGTAGGGCTTGTCATAAGCTTACACTCATCCATTTCAATCTTTTCTAGTATTCTTTTGAAATAAGTAGCCTAGGAAAGTTGTATGGTTCTTTCTTTTCTATTTCTTATTATTTTCCTATCCCACACATAAAAGGCTTCCCCTAGATCCTTCATAACAAAGGGTTGTGTAAGGAATTTTTTTTTGTTTCCAACATGAGGGCAATTGAGCTACAAACAATTAGAATATCATCCACATACATGGAGATGAATACTATACCACTTCCACTGACCTCTTTACAAATGAAGTAGTCTTCGTCATTTAAGGAAAACCCTACCAAAGATAAAGTCTCTTGAAACTTGATGTACCACTTGTACGATGCTTGTTTTAGGCCATAGATTGATTTGTTTAGTTTGCACACAAGGTTTCCTTTTCTCTTTTCTTTAAATCTCTCAGGTTATTTCGTCTAGATGTCCTTTTCTAAATCTCCATTTAGAAAAGCAGTCTTCACATCCATTTGATGGACTTCAAAGTCAAAGTGGGTTGCTATGACTCTTAGGATTCTAATGGATAGAAACTTCGTAATTGAAACCTTATAGTCTACCCTTGATTTTGGGTGAACCCCTTGGCTATTAGCCTAGCTTTGTATTTTTCAAAAATTTCCCCTTTGAGTTCAAGTTTTCTTGAAAGTCCATTTACATCATATTGCCTTACAGTCTTGAGGTAGAGGTACTAGCTTCCAAACATAGTTTTGGTTTATGAAAGAGTTTAATTTTTATGGCTTCTACCCAATGGCTCGTTCTAGAACAACTTATGGCATTTTAGTAAGTTGAAGGCTCATGCTCTGGCTCATCCCTAACCCTTTCATAGTGTTCCCTTAGGTAGATAATGTTTCAGGGTATTGAGGCGGCCTACTGGCTCGGTCGCTTCTTCTAGGTTGGGTTTCTGGTTTGGGTTCTTAAGACTCAACTTTGTCACTAGTAATCTCAAAGAGATATGCTTTCTTGTGACTTACTTTTTCTTCAAAGAACTCATCCTCAAAGAAATGGGCATCGTGGCTTTTAATAACCGCCTCATTTTCAAGGTCGTAGAATCAATACCACTTATCATGGTCAGGGTAGTCAATAAATATAGATTTGATGGTTTTGGGATCTAGTTTTGTCCTATTTTGGTATGGGAGTAGCACATGGGCTGAGCAACCCCATACTCTTAGTTGATCGAGGGATGGAGTACACCTAGTGAATATCTTGTGAGTATGAGGAGCAACTTTGGTTGGAGTCTGGTTGAGGAAATAACATGTCATCAATACTGCTTCCCCATAAAACTCTAGGGAGAGTTTTGAATGCCCCATAATACTTCTGACAATTTCTACCAATGTCCTATTCGATCTCTCGACAACTCCATTTTATTCTGATATGTAAGGCATGATATATTGATGGATAATGCAGTACTCTACACACAGGTCCCTAAAAGGTTCGAAGGAGTACTCGTCGCCCTTATCAGTTCTTAGAACTTTGATTTTTAGATATGTTTGGGTTTCTACCTCGGCTTTGTATTCCTTGAATTTATCTTAGGCTTCGGATTTTGCATGCATCAAGTATGTGTGGTCATATCACGAGTGATCATCAATAAAAGTGATGAAATACTTCTTGCGGATTTTGGTAGCCACGATTATAGGACCGCAAATGTCGCTTTGAATGATTTTAATACACTAGAAGCTCTTTGTGCCATGGTGGAATTTTTCCTTGTCAATTTTCTTAGCACGCACGACTAACACACCTTTGATAAACTCCTTTATAATTTGAAGGATCCCATCTTTTCTTAAACTTTCCATCGTATTAAAACTTATATGCCCCAATTGTTTATGCCATAAGAAAGAATCAACATAATTTGAATATGAGGCATAAGCAATATTCTCCTTAATTTCAATCAAGTAAAGACCGACCACAAGTTGACCTATCATGACAATGTCATTTTGGTTTTTTACTATCACCCTATCTCTATAGAAGTTGGTGACAAGATCGGCGTTAGCCATCTTAAGAACCGAAACCAAGTACTTCCTCATTTCAAGAGCTTAGAGTACTTGTTTTAGGATCAAAACTTTTCCATTCTTCATTTCAAGCGCATAATCACCAATCGCTAAGACCTCAGTATTTTGATTGCCTTGCATAAATATGTGTTGCTCACCCAGCCCCACAGGAGTAAAAGTGTGATAGGCAGCTTTAGTGTTTGTCACGTAAGCCGTAGCAACTGAGTCAATATACCAAGATATTCCCTTATGATCGGCTAGCAATGGTCAAATATCATACATGCAATTTCCTTCTTGGGCCTAGGGATTTTGTTGAACCACAAAATTTTTGCTATGTGGCTGATCTTCTTGCATACATGGAAAGTCATCATCTCTTTATTTTTCTTATTGTCGATTTTTATTAATTTTTTCTCCTCTCTTCTTATTTTTATTCTTGCCCTTCCTCATATTAGGTTCAAAGAAGGGTTGAGATTTTACCCTATGTACTACTTCTTTTGGAGCCGATGCGATGTGTGTGTTCCTCGTTTCTTCCTCACCTATGAGCAAAGTGATGAGCTCCTCAAATCTTGGAGCCATTTTTTGGGCAGAGAGGGATGTGACGAAAGTCTCCTATGAATTAGGGCAAGAGTTCATCATGCAAACCACTTACATTAGTTCCAAGGGTCGCATGCCGATAGCTTCCATGCTCGAACAAGTGCACATGTTTCGATATCTTTGTGCCTTTGACAATCTTTAGTTTGTTGCACTTTTTCATCGTCATTGATTACCTCATAAGAGTAGGATCTGCATATTCTTTCTCGAGCCTCTCGTGCATGCCTTTGTGGTTTTAATTGGCTCATACTCGGATGCATATGAGTCAATCACAAAGCAAATTTGTGTATGTCTAGCACACATATCTTTATGTTTCCATGAAGCGTATGTCTCTTTTGTAGCTTGTTATGAGTCACTTCTAGAATGGCGAGGACGATGTTCATACCGTTTCCTATCCAAACCTCCTCATAAAGCACATAGCCTATCTTGCGCTTCCATGAGGAGTAGTTTGCTCCATCTACCCTTTCGATATTCAGGATCTCAGAGATAAATGTGCGTGCAATCATATTTCTTTTTCCCAAGCAAGTACTAGTCTTAAAGGAAATAAAAAATTCCTATGGGCAGGAAAAAACCCTCACTTTAATATCAATGAGAAGTGGACAAGGTGATCTAGCACGGTGCATATAGTTTTAATTTTTATTTCTCACACCGACTAGTATAATGTCCAATTACAATAAAATCAACTCAAAAAATAACAAAGAAATAACAAAAAAAAATGTTTCTCATTTACTGCCACTAATTACAACTCTCTTTTATTGAATAAATAAAAATAATGTAATCTTATGGGAATAAGTAATCATAAGAAATAAATGGACTGCAAAACATAAAGTAAAGATGCCGAAAGATTATCTCAATCGGACTTAGAATACCTCACACTAGGTCTCCTCCTTCAATGACGTGTATGACCAATGGTCTAACTCAGATCTGCCAAGAATGGGAAAGCTCAGGCTATCTACCAAATATGAGAGCATAGAACAATTGTGGTCAAGGCTTTAGAATAATTTGAGTGGGACGTGCCACCTTCTTGAACTAAGTGGGGCGTGCCCCCTATTTTGATCTCTTATGGGATCGTGCCCCCTATCTCTCTTAATTTAGTGACGAGATCTTGAAGCAAAAGAGGGAGAGAAGAATCCCTAAGGATGGTGTGCCACCTTATAGAAGGTTGAAAGAGGAGAGAAAGGTGTAGAGAATTGAGATGGGAGAGGCCTATATTTATAGTGTTTCTAGGGGGGTTGAGCTTCCGTAGGGATACCCATCATTGTAGATTAATACATACCATTGATCATAGAATATCTGTGGGGTGAGAGATCTAAGCCATTAAATCCTTAGATCAACTATCATGATTCAAAGGATGATGCTGAATATCATCCATCAGCTTCTTAAATCTTATCTCATCAAATATTAAAGTTATGAAAAATATGAGATAATATCTTTCTTTGTATATATATGTTATTTATTCATAGTCCTTTTAGGAGTCCAATCTCCTTAGGATTCCATAACACATATATTGTTCTTAATTGACTTGATCAACAAGATCTCATTGGTCAACAAGACATGTTCTCAACAAAACATATCCAAAATAAGTGGGGTCTTCCCCATCTAGAGGCCCCTAGTGGGCCCCACACGTACATCCCATTGGGGTCCCTGATGGACCCCCCATGGGCGCCCATATCTCATAAGAATTTTAAAATAATAAAATTGATTTTAGAATTCGAGAAATAAATTTTATTTTTCTTTGAATATTTAAATACTGAAAATTGAATTTCTTTTAATTTGTAAATTCATTTTGTAAAAATAAAATATCCGGATACTCATAAAAATTCAAATAGTCAATCTAAAAATCATTTAACATCAATATAATTAAAACGAAATAATTTTGATGGGAATTGGCTTCGTCTAAGTTTAAGAATTTATAATATCGCATAAGCACTTCATCTTCTATTGTGGACTATACACTTGTTTTCTCAAACTGACCCAACAATACCCATGACCTACATACCATTGCAAGGGTTCATGATGGGGCTACCACACTCAACTAATAGGAAAGAGAAACGAGCACATAACGACTAGACCGGATGCAACCATAGCTCTATGGTGCATAGGGGTAGTCTCTCACACATATGCATGATTCACTCTCAATGGTGACTCGCGTTTCCGATACGGCTATCATATGCACATGCCGCGTGATGGTTCAGTGATGAGGCTTTGGCCCTCATCTCTGAAGGCCAAACATCACACGCTAGGGCCACACAATACATTGGCTTACTCCCCTGGCAACATTGAACTCATCAAGGGATAACCCATAAACCCTCCTTAGTTTTGTTCAAGGCAAATTTAAGTGTTGAAAAATAGCATTTGCCTATCATGATCCAACAAAATCATAATCCCATTGAATTTATGTTTCACTACATTAGATATTTTATTACAATCTCTCATAAGGCATTTACTAGCCATAGAAACCAAATAATTTATAAGCAAAACAGTCTTAGGATCACCATTAGATAGTTTTTGGTACAATCTGGGCCCTCCAATTTTGGTCATCAGTTCGACATGCTTTGGCACTGCTTGCAATGGCAGCAAACTCACATTAATTAGCATTAATTGTGGTTAACAGAATTAAACACTTCGAAATCACGTGATCTGACTTGGGTACAGCTTTGTGAGTAGAGTATCAGAGGCCCATATTCTCTCAAAAAAGGGAACTTGATTATAAAATATAAAACACGATTTATTTGTAAAATTTCCCTCTTTTTTTGTCTTCATTTGTTTTAGCATTTATTTTACCTGTTTTTCCGAGTATTGTTGTCATCATCCATACAATTCTTAAAATGGAAAATTCTAAATAAATCATCTTATACAATACAAAAATGATGTGCATATCCCTTTCACTCACTCTCTCCCCCTCCACTGGCACTACACACCAAACCATGTGACCTTTTGCGAATGCTATCGCAATGACATCTTCTTAAAATATCGTTTTCGCACCTTTGTTTTTTTTGAAAAACCAACAAGATTGTCCCATCGTCTTTGTACAAGGCTGAGGCCTAAACAATCAAAGTAAGCTCATAGCTTCAAATAGCGTTGAAAGATATTTTATTATTGAAAATATTTGTGATAGCTTGAAATTTTATTTTTATTTCTAATTATAAAATTTAAAGGTTAAAAATCGAGCAAATCTATGAACAATTGAAAATCTTACGGTCCAGAAAATACATTACAAGATACACTATTTTCAAAACTTGAAATCCATTTTTTCTCGTGTCTATACATTTTGAGATCTAGATGATCGATTTGAGGAGTTTTGGGCATCGAAACAACCTCTTCTATTGAATTTTTGACGTATGCCTTAATGTAATTGTTCAGAGCCTCACCCTTATATAAACTTTTTCCTACCATTATTAGCGCAAAAAAAAATGATTTGGGGGAAGGAAATTGCGTAAAGAATACCTCGTAGGCTTATAACAACCAAGAAACTGTGATGCTTTGTGATTTTTGATAATGCCAAGTTATTTTTAGCTTAGCATGTGATCGCTTGACATGTTATAACGTAAGCCATAAATGGAAGTACTTTAAAAAGCTTTGCATAAATAATCTAATCAATGGTTGAAATTTGAAAGTAGAAAATGCTAGAAGGAAGGTTACTAAGTATGAACCATTAACTAGGTATAAATATGGTATTCTTAAGGATGAAGTATATATAATGTTCGCAACTTTAAATTGCAGAATTAAAGGTGCACCTCAAAAATCTATTTTAAAAGGCTGTTTGGATGTTGGGAAACCCTCTAATTGATCATCTCAACATCAAGATGCATTTATATAAAAAGAAAAAAAAGATTTCAAGTATGTGATTTAGAGTATCTTGCAACACATTATCTAGACCGTTCATTTTTAAGATTTTCATGTGTTTATAGATCTACTTGATTTAAATCATTTTTAACGTTTAAAAATATATAATTAGAGATAAAAATACATTTTCATGCCATTCTAAGAATTTTTTTATATCAAAATTACATTTATGATAAAATTTAGAGGTGCATCTTAATTGCCTTGTTTAAGGTTGTAACCTTACACAAACCCCACCCTATTCTAAAAGGAAAAAGTTTATATAAGGATGCAACCTTATAATGTAGAACTACGGATGCCTCTAAAAAATCCATTGGAAAAGGTAGTTTTAATGTTGAAAAACTGTTTGATTGATCATCTCGACATCGACATGCATGACTATGAAAAATAAAAAGATTTTAATTCTCAGAAATAGTGCATTTTACAACATATTATCTACACCATCCATTTTCAAGATTTTCATATGTTTATAGATCTACTTGATTGTAACCATTTTTTAAATTTGAAATTTAAAATTTTATAATTAGATATAAAAATAGATTTTGAGATAATCCTAATAACATTTTACATCAAAATTATATACCATGATAAAATTTGAAGGTGCACATTACCTCTACACCTACGGATGCATCCGTATGCCAACTGCACCCATTCTAAAATTCCTAATTGCATGAATAATAAATAAATTAAAAACAAACAAAACAAAGCAAAAACAAAAACAAATGTCTTAGAAGTCCCAATCCTAAACAATAATAAGAACAAAAATATTAGAAAATATCGCTATTAACCTTATCATCGAAATGATTATCATTGTTGCGCAAGCCGCATGACATGAAAGTGAAAAAGTTCTTTCATCGGGATGGAGACATGTAGGTTCAGAACCAGAAAAGAGAACCCCAAAAACATCACGCAAACTCCAGGTTGTCCTCTTGAGTCACTTCAGAGTTTGATTTTAATTAGGCGTGACAATGGGCCCGGTGAACCCGCTTGGCCCAATGAGCCAGCTCTAAAAAAAATTAAGGCTTGTGCCACAAAATGAGATTTGAGGATTGCGCTAGGTTCAGCCCGACATTTTTTTTTTTTTTTTAAATTTTAATTGGCCCGGCCATGCCCAACCTGGCCCTAATCCTCTACGTCCAGGCCGAGCGTGGAACGGGCTAGCCTATTGACAACCCCACATGCGGGAGGTTAAGCTCCATACGCATGGCACATTTGGTTTTTTGCGAAGTTTGGAAGCCCTTCTTCCCCCGCTTCCCCTTACGGGATCCTATGAAATTAGCGGAGAACACATGATTGCTGCAATTTGTGGAAGTCGCAGACTTCCGTGAAATAGTAGATGCCCTAAGGGGTTGCTAAAGTTGGCAAGAAATCATTGAGCAATCTATTGTGCAGTGCAACTTTTTATTTTAGGGCAATTCAGTAGGGAGACAGGCCCAACTTGTTTTTTCAGATAGGTTAGGGAGTTAGCGTTTTAGTAGGGAGACAGCCCAACCTGGTTTTTCACATGGGTTAGGGAGTTACCATTTTTGAAGGTTTCAGCATGATTGGAAACTACAACATGGTTATTAGGTATGGGAGTGGTACCACCACGATTCAACCCCTTTTTTAAAATAAAAAGTAAACATATTTTTTGGTAACGCAATGGGGAGAGGGCCCTACTTTTGGTAGGAATTAAGCCTAGAACGTAGCGTTGTAAATCGTCTGTGCAACTCATTGATGCAAAAATCCAAATCTTCTAATGGCTTGCCTCAAATTTTAGGATGCTAATGAAAACATCCTTAAATTTGTTTGCGGGAGAGAGAAAAGTGCAAAGAGAGAAAGAGAGCACAAATGTTAGATTGGGAAGAGGGAGAGGGAGAGATATGGAGAGCGTAAACAAATGTTATGAAATAAAGACTAATGTGATGTTGCCAAGGTATATATATATATATATATATATATATATATATATATATATATATATATATATATATATATATGAGAAATGATCTAATGCAACGGTTGTATAGTAGTATAATGTAACCACATCTCTAGAAAACCATATTTTTGGTATTGTATGACCCAAAATTTTGCACACACATTCTCTTCGTCCTTATAATTAATCCTAAGAAAAAAAAAATTCAATTTGCACCCTAGATATGGTCAAAATTAGTACTCATCCAACAATGAATCTCGACCATCCATTTGGTGAATTTCAAGATCTAGGCCTTAACAAATTCAAAATCACTTTATTCTTTTTTAGCATTATTAATCTAATGATGATAACGCTATATAAAATTTTGGGAATAAAAAAATTCTTATGAGGCCTATATCTAACCATCTCAATAAAATGGACAGCTTATATTAATTGGGTTAGAATGAAAACTTTCTAGAGCATTTTTACAAAAATTTCTTTTTTGTGATTGTTTTTCATAATGAAAAGAGTATACATTTAAAAATTGTGTCAAACAAATGTTTCTAACATAGTTTTTGAAGATGGTTGCATTATACTACTATACAACGGTTGCATGAAATCATCACACACACACACACACACACACATATATATATATATATATATATATATATTTATTTATTTATTTTTCTTCATTTTCACCTCTTTTTTTTTCTTTTCTTTTGGCAAAGATCGCTTACAAGTAGGTCTTATTACAATAAACTCTTGCTTCAAAGAAAATAAAACTAGCAAACCTAAGATCTTAAATACCTCGATGCCACTAAACCAATTTTCTTTAAACAAATAAAATAACCACAATTCTTATACTTGTGAATATAAAGACAATATAATTAAATATAGCAAGAAACAAAAGAAAGAGTGTTAAATATTACCCCAATTGGGCCTATTACACCCCACACTGAGTCACCACCATCCGATGCCACAGGATCAACAATTAACTTTCAATCTCAACTGAGAATGCAAGTTTCGATCAAACCCTCAAATGGAACTTTTGAACTCATCTTGGTCACAAATCTCAAACATAGGTATAACCCATAAAACTTAGTTTAAAAGAGAGCATCTATTTACTTCTACCCAACCCTTAGGATCAATATATCTACCCAACCCCTAGTATCAAGATATCATAACATATGAGAGATATACCATCTAGATGAGACGTGTCCCTTACCAAAATTCTAGAGAGAGAAACCTTCTAGGTTGGGGTGTGCCCTCTAGGCTTACTAAAGATAGAGAGAGATATTATCTAGAGAGAGAAGAGAGATATTTTTGGTGTAGAGATTTATGGGCGTGGGGTTCTCTATTTATAGTACAAATATAGGATTAGGATTTGTTAGGGTTTTCCATAACATGCCAAATGAATTTCCTACTTGCAAGAATTCACTTTTGTCCTTCAACACCCAGTCCGGGGCAGCCAACAAGGTAGCCGATGCTCTCAGCCGCAAACATACCTTGTTGACTACACTATCTTATGAAGTTATCGGCTTTGAAGTACTACCTAAGCACTATGGTTCGGATTCCTACTTCTCAAAAGTGATAGGGGAACTCCCTGAGACTCCAAACAGCCCTTATATACTCTTCAATGGTTATCTTTTTCGAGGTAACTCACTATGTGTGCCTGAGAGATTTCTACGCCTACAAGTTGTAGCCGAACTTCCCAAGTCCACCACTATGAAGCATTTTGGGCAAGACAAGACCGAGGCTCTAGTTCGTCAAAGATACTATTGGCCTTCATTACAAAGGGACGAAAAAAGTATGTGCAAAAGCTATTGTGAAGCAAGTGGTAGCAATGTCAAAGCACTCTAGAGGGCTTTGCAGCACGAGCAAAGCACCATAGCGTGCTTTGCAACATAAAAGTGAAAGTTGAAGAAACGCTTGCATCTTCTTGTGAGATTGAATATGCACCATTGATCTTGGTGACTTGTGAGGTGAGAGATTTGAGCCTTCTATTCTATAGATGGGCTATCAACATCATATGGAAGGTTCTAGAACAGTTATCTCCAATTTTTTAAATTATTTTTGCATCAATAGAAATTAAATAAATTAATTCAATCATAATATTATGCTTATAAAAACTATGCACAAGTCTTCTCATGCTTTCAAATAAATCCATTCAAGGTATCCTCAAGGCACAGGCTTTCTAAAACATCACAAATCTTTTTCTTCAAGCCAAAGCTTTATCCAACAAAATTGGAAAGCTCATTGGAGTGGGGCGTACCACCCTAGATGACACTAATGGGGCCCCACCCACAATACAATGGTGGGCCCATATAGCATATTGGGTCTCCCATGCAATAATCAAATTCATTAAAATATTATATGATTTTTAGCAATTTATAAAACTCAATTTAAATAATTAAAATCAATATCTCTGTTTTTATAAATCCAAATTTGATAAATAAAATATCTAGGGATCTAGAAATATTCAAATAATAATTCTAAAAATCATATATCATTAAAACAAATATAATTAAATTCATTAGATGCGAAAATGATCTATATGGTCTAGGAATTAAATAAACAAACACTGGTCCACCGTCCATAGTCCACACTTGCTTTCTCAAACCGACCCAGTGTTGCCTATGACCTACAGTCCATGCAGGGGCTCATTAGTAGGTCACCAAAGTCTAACCAATGGACAAGGGGTCGTAATCCTAGTTTGTGGATTTCAGGTTCTCCCCTAAAGGCGTACCAATGTCACTCAAACCTGATACGAACACAGCTCATATGACGCATATGGGTATCTCTCACACATGCTTAAGCTTTACTTTAAAAGGTGATTCACTTTCTCGAAACGACTATCTTATATACATATCATGTGATGACACGTGGAAGATGCTTTGGCCCTCATATCTGAAGGCAATCACACATAAGGGTCACACAGTCCCTTAGCTCACTCATCTTTACATACTCCAACCTCATCAAGGGATGACCTATTAAAACTCTTATCGGATAGTTTTCTATGCCCAGATAATATAGGTTTTTTCCAACCGACTAACCTACTTTGTAAAGCTCAGTTCGGTATCAACAAATATAATTCACTTACTATGATCTATGAACGATCACACTTTCACTGAGTTCAAATTCCATTATATAAAATTTTTTATTACAAACACTCATTAGGCTTTTAATGGCAACACTCATCCAACATATTAGAGTGGGGTGGGGAGTGTATGGGAGAGAGAGAGAAGTGTGTGGCTCATGACTTACCAAATGGACAATTCCAAAGTCAACAAGACTCGCCGGCACCTTGAGGACACCGACTATCCCCAAAAATTTTCATTTTATTTTTAATCAATTGTTTTCATTTGATGCCTCGGCACTGTAGGGTTTGTGGCTTGCCATGAAGCCACAACGATATTAGGCCATAGCCTAATCCTATTGAGTACTAAATTAATCCAAATGACAAATACTGAATTAATGGCCTTAAACAAACGTATTTTCTCACTATTCTAAACATTAAGAAATAATAATAACTAAAAAAAGTTTTCACCAAAAAAAATAACAAATAAAAGAGTATATTGTTTATTTGTTTGACAATGCTTGTCTTGGGTATAAAATACACGGTTTGCCTCGTCAATTCTGATGGGTTGGTGACCTCCTATTATGTCATCAGTCTATTCTTTAACCTCTCTCTTTTATTTTTATACTCATTTTAATTTATTGGTTTGGAGGGCATGAATAGGAGGAAGTTTTGTTGATAAGGAAAGGCTATATTTGGGGCCAAATATGGTATAAAAACAAATAAAAACCGGCTTTCTGTGGAACCGATGTGGGTCGGTGATCCAGCCGATAAAAACAAAGATAAAACTAAAAAAATTTAAAAATAAAAAATATATAAATATGATAACGGGTCTTGACAGAACCAGCTAGTTCTGTTAGACGTTGTCTGATTATGTGGGGAACTAGTTGATACTCGATTCCGACTAGAAACCAGACATGTTTCAATGATTCCCAATCCATCGACCTATTCCAATCCTGATTTTTTAAAAAATGAGATAAAGAGTGTGAGAGGATTGGGGTATTTAGATCGTTTCCTTTCGTGATTATGAGAGTAGTGCTGGTTTTATGATCATTTAAAAACTTGTGGCATAGGAATTGATCTCTTTCTTGGTAGTTGAGTAATCATAAATTTTATTTGAAAAGTATCTTGCTCCAATGCTCTCATTTTATAGTCCTTAGATAGTTTCTTCTAAGTCCTTGAAAAGCTGGGCACCTCCTTGCATTGACCAAAAACGGTTGCCAGTAATAATCAAAAGCCCGTGCAAGCCTAGGCTAATAAGGTTGGTCATTATCTTCCTTGATCATTTTCAAATGATAGTCTACTTAATTTAAGATTAGTAATTCAAGTATTTTCCGTGTATTTGTTGGAATCATTGGATGCTTATATACTAATTTATATAAGATGCCTGAGAATAAGGTAGTGAGAGCAGAGTTAAAAGGTCACGGATTTCATTCTCACTGACACTTTCAAAAAACTTGGTTCTCACTTTCAAAACGTTGATGTTTTCCAAAATGTATATTGTAATCCACATTGATCTACCCCCAAAAAATTACACAAGATCCAAACTAGACCATCAAAGTACCCTTAAATTGTGTTGGCGACACAAATCTAGCACCAAAAACTAGTATAGTAGCCCAAATATCTATTTGTACTTCTAGAAACTAATACTTTAAAAATAGTGCAAATTGATGAGAACTATAAACATTTAAAATTTTTAGAAATAAAAAACTCCGATAATATGTTATGTTACTAGTGTTCCGTTACTTGGTTGATTCAGACTCGCCCCTATGGGTGAGGCCAAATGAGCCCTGTATTATAACTAGAGTAAATGAAAAATTGAAAAATCTAAAAAACTTGCTAAAAATATGAGTGTGCTGTATACTTTTTTGCATGATTTAGATGTTTTGGAAATGATTGGTGAGCATTTTTTTTTACCATAATCCCTATTTTTATATTTTTTATTTTGAATTTTAAAAATAATCTCCCCACTATAAACCTTTTTTTTTCACTTTTTTTTTTATAAGTTATTAAGATTACTTGGACTTTTAAGGTTAATTTTGTTCCTATTTTATGTTTACGAACTTCATTTATTTTTCCAAATTTTTAATATTTTTTTAATTTTTCAAAGGCTTCTTTTCCCTTGTGCGGACTCAGACAAGTCCAGTTGGACTCACCTAGTTGCTTGGCCGAGGGTTGAGTACCTTGGTCAAGTTGAGTTTTAAACATTTTGTATTACAAAATGTATTATTTTTAGTACTTTGAAATTTTTTTCATATTCCTGTATCCCAAGGTCGAAATATGTGGATTGAAAACCCGTTTTGAAGTGAGTTTTTAAATGGTCCTTTTTTTTTGTAATATAAAGTTGATGTCCGGTATAAACTTTATTTCATAAAGTTTTCCATATATACAAATAAAGTGAAATTTGATCCAAGTGATATATAATTTAGATTTTTTGTGTTCTGGTTGAGGTTTGGTGCGTCGCCCAACGTATCAATATATAATTTAAATCTTTATTTTTCTTATACAATTCATTTACTTCTTACCAAATAATTAGATCTGCGCAGTATATTGGAGCTGCAAAAAGTTGAATTGCAAGTGACTTCTCTATTTACGCACTAAAATCTTAAGCAGAAAAACTAGGGTGAGCCAACTCTGACTTGCCACCTTGGACCGTTCAAGTATCCCTTAGTTGGATGGTTCAACTCTGGGAATTTAAAAATATATATATATAAAAATTTATAAATATAAAAAAAAAAGAAATTTGTTATTATTATTATTATTATTATTATTATTTATTTTTATGTTTTCTACATTTTGGCAAAGATTGGAAAGTGTTTTGAACATAAATAGTTATTTTTACATTTTTCCTTTCTTTTAGATTATCTCTAAATAAACCCCACAAATTAATTTTTCAAAATATATTTTTAACTATTTTTTTAAACTCATATATATATGTTTTGTTTAATTTTACTTTAAAAACATTTTTATTCTTGAAAAAATTTTGTATTTTAATTTATTTTTCTAGCACCTTTTAGCTTGGCCGGACACTACTTACTCGAGCCGAATCTGAGTTGCTCGAGTTGGCCAGGGACCAAGTTCCATGGTCGAGTCATAGTTTTTTTGACGAATGTTATTGAATTTATTAATAGGGAAAGGTTTATATGTTTCCTCTACATCATACAAGTTCTATCCTCCCCCTACCATCCAGCTGTTCAATTTTGATCAAGAGAGCCACTCACCGTTTGATCTTAGATCCGACGTCTCAAAGTATTTTATTTTTAATTTTTTATATAAATTGTATGAATATGAAATTTGGTAGGTGCTATCTTCTCATTGGGGCGCATCTATAAAAAATATTAAAAATGAATTTTTGATAAAATATAAAGACCAAAATATCCCTTGAAAATTTCAGGGGTATTTTGGTGATTTTATTTTATTAAAAATATTTTTTTTTTATATTTTTTCGCTAGTGCGAGTTTAATAGAGGAATGAACATGCAAAATTTGGTGTCAAAATAGTTTATAAAAAAAGAACTAAAAATAATATAGTGTAGAGACGTGACATTGTGATTGGACAATCTTAGCCCTCCATTCAAAATGGACGGTTGGATAAGGGGAGGATGAAACTTCTATGCTGTAGGAAAAGCATAGAAAGCTTGCCCTTATTAATAAGGAGAGATTACATCAACGAGTTATATTATTAGAAACAAGCAAGGAAGATAATAAAGCATCGGCTTTAGAGCCGTAGTTTTTTTCATTGCACTAAAACTAAGAAAATCTAGTGGACTCCTTAACAACGTTAGCCATTAATAGGTGGGGGTGGTGATGGGGCTGGACCAGACCGGAACTCGGATCTAAAAAATTACTATAGGGTCAGACCCAGACCCGAACCCAAAAATATAATGTGGGACCCAAGCCAAGATCTGGACTTATCCCAAAAATTTAAATATTTACATATTTAACTATATTGAAATATATTCTATATATGAGGATCCAAAAAATATTATCAAACTCAAAATAGTGATTAGGTCCAAGATTTGAACTCGAACCCCACATGCCAAGTCCAATTTTCAGATCCATGCCCAATATGGATTGGGTCTAATCCTAAGGGTACATTGCCACCGCACTCTATTTATCTACCATTAAAGGAATGTTAGCCGCCCCCCAAACAATTAAATGACATGAATAAGTAGGATGAACTTTGTGCAAGACCTAGGTTTTATAAAAACAACATAAAGCCTTACCTCAAATGCTCATTCGATTGGTACACGGTGATGACTTTTTCTACATCCACAATAAAATGTGAAACTTTAAAAATTATATGGATCCAGTAGGTCTTTGAATACTTATTTTTAGCATAAAATGGACGGTCTAAACAATTTGTTAGAATATATATTATTTTTAAAGTTTGAAGTACTAATTTTTTTTACAAATTTGATGATTTATGACGTGAGGTTTTACTTTGATAGAGCTGCAGCCCTATTAAAGCATTTTCCATTAAAAAATTGGAGGTATTTGGAGCGGTACAGTGAGAGAGTGATGTTGACCTCGCTCTCTCTTAGAGATTAGGCGCAAGAAGCCAACGGCCACGACCCCTTCCTCCTTTCCTTCTTCAACACCGCCATTTTTTCTCTGTAAGTCTAGAGAGAGAAAGCAAAGACTTCAACCCCCGTAGATATCCTTTCCTTCCTGGAAACGCCTCAATTCCCTCTTTAAATCATACCCCTCCTCGCTCACCACACTTCAATTCTATCTGTGATCCTTAGATTTCATTTTCTCTCTCTAAAAAGGCACGTTGCAGAACCTGTGGAATCGAGGGAGGATCTTCAGAAGAGAGAATGAAGGTTAATGATCTTTTCCGAAATCACTGGTTTTCATGCCCTTTTTCTTTAATTTGATCTTATTTCTTTCAATTGTTAGGTGGGTTTCTAATTGGGTTTTCTCTCTCTTCTTTTCTGGTTCATCAGAAAGTGGTTCTGAAAGTCGATTTGCACGACGATGAAAGCAAGAGGAAAGTATTGAGAGCAGTGACGAGTCTCCCAGGTAATAAGAATCCCTAATCAACTACCCATAGATGGGTTTTTCTTTCCAGTTGTTTGCTCTCTCGTCAAACAAAAGGAAACGGATTGTTTTAATTCATTAGAAACTCTTGCGTATTGGAATTGGGTTTCTAATTCATAGAAAAAGGTTTTATTTTCCTCATCAGTTTTCTCATCAGAAAAGTAGTTGAGGTCAAATTTCCTCTTCCTGTTTTTGGTGTGTTCATCCAGGGTTTTTGGTAGATCCCCAATTCAAGAAGAATAAGAGAAGTGTTTTAAGAGATTTTATTTTATTTTTTTTTGAAGCTCGGTTTATTGAAAAGCATGAATTCTCTATGAGCCATTAATTTCAAGAGAGAGAGCGACTCAATTAACAACAACAAAAAAAAGAGATTTTTACAAGTTTTTCGACTCTGGAGGTAGCATTAATATTGATTGTTATGTATTTTGTTACAGGCATTGATTCCGTATCAGTTGACATGAAAGACAATAAACTAACAGTGGTTGGAGATGTGGATCCAGTCCATATTGTGGGCAAATTGAGGAAGACTCGGCACACTGAGATCTTAACAGTCGGCCCCGCAAAAGAACCAGAGAAGAAGAAGGAGGAGCCAAAAAAGGATGATGCCAAGAAAGATGAACCAAAGAAGAGTGAGAAAGAACAGATTGAAGAACTGGCGAAACTTTACAGGGCCTACAATCCTTACATGACGACTCACTACCATGTCACAAGTGCAGAGGAAAACCCAAATGCTTGTGTCATATGTTGATCATCAATTTGTTCTACTTCGAAAAGTTGCAGAGAGAGATAGGGGCTCTTGCGGCTGAATTCGTAGAGCCCATAGCGTTTGTACAGAGTAAAATCTATCGAAAACCCGATCTCTTGGTGTTTTCATATTTTTTATTTATGAGTTGTATGTATTCGTATGAGTTTAAGTGACTGTGGGTGCAGAATTCATGTTTTGCGACCTCTAATTTTGTGGAGTTCATGAATTTTGGGATCTCTGTATCTCTCTTTCTATCTCGTCCTTATACTGTACCGGTAAGGTGCTTGAAAACTTTCAAATCCATCTCGACCTCAAGATTCACGGACATTAAAGAAGCCCACTAGTGAAGGTTGTTCTTACGTTGGAAAACCATCATTTCGACATCAAGATTCGTAGACAAAAAAAAAAAAAAGAAAAAATGTGGATTTCTAGTCTTACAAATAGTTCATCTTTTAATGTATTATCTAGACCGTCAATTTTCAAGTGTTTATTGATGTGCTTGAACGTCACCGTTTTTGGAACTTTAAATTTCATAATAGGTGGACAATAGATTTTCATATCATTGCAAGGTTTTTTTTGACACCGAAACTGTATTTTCAGCATAATCTTGAGATACACCTTACGCCAATAGTATAAGGTTGATACCTTATACAACCTATGGTAGTTGAACATGCTCTCTATCTTTCTCTCTCTACCTACTTTGTTCATGGCTCAAAATAGAGGAGAGTATTTGCTGAATCAGCATAATTATGGGTTGGAAAGTAGGAGTGTAGGATGTGGTGAAGATCTCTATGGCGTTAACATCAGGTTTTTTCAATACAGTTTGGAGTGCCCTTTCGTTTCATCTGAGACAGATAGAATCTTGTGGGCCGGACCGTCTTTTAAAATGGATGGCTCAGATTTGATCTTGCAGGAGCCATCTTTCCTGGAAGCGTCTTTATGTTTTCCTCCTCTTTAAATTTCTAAGCATTTCTTATCTTTAATTAGTTTCTCTTGTATGGAGTGTACCTCCAAGGGTTGCACTTGGCGAAGATAACCATGCTCACCTGAGTGTTTTACTTCAGGGTGACTATGGAGATGTATAGTGCTAGGTAAGGGTAGGGGCTGGTGCAGTCCTTTTTTTCATAGGACTGGACTAGGCTCCACTGAGTAACTACTTTCCTAGGGCCACACAAAAAATAAATGAAAAATAGTAAAAATAAAAAATAAAAAAAAAATGTGGGCTGGGCTGGGCTGGCTGAGCAGGGCCGGCCCTAGTCCTTAAGGGGTTTGTGGTACAGGCCCTACTTGTTTAGAACCTGGCCCATTGCCAGCCCTAGGGCACAAAAACTGTTGCTTGTGCTGAAGCCTTGTTTTGGTGAATTTGCTTGAGCGTTTTATAAAGATGGAAAGCTCGAAGAAAACATGAGATACGCCTGTTAGTGTTATAATGTTAAACTGGTCAAAAAAAAAAAGGAGGGGTGATGAGTTCTCCAAAACTATGAAACCGGACTTAACTTGTGGGGACTTTTGTCTTACAGATTTAAACTAGGGTATTGGTATCGATGGCTACGATTACAGGGTAGGAAACTCAATCCATGGTTGATGACTTTTGGAATACCTTGGTTAACTTTTGGATGTTCTTGTTCAAATGCCCAAGCTCAAGATTGATAACCATGTAGACGGTCTTGAGCAAAGACACAAATCAAAAGATCTCATCCAAACCTATATCAGAGACAACTAAATGATTTGGAAGATGGGACACCAATAGGGGTCGTAATCGGGTCGGGTATCAGTCGGGCGGACTCCGATCTGCGTCTGGGTCGTTTCGGACCCGTTGGGTCAGGTCTGGATCCAAAACCTTGAGCTTGTGTCTGACCTAGGTCCACTCTGACCCGACCAGACCTGACTCAAATAATATTTTTACGTACACAATATATACGCATATATATCTATATGGACACAGTAAGTAGGCGGGCCTGCATATAGAGTAACTTGCGGCAACCACAGTCCACTTAGAGTTTCAATCACCATCATCCAACTTTTTTGGATGGTGGATGATGCAAGTTCATATGCAGGTGGACCCACTTATGAATTTTATCTTTTATATATTTAAAATACATACACACACACATATCTATATATATATATATATATATATATATATATATATATATATATATATATATATATATATATATATAGGGAGTGGATTCTATCAGCCCATGGGCTGACTACTACAGTGTACACCAATGACCCAGATTCAATCTGGGCTGATATGACGGTTAAATCCTATTTCGTATTTGAATTTTTATTTTTATTTTTTCTATAAATTCAATTCACTTTAAATTTTAGGTACTCATTCTTTTCATCAAGGAGCACTTAATAAAAATATATAAAAAAAATAATTCGTAAAAATTAAATTGATCAAAATACCTTAAAATATTTTGAGGGTATTTTAGTCAATTTATATTTTAAGAAATTATTTACTTATTTATTAGATTTTTCTATTTTTCAAGAATAGACGCTCCCAATTTCAAGTGATTTGGATTTGTAGAAAAAAATGAAAATTCAAACACGAAATGAGGTCGTGACCGTCAGATCGGTCCAGATTCAATCTGGGTCATTGGCTGATACTGTAGCTATCAGTCAGTGGGCTGAGAAGATCATTTTCTCTCTCTCTCTCTTTCTATATATATATATATAGATAAATTAACTATATATGTATGATGTGTTGTGCTTATGTGTGTATCTAAATTTTGGACCCATTGGTCGGGTTCGCGTCCAAAACCTTGGACCCAAGATGGTCTAGGTCCAGCGCAACCCGGACCCTACCCGACCCATTGTGACCCGTAGAGACCAATAGAACCATGCCATGGAAGTTACAATGAAAGAAGGGTTGCCATCGGCTGCAGGAAAAGTCAATTTGCACAAAATTGAAAAATGAAGATGGTCCCTCAAGGGCAATACCGCAGCATATAATTTGACAAGTGTCCGAGTCGGCAAATGAGTAGGTTTATGTTATGAAAAAGTTTCAGACATTCAAAAAGCATGCAGATTTATCGTAGAAGGCATTGGTCAGTATGAAAGAGTATTTAGTTTTGAGCGCGGTTTGTATAGAGCCGAGGCTATAACAATCAGAGTAAAGCACACCTTCATATAGTGTCTGAAAAATGTGGTTTTAATGCTGGAAATTTTTGTAATAGCCTTCAAATATACATACATTTGTAATTATAAAATTTTAAGCTTAAAGAATAATATAGATCGAGCAAATTTATGAAAACTTGAAAATCTTGATAATTGACCGTCCAAATATGTATTACAAAAAGCACTATTTTCAAAACTTGAAATCTATTTATTTCTCATGTCCATGCATCTTCTAGATGGTCATTTCCAATATATTTAGGCATCAAAACAACCTCATTTAATGAAGTTTTTGAGGTGGACTTTAATTTGATTGTTTAGAGCCTTGGCTCTCCTAAATTTTTTTACTTTAGTTTTTCCTATTCTATGGTAGGTTGAAGATATGATCCGAGAGAGGCACAAACGTGAGGTGGAATGGCTCATATCGCTGTTTCTGTCATTGGAAAGTAAACAAATCATTTTGTTATGTGCGGTAACTCTAATATCCAGCTGGTTGAATTTTGGAAAATAAAGAGTACAAAAAACAGAACTAACAATAAACGAATCACAAGCAAGAAAAATACAATACAAAATAAATAATGCAAAAAGACAAAAAACACCAAGTTTTATATGGTTCATTACAAATGTAATTACATCGACAGGCAAAGCAAATTGAAACACAATATACCAATGAGAGTACATAATAAATTTGGGATGCAAAACGTATCTTACTAACCATTGACAATACCAAGTCAAACTACCTTTAAAAACACTCTTCTGACTTACATCATCTCTTGTTCTTCATTCTCTTCATTTCTAGCAATTATTACTAGATACGCCATTACCAGATACACCATATAGAGATGCGAAAAAAATAAGAAACCAAATTTCTCTATACAAAACGATACCATCCACAATCTCCATCAAAGTAAAGTACACCTTTAAATAGTATCGAGAAATGTAGTTTCGATATTGGAAATCTTTGTGAAAGCCTTAAAATATATTTTCATCTTTAATTATAAAATTTAAAGCTTAAAAAATAATGTAGATTGAACAGATCTATGAAAACTTGACAATCTTGAAAATTGGTGGTCCAAAAATGTATTACAAGATGCACTATTTATAAAACTCGAAATCTATTTTTTCTCATAGCCATGTATTTTGATGTCGAGATGATCAATTTGAGGATATTTGAGCATCAAAACAACCTCTTGTAATGAAATTTTTTAAGCGGGCTCTAATTTGATGATTTAGAGCCTCGGACTCTAAATAAACTTTTTCAATGTAAGATTTTCTCATGGAGGTGACATGTAAGTTACAGAGGAGTTGGGCTTGTTGTTATGATGATCACTTGTGACAATTGCAATACCAGAGGGCCCACTTTCACATCCAACACAAACCTTCCCAGTAAAACCATGCCACCGCCATTCCACATTAGGCCAGGCAGTTCTTGGCCCATGGAGGCCCACCAAATCCAATGGAAATGCTAGGAAACTTTGGCTCAGCCCATGCCCATGCCATAATTCTGATGTGGTGCGCTGGGCCTGGGACATGGTTGGCCCATTGCCAGGCCTACATGTGAGTTATTGAGCAATAGACCCACGTCAACTTCTGCCCTCCCTCCCCCCCCCCTTTATTCTTCTTTTTTTTTTCTTTTGTTTTTTTGTTTTTTTTTATTTTTTTTGCCCTTATCCTTCCCTCTGCTTTTACTTTCATTGTACTTTTCATTTCTCCTCAATGAAAAGTTAGTTAACTTTTAAAAAAAAAAAATAATAATAATAATTATATATATATATATATATATATATATATATATATATATATATATGGAAAAGACTTTTGTGAGTCAATAGGCTCACAAGAAAAATGAGCCCAATGGCCCAAATTGAATTTGGGCCGATCTAACTATCACGGATGCTCGATAGTGTTTTAATTTTAATTGTTTTTCTAGAAATCCAAATAACTTAAAATTTTAAACGTGTGTTGATAAAAAAATAAGTAAAAATTCGAAAAATATTAAAAAAATATTTTACATGAAAAAAAACCAAAATACATGAATTCTTTGCTAATTGCGAAAGCAAATACATGACATGTCAAAAGATTTTAATAGCTAAAAGTAAAGGTGCAGTTTGTATAGTGCCGAGGCTCTAAATAATCAAAATAAAGTACACTTTCAAATAGTATTGAGAAATGTGGTTTCAGTACTGAAAATCTTTGCGATAGCTTTAAAATATATTTTTATTTTTAATTATAAAATTTAAAGCTTAAAAAATAGTATCAATCGAGCAAATCTATGAAAACTTGAAAATCTTGAAAATTGATGGTCAAAAAATGTGTTACAAGATGCACTACTTCCAAAACTTGAAATCCAGTGTTTTCTCATGTCCACGCAACTTGATGTCCAACCACTTTTAGTGAAATTTTTGCTCTAATTTAATTGTTTAGAGCATCGGCTCTATATAAACTTTTTCTTAAAAGTAATCATGGTTTTGAAAGCCGAACTTAAGTATTTAGACGTGGCATAGACGAGTTATTCGGTACAACTCAAGGTATATCAAGAAACGAAAAAAACATTTAAGAAATATATTAAAAATGGGATTTGTTTAGTTTTAATGGCAAAGATTGGTATTTTTTTTTACCACATGGCCTATTTTTCTATTTTTATTTTTTTGGACTTTTTAAAAGGGTGTGTATGGGGTCTTTCTGCACAAACGTGTTGTACACTTCTTCTCTTGGGTAAAAAACCCACTAGGAGTATTTTTTTGACCTAAAATTTTGATATGCACATCCGAAGCACTTAATCTAAAATTTTGATATGCACATCTGAAGCACTTTATGGTGAGAATGGGTTTGGGATCGTGGTGGTAGAATCACTTGTGCCCCAGATGAAGTCTAGGCTTCCAATCTCACTTAATGCATTAAAAAATCACTAACGATTTAAAAAATGGGTAGGGGCTCGTCATCCCCACTTAATTACCTAAAAAAAAAAAAAAATCTAATGGGTATTTTCAAAGCCTAAAAATTTAGATTTTTAGTGTTTAGATACAAACGTCCAATATCTAAATGTTTTGTGCTCAATTATATGTAGTAACCATTTTTTTTTCAGGCATGTATTTAACACGTATGATTTCATCTTTGTTTTTTTGTTGTCAGAAGTTATATCCGAGGCTAAAGATCTTTCATTCCAAAGTTTTTTCGCTATTATAGAATTCAAGGTTTAAAAAATCAGTAATTCGGATTGGAACCAATCAATCTGAATTGGAAAGCAATCGGGCCGATCTGGATTTTGTAAATATTGGGAATTGGCTCGTTCCCCCCGAACCAACCAGTTCTGGCCGATCCGTACCAGTTTGTCAAAGAACCGATACAAATCGGCTCTATATTTTTTTTTCAACCATTGAACTGATTTTGACCGGTTTTATTAGAGAACTGACCCGTTTTAAAAAAACTATATAAAGCCGTCACATTAATTTTTTTTTTTTTTTTTTTTTTAAATATTACTTGATTGCCAATCCACCGAGCCAATTGAAAATCCATAAAGGTGATCCGTTCTACGTTGCTCATGATTCAACAACTTCGTACCAGTCAATTTCAGTTATGCTATCGATGTTTCTCAGAAACTTCGTTTGGAATCAAAAGAGGAACTTGACCCAGCGTCAAAGTCTCCGTGAACTAAAACAAAAGCTCCATTAATGATATTTAAAGGTCAAGAAAACCATGTGGATCCGGCCTACTTCTACTGGACGGCTTAGATTTGATGATTGTTTCCAGAAGTTTCGTCACTTCAATGAGCTTGGTGTAGCACGTGCAGGAGAGGAATTTTCTCATCTCAAACACTGAAGTCTTCTTTTTACATGAATCTCTTTGATTTTCTCCTTTTTATTTACTCTTTCTAATATTGTTCTCTTTTAGCCATCATCAAATTGGTTTCTTATGCAATGAAGAAAGGTATTGCTTCAAATCATTTGTTTGTTCATAGTAGCACCCACGCACCCACAAGTCGCGTGTGTCCGTTCATACACTACGGACAGGAATCGACCAAAAAAAAAGCCATAAAAATGTGAAAAAAAAGACACGGACAAAAGCGCAAGGGTAGCGGACCCCACCGTCACTAAAAAATAAAAATGAAGGAAGAAGAAAAAGAAAGAAGAAAATACCCCAAAAAAAATTAGGGTAGGAGCAAATGTGTCCTAGGACTCAAAAAGAAAAAAAAATCAAGGAGATTACGGATGATGCTCGGAACAATATACATTTTAGAAGAACAAGAAATTTTTATACCCTTCATCAATCATCTAGCTCCAAGGTGACACCGAGCTGAAATGGTTCACCAATCCAGAAGATGTCTGCCCCATGTGATGTAAAACAATTAAAAATCGAAAGACGTCCAACTCCTATGACGTGAAACAGTCAGGAAATCTCAGGTTAAACGTCAAATTCGTACAATGTGAAAGTGACATGACCAGAAGACGTCTAATCCGTATGACGATAAAAAGACCAGGTACCTCAATCAAGTTCAATGTCAAACCCGTGTGATGAAAAAGAATGGGAGCAGGTATAAGAATATCCATCATTGCTTGATATAAAACTGTTCAGAGGGCTCGATAGTTACACGAGCTAAAAAGGCTGACAAACATCATATATTTCAAAATTCTCATCCATCTTCAAAATTTCCTTAACATGTATGTGAAGTTTTAAAAAATCTTAATTTTAGTTAAAAATTAGCGTAGAACTCTGTATCTGTTTCAAAATTCTACCAATCCATAGGTTTTCCTAAACAAAAGCCTAATCTTATAGATCCCAAGAATTAGATTTGAAGGTGAACAAGAAGTTCAACTAGCTAAGAATTCATCATATCATCAATCCTTCTAAATCGGAATCTCATTTGATTGGAAATCCAGATACCAAGAAAAATGTCTAAAGTTGAAGATGTTACACTAGCATCCCAAGTAGCATTGGAGTGACTACAGCAAAGAGCGTCACTGACTCAAATATAGCACGGTTCCTGTTGACTGTCACTTCGGATCTCAATTGTCAAAAACCTCTCAACGCTACCGTTTGATAGTGCAGTTTCAGTTTGCTGTTTCACGAATCGAAATCATCCATCGGCGTACTGCCTCCCTAAAGGAAAGTGGTCATTCAAAAAAATGACTCATCAAAAAAATTTCCTTTCCATTGTATCATAGGTCTCTACTTTTTTGCGATTTACCTGGCACCCTAAGTGAATGTCAAAGAGGAGCAACTGTAGATATGGGAATTCCTAAAACGTTGATTATGAGCCCAAAGGATTATGGGCTGCGTACCATGCAATGAGTCGGACCGCGTGATGCAACCAGCGTCGTGTCGAGCAAGTTACTGTGCCTTGTGCAGGTCGATAGGCCTGGCTTGGCTAATTCCTTTTCCTAGACTGATTTGGATTATTCAAAGACGACAGCAAAATCCAAATTTTGACTATTTGACTCAATCTGAGCCTTTGGATCGAACTGAACTAATTTCAAACCTATACCTATTGCAACCTATAAATATCCCACCCAAAAACCCAACCTCACAAAACACAAAAAAAATAGATAGAAGACCCATAGAAAATAGATAGAAATTTGAAACTAGAAAAATACCATATAAATCTCCAAAAATAGGAAAAAGCCTTAAAAAATTCCTTGAAAATTAAAAAAAATCCTCAACAAATCCTAGAAAATTCAAAAAATTAGATTTAAAATTAGGAGATCCCCAAAACCTTAAAAAATGAAGGAAATCCTCATCCTAACCCCTAGAAAATCATAGGTAGACCCTACTAAAAATCTTTAGCCTTCTCTAAAGCATAAGGAACTATACATCTAGGTAAAAAACCACTAGATCTACCAATTCCTGCAAACAATTAAGCATCCAAAAGAGATAGTGGCACAAGAATGGTGGCCTGATCCAAGTGCAAAACACCGGGTTTCAAATACTTAAAGGTAAATATCTCTTTCCCCTTTTTAATTTAGTTTTTTCATTCATTAATTTAGATCACTTCTTCTCTAATATTCTATTATTAATAAGTGTAGTAAAATTTATAATTGTCTTTAAGAAATCTACACAGATTTTGAAGCTGGCACTGCTAGTGGACTCTAAAAAGAATCAAATCTATATGGATCAAAGCCGTTTCTGAACCCATAAACGCAAATCGAAGAGTAAATATATATTAAGATTAATTTCCTTATATATATATATATATATATATAATGTGTGTGTATGTATGTGTCTAAATTTTGGGCCCGTAGGTTGGATTCAAGTCCAAACCCTTGGAATGGAGTTGGGTCCAGGCCAGAACTAGGTCCAAGTCAACCCTGATCCTACCCGACCCATTGCCACCCGTAGAGACCGATAGAGCCATGTGAAGGAAGTTACAATGAAAGAAGGTTTGCAATCGTTGTAGGAAAAGTCATTTTGCACAAAATTGCAAAACGAAGATGGTTCCTCAAAGGCAATATCGCAGTAAATGACTTGACAAGCACCCAAGTTGGCATATGAGTAGGTTTATGTTACGAAGAAGTTTCCTGCATTAAAAAAGTATGCAGTTTCCAGTATTGGGTAAATTGCTGTAGTCTAATCTATCAATTGCTGCAATAGCCTAATGGATTTTTATTTCTCCATGATTATGCTTGACTATAAATCTTGGAACAATTGCAAACAAAACCAGAAGGCACTAAGATGAATACTTTTTTTTGGAGTTACAAAGGGTGGAGACGTTCTAATCTTGTAGAACGCATTGGTTGGTATCCAATGGCATCGAGTTTTTCCTATTCTATAGCAGCTTGAAGATATGATCCCAGAGAGGCACAAGTATGAGATGGAATGGTTCATACGGCGGTCACTGAAAAAATAAACTAATCATTTTACTACGTGTGGAAACTCTGAAACCCGACGGATTGATTTCTCGATAATAAAGAGCGAGAATAATAGAACTAATAACAAGTAAAACCGCAAACAAAAAAAAATATAGTAGGAAATAAATAATATAAAATGACTACAAAGTTTTACATAGTTTATTATAAATGTAATTACTTCCACATGCAAGACAAATTTAAATTCGCTAGACTAATGAGAGTACATTGTTAGGATTTAAGAACCCTCTTAAATACGGAAACAAGAATCTTTAAAGTTGGATCCCACAAAAATCGTGTATTTATCGAAGACAGTGCGAGCCATAATACGAGAAATAAATGATGCAACATACACAACAAGAGCACAAAGATTTACGTGGGTCGCCCCAAGAGGGCTACATCCACAAGCACGAAAAACTGAAATCCACTGATTACCCCAAATCCACTAAATTTTGGGGTAAAAATTACATCACAGATTTTGGGACAGAGAGTTCAATCTCTAATCCTTGACAAAACCCAGTCGAGTAAATCCTTATAGGCTCAGTTTCCTGATTGGCACCATTGTCGACTTCTCATCTTTATTCCACAACTAAAAAACTCTCTAGGGAGAGATCATCTTCATTCCACAGCTAATCCACTGTCTTGGAGGAGAACCTTGAGAGCAATCGAAACTTTCTATTTCTAAAAGGGGAAATCACTCAAAATCTTTATGGAAACAACTTTTCTACAAGAAACCAGCCTGTCAATCTATAAGAGGTAAATCCGTGGCGTTTCTCTTCATAGGAAGCTCTCCTCTCTCTAAGGGAGGCCTTGCCATTGTTGAGAAGGCTCTACTTCTCTCTCTTTAGAGGAAGTCACATTTCCCATATGGTGACCAAAATAGAGCACACCAATTCTCTACACTTTCATATCATATATATAAGGTTATGAGTCCACACCAAATAAAAAACTTCTTATGTGTTACATATATCTCAAGAACCAATAGATATATCCAAAGTCCTAACCTTTTGAAATTCTATTTCCTTTAAAAAACTTATCAATATCATTCTCAATCTCACATAATATGGGATTTCTTTATCTGGGCGATTTTGGATAATCCCCATATCCAACATACCTAATAAATTTGGGATAGAAAATGCATCTTACTAGCCATCAATAATACCCTATTGAGCTATCTTTGAAAACACTCTTCTACCTAACATTATATGTTGTTTTTCATTATTTTTACTTCTGGCAATTATTACTGGATACACTAGATAGAGATACGACAGTAACGAGAAGCCAATTTTCTCTATACAAAGGGAAAGGGGATGCGGTCATGGTGGTAGCACCCCACACCCTAGTCGCCATGTTGTGATTTCTATTCCCACCACTAACACCTTAAAAAAGCTAACTCCTAATCTACTTGTAGCAAATGGGCAGAGTCTGTATTCCCAACTGATTACCCAAAAAAAGAAAAAAAAAAATTCTCTATACAAAGGGATACCATTCAAAATATACATGAAAATCATTTTTTACAAGAAACATAACCTCTCTCCATGAGAGGCATATGCAAACCATTTCTCTCACTAAAAACACACTTCTCTCTCTAGAGGCTTCTCCTTCTCTGTGAAAGAGGCCTTGCCTCTCTATAAAGAGAATTCCACATTTTCCATAAGTTGACCTAAATAGAACACACGGATTCCTTTGTCCCTCATTGTCTATATATGAAATTCTGATTCTTATAAAAAATAAAAGTAGTTTTCCCATTAGGAAACATATTTATTTATGTATAAAATGGTTTCCTAAAATCCTAATAAGCATAAAAACTCATCAATGTCAATCTCATTAATAATTTTCTTATGGAGATGACATTTAAGTTATGAAAAATGATCCTATAGGACCTTCCCCTACCCATGTGTATAAGACCCCAAAGGATCACCATTAAATTTGGAACGGATCTATAGAAAAGTCAAGTCCCACACCCATGTAATAACTTTTCTAGAGATCTGTGCTAACTTTAATGGTGATCCTTTGAGGTCCTATAGATATAAGTGGGGGAGGATCCTATAGGATCATTACTATTATATTATATAGGAGTTGGGCATCTTGTTATGATGATTAGTTTTGACCATTGCAATACAAGAGAGCTTACTTTCAAATCCAACACCAACCTGCCCCCAGTAAAACTATGCCACCGCAAATCTACCATCAAACAAGCCAAACGGTTCTAGGCCCATGCAGGTCCACCCAAATCCAATGCAAGTGGCCAAACTTTAAGTATTTAGATGCGGCACGGTCGAGTTACTCAGTACAAAGGTATATTTATTAGTAGAAAAAAGTTAAGAAATATTTAAGAATATAAGATTAGTGTTTACTTATATCGGCAAAGATTGAGATTTTTTTAGGTTTTTTTTTTGGGAAAATTATAGATGCCTCCTAAAATGAACTTTGTAGACATTTTTACCCCCAATATTTTTTGTAACACACCTACAACCCAACATTTTTTTTTGAACTTTTACCTCCCAATCAAAAAGTCAAAATACTTATGGCTAAAATGCCTTTCTCTTCTCTAACTCTCTTTACCACCCTCTCTCTTTGTCTCTCTCCACCCGCCCTCTCTCTCTTTCTCTCTCTACCCACCCTCTCCCTCTTTCTCTCTATCCGCCCTCTCTCACTCTTTCTCTACCCATCCTCTCTCTATATCTCTCTCTCTGCCCGCCCTCTCTTTCTCTCTACTGGCCCTATCTTTCTCTCTTTACCTGCCCACTCTATCCCCTCTCTCTACCTTTCTTTCTATTTCTTCTCGCCATCTCTCTTTCTCTCTCTACCCCCCCTCTATCCTCTGAATCTCTTCTCGCCATCTTCTTTCCACTCTCTTTCTTGAAATATCTCTCGTCCAATCTCTCTCAGCCCTTTTTTTCTACTTTCTCTCTCTCTCTCTCTCCCATTTTTCTGCTCCCTTTCTCCCTCTCTCTCTCTCTCTCTCTCTTTCTCTTTCTCTTTTTTGTATGACTTTTTAAAATAATGGAGGCGCTTTCAGCTTTGATGGAGAAAGAAATGGAGATTGGGGTCACTGGTTATTGATATTTCAGCATTTATTTTGTGTTTTTTAAGATAAAAAATGGAGGTTGCGGTTTTGTTTCTACTCTCTGTTTTTGCGAATAAGTTAGAAGCATGAAAAGGATAAAGAGAGAGGGTGGGTTGAAAGAGTGAGTGAGAAAGAGCCAAAGGAGAGAGAAGGTAGGTAGAGAGAAAGAGAGAGAGGGCGGGTAGAGAAAAAAAGAGAGAGAGGGCGGGTAGATAAAGAGAGAAAGAGAGATAGAGAGAGGGCGGGTAGAGAGAGTGAGAGAGATATAGGTAGAGAGAAAGAGAGGATGGGTAGAGATAAAAAGAGAGAGGGCAGGTAGAGAGAGAAAGAGAGAGGACGGGTAGAAAGAGAGAAAGAGAGAGTGGGGGTAGAGAGAGTGAGAGAGGAGAAGGGCATTTTACTTTAAAAAAAATGAGTTTTTGATTGGGGGTGAGAGCAAGAAAAAACAGTATTGGGTTGTAGGTGTGATACTAAAAATATTAGCGGGGAGGATATATACGAAGTTCATTTTTATAGGGTACCAATGATTTTCCGTTTTTTTTTTTTTTCCCACATGGCCTATTTTTATATTTTTATTTTTTCGAACTTTTTAAAAGGTTGTGTATGAGATTTTTCAGCAAAAGCATATTATACACTTATTGCCTTGGGTAAAAAAACCTACTATTAGTATTTTCTCAATCTAAGTAAATTTTTGATATGCCTATCTGAACCACCTTATGGGTATTTTCAAAGCATCAAAATTTAGAATTTAAGTTTTTAGATACTTACATTGAACATCCAAAATCTAAATGTTGTGTGCTCAATTTTATGAAGTAACGTATCTTTTTGAGGCATGTATACAACAAGTGTGATTTCATCTTTGTTTTTTGTTTTCAGAGGTTATAGCCTAGGTTAAAGAGCTTGCTTTTCAAATTTTTTTCCTATTATATAATCCAAAGTGTAAAAAATTGGTGATTCAGATTGGAACCAACCGATTTGGACTGGGAAGCGATCGGGATGATTTGGATTCTGTAAATATCAGGAATGGACCGAATCCCCCCATGAATCCAAATCATCCAGTATGTTCGAGAGTCTGTACAAACCGGCTCCACATTTCAATCATTGAACAAGTCAGTTCTGTCAAAGAATTGGTCAGTTATCTCAAAAAAATGGCTAGATTTGCCCCCTCTAATTTTTATTTTTATTTTTTTAATTTTTTTTTAAAATTTTCTTGATCGCCGCACTACTGAGCTAGATGGAAAATTCAGAGAGGTGATCCGATTCACCAATCTAGGTCACTCACTTCTCAAACTCACCAATCCAGGTCACTCACTTTTGAGTTCTAGTCACTTTCACTGATGCATGTAGTTCAAGGTGATATGTTGTCTCGTTTTTTGTTCACAATTATGGGTGAGACTTTTAGCTGTTGTATTTTGAATGTGGTGAATAGGGGTCGTTTTAAGGGGTTTAAAGTATCAGAGGGTAGTCAGCAAATCTCACATTTACAGTATGCGGATGACACTTTGTTATTTTGTGATGCTTCTGTGGATCAGATTTTAAACATTAAAAGAATGTTATTGTGTTGTGAAGTGGGGCTGGGGTTGAAAGTGAATTTTGCAAAGACTTCTATTATAGGTGCGGCATCTGAGAGTGGTATTGTACATCACCTTGCTAGTATGTTGGGATATTACTTGTGTTTATAATAGGGTAAGTGATGAATTTGTCCAACAAATGTCTAGGCAGCTTCAACTGCTACAAAATGTTAAATTTCATCAAGGATTCCCTGATGAGATGATGTGGGAGGCTGAGATGGATGGCATATTTTATGTGAAATCAGCATATAGCCTGTTATTCTATGATAGGATTCAGTGGAATCAGAATTCTTTGCGTAAAATTTGGGCATGGCGAGTTCCATTGAAAGTTAAGATTTTTTTGTGGGTATTGTCTCAAGGTAAATGTTTGACTGTCGATAAGCATATTAAGAGAGTACGATCATTACGAATATACGCATTTTGTGTAACCAAAGTGATGAGAATGGTGATCACATTTTCTTACATTGTCCATTTACTCATGATTTATAGTGTTGGTTGTTTGATAAGCTTGGTGTTGTTGGCCCCATACCTTGGAGTCACATTAAAATCATAAATCATATGACTTTTGACAGGCCTCTTAAAGTGGGTTTGTTGATTTCACAGATAGGTAGGGCTACGGTATTGTGGAAGACTTGGATGGAAAGGAGTAGATGTGTTTTTGAGGGCTCGGCTTTGGATCAACAGGAGAATATTACATACGATGTGGAGCAGGTTCTCGGTTACCATACCAAAGAAGGATTTGGTGTATCTAAGGTGGATATGGAGATCAATGTTAGGGAGTTGATGTCACATATGATAGTTAAGGTGCGGAATAAAGGGCATTGGAGTGTGCTTAGTTAGGTTGCCTTAAACTTAATTGTGATGGTAGTTCGTTAGGTAATTCGGGACCAATAGGTATTGGGGTTGTAGTGAGGAATTATCTTGGTATTTGTATCTTTTGTTTTGCATGTCCTTGTGGTGTCAAAACAGTGAATGAAGTGTAGATATTGGTTGTGGTCCAAGGTTTGAAATTATTTAAGGAGCGGAGATTGCAAGAGTGCTATGTAGTTGAATGTGATTCTTTGAATGTGGTGGATTGGTGTAATGGGATATCTAGACCACCTTGGATGCTTAGATATACATGGCTGGAAGTTATGGACTTAACCCGAGTTATGTCAGTTACTTTCCAATATGTTTACAAGGAAGGGAATAAGATAGCTGATGCTTTAGCCATGAGAGAGAATGGGATACAAGAGTTGGTTGTTTCGGATGTGATTTTCACTTGATCTAGTTGTAATTTTATCTTATTAATAAAATTACATAACATTGTTAAAAAAAAGTAAAAAAAATAAAAAAATAAAAAATAAAAAAAAAATAAAAAATAAAAAATAAAAAAATAGAAAGAAGAAGAAGAAGAAGGAGGAGGAGGAGGTGGAAGGGAACTTCCGGTGAAACTTGGCGTTTCGTAGCAACATAAGACATTGACCCTGGGTCAAGGTCTCCATGGACTCCAACAAAAGTTCCATTATTAATATTTAAAGGTCAAGAGAACCGTGTGGACCGCGCTTACCTTTAATGGACGGCTTAGATTTGATGCTTGTTTCCAGAAACTTGCTTACGTCATTGAGCTTCAAAGGTTGGCGTAGCGCGTGTAGGACAAGAAATTTTTCACTCCAAACTCCGAAGTCTTCTTTTCACATGAATCTCTTTGATTTTATCCTTTTTTTTTTTTTTCTCTTTGTTATGTTGTTGTCTTTTAGCCATCATCGAATTGGTTTCTTATGCAATGAAAAAAGGCATTACTTCAAATCATTTGCTTGTTCATATTAACCACAACCAAAAAGTCAAAAAGTCAAAAAAAATAAAAAAATAAAAAAATAAAAAAATAAAAAAATAAAAAAATAAAAAAATAAAAAAATAAAAAAATAAAAAAATAAAAACGGGTTCAGAAAGTGGTCTTCTTGATTACTTTCGGTCAAGAACTAAAGCAAGGGCGCAGTTGGCATATGGATGAGGTAAGGTGCACTTTCAAATTTTATCTCATATAATTTTGATGTAAAATGTTATTAGGATTATCTCAAAATTTATTTTTATATCTAATTATAAAATTTTAAATTTTAAAAATCGTTAAATCAAGTAGATATATAAATATACGAAAATCTTGAAAATGGACGGTGTAGATAATATGTTGTAAAATGCACTATTTTTGAGACTTAAAATCTTTTTATTTTTCATAGTCATACATCTCGATGTCGAGATGATCAATCAGACTGTTTTTCAACATTAAAACTACCTTTCTGATGGATTTTTGAGGTGTATCCTTAGCTATAGAGGTAAGCTTGCAACCTTATATAAACTTTTTCCTTTAATGAATAGCAAAATTGTGGTGTTTTGTAGCATTTTTCAAACAATCAGGGTTTCGAAATGGGATACGCATGAGTGGGCTTGGGGGAGCAAACAGTTCACAGTGACTATTACAAACCCAAAACATTTTATGCTCTCGTCAGAGTATACTATTTATAGACTCTTTTAGGTAATTATCTAAAGATTCTTAGATGGTTTCCCAAAGTTTTTATTTAAAAAAAAAAAAATCTTTCAAATATGTCTTTTGCCCTAAGGGAGTAGATAGACAATATGCTTATGTGGGAGCATAGTATGCATTCTTTACAAAATTACTTGTGCTCGTGATTATGCTAGGCCTAAACATGTTCTGGTAGATCCTTTCACAGAATAATGAAAGAAGTACATAATAGCTAGAAAATGGGGCTGAGCCATAGGTGGTCAAAGGGTGGATGCCCCAACATAAGGTTATTTCCATTCCCACAGTTCAAAAAAAAGAAGAGAATAGCTACAAAATTCTCTCATTCTTGGAGTTATAGATTTAACATCTTTCTCAACTTATGCCCCTTTAGTTACATTTCAATAGGAAGTACATGTGATTCTCTAGATTTAAACACGTTCTTGAAGGGAAAATTGTTTCATGTCGGATTGGACAACATTTCTACATATGCGGTCCAAAAGCATAAAACATCCATCTTAAAGATGGATGCAAATATCTGGTCTATCTAAAAACAATTAAAACTAACGGTCCAAATATTTTGTTAATAGAATTATTATTTCTAATTTTTTTTTATTTTTTGCATATTCATGATCTTCATATTAGAGATTACATATCAACAGTGTTAGATTGAGCACATAACATTCAATTTTTGGATAGTCAAGTCAAAGTTTTTTTGAACCTAAAATCCTAATTTTATTATTTTTAGATATAGTCAACTAGTGATTGATATGTTGATCCCAAAATACTAGATCAAAATGATCTTTCTCAATAGCTCTTTCACCTGAGGAAGCAAGTAAATAGTATGTTGCTTCATTAAAGAAAAAAAAAAGTAAATAGTATGGTGCTGCAGGAACATCTACGGAAGTATAGTATACGTGCTATTTGATAAAAGAAAATTATTTCACGTGGACTGCATGTGCAGAAAGCATAAAGCATCCATTTTAAAGATGGATGCAAGTAGGTGTTCCATCTGAAACCAATGAAAACTAACCATCCAAATATTTTTTTACTATAAGTATTATTATTAGTTTTAAAAATTTACTCCATGTTAGAGATTACATTACTTAAAAATTATGTCTCAAAATCCGTCACAAAAATAAATTTATTATGAGACCCCATTTCTACATTTGCAGAGTCTTGGTAGCATAGAAACCGGGCCCTTTGACAAAAGAACGAAACAAAACATTAACAATATCCATTTCGATATTTCCTTTTCTTCCATTTTCATTCTTCCAGACCTGATACGGATGTCTTGGATTCATTTGTATTTTGACAAACATTGCCTTGTGATTTAATTTGAACTCCCCTACCACGGTTCATAGTGCCCAAAGTGCCCTTGAATATATTGAGCTTTGGGCATGGAATTCCTGCATGGATGTCATGGTTAAGTCATCTGGAAAATGTGTGTTGACATATTAAGATCTGTACTGCCATTAAGTATCAGAATTATATACAATGAGATCATTTAGCTTTTTTAACAAGGAGGACACAATTACTTATAACCATTTGATGTGAAATCAGATAGCTTGAATGTGTTATAAAGTTTGCAATTTGTTTTTTTTAACTTTGAGTTTGGTCAATGCAATAAATATAGCCACCCAGTTTCACATACAATGGTCAAGATTAATTATGACTACCTTGTACCAAAGACAAATGGTCTCATTGTATACTTTTATTTAAGTATTTCATTTATCTTTTAGATTCCAAATGATTGGACCCACTTTATACTGTATGAGTTCATATCGTGGTTTAGAAATTCAGCTGTAAAGCTATTTTTGTGAATTGACTTATGGCTGATATCTTATATAAACTTTTTTATGGCTGAATCAATGCAACTATAGTTAGTATTTTTGGTTTGAAAAATACTTATATGTGTTTCATAATAACATTAAAGTTTTATGTAGTTTTTTTATTTTGTCGAGAGAGAAAGGTGTGAGTTTTTAGTCTCATAATGAATAGAATAATATGAATTGAGTGGTATTTAAGTGTTGATATTCGCACACTATATACTCTTAGAACAAAGGTGGCAATGCTTCGTGTCGCATGACATAGATGTGGGCGCAAGGGCACTTGATACTTTACATCAGTGCATGAGGCACCCCCCTCCCAAGCAAAGTGTAACAACATGATAAATTCGCAGCCACCAAGTCCTTTATATAAAGGATATCTTTGCCATTCTCTAAACAAACTTCCTTCACCATTCTTACCACGATTTTCCAAAAAATAACATAGAGCACTCGACGCTCTCTTTCTACACGTTTTTTTTTTCTCTCTCTCTAAATATATAAGACTCTGGTGTTCTACAGTGGGCTTCAAGCTCGCTTGCCCTTTTAATGTACGCTATTACAATATAAAAAAAAGGAGCAAATATCATCTTGTGAAAGTTCTCCTGCATGCTAAAAAATAAGAAGGTTAAGCTCAAGGCTTGACGAACATGGTACGTGTGGGAATTCCAACTATCTCTAGCAGTTGAAGCATCTAAAACTGATAGCACCTTTAAGATGCATGTAACTCTTCACATCCAATGGCTAAAAACTATTGATGATAGTTGTTTGGGTTCCAACAGCTACTTTGTTAAAGTGTAACAACATGAAACTGTTTACTTGAATAGTAAATTCACAACCACCAAACGCTATATATAAGGGACTATCATTGTCGTCTTCTACACACACTTCTTACACCATTGTCCTACGATTTTTCAGAAAATAACATACAGCACTTAACCCTCTCTTTCTACACATTTCTCTCTCTCTCTCTCTCTCTCTCTTTCTCTCTCTAAAGACTTTGGTGTTTTATAGTGGGCTTCCAGCTCGTACGTATAGAGCTTTGAAGCATTCCAAAGTCAACATTTTGCTTTCTTGTATCCGAAGACGAATTGCCATTTCTTATGCACACCACTTAAAGTATTGAAAGGGGGAAAAATATCATCTTGAGAGAGCTTTCCTTTGTGCTTGAAAACAGGAAGGTCGTTGGCCTAATTCATTCATTCTTAGCCCTATTTTCACCTAAATTATTTTTCCATCAAATTCAAGATGGTATTTATGGATTAAAACAATGAGATTACCATGACTTCTTTGAAGGTCATGAACCACGATTTCACAAGACTTGAGTGTTTTAATGAAATGAACTTCAAGATATGGCAACAGAAGGTCCTTTTTGTACTCACAACACTCAAAGTGGCTTACATGTCACTAAATCCATGCCAACATTGCCCCACCAACTGATGATTACACTAAGGAGCTAACTCAAACCTACGAAAGATGGATTGAGGATGACTACACCTGCAAAGGTCATATCCTCAATGCTCTGGCGGATCCCATATATGATATGTATGCATCAGTTGCAACGATGAGAGAGTGTAGAAGCTTCTAGATTCCAAATACCTAACAAAAGAGTCTGGTAACAAAATCTTTCTTATCTTTAATTTTCTAAACTTTAAATACATTAAATCAAGCTAAGTCTACCTCAAGTATATGAGTTGTAACTTGTAGTTAATGAATTTAAAGACGAATTCAATTAGATGAATCTTTTTAAGTAGACACTATAATTCACAAACTACCCCCATCTTGAAAAAAGTATCAAAAGAAAATGAAGCTTAAGAAAGTTGACCATAATTTGGTACAACTTTAGAGATCACTTGGAATTGAAGAATTGAATAGATTTTGGGAAAAGGAAGATGAAAATATGGAATTTCAAAGCAAGGCAATAAAAATAATTCTAAGGACCAGAAGTCTTGTGCCAATAAAAATAAAAGAAAAACTTCATGTTTTGTATATGGAAAATTGTGACTCTTTTGAAGAGAATGCGAACATTGTAAGGGGCCCAAAAAGCCTAGAACCAAGTGAAGATGACCACTGACGAAAATTTGGTAGCAATGGTTACTGAAGTAAACATGATCGACAAAGATAATGGATGGTGTGTCGATATGAGCGCTACCATTCATGTGTCTAACAATAGAGATCTATTTAAGACTTTTGAACTAGTCGGTGATGGAAATTCAATTCAACTTGGAACTCCAGCTATGGCTAAAATGCTTGAAAATAGTATAATTGAACTAAACTTTACCTTGGAAAATGTGTATTATGTAAAAGATTCGATAAGTAACCATGTGTCGGGATGTAACTTAAATAAGAAAAGATTTAAAATAGTCATTGGGTCTGACAAACTCATTTTGACAAAAAATAATGTTTGTTGGCAAGGGTTACTCTTGCGATGGGATGTTCAAGATTGACTTGGTTAATAGAATAAATAAATTTTCTACTTATATTATGATTTCTTGCAATTTGTGGCATGGTAGATTATGATATATTAACTATGCTTCTATTAAATGTTTGGTTAAGTTAGGATAGATTTTTAATTATGATGAACTATCTAATGAACAATGTGAAGTGTGTGCACAAGCTAAAATAATTAGAAAACATTTTCCACATTAGAAAGAAATTCATAATTGATAAGACTTATACATAGTGATATTTGTGATTTAAACAATGCTCTAACTAGAGGTTTCAAAAATATTTCATTATATTTATTGATGATTTTTTGAGATGTGCTTATTTTTATTTTCTTAGACATAAAGATGAGGCTTTTAAAAAATTTAAAGTTTTCAAGGCAGAAGTTGAAAATCAACTTAGAAAGAAAATTAAAATATTAAGAAGTGATATGGGTAGAGAATATTTATCAAATAATTTAATAAATTTTGTGAAAACAATGATATTATACATCAAGTGACTGCTCATTATTCCCCCTCAATAAAATAGATTAGCAAAAAAGAAAAATAAACTTTAGTAAAAATGGTAATTTCTTCTTCTTTGCCATTGAGTTTATGGGATGAAGCGTTATTGTTGCATGTTTCATTTTGAATAGAATTCTACATAAAAGGAATGATAAGTTAATAGAAACTTTCTCTAAACTTTCTTAAAGTATGGGGTTGCCTTACATATGTTAGACTTCTAGATCCTAAAAGATATAAATTAGGTCATAGAACCACGAAATGTGTGTTTGTAGGACATTAACAAAATAACAAAGCATATAGATTTTTTAATCTAAATTCTAACATAATAGAGATGCTGATTTTTTTGAAAATCTCATTTGTAAAAATGAATTAGATAAACAAATAACAAACCAAATGGAAATAATCACGAAAATAATCAAAATATTGAAGAAGAACATGTAGAAAATAATGATGATGATAAAACATAACTAAAAAGAAGTAAAAGAATTAGAAACGGTCATTCTTATAACTTTGGCCCGAATTTTTATATTTATTTAGTTGAAGCTAATCAAAATAACTCAATATCCATATTCTCAATTGTGGAGGAAGATCCAACATCATTAACGGAAGCCTTGGCATTACCAAATGCAACTTTTTAGGGAGAAATATAAATAGTGAAATGGATTCTATAATTGCAAATAAAATTTGGAAATTAGTAGATCTTCTACCTAGTTCAAAACCCATAGGTTGTAAATAGATTTTTAGGAAAAAACTGATGATTCTATTAATAAAAACAAAGCAAGATTAGTGGTCAAAAGATATAAACAAAAGGAAGGCATCGATTACTTGGATACATATGTACATGTGGCAAGAATTGCTACTATATAATTGCTCTTAGCAATAGCCTCTATTAACCATCTAGTTATACATCCATAAAAATCACTTTCTTAATCTATATGGAACAACTCGAAGGTGACGTCAGGTCATAAGAACAAGCACCGAAACAATGGCAATTTTTTTTTTTTTTACAATGTGTTGATGTCAAATGAATTTAAGAGAAATGAAGTTGATAAATGTCATTGAGAAAATACTACATAAGATAGAGTAAGCTAATAGTAGGCCAATCTCTACCCCATAGATCTTCATATTAAGTTAAAGAAAAATAATAGGAGATGTGTATCTCAAATTAAATATGTCAAAGGTAATTGGTAGTTTAATGTATACAATGAGCAGTACGATGCCTGACATTACATATGCAATGGGCAAACTTAGTTGATATACAAGTTGTCCTCGTTGGGATACTATATCTCAAATATTAAGATACTTCTAAAGGAACTATCAATTCTGACATTCACTATGTAAACTATCTAGGAGTATTCGAAATATATCGCGATGCTAATTTAAACAAATAAATCTAAGATTCACTATCAATATCCATATGAATTGTACACTAGCAGGTGGTGCGATATCATGGGGGTCAAATAAACAAACGTGTATTCCGCGCTCTACTATGGAGTTTAAAATTATTGCCTTAGACTCAGCTGGTAAAGAATAAAATGATAATATAATTTGTTTTATGACATTCCCATATGGCCAAAACCAATACTAGCAATCACAATATCATGTGATAATCAAGATACTATTGTTAGAGCTTGCATATATATATATATATATATATATATATATATATATATATATATATATATATATATATATATATATATATATATATATATATATATATATATATATGTATATAAAAATAAAAAATCGATATTTATTGTGCGAAGGCATAACTCCATTAAAATGTTAATTGGAGATGGACTGCTAATATAAAATATCAAAGGAAAATTTGGTTGATTTTTTGACAAAAGACCTTGCAAAGGATGACATTCGTACGATATCCAAAAGTATGCGGCTAGAGTCCATTGAGTAGTCATCTATAGTAGAAACTCAACCTAGCCTTTTGTAACCTCAAGATTCTATTTCAATGTAGTAAAAATAAGTTGAACATATGATTAAATTGGCCACTAGACATCAAAGTATAATAAGAATCCATTCTTAGAAAAATCCGTACAGTCGATGAGTCTAGTGATGACATATATGTTAGTTGGTTCAGTTATACTCTTAGTATTGTCTATGAAATAATTACAAGTTAGAGTGTTTTGTATATAAGGGTACTCTTGATAGACATACCTACATAAGTGTAGAAGTGAGGCCGCTTCCTATGAAATGAGATTTGTCTCTAGAGAACTTATGAAATAGGGATATAAGCACAAGGCTCAAAATGTGTTGCCAGCTAAAAGACCCTATGGTTAAATGTTATTTGTGAGTTATACTACTGGTCTGTTAGATAAGCAACCTGGTTCAAAGTTATATGCTATCATGGTACTTAATGGATTTGTAGTGTACACTCTAAGTGAAGGTTCAAATTGAAAGATACATGTATAATTTTTATATTATTTTGAAATAGTGGAGGAAATGCTAGTATTTTATGTTTCGAAAAATACTTGTGTATTCCAAAATAGCACTATAGTTTTATATGGTTTTCCAAAGTTTTATTTTATAGAGAGAAAGGTATGAGTTTTTAGTTCCACATTGAAAAGGAGAGTGTGAATTGTGGTATTTAAGTGTGGCTATTCTCATGCTTTATACTCTTAGAATAAAGGTGAGAATGATAGTGCATATGCAAAGCACACAAAATGTATGACGCATGCACATGCATGCATAGGTACAAGGGCGCTTGATGGTGTACTTCACATGCTCTCATCCTCGTATGAGGTGCCCCTTGCTTGAGCATGAGTATGTAGGGGTGGCAATGGACCCAGACCCGACCCGGGATCCGCCGGGTCTATCCAACACGGGTCTGGGTATAGGTCCAACATTTGGACCCGGTTGGTCAGGCCCGGGTCCAAAACCTAGACCTGAAAAACTATTCGGGTCCAGGTCTGGGTCTGGTTGGACCCGACTCGTACCTGACCCATACCTGTAAACTGCTAGAGATAAAATACTTCAAACCCTATCGTTTGGGTGTATTAAAGATCATATACAATAAGAACTCGTAGTCCTCCTTAGCTATTAAATGAAAAATCAAACGACTTGAAATCTAATGATGGGTGATGGTGACCTTGATGCCATTAATATGGCTATATGATGGTAAAAACGAGCAAAACAAATACAAAAAAGAAGAAGCTCATAGTGAGATTGGCAATGGACCTGACCAGATCCAAGACCTAATGGGATAAACCTGGGACCCGATGGGTACAAGTATGGGGTCCAACTTTTGGACCTAACGGGTCAGGTCCGGATCCAAAAACTGGATCCAAATGCGATTCGGTTCTACATCTGGGTCCAGCCCGGTCCGACCCATACATGATCTGTTGCCACCCTTACCAGCACAGGTCAGTCTCAAGGCTAGATATATTTTTGCGAGTGGTAGTTGTTTGAGTTCCAACAACTACTTTATGAAGTGTAATAGGATGAAACTGTTCACTTGAACAGTAAATTTGTAGCCACCAAGGCTTGTATATAAGGGACTATCTTTGCCATTCTCTAAACACACTTCTTACACCATTATCACTGTGATTTTCCAGAGAACAACGTAGAGCACTCATCCTTCTCTTTCTACTCATTTTTTTCTCTCTTAAAACATAAGACTCTGGTGTTCTACATTGGCTTCAAGCCCAGGTGAATATAGCTTTGAAGCATTCAAAAGTAAACCTTCTATTTTTTTATATCCCGAGAACGAATTACCTTTCCTTAGGCCCATCATTTAAAGTATTGAAGGGGGGGCAAATATCATCATACGAAAAATACTTCTGCATGCCCGAAAACAAAAAGGTCCTTGGCCTATTTCATTCATTCTTGTCTCCATTTTCACCCACATTATTTTTCCATCAAATACTATGTTATTAATTACTTGATGCTATCTATCTCTCTCTCTCTCTCTCTCAAGGATCCCATCAACTATCCATACACACCGATGCTTATAGTATACAATCCATTTATCTATCCCACCATTAATCACTTTAATTTTAAAATTGTTAAAGTATATTTTCTAAAAATTATATTAATTTTTATATTATTTTATTTTGAGCGATGTAGTGAGATTGTACTTGTAAGTTTGTGCACTAGGAAGTTATGAAACTACTAGATGGTTAGTAGTTATTATTGCAAGTGAGTAGTTATTGTATAAAATATGGTTATAAGAATCTCTATTTAATGAGAGGCATATGGTGAGAAATTGGGTCACGTACATCCAAAGTATCTTGGGTGTCAAGATTGTATGGACCTTGGCTTTTAGGTTATAATTATCCATAGAATGCTTCTAGTTCAATTGGGCATGAGGTGATGCGTTATGGTAAACAAATTGTGGTTTTATAGTCACACAATCCCTAATACCATCAGAAAGCTAATCCCCTTCACCTTAACTCATCTCTTGAAAGGTATAGTTAATTTTTCGCATGTTTTTTGTGATGTAAGTTTTTTTTTGTGTTTTTTAAAAAAAACAAAACGGGTAGGGGCTCGTTATTCCCACTGATTTATCCAAAAAAAAAACTCGCAGAGATCTCCAAGACACTTTGATTTGAGTCCTAGGTCCATCAATTTTAGTGATGCTCATCGATTTCTTCATATCTTTCTTTTTTTTAGTGGCCTCAATCTATATATTCTAGCTTAGCATCCTTGACTCATTGACAAACCATCTCCAAGAAAGGAGATATATTCTTTACTGTCTTCTGGATATCACTCACATAACAACCTATTGTTTCAAGAAACGACCAGTTATCTGGCGATCATTTGTATCATCGGCCACCACTCCAACAACGTTTAATACGGGACAACCAACCTTTTTTCTTATTGGGCATATGTTAGAGGAGTGAAAAAGGAAGGCATTTCTTTTCTTCATTGTGGGTCTCTTAACTCTTTTGCACCCATCATTTTATAACTTCTTGTAGAAGCATAATGTCTCCCTCATGTCAAAGTAGCAGAGTAGTTCATACGAATTACCCAAAGTAGTAGTGCAGTCGATAGATTTATGTTTTTTTTGTTTTTTCGTTTAGAATATGTTTGTATCAATTGCGGTTCTATTGTGATTCTGCCAATTATTGGAGTTTGGTTCGGAGTGCAAGGAACAAACCTTTCACTTACTGATCATATTGTGTGCCACTCGAAGTCCAATTGTGCTAATTAGTCGGTAGAACCGTTTGATAGCCTCAGGACAATGTTCCTTCGTATTTAGGAAAATGTATCATCTTGGTTATATCTTTTTTTGAAGGAAATTACAGCTATTAGGATTAATATCCTTGGAACATGTAAGACAGTGTCTTGCAAATAATGTGTTGATCTGTATGCCATTTGGATGTTATTCTATTTTGAAAGATGACTCTGAAATAATGTGCTGATCTATAATAGATTTTTTGTATTTGTTATTATATTTCTCTATCTTCTTAATGGCATATTTTGATTTTTTGAATTGATTTTTTTTTTTTTAAGTGGTTGAACTGATGGTTGCTAAATTGTGACGCATTCTTGTGATTGTCTATGTAAGTATCGTGTGTGTGAGCTCTTGTATATCAAAAGTAATGAAAGTTGACATTCTTAAAAAAAACGTAAATAGCCTTTAGATGACTGAATTTTGGATGTTAAGCTGCTGGTGTATATGCTAAAGTTAGATAAACATTCAACAACATGGGTATCTTTTAGCCATCTATCCTTGGTACACATTGTCTATTAGGCAACCCGTCGTTCCTCCACACTCTACAAGTACATGTTCGAGCATCAAGAACTACAACATGGCCATCTCCTCATGGATCTCATATTTTCTATCTACGAACCATATAACATTATGCCCGAACCTTGACTTCGTAATCCGTTCATGAAGAACTTCTTTTGTTTTAGGCACAAGAACATCATCTCACTGCTCACCTTCCAGCCGACGTTCTGCCCATCTCTTCACTAACTTTATTCCTAAGTTTTCGCACAAAGGGATGAGAGGCATCTCACGTTCCTCTAAAATCCAACTATTAAGCATTTGCCCAGTATTCTTGCCCTCGAAATAAGCATTTGCCCAGTATTCTTGCCCTCGAAATAAGCATTTGCCAGTATTCTTTACCTTGAGTCATTATCTAAATATAAGCCACTTCATCTATCTCTTTAATTTTCAACATCTCTTCCTTGAACTCTTCACTAGATAATGCGTGTGCGGCTTTCCACCACTTCTTTAGGAGTACTTTGCTCTGCCATTTCCTCTTGAAATTGTCTACAAGATGGCATATACAATGACCTGGATATGATCCCGGGAATACAATTCTAATTGCAGTTTTCAATCCCTTCTAGAGGTCACAGAGAATTGTCAAAACGTGGTAAGTTTCTTACTTCCTTAAGAAACGACCAATTAAATCTCTCTAAGAACCATATCCAACTTTCCGTGTGCTCATTCTCTACCACTACAATCGCAATAGGAAACGTGCCACCATTAGCATCAACGGCTATTGCAGCCCCAAATATGTTCCCTTCAAGAAGGTCCCATCTGACCCTAACAGTGGCCTACACAATCTTGCAGAAATCCATTGAGGTGTGGACAAAAGCTAACAAATAGATGCTCAAATCTCCTATACTCATCGGTTTATATGACTGATATAGTTTCAAGGTTAGTGACATCTAATTTCTCAAGATAGAGAAGTAGTTCAGTATGTGATTGTACTTTTGAGCCTAGGATCATTGCCCTTACAACTTCTTTCCCACGTCAAGCTTGCATGCATGATAATTGGACCCCATGATCCCACTGAATGTCATTTGAAATATCTTTAGGTCTGAGCGTCATCTAGTCTTTTAGTCAAGGTTTAATCCTTTTTGCAACACATTGGCTTCTTGCCAATGGTCACCCTGCCCATTGGTCCTCTGTACATGTGCGCATTTATAAATTCTCTCACCCTGAAGAATTTTGACTGTCCGACTTTGGAGCACCGCACGTGCCAAGTGCAATCCAATGCTCCTTTACAGTATGCATGCACTTTTTCTTTATCATTTATACGGTACTTCATCACAAAATTATGATATATCCCATAATCAACTAAGTGATTACGTAAATCCACAATAGTCTCAAAATCCTATCCGACAACTAGGTCAACCCGTGAACATGTTGATATGAATGGGGGCTCTAAGGGTATCGTGTCATCTACATCATGTTCCATCACAAGCGTCCCTTATGTTCAGACCCCTGCACTACAACTGTATTTCTTGATGTAGGGACATTCACTTGTACAGAAGGGCTGCTATGAGAAAACATTTCAAGCATTTAGTAGGTATCAATCCACATGTAGTTCAAATGTAATTTGAATTCATTAAAAATATTAAAGGCCTTTCATCACAAATACCTATCTGTTGTTGATGGAGCAGATGCATGAACAAAGGGTTGATGCTCTACTGGATTTGGTTGCGATGGCTGGTTTGCTATACATAGGACTATATTGGAGGCCACCATCATCATACATGATACATCCCCATCATCTATTAAATCAATTAAGTGGTCATTTTCTTCATACATAATTTTCAAATTGTTTGGGTCAGAGCTCATATGAACCTTTAATTGCTGTAGTGAGTTGCCCCCCTTATATATTGTGGCTTTTAAGTTACCACCTTTATAAATTGTTCGTCTGTCATACTCGTTACGCTCAAAATAACTACCATGGCGAGCCAATAATCTAACTCCACTAGTAGCCACGAATGAATTTGGTGAGCAGAATTAATATTATAGGTTCATATATGGCATAGTTTTCTTGTTTCATAAGCTATAGAAAAACCAGAAAATATAAAAAGCGAAAACATAAAATAGATCTAGCATAATCATAAAAAAAAAAAATTTGTACATCATATGCTATAAATCTAGATTTGGGGTGTTTTCATTCAAGATTGCATAACCTTAATCTTCTAGATGGGTGCACAAAAAACTCTTTAGTATTGGGGTTTATTTTCCATGATCAATACTACACTCATGCAGAATCATAAAATATTTTTTGATTAACAAAGTAAAATAATATGCAATGACTGAAACTATCCAACTACATTCAATCAATAAAAATCCATTAAACCCTAAGATTGAGTTTATTATTTGATAATATAATGTATTTGCAAAAAGGGAACCCAACTCTACATTCAAGGTATTTTTCGATCCTTCTTTATTTTTATCAATCAATAAACATTCATTATCGATTCAATTGAACATTCAACAAGACCTAACAATACATATTTTCAATCACAATCAAATAGGAAAATGAACATTCATAAGTGAACCAAAAATCCTAATCTGCCATTTACAAATTTTGGGGTTATTTTATCCCCAATACCCTAAACACCCAAATCCCATTTTCAAACCCAATCATATAATAATATAAATATCCAAAAAATTTAATCAAAATTTTCACCCATTTTGGAGTTATACCCAAAACTCTATTCCCCAAATCTTATTTTCCCCCCAAAAAAATATTTCTAAAACACACCTGATTTGATTGCGGGTTGAGAAGATTGTACTTCGAATTGACCAGAGAATGAGAGAAAATTGTGATGGATTGGTCTTCGGCTTCGGCTTGGCAAAGAGAGAGCTGAGAGAGAAGAAGAAAAGGGCACCAATTTATGGTAGAACAAAGTGAAATGGGGCTTTTTTGGCTAAAAAGGAGCCAAAACCATGTCCGGTATATAGAAAATCGGACAGGAATTTTAATTTTGTAAGGCAACAATAAGCTGTCAAGTAATTCGAATAACGGACAGCTACCTTTTGTTTAAAGGCGTAAATAACCCACCTGTCTAGTGCTAGTATTACCCGGATAGGGGAATAACTTGGAAAAAAAAAAACGCCGGGGGTGGCCGGGGGGGGGGGGGGGGGGGGGGGGGGGGGTAATTTGAGAACTACGTGTTCCTATTTTGTAATTGACCCCCCAACATGGTCCATACGTAATTTTCTCTTTTTCTGTTTTGAGTAGTTTAGTGTGGAAGGGTTCTTTTACCCGTGGTGGGAATGAAACTCAACATGTCACATTGTGATCGTCACCACCCTGACGAACCTAACTATGTTTGCATGGCAAAGACTGCCCCATGTAGTGGGTGACTCCTCTCAATGGCGTTCCCCCCTTGAACGGTCAAGTGAAGCGACCAAGGCCCCAGTGGGCAGGTCTAGTCCACCTCTTGTGTACAGCTGCTAGACATCTTCATAGAGTTACATGCTGTTTGTGGCTGTCCCGTTGACCGTTGCAGTCCTTAACCTGACAAGAAGAATGTTAGCTACTAGTTTTGGTAAATCTTGAAGATATGATCTTCTATGGCATAGAACACTTTGTCATTCAGTTGGCACCAAGCCAAGCCATCAAGCCTAAGTATTGATCATGTTCTAGTTGATCTCAGTTACCAATTTCCCAGCAGATTGAAATTCGCCGCCTCGGGAAGGCCATCCAATTCTTTGATGATCAATGATAACGATTAATCCAATATAACCACCATGTGACATCGTTGCTCTCCTATCGTTGCGCATTGATGGCACTCATAATGGTTCCCAAAACTCACAACACTCCACCTCACTGCCCAACGTTGCCTACTAATGGATAACCCAACAAGCTAATCGCCTCTGTCAAAATCTGATAGACTAATAAACCAAACATGTCAGCTATATACCCATTCAACAAGTCCAATCCCTTCATGTATAACCGCCCCAGCAAATCCCTCCCCTAAATGTCTCTGTTCAATATGTGTTAACCACTCAAATAAGCCCTCCAACCTACCATGCAACCCAACAGACTCCTACAACCCTTTGAACACAACCCATCCTTCTCCCAATTTTCTTGTTGATTTTTCTTCAATTTTTCTAGGCCTTTGGATTGGCTTTTAATCCAAAGGCTGTGGTGTCTTGTAAGCACCAACTATAAGAGGTATGAAACTCGTTGTTTAGAGTGAGACAAGGAAGAAAAAGGAGGAGAAAAAAAGGGAGCTCATGGTGGGCACTGTTTTGCCCTGTTTTATAGAGAAAGAGTGGGAGTCTTGGGTCATCCACTTGGGTTTTGGGGCCCTGTTGCAAGCCCACTTTTAGAGACAGAAAGTGCACATTTTATAGTGTGTTAGGACTTATTTTGAGCCCTGTTCTTAGAGAGATAAAACTGCTGGAAATTAGAACTTTGGACTCCAATTTCTCTTGTTATCTTCTTGAGCCATCCTGTCTATGAGCCAGGGGGACTCTCACTCGAGTGACGTCCTCTGGGTCGGTTGGGATACTATCTGCCCTTCTAGTCATCGTTACATTGGCCACCTTGATCTCTTCTTTCACCACCTAATAGTTTCTCACATAATCATTTTCAGATTGGGGAGAGAAAGGATTGTGACATTGCATCCTCAGGCTCATTGGGCCCATGCTGTTGGACATTTTCTAAAGGTCATTTGCTATGAGCCCGAGCCACACTTTTTTTTAGGTAAATCTGGGACGGCTGGGGTTGCTATCTATCTTGGACGTGATAAATGGAATATATCTATGACGTGATGATCATATAAACACACATGTCACTTCAACCTTTCGACACACGGACTACTCTATGCATTCAACCGCAAATGCCGAACACGATCGCAACCGTTAAATAGATCACAATCAAAATAGCAAAAATTAAGGAGAAAAGTGCCCATATGCACATCAGGCTTGACAGAGGATGCTAGGCTAAGCATTTCAAATGACCCTTTGATATGCAAAGGAAGTATCTTGTAGTGAATCCATCGACCATGGTTTAAACAGAGGTTTTTTGTTTCTCTGTTGTATGAGACGGTGAATATAATTAATAAGGTGTCCATTTGAACCTGGCAACTACATGTCTCGGAAATTTAAAAACCTTTGTACACGGATATACCCTATTAGAGTGTTGCTTGAAATTCTCTTGAGTTATTTATAAATATATTTTCACATTCAGCCTAAGATCACCCCAAATAGTACTATACTCGAAAGAATAAATAACTACTATGGTTATGTATGTATGTATGAGATATAGGGGGCCTTGGATTATACTTGGTCATAGGCTATCACATGGTCCTGGTATGAGTCCCAATCTAGATTATGGGTTGAGATTTAGAGGATAAGTCTACCAGGGACATTGGACTATATTTTGGTCTGATCCATCACATGAACCCAGTATGGAGTTCTAATGAGGAGGACCTTTCCCATGCATACTAAGTAAAATATGAGGATTATAAAAACCCACCCAAACAGGCCCATGGCCTTGTGGAGCCATACAAGGGCAAGCCTTAAGGACTGCCAAGTAAGAAGCCTTATGAGAAGGCCTCTTCTACTTTCTGCTCTTTTCATTTCGAAGAATCCGGATCAATAAAATTAGAGGCTCGCAAGATAGAGCCCTCGAGACGGTCTTGTTTCCGAAAGTTATAAGCTACCTTCAGGCAAGGGGGAGGCGAAGTGCCCCGGAATCGCATATGAGCTGCCTCCATAATAGAGTCAAAACCATGAGGATTAAGGATCAGAGGGGCATGTTTGTTAAAGATAGAGAACCAGAGAGGAGTCAACCTCCAAAGTAGACGAGTATGAGCTAATAGCAGAGAGAGAGAAACCGTAGGTCGAAGGGGTTTATATTTCTTGGAGACTTCACTGGTGCCTGTATGGCGGACATCACTGGAGTGCCTAAGGTGGACAGGATCAACACCAGTTCCCATTAGTGCCCATGTAGAGGGTAACATTGTCCGTGCCATGGGAGAGGGCACCAGTGCACTTGCATAGGGTCGAGTTCGTGCCTTGATTGGCACCATACGTGTTCCAACCAGTTTGTCTTTCGAAAAGGGATGATGAAATCATCAGAGAAGGTAGTTTTAATGTTGAAAAACCTTTTGATTGATCATCTCGACATCGAAATGTATGACCATGAAAAATAAGAAGATTTTAAGTCTCAAAAATAGTGCATTTTACAATATATTATTTACACCGTCCATTTTCAAGATTTTTATATGTTTATGGATCTACTTGATTTTAACTATTTTTTAAATTTTAAATTTTATAATTAGATATAAAAATAGATTTTAAGATATATATATATATATATATATATATAAAGTCTTTCCGATGCCTATAGGTGAAAATGAACAGTGATTTCGCCTACTCTCATCACCGTTCAAAGTTCATCACACGGTTATGATTGTCCGATAGTGGCACGGTTATGATTGTCCGGTAGTGTTCTATTTTTCATTTTTTTTTTACAAATCGAAATTATCTGAAATTTAGAACGTATGTACATCTTAGCATCTTAGTAAGGCATGAACTTTAGACGGTAATGAGGATAGGCGAAATCACTGTTTATTTTGGCCTATAGCCGTTTTGTAGCATCTTCCAGTAACACAATGAACTATGGAAAGTATTTCTTTTTTCACGGTAGAATAATTTTGTTGAGTAGAATTCCAAGCTTTCGAAGTATAGCGGACTAATTGCTCATTAGAGTTTATTCGTTGTTTTAAAATACCTCCTAAGCCTAATTCAGAAGCATCACATTCTATAATTTTGAAAGCATTAGGATTAGCTAGATTTAAACAAAGTAATTCTTTAGCTTTAATTTTTATTTTCCTTATAGCTTAAGTATGTTCCTTTGTCCATTTGGGAGGATTCTTTTTAAGCCGTTCATATAATGGTTTAGCATCTATAGCCAAATTTTCATAAAAGTCTACTATATAATTTAAACATCCTAAAAATATTTGTAATTCGGTTTTGTCTAAAATAATATAAGATTTATTGTATTTTAAATAATTTGATTTAAAATTATAGGGAATTTAATAAGAGACTTAGAAGAAAATTTATCAAAATATTTTGATGGAACTAAACCTTCATTAATACAATTTAAATCTGCACCTGAATCTACTAAAGCTAATGTTTGAAAATTATATTCTTCTTCAATGACAATTTTTACCAATATAAACAATTTTTGGGAAATAATTTTATTTACTAAATTCGTTTGAGTAATGGAACTGGTTTATTTTTTGCTTATGTTAATGTGATAAATTGGGTAATAATTTCTCTTTTTTTTTCTGGATCATTTATTTTTTCTATAAGGTCTAATATTAATGTATCTTCTTTGGATAGCACATTACAGGAACATTCTTCTATATTCTGTTCAGATCCAGATTGTTCTGTTGAGGACATGAAATAATCTTCGTCTTCTATTTGTCCTACCATTGTAGTATCAGTGGAAGATTCAGAAGAATCATCATCATATATTTGTATTATATCATATAGTTTATTTCTAATAGATTCTTCTAAGATTATAGTATCTATTTTCTTTTTTATTTTACATTGGCTTTTATAATGGCCAACTTTTCCGCATTTATAACATACAGATAATTTCTTTTTACCTTTATGGTACTTGTATTTTGGAGAGAATCTTTATATGAATTTTTCTTTTTTATATTTTTTATAAGATTTTTTTTCTTTTCTCTCTGTCTTATATCTTTTCTTTTTATGAAATTTATCTCTAGATTTCTCTATATGATATCCGAATTGTTCACAGAAGTCTCTAAACTCTTTTTTACCAGTCATGTTTTGTTTATCTAATTGTTTCTTTAATTTCATGCCTGTACATAGGGCTAATCCTTCTACACATATTTCTGCAGATAATTCTCCTAATGTATAAACAGAATATGGTATTATCCCTCCATTTTTATTTTTTAATCGAGTTTTTACCTTTTCTGCAAATAAATATGGTAATCCAGCAATAAATTTTTCTTTCCAATGATCCTGCTGGCTATCTTCTCTACTTAATAGTCTGGAAAAGAAAACATCTTTGTACCATTTATAATGGGATAGGGTTGGACATCTTAAATTAGATAACAAATCTTCAGATCGGGCTTCAAGTAAGGCTGTACTCCCCACAAATGAAGTGTGATGGTGTAAATGAGAGTATTAACAGCATCACTTTCGGAATATAGAACGTCTTGATTATTTTCATTTTTAACAGTCCATTGGCGAGTATTATTCAAAATTTGTTGTTTTGTATTTTCAAGTAAGTGGAAATCCCACCAACCTCGAAGCCATCCTGTGAAACCACAAACAATGGCTTTGGCGACCTCTTGATCATAGTTGCCTACCATTTTGCATGCAGAGGCATACATGGTCATATGTTTCATAGTGTCTAATATTTGTTGTTCAGATAATCCATCTATATTCCAATTTACTATTGATCTTCTTGAATAGGATTATTAGGTATTGGATACCTAATCCATTGTAAAACTTTATTCAAAGGCTTATAATTTATTACTAATCTTGGTACGTCTCTTTCTTTTTTCGCATTTTTATTGACATAAAAAGCAGCACAGCTTCAAGGAGATGCACTTATTCTTATTAGATTTTTTTCTTTGTAATTCATCAATTTCTTTATTACAAAATTCTAATAAGGTTGTATTCATTTGTACTAGTCTAGCTTTGGTAGGAATTTTTGTTTCATCAAATCCTTTTTCGTAAGGTAATCCTACGATATGTTTCTTTCTTGTCCAAAAGGCATTGGGAAGGTCACTACAAATTTCTGTTTCTATTTGGGTCTGAAGATTATTAATTTTTGTTATTATCTCAGGGCTTTCTAAGTCTTCTTCTATTTGTTTATATTTTATTTCTATTTTAAGGGAACATAGAAACTTTTCTTTATTATCTATTTTGTCTTTGACTCTATTTATTTCTTTAAGTTTTGGTTTTTCTAAAAATTCAAACTTAATTGTTTGTCCTACTCTAGAGGTTTCTATTCCTGTATTATTAATTGTTATGAGATATAGTAAGGTTAGGAATAGAATTCCAAGTATGACTGCCTGACTTAAGTTTTTTACCATAATAAAAGGTGTTGGAAAACAGTGTCCATTATTACATACCATGGCTTTTGATAAATTGTATTTAATAAATAATTTACTACCATCAGCAGTATTAAGTATTTGAGTAGTTTTATCAAAATATTTTGATGGAACTAAACCTTCATTAATACAATATAAATCTGCACCTGAATCTACTAAAACTAATGTTTGAAAATTATATTCTTCTTCAATGACAATTTTTACTAATATAAACCATTTTTGGGAAATAATTTTATTTACTAAGTTTACAGATATATTTTCTTCAACTTCTTTGGTTCCGGAGGTTTCTGGTTCTTTATCACTAGGATTTGCTAGTTGATCGAATTCGATTTCATCTGTATCAGTTACAGTTCCTGATATGTTATTTTGTAATTCTAATATTTTGATTCTAGTTTTAAATTGTCCTACTTCTGTTTTTATTTCATTTACTTCTTTTTTTAATTCAGATATTGTGGGTTCCCTTTGAAGTATATCTTTTTTATTAATTCGTTTGAGTATTTCAGCAAAATTGTAATCCTCAAGTGGTTTGAGTAATGGAACTGATTTATTTTTTGCTTTTGTTAATGTGATAAATTGGGTAATAATTTGTCTCTTTTCTTCTGGATCATTTATTTTTTCTATAAGGTCTAATATTAATGTATCTTCTTTGGATAACATATTACAGGAGCATTCTTCTATATTCTGTTCAGATCCAGATTGTTCTATTGACGACATGAAATAATCTTCATCTTCTATTTGTCCTACCATTGTAGTATCAGTGGAAGATTCAGAAGAATCATCATCATATATTTGTATTATATCATATAGTTTATTTCTAATAGATTCTTCTAAGATTATAATATCTATTTTCTTTTTTATTTTACATTGGCTTTTATAATGGCCAATTTTTCCGCATTTATAACATACAGGTAATTTTTTTTTACCTTTATGGTACTTGTATTTTGGAGAGAATCTTTATATGAATTTTTCTTTTTTATATTTTTTATAAGATTTTTTTTCTTTTCTCTCTGTCTTATATCTTTTCTTTTTATGAAATTTATCTCTAGATTTCTCTATATGATATCCGAATTGTTCACAGAAGTCTCCTAACTCTTTTTTACCAGTCATGTTTTGTTTATCTAATTGTTTCTTTAATTTCATGTCTGTACATAAGGCTAATCCTTTTGCACATATTTCTGCAGATAATTCTCCTAATGTATAAACAAAATATGGTATTATCCCTCCATTTTTATTTTTTAATCGAGTTTTTACCTTTTCTGCAAATAAATATGGTAATCCAGCAATAAATTTTTCTTTCCAATGATCCTGCTGGCTATCTTCTCTACTTAATAATCTGGAAAAGGAAACATCTTTGTACCATTTATAATGGGATAGGGTTGGACATCTTAAATTAGATAACAAATATTCAGATCGGGCTTCAAGTAAGGCTGTACTCCCCACAAAATGAAGTGTGATGGTGTAAATGAGAGTATTAACAGCATTACTTTTGGAATATAGGACGTCTTGATTATTTTCATTTTTAACAGTCCATTGGCGAGTATCATTCAAAATTTGTTGTTTTGTATTTTCAGGTAAGTGGAAGTCCCACCAACCTCGAAGCCATCCTGTGAAACCACAAACAATGGCTTTGGCGACCTCTGGATCATGGTTGCCTACCATTTTGCACGTAGAGGTATACATGGTCATATGTTTCATAGTGTCTAATATTTGTTGTTCAAATAATCTATCTATATTCCAATTTACTATTGATATTTCTGAATAGGAAATATTTTGGGCTACCAAATCTTCTTCGAATTGTATATCAACAGGGGTAGGTGTATGATGATAGGGCCTAGCTGTTAAAGGTTTCCATGATTGTCCATATACTATTCTTTGAATATTATTATTATCTTGTTCATGACTATTTTCCGTAAAGGTTTCTTTCATATTTTCTATTGTGTTAGCAATTATGGGTGTCTCTTCTTGTAAGGTCAATGTAGATGATTCAGGGATTTCTGTAGAAATTTTCTCTTTTTCTTTGTCTTGAATTTTTAAAGTTTTTTCTTTAATTTCTAATTTAGATAATTTTGATATTAATTGGTCCATTAGGGTTTTATTATCTTCTCTAAAATTAAATTTTTCTTTATCAAGTGATGGGGGTGGTTTAAATAAAATATTTTTGATTTCTTTTATAGGTACAGGTCTTAACATATTTTCAATTCTGGATGTCTGCCTTCTTAAAGATTGCATATATAAATTTGTTTAGTTATTTTGTTCTATTACATGTGGAATTAATTCAGTTTTATGTATTATTTATCCTGTAGTCATTTTATATGATATAGCTTTTGTTTCTAATTTTAATTCTGGTTTTGATCCTTTTATAATAATACTTTTTTCAGGAGGGTGAATACTTGTCATTGTATTTCCGTCAGTTGTTTCATATGAAGCATATTGACTTTGTATTGTATTTATTTCATAATTAGGAATATGTATTTTTCTTTCTCTACATATTTCTTTTAACCATACAAAAAATCATTTGTTATATCGTTCTCTTTTTCGTGCCTTGTTGTACTTTATATGAAATAATTCTACTAATCTAGGTTGAAAATGTTTTTTATACCAAGTTCTTATTTCCCTATTTTCTTCAGATAAGTAATCTTGTTCTATAAATTGTTTGCTAAGTCTTTTTTCTTCTGTAAGAGTTAAGACTTGAAAATCCATTTCTGAGTCAGTTATTTCTGGTTCAGATTTTTGTATGGACCTATATTGTGGGATGACAATATTTTCTCTTGTCCTATATAGACTTCCTAATTTTGGATTTATAGAAGAAGTAGAACTTCTTGGTAATTCTATTATAGGTCTCGTAGATGATTTTATTTCAGAATCATCTTTACTGTTATTTCTTCTATTGTTGGTAAATTGAATTTCTATTTTACCATTAGGATTTTCTAGTATTCTTTCTAGAATATTGTTTATTATTGGGGCTTGGTATTGATGATTGTCATTGTAGATTGACTATGATTCAGGTAGAGTAATTTCTGACCATTCTATGGTTTTTGGTAAGATAGTATTAGATTTTTCAATATTGGTTTGGAAAAATATTGTTTTTCCTCTTGTATCATGTTGTAAAACATTGAGGCATAATGTGGTCATAACTTTGTAATATATTCTATATACTATGGCTAAATTCTGAGATCCTGGGATCATATCGAATCCTTGGGTTTTCAGGTTTAGAGTTAATACCTTAATAATATTTGGATCTTTTAATGATATAGAATAATTTGGGAAGCAATTAAAGTATACTGGACCACTACATAGACTAGATTCTACCATGCCTAATAAAGAATCATTAAACTTATTATATCTAGTATCTCTTAAACATACTAATATTGAATTATTAAGTCCTAACCTGGTTAATGGTTTAATAGCTACTTGTATTAAACCTATATGAAGATAATTGTAACTTTTATCATTATGCGATTGTATTATTTTATTAGTTAATAACTGAAAGTCTTCCTGGGTACTTGTTACTGATAACGTTTGTTATACGGTTTTTATAGCATAACCTACTTTGAAGTTGAAAGATCATTTCTTATATATATCACTTATAGGGACTTTAGGTATATTCCAGTTCTGTATTTGTTTTTCGATATTATCTATCACTATCTCTTCTTTATTTTTTATCCTTAGAGTATTACTAGTTTGGGGTAATGCTTTACTTGATAGATTCCTAATGAAATTCTCTATTTATTAGGTTGCGGATGAGTGCTCTTAGCTATCTCTTACGTCTTTTTGACCTCAGCGGCTCTTTTGGCCTTAACGGTCTTTTGACTGGATGCTTTCTAGCCTCAACTCTTGGACCAACTTTCTCTAATGAAGGAATTTAATTAGGTTTCTCTCTCCTAAAGTATTACTCTTAGTAGCAATATTCTTTGGATACTATTTAAATGAAACTATGGTGTGGCTCTGATACCATTTCTAACCAAGATCTAGAAATACATATTCTAATAATATTTTTATACTATCAATCTTAGATAACCGATATAACCAAAATATGTATTTCTAGATCTTGGTTATAAGTAGTTTGATATATTTAAGTCTCTATTTTGGTTATAAGTAATCTATGTATTATAAGTAGTTTGATATATTTTTATGCTACATACAACACGTATTATCATAACAACTGTAAACAATTAACTGTTATAAAGACTTAAACAATTTTTACAAACTGTTACAGACTGAAGCAAACTGAAATAAACTTATAATAAACTAACAAACTGTTACAGACTGAAGCAAACTTGAAATAAACTAACAAACTATTACAGATTGAAGCAAACTTGAAATAAACTAACAAACTATTACAGACTGAAGCAAACTTGAAATAAACTAACAAACTATTACAGACTGAAGCAAACTTGAAATAAACTAACAAACTATTACAGACTAAAACAAACTTTATGGAAATAGAGAATACTTACAGTACACACAAACAATAACTACAGAAATCCTTCCACTCTGGTGGATAGTAACTTGGTAATACAGAGTGGTTACAATCACACATAGATAGTAGTTTTTTCAAAGGGAAAAAGAGGAAAGAGGTTGCTCGGAGTTCTCCAAGGAATGCTCTGAGGATCAGGGGAATGCTCGCTTTCCTGCTCTTTGATTGGCATGGTTCCATCTATTTATAGAAGGGAAAAGCCTTAGTGGATGCCACCTGGTTCATGATGAAGGAATCTTTCTTATTGAGAAAAGATGACTTGATGGGATGCTAGAGGCTGGATGGATGCCACGTAGTTGGCCTTTATTTGGGAATCTTTCTGTAGAAGCTTGATGAGATGGCTTCTGGACTTTGTCGGTGGTGTTTTGCATGTGGCATTTGTCATTTAGTACAAGTGGTGGCTATCTTATCAAGTAGTGGTTGTCACATCATTTGTCGTTTCGTACAAGTGGTGGCTGTCTTATCAGGTAGTGGCTGTCGCATCAGATAATGGCTGTCGCATCAGTTATCTTTTAGTCCTGTCTGTTTTCGTTTTAAGTTGCTTTTGTCACATCTTCCTTTGTCTGCCTTGCTTTATATCACATGTGCTTGTTTTTTGTCATATCACAAATACTATTGAAGATATGTACATCTTGGTTGGATTGGTTAATACAAAGTATGTTTCTGAGACATTCCATGTCCTGATGGGTCTGGTGTATCAAGTGGTATTTCTATTTTAGGAGTACTTGGTGTGCTGGATTCATCATGAATTTGGGCAGTTTCTGCCTCTTCTTCAAATATTTTCATTAGTTGTTTTTCTAGCTCCTCTTTGGTAGCTCTAGGATTTTGCTTTTTCATTATGGTAATATACTCTGCCAGACTATTTGGGTTGGAGTATGGATGAGAGCCATATGCTAAAAGGATTCGTTTGAGTTGTATATTGTCTGGTTCAATATTATGGTAGACAAAGACGTCCCACCATTTTATGGCAATTTGTTTGCCTAAACATGACATATATTCAAAATTATTTGTATTATTTGGGGATATCACAAAATTCCATTTAACGATCCATGGTACTTGATACATAGCAATAAAATATAAATGGTAATCTATATTGGGATCACTCCCATTGAATTCAATAAAACGGTTTTGAGAGAGTTGTAGATGTTCAGGAAGTATTTGGGTTAAAGATCCCCATGTTGCAAACCAGTTATGAAACCAATTTGGAAATGGAGTGTTTACAGGTATTTTAAACTGTAAGAACAAAGTGTAAGAATTATATGGGTTTTGAAGTGTCAGTATCTCATGCCAAGCATATATGTAATCAGCATGTCTGTAATATTTATTTGGGAAATCTTAGGAATATAATCTCTTGGCTTTGGAAGGGTCTGATCCCCAATCTTCAAAAGATAATACTTTCCTTATTTGTAATTTTGAATATGCTACTATTTTCGAATTCTTTTGATTATAATGTACCAAGGAAATAGACTTTGTTTCTAGCAGAATCATTTCGTACCATTCTCTTGTTTTGGTACCTACAGATGGACAAAGATTATTGCATAAGTAATACTTAGCAATATTATTTGGGTTGTCATGCACATGTCTAGATTCTATGATTGCATCAGCAACAAAATAGGTTTCAAGATATGGAGATTTGCTTGGTAAAGTTGGTTTGTTTGGTGTAGAGGTTTGGAAAACTGGAGCTGGAAGAGAAGCTGAAGGTTGGCTTGAAGAAGCTGGATAATTGATATTTGGGGAATAGGAAATAAGACTATTACTAGGTGATAAAGCAAGTTCCATTCCTATTGGTGACTAGGTAATATTTATTGGAATGATATCCAGTGAGGTTTCCATAAGGGCTTTTCCCTTTTGTTCAGGAGTGGAAGTATTATTATTCTTATTCATATTTGCATAAAACAAAGTTAGTGGAAAAGATAAAGCTGGTGGATCAAAATGATCAGTGTTGCCCTCCCTGCAAAAATTCACGAGTAAGAAAATCAGGGAGATGGTTAGTAGTACCTTTTAAGTGTTCGATAGAAAAATCAAAAGATGATAATATCGCCTACCATCGAGCAAAGATTTGCTTAGAGATAAGGTTTTGCACATCCTTAGTAAGAATATCAGTGGCGGCTTTGCAATCTGTTCTAATAAGAAAATGTGTATTGAGTATATCACTTTGAAATTTAGTAACACAATGAACTATGGAAAGTATTTTTTTTTTCACGGTAGAATAATTTTGTTGAGTAGAATTCCAAGCTTTCGAAGTATAACGGACTAATTGCTCATTAGAATTTATTCTTTGTTTTAAAATACCTCTTAAGCCTAATTCAGAAGCATCACATTCTATAATTTTGAAAGCATTAGGATTAGCTAGATTTAAACAAGGTAATTTTTTAGCTTTAATTTTTATTTTCCTTATAGCTTGAGTATGTTCTTCTGTCCATTTGGGAGGATTCTTTTTAAGCCGTTCATATAATGGTTTAGCATCTAGAGCCAAATTTTCATAAAAGTCTACTATATAATTTAAACATCCTAAAAATCTTTGTAATTCGATTTTGTCTAAAATAATATCAGGAAATTTATCAGCAAATTGAATAGATCTTTCGATTGGTATAATTGTACCATAATGAATATGATGGCCTAAAAATCTTACTTTTGTTTGAAAAAGATTTATCTTTTTAGCAGATACTACTAAACCTGCATGTTTGATTGCTTGTACAAATGTATGAATATGTTTAAAATGTTGTTCGATAGTATCCGAGAAGACTAAAACATCATCAACGTATACTAACATAAATTTATAATATGGATTAAATACTTCATTCATTATTTTTTGAAATTTTGATGGAGCATTTTTTAATTCGAATGGCATTACGTTCCATTCATATTGTCCAAATGGAACATTAAATACAGTTTTATATTTATCTTCTTCTTTTATTTGTATTTGCATAATCTCAGGGTTTTCTAAGTCTTCTTCTATTTGTTTATATTTTATTTCTATTTTAAGGGAACATAGAAACTTTTCTTTATTATCTATTTTGTCTTTGACTCTATTTATTTCTTTAAGTTTTGGTTTTTCTAAAAATTCAAACTCAATTGTTTGTCCTACTCTAGAGGTTTCTATTCCTGTATTGAAATAAATACAATACAAAGTCAATATGCTTCATATGAAACAATTGACGGAAATACAATGACAAGTATTCACCCTCCTGAAAAAAGTATTGTTATAAAAGGATCAAAACCAGAATTAAAATTAGAAACAAAAGCTACACCATATAAAATGACTACAGGATAAATAATACATAAAGCTGAATTAATTCCACATGTAATAGAACAAAATAACTATACAAATTTATATATGCAATCTTTAGGAAAGCAGGGATCCAGAATTGAAAATATGTTAAAACCTGTACCTATAAAAGAAACCAAAAATGTTTTATTTAAACCACCTCCATCACTTGATAAAGAAAATTTTAATTTTGGAGAAGATAATAAAACCCTAATGGATCAATTAATATCAAAATTATCTAAATTAGAAATTAAAGAAAAAACTTTAAAAATTCAGGACAAAAAAAAAGAGAAAATTTCTACAGAAATCCCTGAATCATCTACATTAACTTACAAGAAGAGACACCCATAATTGCTAACACAATAGAAAATATGGAAGAAGCCTTTACGAAAAATAGTCATGAACAAGATAATAATAATATTCAAAGAATAATATATGGAAAATCATGGAAACCTTTAACAGCTAGGCCCTATCATCATACACCTACCCCTGTTGATATACAATTCGAAGAAGATTTGGTAGCCCATAATATTTCCTATTCAGGAAGATCAATAGTAAATTAGAATATAGATGGATTATCTGAACAATATATATATATATATATATATATATATATATATATATATATATATATATATATATGTGTGTGTGTGTGTGTGTGTGTGTGTGTGTGTGTGTGTGTGTGTGTGTGTGTGTGTGTGTGTGTGTGTGTGTGTGTGTGTGTGTGTGTGTGTGTGCGGTTTCCATAAGGTTGCAACCTTCAACAATCCAAGGTTGACCAAAATTTATCATAACATGTAGTTTTGTTGTACAAAAATCTTAGGATTATCTTAAAATCTATTTTTATATCTAATTAGAAAATTTTAAAATAAAAAAATAGTTAAAATCAAGGAGATCTATAAACATATGAAAATCTTGAATATGAATGGTCTAGACAATGTGTTGTAAGATGCATTATTTCTAAGACTCAAAAACTTCTTTTTTTTTGTATTCATACATCTCGATGTCAAGATGATCAAATAAAGGGCTTTCCAACATTAAAACAACATTTCCTATATATTTTTAAGGTACATCTGTAATTCTACATTTTAAGCTTGCAACCTTATATAATATATGGAAGATGCTAGGATGAAACCACTAGCTCACAAAATAGTATAAGCCCATTGGTTCAGATTGAATCTGGACCGATCTAAAGATCAAGAGTATTTGAATTTTAATTTTTTTAAAAAAAATCGAAATTACTTGAAATTTTAGGTAAATATTTTTCTCATCAATCCGTACCTAATAAAAATATAAACAAAATAATCCGTCAAATTAAAAATGACCAAAATACCCCAGAAAATTTATGGGGGTATTTTGATCATTTATGTTATTTAAAATATTTTTAAAATATTCATCTATGTTTTATAAACACACCTCTAAAATTTCAAGTGATTTGGGTTAGTAGAAAAAAAATTAAAATTAAAATACTATCGAACATTCGTGATAGTTAAATCAGCCCAAATTTGATATATATATATATATATATATATAAAATGAGACCATTTACCTTTCATAAAAAATATATAAAAGGTATATAAAAGAGAAAAATTGAACGAATGAGGGGTTGGAGATCTCCCCAGCAGAGTCACAAGAAAATTGTGTCACCCCGGTTGTAGTGACTTTGTATGTGTTAGTTTAGATGAAAGTGGCTCTAAAACAAGAGAAAAAACCATAAAAAAAACACAAGTACTTCAATACATATAAAAGTATAGTTACATGTGATTCTTCTATACATATAAAAGTATAGTTACATGTGATTCTTCTAGGCTCCAATGTGGCGAACCTTCTTAGAAACCCCAACTTAATGTTACTAATGGTATGCACCCATGGACTCCAAAAGGATGGATGGGATGAGGGAATAGAAGGGAACATAATAGTTCACCAAAGGTGTAGGGTTAGGTTTCTCTTGCAATCGCCCAGTGTCATGGGGAGCTTGGCTCGCTATGGTTAAGATTGCAATGGGTTAAGCTATGGTTAAGCTTGGGAGTAAGGTTTCTCTATGTAGAATACCTGTTGTAGACACCCACCTCGAACTATGGTAGACCCTAGTATACCTAAACCCAGTCTACTTATCCCAAAATTATCCGAAACCTATTCCAAATCATAGTAGATCCCGAGAGATTTCCAACAGTCTAAGAATCACTCAAATTGGACCCCTACAGAACCAAAGTTGAAAGCCTTGAAAGAACTATGAGAACATTACTAAAATACCTATGTCTAGGACGGTCGGGGATTTCCATAATGTTATGATTTTATCAAAAAGTCCGTTAAATTCAGAAAATTGGACTATTATGATTGAATCTAGACCCTTGGATCGAACCGATCTTATTTCAACTATAACCCTAGTTCAACCAATAAATACCCCCTAAAATATCCCAAAAAATAGATTTGAAAAACACCTAAAAATATATCAAAATCCCTAGGACATTTGAAATTAGGAAAATCCCAAAAATTACCAACAAATCCAAAAACAAATTAGGATAAGAACCATGAAAAATCCTATAAAATTATAAAAAATAGGGAAAAATCTCAAAAAACTATAGAAAATTGTAAATTTCGTATTTGAGAATAGGAGACCCCAAGTCCCTTAGAAAATTAGAGAAAATCACCTCCTAACCTTAGGAAAACTTAGGTAAATCTTACCTAGAAATCCTTAGTCCTTCATCAAGCCTTAGGAACCATAAATCTAGGTGAAAGTGCCTCTGATCGACCAATTTGATTGTTGCAGCATCCATGGTTCCCAAATTGGCAATCACTTATCTTTGTCACCCGATATTGAAAAAACCCTAAATTTTGGAACGGATCTTTAGGACCCCCTAGATCGTTAGAGGTTACCTTTAGCACATGACCTTTCCAGGCCAATTTGGCCATGTTCTTGCATGCAGCCATGACTGTTGGACTTATATGGCTTTTAAAAGCCTTATGAATGATTGTGATGAGACATTTGATATAGTGGATTATGGACTCAGTGTGAGTGTGGTCCTTCGTGGACTATACCATGTAAAGATGTCTGCAGATATCGGACTGTGTTTGACGGTCTAGGCTAGTCGGTTGGGAAGAACCCATGTTACCCGAGTATAGAGAATAAATCGAGAAGGGTTCTAATGGGTCATCCCTTGATGAGGTCAGAGCATATGCCCGGAAAAATGAGCCGAGGGACTATGTGACCTTTGTGTGTGATGGTGGCCTACGGAGACGGGGTCAAAGCCTCATCCATGTACCATCACACAACATGCATATTGGTAGACCATTTGGGAATGCGAGCAAGCCACCTTTTAGGGCGAAGCATATGCATGTGCGAGAGATACCCCTATGTGCCATAGAGATGTAGTCGCATCAGGTTTAGGCGACCTTGACTCGTCTCTAGGGGAGAACCTAAAATCCACAGACTGGGATTGCGACTCCTTGGCCCATTGGCAAGATTTTGGTGACCCGCTAATGAGCCCCTGCTTAGATTGTGAGTTATGGGTAATACTGGGTTAGTATGATAAAAACAACATAGTCAGTAGTCCACAGTTGAAGGTGGAGTGCCCCATTGTTGATTTAATTCCCTGACCATATGGATCCTTTTTCCCATCAAATTGATTTAATTATGTTTATTTTATGGTAAATATTATTTTAGAATTATTATTTAAATTTTTATAAACTCTTGGATATTTTATTTATAATATTTAAGTTTGTAAAATTAAAGATATCAATTTTTAATGATTTAAATATTCAAATAATATTCTAAAATTTATTTTATTATTTTTAATATATATAAACTTTTATGGAGGCCCATTGTGCATATGGGCCCACCATATTCTAGAAGATGAGGCCCATGAATCCCTATCTTGGGTGGCACACCACCTTTTGAGGGGAGGCTTAACCCATGGGTGGCACCTCCCCCTATTTATGGGATTTGTTGATATATTTTATCTCATGAGTTGATAACGTGTTTTATCCTTAAGAGATTTGAGTAAATCTTTTAGTAGGCCTATAAGGCTTATGAATATATATTTTGGATAGAGATTTGCGTAAATCTTTTAGTAGGCCTATAAGGCTTATGAATATATATTTTGGATAGAGCACAATATTTTTTTAATTAATTTTTATTTGATGGAATAATAGTCAAAGGAAAGGGGGATAATGGTTCAGCACATCCCGTAATGTTGATGACCCATATATGGAATGAATGACTCAGATCTCTCACCCACAAGTCACCTTTGATCGACGGTAGAATTTAATCTTATGAGGTAAGCAATGGAAACCCTAAACCTAATATATTTGTATCCTCTCTATCATGTACCACTATCTCTCCTCTTTCTCTCTCCTCACTCACGCATTCTCTCTCTCCCTCATCTTTAAGAAAAAATGAGTGAGGCATGTCCCCCATTCTCCCTCTCTCTTATCTTGTCCAAAAGGGGGGACGCACGCCCCCTTTCTCTCTCAACATTCTCTCCCTCATCAAAAATAAAAAGGGGCATACCCTTATTATCTCTCTCTCTCATTAATTCTCATCTCTTCCAAAATTTTAGTAAAAATCCTAGGGTTTAAAAAAAATAAAGAAGGGAGAATTTTTTTCTCTGTATTTTGGGGGATTGATCCCAAAAATCTAGCATGAGCATAAGGGCTCCATTGAAGAGCTAAGTCGAAATTGGCTTTCCCGATTGAGATTGAATGAAGACTACTGATCCCGGGTCATCGGATGGTGGTGACTCAATTTGGGTGTAATAAGCTCGATTGAGGTAATCTACAGCGTTCTCCTTTGTTTCTTGCATATTTAATAGTATAGTATTTATATTCTCAAGCACAAGATTTGTGGTTATTTTCTTTGATTAAAGAAAATTGGTTTGGTGGCGTCAAAGTTTTTTAAAATCTTGGATTTGTAAGTTTTTGTTTTCTTTGAATAAAGAGTTATTGTAATAAGGTCACTTGTATGTCATCTTCCTCAAAAGAGAAGAAAAGAAAAGCGGTGAGAAAAAAAAAAAATCCCCTCCAAGATCACATTAGCCTTTTTTTTCATTGATATCAAAGCGATATTGATATTTGATGCCATTAGATGTATTTTTTCATTATTGAGTTGAGATCAAGCTTGGGAATGAGATATGAGAAAACTAATAATCTTTGTGGTCAAGCAATACACCCGGGTTAAGAATTATTGAAATATTCAACACCTCGAGAAAGACACTCTGCAGAATGGGTATTCTGTGTTATTTTGGAGCAGTTATATGAAGAAGATAATGATGTATTTATTTGTTACATTTAATGATTTTGTGTGTCTTTGAGAGCAGAATCTACCTACAAAATTTCAATGGGAGATCCTAAGGGAATTGAGAGTTATGGACTCATGAATGAATGGTGCCAATTTTGACCTTACAAAATCCAGGAATTGTTTATTGAGTTTCATGATTTTTTCTACCAATATTATAATCTTATTTATTGTTGAAATTTTTATGTGACTCATAAAAATGAGTATAATTTCAAACAGAAAGTTTTTCATCAATAAATTCCTTGTGGTTTGAAAGATATGATCGATTTATTGAAGGGTGAGCAAGTGCTGTTTTCTTCAACGAAAATTATTTCTATAACTTAAAAGTCAAGATTTTATTTATATTTTAACATAATTTTTTGTGGTTCACACAAAGTTTTTAAACGTCCATTCTGAGTCTAGTTTCTAATGAAATTTATTTGAGAGAGAAATATCTATGGGAATAGAGGAATAAAAATTTTGGAAGGAATAGAGGTCATCCTGAATTTTTTGTAATTATGGTGTGCTCTTCATTGAGACTTGAAAAACTATAATTCTAAAGCCTACTTAACAAAGTGATATGAGGCTTGTGAAAATATATGTGCTACCATTAAACAAAATAGTTTGAAAGGAAAACTTCACAAGGGTAGAGAGAAAATACAATTTTACTAAACAGTGTTCATCTTGAAATTTTGCAATATGATTTATTTTGTGATATATATATATATCACCTTATTTATTTCTTTGAAGGAAGATATTATTTGGGATTCACATCATGATGTAATAATTTGGTTTTGAGCCTGGTTTTCAATACAAGAGATTTCAGAAATAAATTCTCTAAAGCTTAGGAGAAACAATTTTTTATTGAGATATGCTTAACCTGATTTTCTGTTGAGAAAATTGTATTGTGATGTAAAAGTCACTAAAAGGTATACTCACTAAATGGTGTGATTTAGGGATGGACTTGAGCGCTATTTTATATTTTTGAGTCTATTTGAGTACTCAAAAGGATTTAGAGATAAACTCTTTATGAGTTCAGAGATATCATACTTTTATCATGGGATGTTCATTTTCTATTATGTAGTAAATTAAAAGATGTAGCAATGTTAAGGCACATCTTTGGATTCCCAGTAATGAAGACCTTTTTTTTAGGGCTCATTTAAAAGGGGTTTTATAGTGTGCCATACGTATAGTTTATTATAATGAAACTTCAGAGAGAGGTACTATAGAGTTGGCAAGGTACGACACTCTGTATGAAGAATATTCGATCTGGAAGTAGCAGAAAGAAGAATAAACACAATACCGATAAAAACATCTTGGTTTCTTCAAAATGAAGAGATATATAGAGAGACTTGAAGGTAGCAAAGAAAAACTAAATATTAGTGAGAGAATCAAACTTGTAATATTTGAAATGTTGGGATGAAGAAAACGTTTTTCTTCACAGTGTGATACAAGGAAGAGTCCAAGTGTCGAAGAGATGGATATATTTTGACATGTGAAATCGAAGAGTAATATACGCTCCATCAATTGTGTGTTCTTCTAACATCGCAAAACGATTGTAAAAACAATTAATCAAGAAAGCCTAGATAACATATTATATGGTTTTGAGGTATGAAATATGTCTCACATTACGTGGTAAGGTCATATAGGGAAAGAAGATTCAGTAACTTTTTATATGCTTTGGTTATATTTTGGCTAATTGTTTTATGAATATGGATGGAGTATACGGACATTGAGTGATATGTGCTAAAAATTTGATAGTACTCGTTTATGAATATCATGTGTTGTAGTGCCTCCTTATGCTAAGAGTATGAACTACTTAAGGTAGTGATACACATGGAGTATGATTTGATTAAGGGCTTTGAGCCCTAAGTATGAAACACGAGAGATGAGTATGACTCATTCAAATATGTAAACACGAAGATTGTTTTGCTGGAACTCAGTCTTAATTACCATCCTCTCAATAATGTTCAGTAATATAATGTATTGCATGTGATAATGATTTCTTTATAAAGTCTTCATATTTGCCAAAAAAAAAAAATTTGTCAAGAATTTGTTAATCATTCTTTGGCCATGTTTTATTTTAGATAAACTTGTAATATGGCCTTTATAGCTTGTATTTGTGGCTATAAACATGACTTAGTAGGTGAATACGGTAAAATGATTTTTGAAGATTAAACATATATTCTAATATTAATTTGGATGTTTTGAGAAAAACTGTCATATTATTATCTAAAAAAATCATTTTAAATCGTCATACTATTATGTAACCATTGCTTGTGATATATATACCAAGTCAATTTTTAAATGGGAGAAAACCATTATGCCTTCAAGGTATTTATAAAATTGGAAGAAAATATGTCATGCATAGGTTTTCAATATACCCAAATGCCTTGACTCATATTTGTACTAATTTAGAATCCTCAAATACCCAAGACCTTGAACCATAGGAATTGATGTAGGAAGACCATCTTATTAGGCTTCCTTCACATATGTTATATGAATTAGATAACTTGGTTTGTATGAATTTACTACCAAGATGACTAGTGTTGTTGAACATTTTGTGGTTTATAGCAGTTTTACATATTGTGAAACCAATGGGCATTGAATTACTTATTGCATGAGACTTGCTGTGCTATCTTATGATATAGGCATAAGAATGTTGATAATGTATATATTGTATGTGCAATAATTGAGTGAGAGCTGCTACAGTCCTACATTTTCTTAGCTGCTTGGATATTCTAATAAACATGTGCTAGTTATCTCAAGGATCAAGATGATGTGAAGTCTACATCTAGGTATGTGTTCATGTTTGGAGGGACTATAGTTTTTTGAATATCAAAGAAACATGATGCAGTGGCGTTATCCATCCTGAAGGCAAAATACGTGGCGTGTTATTTTGGCTGACAAGGAGGGCCGTATGTATTAAGAAATTTTTTAATCGACTTGACTTTCAACCCGTGCTTTGTGAGGTAGTGAGGATTTTATGCGACGACATGACGATGATATGCATGTAAAAGCGAGCCACAATTGCATAATAACTTCAAGTTTATAAAACTATAAATACTATAATGGGAGTTCCTAGTATTTGACAGTCCAACTCGAACAACAGACGATTGTGTTGTTCACTTATGGAACCTAGATGTATGGCGCTGGTTGTATGGCTACAAAAAGAAGCAGCTTATTTGAAGAACTCCTTTGAGCCCATGAGGATATGTGATGATATTCTATGACGGCAAGTCCATGAGTTGTGATACAATATGAAAAAAGGACTACGATCACTTTCGAGATGAGATCCGAGCAGCAAAAAGAAAGAGGCATCGCCTTTATGAGTCATTTTGTGAAAAGATTGATAGCAAAAGTCATGATTCACGTATTGAGAGATATTGTGATTGAGAGACACATATGAGGATGAGAGAAAGTGAGAATGTAATATGCTTTTAAATGCCTTCAAAATAAAGAAAGGAGAATTTTTGTCTCAGTATTTTGAGAGATTAATCCCAAGAATCTAATGTAAGCATAAGAGTTTCACCGAAGAACTTGATCAAAATTGGCTTTCCAGGTTGAGATTGAAAGAAGACCGTCGATCCCGCGCCATCGGATAATGGTGATTCGGTGTGGGGTATAATAACCTCGGTTGAGGTAATCTCCGGCATTCTCTTTTGTTTATTGTATATTTAATTGTATCGTATTTATATTCTCAAGCACAAGATTTGTGGTTATTTTCTTTGATTTTAAGAAAATTCTTTTAGTGGGGTCGAAGTTTTTTAAGATCTTAGATTTGTAAGCTTTTATTTTCTTTGAAGCAAGAGTCCTTGTAATAAGGTGTAATAAGGCTATTTGCATGTGATATTTGCCAAAAGAGAAGAAAAAAAAAGAGGTGAGAAAAAAAAAAAAAATATTCCCCTCAAAGATCACATTAACCTTTTCTTTCAATGACATTGCTACTTACGACTACTTCACGACTACGCCAGACCTTGTTCCTGGCATTGCATAGACTAGTTTTAAGCCATGAGCCAGAGCGGCTGGTCTGGTAGTAACGTGGCCTGAAACATGTCGGGCCTGAGACAAGGGGGGCGGAATAATGGGTATATGTGGTCAATATACGCATGTGTAGGTTAAGTGCAACCCTTCACTTGAGTTCTAATTAAGTTTTTTTAAAAATTAAGACTCAGAGGATCCCATGATGGGCACCCAAAAGTTTTCACCAACTTCCGCTTGCACCCTGCGGGAACTGTGGGAGACACGGGTTGCCTCCTCTTAGGAAAGATGTTGTAGAGATCAAAAATAAAATAAAAATAAAAAGACCTAAAGACTCAGAGGGTCAAGAAAATTGTCCCCAACTACCCTTAGCATGCTACCTAGGTTGTGATCCCAAGTTTTTTTAATAAAAAAGGGAAGAAAATAAGAGGAATTAAAAGGGATAATAGGAATAAAGGAATAAAAAGAAATACAAAAGTAAAGTAGAAACAATGAATATAAAGTAGAAAGAATGAGAATACCTCAGATGAAGACCGATGAACTAGATTTGAGTGACTGGCTATTGTAAATAGTCCAGTAGGAATATCCCAGAAATCAAAGTTGCCAGAGTGAATGCTGAATGATATTTTAGATGAGAATAGGGTTTTGTATGTGAATGTCCTAGTTTCTATGATAGATCATGGGTTTATATGGCCAAATTTGGGGTTAATAGAAATAAGGCTAGCGTTGATGGGGCTAGACCTAGGTTCTTGTGGGATCCTCGGGTTAGATCCAAGGATTCAGGCTAAGGGTGTTATACAGCTGAGGTTGTAATCCTGGGATAGGTCTAAGGCTTAGGGCTGAGTGCTATGTTATGCTGGCTTGGGGTTCATCTTGGGTTCTATGATCTGAATAGACTCTGGTAGGGCTCTAGAAACTATTATAAGATTTGTTGCTCCTTGCCAAAATCGGGCTCTCAGTCTCGTCAATGGAACTAGGCCGGGGAGGATAAGTGTATTTATAGAATAAAGGCTAGGGGCTGAAAATGGATGGTCTAGATTGAGAGATTTGATATCGAAGAGCCCAAAATTTTATCATGAGGGCATTCCTCTATGCTTGTGTGAGTTGCTGAAGCAAGGCCCCACGCATCTAGAACTAGGCCGCACAGGAACCGGGCTTGGGTCAAGACAGTAGAGGTTTGGTTTTCATAGCCCAACGTCTCAAGTTCGATTCCTATGTAACCTTGTAAAAAAAAAAAACAAAACTAGGCCGCACGCTACCTCTTAATATTGGCCACATAAGGCCAACTCCTGGCCACATGAGACCCTAATTACCTGTCCATACAGCTCTGTGTTCAACCTTCCTATAGGGGTATTTTGGTCTTTCTTTGAGGTTCTACAATCTTCTGGATGGCTTTGGACAGTATTGGAAATTCTTGGGTCCTAAGAAGACAATTACAATTGCCTGATACTGGACAACTACACCATTTTTTACATAAATTTTCAATGATAAAAATCTGATTTGAGGTGAGACTGGACCTTTGAAAGTTCTTTGAAATCTCTACAAGGTGGGTTAGTTTTTCTATAGTGAATTTATATAATAATTCTTGTGTATCAGAATTGCCTATTATGGTATTGAAGTGGGTTCTATAGTGTAACAGAGGATTCCTATGGGTGATAGGGAGTCTGCCTAGGATCGGAGGAAAAAAGACTTTCTAAATTATGCCAAGAAAAATGGCACAGATAAGTATCAAATTTGTGGTCATATTTTGTTTTTTCAAGCAATTGTCCTATAATTAAACCTTTGAACAAGGTGTTTTGTTCTTGTATTAAACTAGTGTGAATATAAATAAAAGAAGGTGATTGAGAATCGTTGGAAAGCCAATTTTTCTTTATATTAATAGCTCTTGATCATGACAATCTTGGGTGAGTTTGGTTCGTCTATTTGTGTTTCCCTCCAATTTGGTTATTCGAAGTCATCGCATTTAGCTTTCTTTCCTTTTGGAGCACATTCAGATGACTTAGGCCAAAATACAGACAATCTCATAAGAAGATCTAGCTTATAATATCAGCCTTCCCCTATTGTCAAAAAAAAATATAATATCAGCCTTCCCCAAAATTGCTTTTCCAATAAGTTTATATAAGTTAATCCTTTTAAACCACTAGTGTTCTATTTATTTTTTTTATTTTTGTTGGCATCCATTACTGTTATGTAAATGTAAATCTTGTTTATCAAATTTTCACCGAGATAAGAGACTAATTTTGAGACCCAAAATATGTGTGGCAATAAGGATTGCATATCTTGTGCCATTGATCATCTTGATTCTCTCATCTCTATCTCCCAATATTTACTTACCAAAAAAAAAAAAAACTCCCACTGTTTTACATGAGTCACATCATTTGCTACATAAACAAATGCTCCATCACATAGTTGGTATGTATGTACTAACCCCTATATTGAGTTTGTCTGTATTTTTTGGTTTGAAAAATACTTATATGTATTTCAAAACAACACTATTGTTTTATTGTTATTTTCTAAATTGCTTTGACTATGGTTTTGTTGTTATTTTTTAAATTGCTTTGTAGAGAGAGAAACATATGGGTTTGAGTCCCACATTGAAAGGAGAGAGTTTATTGAAGTGTATTTAATAACATTCATTCCTATGTAATATACTCTAAGTACAAAGGAGAGAGCATGTGCGAAGCATGTGACGCGCACGCACACATGCATGCGTGCAAGGGTGCTTGATGGTGTTACTACGCTTGCATCAGTGCATGAGGCACCCTCGCCAGAGCACATGTGTTGGGCGAGCTCGTGGCTCGTTTTATTTATGTGAGCGCGCATGTTACCACCAATATACTAATGAGCAAATGCATGTAACTTGTAGATGTTGGGTGGTGCATGTAACCACTACAACGCTAAAATGGGCAGAAGCACTCTTGCATCAGTGCATGAGGCGCCCCTCGCTTGAGCACGTGTACAGGTGGAGCTCGTGGCCCATTATCTTTATGTGAGCCCGGCTCGTAGGGGGATCGTACGGTCATCTAGCCGTTAACGCATGTGGGACATCCAAAGATCATATGAGATGGAGACTTGGTGCATGTTACCACCAATATACGAATGAGCAAGTGCATGTAACTTGTAGATGTTGGGTGGTGCATATAACCACTACAACACTAAATGAGCAGCACTTAGGTGCTATATAACAAGGGCCCTCCTACCCATACGAGTTAGACACTTAAAATAATTATTTAGCCTGTCAACAACAAACCGTTCTCTGCAATTTGAGATGGAGGCTTGGTGCATGTTACCACCAATACACTAATGAACAAGTGCATGTAATTTGTAGAAGTTGGGTGGTGCATGTAACCACTGCAACACTAAATGAACAACATCTTGGTGCTCTATAACAAGGGCCTCCCGACCCATACGAGTTGGACACTTAGAATAATTTTTTAGCCTCTCAATAACAAACCATTCTCTGCAATATGAGATGGAGGCTTGGTCAATACACTGATGAACAAGTGCATGTAACTATTACAACACTAAATGGGCAGCATCTTGGTGTTCTATAACAAGGGCCCTCCCATCCATACGATTTGGACACTTAGAATAATTTTTTAGCCTCTCAACAACAAACTATTCTTGGCAATTCCAGTGAGAAAAACTAGTGGGCAAAGTGTTTGAAGACAGTTTTCAGCACTATGGGTCCCCGATGCGGAAACTTGAGAAACACTAAGCTCTCTATCTCTATTCAATTTTGTCTATTTCTCTCTCTAAACTATTAAGACTCTGGTGTCTAGTGTGTGGTTTCCAAGCTCAGGTGCATAGAGCTTAGGAACATTGAAAAATACCTCTTTGTTTTCTCATTTCCTGATGACAAATTGTCCTTCTTATGCACATCAAATACTATGTCGATGGGGGGAAAATATCGTCTTGAGATAGCACTCCTGTGTGCTTGAAAAAAAGAAGAGTTCAAGCTTTCAATTTGTGAAATCGCACCTTTTCTGCCCCCATTTCGCCCAATCAAACTCCAACGGAGTCATGTAAAACAATGCTCTTGAATCAAGTAACCAATAAGGTGAGATGATATAGGGCCTTGGCAGTAGTAATGCCGAGCCCCATGATGAGGTCTGTGACTCTATTCTCATCAAAGGTTAGGAGCCCAAAATCCCCACTGACTTACCACTTTATTTACCAAAAAAAATAAACGAACTAATAAGGTAAAATATTCTCCTTCTACATAGATAAAACTACTACACCCATAGAAAATTTAATATATTCCACTAGATTTCCTTGAGAATCACATGACTAGGGTATCAAATATAAGAGCTTCGTAATTCCTCTTTTGTGCCTTGAAATCTTTCTTCACATGGCCTATTTTCCTCAACCTCAATACTTTGCTTTCCTACTCTCTTATAATAATTCTTTCAATTAACCTACCCTTTACCACAAATATCTCTAGATGATTCTTGACTTAATTTTTTTTTTTTTTTTAATGTAATATTCAATTGAGAGATGTATAGGGTAGTGTGTAAGAATTTTAAACACAATAGAGTAACATTCAAACGACATTGAGATTCTCATATTATGTTTGTCAAACAGATGTGGCATCACTATAAAAAGAGCCACGAGAAGTAATGCATCGAGCCCTGGCTCTAGGTGGAGGATATGGTGTGATTATAGATGGAAAATTGTAGAAAAATAATAGAAATAACAACTTTAAAGAGAAAATAGATATGGAGAGAAAAATTTTGTTCCGAAGCATATGAGTAACTGGAACGATGGCCGATAGCTCTTAGATTTTTTTGTGTATTTTAATGTGTTAGTGAGCCCCCTTTTAAAAGTTTTGGAGCATATCTCTTGTCACATATGACAGGTTTTGCATCTAATAGTCAAGATCTCTCTGCTCATATCAACAACTAAGCCTTCATTCTCCTCTCTCTCTCTCTCTCTCTCTCTCTCTCTCACTCACCCTAAATAAAACATTTTGGTTCAACATGACCGTTAGAGAATTATTGATAAGTGGCTTAAAAAGGAAAGAGAATGATATTTACAAAAAAAAAAAAGAGGTCGTCAAAAAATTTAAAGAAAATAAGACCATTATAGAAACTAAGTAACATTATTATATGTATTTTAAAAAAAAAAGAGAAAAGATCGAGACCATGAAGTAAATGGTAGTCATGAGGCCTTTGTGGCTATACTCCAACACCTCCCACTTGGCAAAAAGATTGAATGCATACATTGTTAAGCCACGAGATTCTTTCTCTTTAAGGTTTTACCCAATGTGACATGACCCACTACAAGGTTTTGTCCATCTACATGATTTAATTCTTTGTAGCATTCAAAAGTTCCTCTTGGGAGGAAAATCCATATTTCTTTAAGTCTCATTACGGTCACATGCTTGGATAACATTTCAGTAGGTGCTATCATATAATTGAAAGGCAAATAACTTACTACAATTTCTTTTTTTTCCACTATGTCTTGGATATAGTGATAATCAACTTCTATGTGTCTGTCATTAAAGCTAATTGTTCCATTTTTTATTTAAAGAATATGCAGTCTGGTTTTACCAAAATATTTGAACTGTCTCGTCGATTATTTCCAGCTTCAAATCCTTAATGAAGCAGTTTATCCAACGAAAAAAGTAGAAGATCTACTACAAGAGATGCATTCTGCTTTCTATTGTGCATTGGGCAGTACATTCATGTTTCTTCCTAAATTGAAAAACAAAGCTCCTCCAAAAAGGAAAATATTTTCAGAAGTAGATGTTCTATCATCAGGATCTCATTCGTAATCTGCATCAAGGAATCCTTGAATTTGTAGGTTATCATTATGATAGCATAATTTATAATGTTTGGTTACTTAAGTATATTTGAGTATCATTTTAATTACTTACTAGTGAGTCATACCTGGGTTAATCTGTAATCTATTGACATATATTGAAAACTAAGGTCAGGTCTTGTACAAAGCATAAGATACATATAAAGTCCAATGGCTTATTTATATGGAGTATGTTCCATTTTAGCATTATTTGCATCATTAATTGGTCATTATTTCTTTGCTAGCTTCATGCCCTTACAAATAGGAGTTTTCATTGGTTTGTAGTTTTCCATCTTAAATCTCTTAAGAACATTTTCTAGATATTTTTATTGAAATAAGTGGAGAAGCCTCGAATTTCTATCCCTTGTAAACTTTATTCCCAAAACATATGATGGTTCTTCAATATCCTTCATTTCAAAAGGTGAATTGAACCAATATCTATTTTTATTTAGAATTTTCATATCATTTCTAACTAATAGAATGTCATTTACGTATAGAGATAAAATTACAAATTTACACTCATTATTCCAAATATATACATAGTGATCAAATATGTTAGCTATATAGCCAATTTGGGCAATTATCTTTTAAAAAGTTTAAGTACTATTGCCTAGATGATTGTTTTAGACCATAAAATGATTTCTTCAAATTATATGCTTTTTGTTTTTACCTAAAATTGCATATCCGTACAGTTGTTTTGTATAAATATTCTCGTTTAATTCTCCATTTACAAAAGCTGTCTTAACATCTAATCGAAATAATTCCAAGTTATAATATGCTACCAATGCTACTATTGTCCTTATAGATACAATTTTTTCTACATGAGAATATGTCTCCACACAATATACTCCTTCATTTTGAGTAAACCCTTTGGCTACTAATCTAGCTTTATAATTATCAATGATTCAATCAACTTTAAATTTCTTCTTAAGAATCCATTTACATCCTACAACCTTCGTATCTTTTACTAGGTCTACAAGTTCACATACTTGGTTTCTTTTAGTAGAGTTAATTTCATCATCTATAGCATTGATCTATTTGGATGATTCAGGTGAGTTGATCGCTTTACTATAAATATATGATTCATCTATCACATCCTCATTTAAGAATACATAATATTCATCTAAATGGAAAAGAGGAGCTCTAGACCTCTGATTTCTATCGAGATTAGGAGACTCAATAGAACTAAAATCACTAGTTGGTATAAGATCAATGGGAATACCTTGATCTTTATTGTGTTCTTCTTTAAATAAATTAACCTCTTTATTTTTATTTTTCTCGTTATCTAAATTTTGTAAGAAATGGGTATCCCTACTCTCAATTAAGTTTCTATTATCACGATTATAGAATATATATCCTTGAGAGTTATCACAATAATTTGTAAATGAATATGTAATTGTTTTAATATGTAGTTTGTCTTTTCGGTAATGCAGGAAAAGCATATGTACAGGTGATCCCCAAATTTTTAATATACTTAGGTCTAGTTGTCTTTCTATTCAAAGTTCACTAGAGGTCAATTCTATAGATTTATTTAGCACTCTATTCAAAATTAGCATAGTTGTATTGATAGACTCTCAGCAAAAATTTACATTTAGGTTGGCATGACTCATCATAGACCTAATCATTTCCATTAAAGTCCTATTACACATCTCTGCTACTCCATTTTGTTGTAAGGTATATGGTAAGGTCGTTTGATATATTATACCTGGATCTCTACAAAATTGGTTAAATAATTATGAGGTATATTCTCCTCCCCTATCGGTGATTTTTGTCTTTTAGGGAATGGTTTTCTAGATAGTTTTCCTACTAGGCATGGTTCACAAGTTTGAAACTCAATTTCTTTAAAATTTAGTATTAATCCTTATTTTTTACTAATTTTGGTTTTTTATTTTTATTAATATGTCCTAATCTTAAGTGCTACATTTATTGCCCTATCGATATAAGAAGAAGTAACATCATTCATTCCATTAACAACATTTAGGCGAAATAAATTTTCAACTTTTTCCCCCTGAACATAAATTCGACCATGTTTCCCAATAGATACCTTTCCAGACCTTGAAACGAATCTCGTAACGCTTTTTATCTAACCTAGTGACAGAAATAAGGTTGTGCCTCATATTAGGTACATACAAAGTATATGTGAGAAAGAAATTTATATTCCCAAGCAACTCCAGCTTATATGTGCCAACAGCTAGCACATCACAAAAGGTGTCATTTCCCATATATATGTGTTGGTTGCCAATTTTGACTTTTTTCATATTAACAAAATCATCCTGACTTTTTGAAATGTGCCTAGTGGAAGCAGAGTGTACTCACTATCCTCTCAAATCATGATCGACCACCATTGATTAAGAAACATTTTTATTAGGACATTTGGCTTTAATATGTCTTTATAATACTTAAAACATTTTGACGGGTTATTGTAACCGTTCCTCCTTGCGGTTTGAAAATTTATTCAATCTTTTATTGTCATTTTGATCATTGTAAGGTCTAGGGAGGTCACTTTTAGAGGAATTTTGAGCAAAATGCAATTCTGCTTTTCTCTTTTTATTTCTCATTTCTTCCTCTATACTTAGATGCATGGGTAAGTTCAACATGGTAATTCCTTGGGCTGAGTGATTAAGAGAAATGACTACAGGTTCCCATAAAGGTGGGAGACTGTTTAATACAGTTGACAGTTGCATACGATCGGGGATGGGTTTCCTGTCGCAGCAAGGTCTTTAGTGAAAACAATTATTTTGTTAACATACTCTACCACATATTCATTTCCCTTATCCTATATGAACTGTATTTATGACACAAAAGTTGAATATGACTTTCAGATATAAATTCATATTTTTCCGTCAAAGCTTCCATCATAAACTTGAGTTTCCCCTCAAAAACCATATCTCCATAAAAGTAAGCAATATGGTTTTTGTTAATTTGTCATTTCCTATCCATTTCACAAGTTGTCTTGTACTTGGGGTAGAGGAGAAATTCAGGTTTAGTAGAAGTCAAAATGTAATCAATATTGTATTGAATTAAGATGTAGTTCATTTTTCTTTTCCACATATTGATGTTTGTCCTATTAAGTTTTTCGATTTTAGATAGTTCGCTCATCACCAATCTAACAACCATGTTATAAAAAAAAAAGGATGGGAGTATCAATCAAATTCTAAAATAAAAATTTTCTTATAAAAAAAAATTAGAGCTTCTTATCAATTATTTTTCTCATCAAATTTCTTTTTTTTGTCAAAAAAATAAAAAGTTTTTGTAAAAAAAAAGAAGAAAGTAATAAAAAGTTATTGCCAAAAAAAAAAAATTCTTATAAAAAAATAATAATACAACAATTATTTTTGTCATAAGAAAAAAATGAAAGGTTTTTTTATCAATTTCGTTTTTTGTCAAAAAAAAAATTTATCAAAAAAATGAAAGGCTTTTTTTATCAATTTTGCTTTTTGTCAAATTTTTTTCTTATCAATAAAATGAAAAGTTTCTTATAAAAAAAATGAAAGGTTCTTATCAATTATTTTTCTTGTCAAATTTCTTTATTTTGTCAAAAAAATAAAAAGTAATAAAAAGTTATTGTCAAAAAAAAAAGTTCTTATAAAAAAAATAATAATACAACAAGTATGTTTTGTGAAAAATAAAGTTCTTGCTAAAAAAAAAAAAAAAAATTAATACGACAAACATTTCTTGTAAAAAAATAAAAGGTTTTTGTCAAAAAAACTAAAATGTTCTTATAAAAAAATCATTCTTTATTATAGTCCATGTATGATTATATACTTCATCCATGATAGTTTTATGATTTTTATTTTGTGTGATGTAATTTAATGGTTAAAATAAGTTCATACACAGAAAAAATATCTTAATATTCACATATTGATGAAAAAAATGAAAATTAATAATATAGTATCCCGATTTCTTATTGGATTCCTAAAAGACAACATTTATAATAAATATTAATAATTTTTTTATATTTTTTTTACAGCTTAATCCGACCGATTCGGTCGATTCCCGATCTTGATCGTCGATCCATCGATCTGGATGGGTTTTTGGGGTGCCCGATCCGAGTCACCGATCCGTTTTTTAAACCACTGGTGTAGAGCGTTGTTTTGTACTTCAGCTCGGGCCACGATAATGGCCTTGGTTGAAGGCATGCAACTGGGTCGAGTCTGAGTATGAGTTTAACTACGGCAAAAAAATTTCTAAATTTTTTTAAAAATTTAAAAAACTATTAAAAAAAATTAAAAGTAAAACAAAACTAAAAAAAATTGATTTTGAAATTTTGATTTACGCTTCAAGGGATTTCAAAAAATCACAAAAAAATGAAAACAAAGAAATATGGCATTTCACATTAAATTGAAATCCATTTTTTTCTCGTGCCAATGCATTTTGAGGTGGGCTCTAATTTGATTGTTTACAGCATCGGCTCTATATAAACTTTTTCCATGATTTTATACTTTTTATTGTTTTAGATTTTTTAATATACCCAGAGGCCAAGTCCGAGTGGACTTGACTAGTAATTTGACACTACTATTAGCATAAGGGTGTACAGAGCCGAGGCTCTAAACAATCAAAGTTAAGTGCACCTTCAAATAGTGTCGACAAATGTGGTGTCAATATTGGAAATCTTTGTGATAGCTTTAAAATATATTTTAGTCTTTAATTATAAAATTTAAAGCCTAAAAAATAGTGTAGATCGAGCATATTTATGAGAACTTGAAAATCGTAAAAATTGACAATCAAAAAAATCTTTACAAAATGCGCTATTTCTAAAACTTGAAATAAATTTTTTTCTCATGTCTATACATCTTGATGACGAGTTGATCAATTTGAAGATATTTCAGCATCAAAACAACTTCTTCTAGTGAAATTTTGGAGGTGGGCTCTAATTTAAATGTTTAAAGCCTTCCTTAGAGTAAGGGTGCCGTTTGTATAGAGCCAAGGGTCAAAACAATCAAAGTAAACCACACCTTCAAATCGTGTCGATAAATGTGGTTTCAATACTAGAAATCTTTGTGATAGTCTTAAAATATATTTTCATATTTAATTACAAAATTCAAAGCTTAAAAAATAGCGTAGATCTAACAGATCTATGAAAACTTTAAAATCTTGAAAATTTATGATAAAAAATTGTGTTACAAGATGCGGTATTTAAAAAACATGAAATCCATTTTTTTTTCATGTCCATACATCTTGACAACGAGAAGATCAATTTCAGGATAATTTGCGCATCAAAACAACCTCTTAAAGTGAAAATTTTGAGGTATTTAATTTTTTAGAACCATGGCTCCGATAAACTTTTTCCTTAGATTAAGGGTGTGGTTTGTATAAAGTCAAGGCTCTAAACAATCAAAGTAAGGCTCACCTCCAAATAGTGTCAAGAAATGTGGTTTCAGTACTGGAAATCTTTGGGATAGCCTTAAAATATATTTTCATCTTTAAAAATAATGTAGATTAAGCAGATCTATTAAAACTCGAAAATCTTGAAAATTGACGGTAAAAGTATGCATTACAAGATACGCTATTTCGAAAACTTGAAATCCATTTTTTTTCTCATGTCCATGCATCTTGATGATGAGATAATCAATTTGAAGAGATTTGAGCATCATAACAACCTCTTCTAGTAAAATTTTTATGGTGGGGTCTAACTTAATTATTTAAATACTCAGTTTTATATAAACGTTTTCCTTAGAGTAAGTGTGCGATTTGTATAGAGCTGAAGCTCTAAACAATAAAATAAAGTGCACCTTCAAACAGATTGTATAATTTTAAATATATAAAAATTAACTTTTTTAGACAGACCTGGAGGGTTAACCCTGATTCCAAGTTTCTTGGACCCAACTTAGGTCCGGGTTGAATTTGGGTCTACCTTAGACCTAGTTGAGTCAGATCCGAGTTGGGGTTGACCCGAATACGACGCAAGCCGACCCTGCTCCACCATCAAATTAGGGTCAATTCTTCAAAAAAAGGAAAAAGAAAAGAATTTGGCGCATCGGTTACACCAAGACAAATGACACCCCACCTCCCTCGTCAGATCGATGTCTAACACCAAGCTAGAGGCAACAAAAAAAAGAATCGAGTCCCTGGTTTCATTAACCCAAAATCGAGTTCATTCGCCAATAAATTAGCCAAGAAAAACTTACATGCGAGGTTTCTCAAACTTGTGAATATTGAAAGGGTGTGGTTTGCATAGAGCCGAGGCTCTAAACAATCAAGGTAAAGTGAACCTTCAAATAGTGTCGATAAATATGGCTTCAATACAAGAGATCATTTGAGAAATTACCCCAACCGGGACGTTCAGAGACATGCATAAGAACCTTTTCAACGGTTCACATTGAAGGATGAAGTTTCTATAATACCTAAGTTTTATGAAAACAAAATAGCACTTTACCTCAAATCCTCGTCTTGAAAGCACTCTTAGTGTTAAAAATCTTCATGATGGCTCTAAAGTCAATTTCTAATAGTAGAAATAAAACTTGAAACTCAAAAAATGGTACAGATCTTGCGGATCTGTAAACACTTATTCTTAGGGTGAAATAGAGTGTCTAGCTAATTTGTTATAATATATGTTATTTTTAGATCCTAAAATCTATTTTTTTTTTCACAACCATAATGTTCAAGCCGAGATGATCCATTTAAAGATTTTTCAATGCTTGAATTGTAATTTTTGATGAATTATGAGGTTCGATTTTTCTTATTTGTATAGGGTCTTAGCCCTATCAAACCATTTCCCAAATTGAATAAGGCCATATCTAACTGCTAAAATATGATTTTTTATTTATATTTTATTCAAGTATTATATTTATGTGAAATTTAGGCTATAGTTTTATTTTTCCAAGAGGAACTAAATAAAAATAATAAATTATTTGGACTACAAATAACAAAAAAATATTGCTAAATGTATTTTAGTCAATATTTTTGCTGAAAATACTTTTATGTTATTTTTAATTGGTTCTCTTTAAACAATTTAAATTTAAAAATAATTTTATATAAATATAACATTTAAATGAAAAAAAAATATTTTGTAGCCCTTAGATGAGGCTAAGTTCAATCTGCACCATTGCAGAGTGCTTGTACAAACTTCAAACGTCCATCTGCTCCCTCTTTTTTTTTTCATTTTTTTTTTCTTTTTTTTGGGTAATTAAGTGGGGATGACAGGTCCCTATCTGTTTTTTAATTAGTTAGTGCCTTTTAAAGCTACATTGTGCAACTGAGATATAGAGTATACTAAATGTTATACTATCCCTTTTCTATTATGAAACTTGGCAAATGGACGGCTGATTTGTTAAGTATTAGTCCACTTAGGTAGGCCTCAGGGCAAGCTCCCATAGCAATCCGTAGTCCCCGGGCTTGGTAGGAAACCATTTCAAAAACATTAAAATGGTACCTCAGATAATAGGTAATGTCAGGGGGCTCGGTCATCAACTTCTCTACGGTTTCTTGGAAGTATATATAATATATGCAAAGACCCTGTATTTGTAAAAGTTATGTTTATGTAGATATTTAGATTAAACATGAGTGAGGTTTGCTAGTGTCACTCCCAATAATGAAATTTAACGCTTCAGAAATGATACAGATTGAGCAAATCCATAAATAATTAAATTTTTTGAAAATGGACAGCCTAGATAATATTTTCCAAGATACATTATTATCATGGCTTGAAATCCTTTTTTTGTTTTTCTTAATATCTATATATCTTGAGGTTGAGATGATCAATTTGAAGGTTTTCTAAAAATAAAAAGACATCTGATGGTTTTTAGGTGAACATTATTTCTAAAGTATAAAATTGATATCTTACACAAATATTTTCCATTAAACATATAATATTAGAAAGATGAATGGACTCAGCACCATGATATAATTGTACCTATGATGTAATTCAAGTGTTTAATAAAATGGATCGGTGCCCTGGACTGGGCACCCCAAAAACCTATTCGAATTGATGAATCGGCATTTTGGATCGGGAATCGACCGAATCGTTCGAATTCGGCCTTAAAAAAAATCGGAGAATTATTAAAAATCATTATAAATGTTGTTTCTTAAGATCCAATAAGAAATGCAGGTACTACATTGATAATTTCATTTTTTTTTCATCAAAATACGAATATTGAGATGTGTTTTCCCTGAATGAACTACTGGCAACCATTAAATTTACATCACACATAAGAAGAAACATAGAATTATCATGGATAAAGTATATATTCATACATGGACTACAATAAAACATACAATTCATAAAATACGACTGAAAACAAAAATAAATGACGATGTTTATCTTCATCTCAGTCATGCTAGTGCCGTTCACTGAATTCGCATGACAATTCATTGACTCGATCCAAGAACAAATCATCCAAATTAGTGGCCATCTGACTATATGCAAATCCCTAAGTGTTAGTGTTTTGTTGCGCTCCTAATTCAATCCCCGAAGCTTGTCATTCCTTCATGCTTACCTACACTATCATGCTCGCCCCTATCCCCTTGTTGTTAAGACTCGTTATGCAAATAATTTGGTTGGGATAGGGTGGCCTCAGAATTACTATTTCTCTCATTTCCGTTATATCCCCTTCCGACTCTCATTCATTAGGTGCAACACCACCGACAGCTTTAATGAATTGTAGATGTATTGGTGATTCATCTTTCATGCTGCTCATCATCTTCTTTATTATCTTCCTTACTGATAGTCTTAAGGAACACTCTCTTGTGCTACACTGGCTCATCTTCCTCCACCACTCATTGTTCTGTTGTTTCCATGATAAATATTATATCTAAGTCTATCAACCCGTAGTCTTCAAGCTTCCTTCTTATTTGTCGCTCTCGAATGTTCAAGTTGTATACGACGCAAGCCGACCCTGCCCCACCATCAAATTAGGGTCAATTCTTCAAAAAAAGGAAAAAGAAAAAAAATTTGGCGCATCGGTTACACCCAGACAAATTTGATTCAAACACCCCACCTCCCTCGTCAGATCGATGTCTAACACCAAGCTAGAGGCAACAAAAAAAAGATTCGAGTCCCTGGTTTCATTAACCCAAAATAGAGTTCATTCGCCAATAAATTAGCTAAGAAAAACTTGCATGCGAGGTTTCTCAAACTTGTGAATATTGAAAGGGTGTGGTTTGCATAGAGCCGAGGCTCTAAACAATCAAGGTAAAGTGAACTTTCAAATAGTGTCGATAAATATGGCTTCAATACAGGAGATCATTTGAGAAATTACCCCAATCGGGACGTTCAGAGACATGCATAAGCACCTTTTCAACGGTTCATATTGAAGGATGAAGTTTCTATAATACCTAAGTTTTATGAAAACAAAATAGAACTTTACCTCAAATCCTCGTCTTGAAAGCACTCTCAGTGCTAAAAATCTTCATGATGGCTCTAAAATCAATTTCTAATAGTAGAAATAAAACTTGAAACTCAAAAAATGGTACAGATCTTGCTGATCTGTAAACACTTATTCTTAGGGTGAAATAGAGTGTCTAGCTAATTTGTTGTAATATATGATTTTGATGAATTATGAGGTCCGATTTTTCTTATTTTGATAGGGTTGTAGCCCTATCAAACCATTTCCCAAATTGAATAAAGCCTTATCTGACTGCTAAAATATGATTTTTTATTTATATTTTATTCAAGTATTATATTTATGTGAAATTTAGGCTATAGTTTTATTTTTCCAAGAGGAACTAAAGAAAAATAATAAATTATTTGGACTACAAATAACAAAAAGATACTGCTAAATGTATTTTAGTCAATATTTTTGCTGAAAATACTTTTATGTTATTTTTAATTGGTTCTCTTTAAACAATTTAAATTTAAAAATAATTTTATATAAATATAACATTTAAATGAAAAAAAATATATTTTGTAGCCCTTAGATGAGGATAGGTTCAATCTGCACCATTGCAGAGTGCCTATACAAACTTCAAACGTCCACATGCTCCCTCTTTGTTTTTTTTTTTTTTTTTTTTTTTTGAGTAATTAAGTGGGGATGACAGGTCCCTATCCGTTTTTTAATTAGTTAGTGGCTTTTAAAGCTACCTTGTGCAACTAAGATATAGAGTATACTAAATGTTATACTATCCCTTTTCTATTATGAAACTTGGGAAATGGACGGCTGATTTGTTAAGTATTAGTCCACTTAGGTAGGCCTCAGGGCAAGCTCCCATGACAATCCGTTGTCCCCGGGTTTGGTAGGAAACCATTTCAAATACATTAAAATGGTGCCTCAGATAATAGGTAATGTCAGGGGGCTGGGTCATCAACTTCTCCAACGGTTTCTTGGAAGTATATATAATATATGCAAAGACCCTATATTTGTAAAAGTTATTTTTATGTAGATATTTAGATTAAACATGGGTGAGGTTTGTATAAGGTGTCAATCTTAAAAACTATGTCGAATGATGTAGTTTGAGTGTTGAAAAGTCTATCAGAAAATCTAGTGTCACTCCCAATAATGAAATTTAACTCTTCATAAATGATACAGATTGAGCAAATCCATAAATAATTAAATTTTTTGAAAATGGACAGCCTAGATAATATTTTCCAAGATACATTATTATCATGGCTTAAAATCCTTTTTTTGTTTTTTTTAATATCTATATATCTTGAGGTTGAGATGATCAATTTGAAGGTTTTCTAAAATTAAAAAGACATTTTCTGATGGTTTTTATGTGAACATTATTTCTATAGTATAAAATTGATATCTTACATAAATATTTTCCATTAAACGTATAATATTAGAAAGATGAATGGACTCAGCACCATGATATAATTGTACCTATGATGTAATTCAAGTGTTTAATAAAATGGATCGGTGCCCTGGATTGGGCACCCCAAAAACCTATTCGGATTGATGAATCGGCATTTTGGATCGGGAATCGACCGAATCGTTCGAATTTGGCCTTAAAAAAAACCAGAGAATTATTAAAAATCATTATAAATGTTGTTTCTTAATATCCAATAAGAAATGCAGGTACTACATTGATAATTTCATTTTTTTTTCATCAAAATACGAATATTGAGATGTGTTTTCCCTGAATGAACTACTGGCAACCACTAAATTTACATCACACATAAGAAGAAACAAAGAATTATCATGGATAAAGTATATAATCATACATGGACTACAATAAAACATACAATTCATAAAATACGACTGAAAACCAAAATAAATGACGATGTTTTTCTTCATCTCGGTCACGCTAGTGCCGTTCATTGAATTCGCATGACAATTCATTGACTCGATCCAGGAACAAATCATCCAAATTAGTGGCCACCTGACTATATCCAAATCCCTAAGTGTTAGTGTTTTGTTGCGCTCCTAATTCTATCCCCGAAGCTTGTCATTCTTTCATGCTTACCTACACTATCATGCTCGCCCCTATCCCCTTGTTGTTAAGACTCGTTATGTAAATAATTTGGTTGGGATAGGGTGGCCTCAAAATTACCATTTCTCTCATTTCCGTTATATCCCCTTCCTACTCTCATTCTTTAGGTGCAACACCACTGACATCTCTGATGAATTGTAGACGTATTGGTGATTCATCTTTCATGCTGCTCATCATCTTCTTTATTATCTTCCTTACTGATAGTCTTAAGGAACACTCTCTTGTGCTACACTGGCTCATCTTCCTACACTACTCATTGTTCTGTTGTTTCCATGATAAATATTATATCTAAGTCTATCAACCTGTAGTCTTCAAGCTTCCTTTTTTTTTGTCGCTCTCGAATGTTCAATTTGTTATGACCGTAGACTAGCTTATGAAGCATCTTCGAAGTGAGTCGATTCTTCCTAGTGGTGTACAACCAATAGAATGTACTCCAGTTTCGCTCATACCTAGTAGCAGAACATGTCTGGAAGAACACATTGATTGCTATTCTTCCTAGTTAAAGTGCATCACTATCATATATCTCTCACTGTTCAGTTGAATTAAATGCAAAAAACATTGTAAGGGCAAGAATATTTCATAAGATTAAGATATGAAAGAACAACATATTGTTTAGGTGTTAACCTGGATCTATCTTAGTTAGAGAATTGCTGACAAATCTAATTTCGAAAGATCCTATAGCATCCCTGTACATAGAACACTAAAAAAAATTATTGCATTTTAGTACATTAGTTACTCCTCACAAATATAATAATTCAATGAAGTTCTTACCCAAATATTAACTCTTACATTTTCTACAACTACTACCTAATTTCGATGGCTTCTCTCCAGCCTGCTAATAATGTATCATCGGACCCTTTCCATAATCTTGTTGGGATGTTCAGGTGTCAAATAAACAATTTTTGGATTGAAGTAGAAACCTAGAAAATACATAAATGGAGAAAGGTCATTTAAATGCACATTAAAAATATATTTTGGAATTAAACATTTTAAGTATATAAATGTATATGTACCTGCATAATGAATTGGGCGGCTCAATTTAGTATTCTACCTTCTTTCTATACTCTTGATCACTTCAGTAGTAAAATTACACTTCTTCTGAATAGCAGATTTGACATTCTCAATCCCTTCGTGAAGGATGCCCATGGTAACTTTCTTGTTAGCATCCATCATGTTTAATACTGTGACCAAAACGACAGTGGCTTCTACGACACTGGAATACTGAGTCCAAAACCTCCTATCTATGACTAAGGCCTCCACTATTAACCTGCTTCTGGACTTCGAGAGGTAGTCTTTTGACGACTCTTCGTTGATAAACACCTCTTCTAGAGTCTCCTTTACAATTAGGATATCGCCGACCTTCTCTGACAAAGATCGATGTTGTGTGCAACACACGGGGTCCATACTAGATGATTTCTCTTATCCATCAACTTGTTGCCTGCAGAAACACAAGCATTCATATTGTCCATAATAAACTGGACCACATGCATATCTGTTACCTCCTCCATTATCTGGTTATATACTTGTACCAGGAACTTTGCATCTTTTTTTATCTATGAGACGTCTTCACAAGACAAGAAGGTTGTACCTTTTGTGCAATAGGTGAAGAAGTTAAGATATTCCTTCTAGCTAATTTTATTCCACCAACCGTCATTCATAAAAGTAATATCTGTTCTTGGTCAACTCTGTTTATATTCTTCAGTCCACTTCCTAACTTCTTCTACCTCTTCATCCAAGCTCGGCCCACTGAGTTCATATGTTGTCGAGGGCTTTACCCTAAGTCCATATTTCTGGATTGCATTTATCATAGGGGGAAATATGTGTTATTGGCTGCATCAAAGGGATCCATTTATCGTAGAACCTTTACTAATATATATAGTCATCAAGTTCTTTGTACCTTTCACCATGACTTTAATGGTCAGCTATTGTGACTTGAGGTTTAGAAGGAATAAGTCTATGCAACCATGACCTGCAATATTAGTGATCCTAGATAAGCCAAGAGAAGTTTCCTCAACATCTGGTGCCTTTGGATACATATTTCTACCAACCTCTCCATCTATGTTTGAGTTGGGCTCGCCATATATACTCGAGATGGGCCTGCATGAATGCTCGACCTGAGCCTACCTTACATGCTCAAGTTGGACCCGAAATATCTAATATTACATTTGTCTCCTCCGAAATTTGTATTTTTATTCACGTCCATGTTTCTCTATTTTTTTATCACCTTGAAGGTCTAAATTTAGGGTTGATGACACGAAAGATCATCATTGCAAAGAAGATTCTTTCCTACGTGCAGATTGACTTGAACAAAAGAATGATATCCATGATTATCTTTATTTATATATTGTAGAAACTTGATTGATATTGTTTCCTATTTTATAGATATAAAAATGGTAATAGTTTAGAGGATCAATATCAATATCGATTTCTTGGGGATCAAGTTACAAGTTCAATAAAGCCTATATAAGGGCTTTATGTAAGTAGGTTTTACGTCCCCTAGTTGGACCACCATATGGGAAGCCAGTAAGAAAGTACTTCTTGAAAGGAAGCTAATAACAAAAAATCATTTTGATGAAGGAATCTAAAAGAGAGAAAATTCTTCTAGGTGAATAAAGTTAAAAGAAAGGGTCTCTTGAAGAAAGAACGAAGCCAAGAGAAACATTCTCTTTAAGAAAAAAAGAAAAATAAGCGAAAATAGGCCCCAAATAGGTAAGATCTCTTCTTGGTGTTCCTCTTCAGTGTAGAGAGAGAAGAAAAAGATTAGTGATCTCGATCATCTGACAAGTTTGGAAATGATTGATACTTTAACTTAATATCATAATCCTCATTGCTTCATAAATTTCTATGGCTCTTTGCCTATTGGCAAAACTCTTTTGGGTTAGACAAATAAATCTTTGTGTTCTTGTTCTCTATGAGTTCTTATGTTTTATTCAAATTCGTCTTATGGTTTGTACCAGTAAGTTTTGCACTTGAAACTCAAAACAAAGTTGCTCAACATTGTTTTGGCCTATTGAATCTGTCAAAATTGGAGGGTCCTACATGCCAAAAAGTGGTCAATCATTATTTTGATTGAAAATGACTTAAAGTAAAAGATCAAATGATTTAAAATGAAATATATGATCATTTTCCCTTTCTCCACTCTCATAATCAATAGGGGTCTGAACTTTCTCATCTCTCTTCACTCTTTTTTCTCTTTCTTTTTTTTGAATGGTATACTACTATTTGTAACCACCATTTCTCTCTTTTTCATTTCTTAGTAGCTAACCTGTTGTGCACGATTTAAGTTTTGCGGCCTCTCTCTCTCTCCCCATCTCAAAAACAATAAAATAATATATATATATATATATATATATATATATATATATATATATAGAGAAAGAGAGAGAGAAAAAAATTCTTCCTAATGCCTATAAGAAAAAATAAACAGTAATTTCGTCTACCCTCATCATCGTCCAAAGTGAGTATGTATATATATATAAAATATGCTACAGTACACCGAATTGTATACCGCTATAGTGAATACCGAACGGCTCAGATCGAATCTGGGCCGATCTGACGATCACGAATGTTTGGTAGTATTTTATTTTTCAGTTTTTTTCTATAAATTGAAATGATCTAAAATTTGGATCGTGTATTCATCAAAAATAGATGAATCAACAAATAATATCAAAAAAATATTTTACGTGAAATAAATTGACCAAAATACCCTCAAAATATTTTAGGGGTATTTTAGTCAAGTTTGTTCCTACAAATAATATCTTTATATTTTTATTAGCTGAGTCTTACTAAGATATACACACGATCCAAATTTCAGGTCATTCTGATTTGTTAAAAAAATATTAAAATTCAAACACTCTCAAACAACCGCGACCGTCTAATCGGCTTAGATTCGATATGGGCTATTGGGAGTTTACTGTAGTGGTATGCTCGCACACACACACACACACACACACACACACACATATAAATATATATATATATATATATATATATATATATATATATATATATATATATATATATATATATATATATATATATATATATATATATTAATATATATATATATATATTAATGATACAATGAGACCCTCCCACATCCACTAAGGGCAGAATCCCAAAGGATCACAATTAAATTTTGACACAGATCTCTAGAAAAGTTATCAATAAACTCAATCACCCAAGTCCCATACCCATGTGATAACTTTTCTAGATATCCGTATCAAAATTTACTCATAGTGTCATAATATATATATATATATATATATATATATATATATATATATATATATATATATATATATATATTTATATAGTTTTATCGAACTATTTTGTAGGGACTAATCCTTCATTGAGGCAATTAAGATCAGCACCTGAATAAACTAAGGCTAGAGATTGGAATTCATATTCATCATTGATGATAATGGTTATGAGGATAAACCATTTTTGTGTAATTACTCTATTTAGCACATTTATTGATTCATTTACTGATTTCCTATCAGATGATTCACATTTATTTATATAATCATTAGGATGGTATGATTTGAGTAAATGGTTAAATTCAATAAAATCTGTATCTGTGTCGATTTCGGAAGTATTATTATGGAGTTCAAGAATTTGAATTCTATTTTTTAATTGAGTTACTTCTGTCTTAACTATATTTACTTCGGATTTGAGTTCAGCAATAGTAGGTTCTTTTTGTGTGGCTTCATGCTGACTGATACGTTTCATTATATCAGAAAAGTTATAATTATCAGGAGGTTTGACTAATGGCATATGTTTTGTTTTTGTTTTCGTTAAATTGATCAACTGAGTAATTATTTCTCTTTTTTCATCAGGATCAGATATTTTCTCTATTAGATCTAAAATAAGATTGTCTTCTTTTGTTAGTGTATGAATATCAGAAATTGTAATCGGACATTTACATATTTCGTCTTCTGTATTAGAACTAGTATCTAACCAATAAAATTCATCATTATGTATTGTTCCTATGAAAGAAGTATCACTACTTGAGGAAGTAGTGTCTGAATCTGAACTATCAGACGAATCATATATTTGGATAATATCATATATTTTATTTCTGATGGACTCATCTAATGTAATGGAGTCTAGTTTTGTTTGACTTTACATTGGCTTTTATAATGGCCAACTTTGCCACATTTATAACAAACAGATAATTTCTTTTTATTCTGTTGGGATGTTTTGGAAGCAAAACGTTTTGTAAATTTTTTATATTTTTTCTGTTTGGATGGAAAAGACTTAAGTGTTTTTTCGGGTTTACTACGATGTTTTTTCTTTTTATATATTTTATGTATTTTATGTGGTTTGGTTTTATCCATATGAGTTTGATCCATATGATAGCCAAATTATTGGCAGAAGTCTCCTAATTCTTTTTTACCACTTAAGTTTTGTTTATCAAGTTGCTTTTTGAGTTTCAGATCTGTACATAGGGCTAAGCCTTCAGCACAGATTTCTGAAGATAATTCTCCTAAAGTATATTGAGAGTAATTGATTACACCACTATTTTTATTTTTTAGACGTTCTTTAACCTTTTCAGCAAATAGATATGGTAATCCTGCTATGAACTTTTCTTTCCAGTGGTCAAGATGACTATCTTCGCGTATGAGTAGTCGAGAGAAAAAGACGTCTTTATACCATTTGTAGTGTGATAATATAGGACATCGTAAATTAGATAAAAGATCAGCAGTTCGTGCTGCAAGTATTGAAGTATTTCCTATAAAATGAAAGGCAATGGTATAGATTAATGAATTGACAGCATCACTTTCAGAATATACCATATCCTGGTTGTGTTCATTTTTTGCTGTTCATTGTCGAGTATTAGTTAATATTTGTTGTTTTGTTTGTTCATTGAGATAGGAATCCCACCATCCTCTTAGCCATCCAGTAAATCCTGAGACTATGGCTTTTGCTATTTCTTGATCATGGCTACCAGCCATTTTACATGCTGAAGCATACATGGTCATATGTTTCATTGTATCTAATATTCGATGATCAGAAATTCCATCAATATTCCAGTCTATGATAGTTCGACCAGTATATGTAGAAGTATGACTTGTAAGGTCTTCTTCTAATTGTATATCAACTGGAGTTGGTCTCTTATAATAGGGTCTGGCATTTATTGGTTGCCAATTTTTACTGTAGTTGATTCGATTTATCGTATCTGGAGTAATTTGTATTTCAAAAAATGCCTTTTGTATATTTTGTATTGTGTTGGCAATTGGAGGTTTCATATTTTCATTGGTTTGGAATATTATTTCCTCTTGAAGGGTTATATTATCATATTTTGGAATTTTTGCTTTTCCTTTATCATTGTCTGGTAAAACGATGGTTTGTTTGGGTTCTTTGATTTCTAATTTAGATAATTTAGAAATTAATTGGTCCATGAGTGTTTTATTATCATCACCTATATGGAATTTTTCTTTATTCAAGTCAGGAGGAGGTTTGAAAAATAATTGTTTTTTCTCCTTATAGATAGGTGGATGTAATAAGTTTTCTATTCTACTAGTTTGTTGACCAAGTGTATGGAGGTAAAGATTTGTATAATTATTTTGTTCAATTATATGGGGAAGTAATTCTATACGGGCTATATTTGCATTATTTAGTTTATATGGTGTTGCAACGGTTTCGTATACAACCATTTGGGTTGAAGTTGAGGTTGAGGATTCTATATTTAATCGTGTCGTGGCAGAGGCTTTAGTAGCAACTCCTTATATTTTCAAGCTTTGTTCAGGAGGATGCATGGATTTAATTGTATTTCCTTCAGTAGTATTAAATACTGTGTATTGGGTTTCTAGTGTATTTATTTCAAAATCAGGAATAGGGATATTGTGTTGGCTTAAGGTGTCTTTTAGCCAATCAAAGAAGCATGTTCCTGTATTTCCTTTTTTTCTCCATTTATTAAATCTTTTGTGAAATAATTCTACTAATCTAGGTTCAAAAATTTCTACATACCATTCTCTAATATTTTTATTTTCTGGTGATAAAAAATCATTTATGATGTATTCTTTATCGAATGTTTCTTCAAGTTGTAGTACTTGAATGAACTCTGCTTCAGCAAGTTCTTCTTGCGCTTCTTTGTATTACGGAATAATGATATTATCAAGTGTTCTTAGTAAGTCAGTAATTTGTGGTTTTATTGGTGTTGATGGAGTTTTTATGATAGGAGGAATTCTATTGTAAGTAGTAATAGATTTTCTTGCTGGTTCTGGTTCTCGGAAGGATTAAGTGCTTGAAGTTCCTGAGATGGATGCATCATCCATAATTCTATTATTTGTGGTAAATTGGATTTCAATATTTTCATCTGTATGTTCAATAATTTTATCTGGAATGTTTTGAATAGATATTTGTGATGGTTGATTTTCATTGTGAATAGACCATGTTTGGGGTAAAATAATGTCTGACCATGATATTGTTTTTGGTATAATTGTATTTGATTTTTCCATATTAGTTTGAAAAAATATTGTTTGTCCTCTCGTATCTATTTGAAGTACATTTGGACATAATGTATTCATTACTTTATAATAAAGTCGATAAACAATGGCTATATTTTGAGAACCTGACATCATATTAAATCCTTGAGTTTTGAGATTTAAAGATAAAACATTTAAAATATTCAGATCTGAAAGTGATTCAGAATAATTGGGAAAACAATTGAAATATATTGGTCCGCTACATAAACTAGATTCGACCATTCCTAGTAGTGAATCAGAAAATCTATTATGCCTAGTATCTCGTAAGCAGACTAGAATAGAATTATTTAGTCCTAAACGAATTAAAAGTTTGACAGCTATTTGAATTAATCCTATACGTAAATATTTATAATTTTTGTTTTTATGGACTTGTAATATCTTTTGAGATAGTAGTTGAAAGTCTTCTTGATTACTTGTAACAGAGAGAGTTTCCTCTACTGTTTTAATAGCATATCTGATTTTTAGATCGAATGTGCCTTTCTTATAGACATCTGATATTGGAACTTTAGGTATGTTCCAATTTTGTATTTGGTTTTCAATATCATTAATGATAATTTCTTCTTTGTTTTTTATCCTTAGAGTTCTATTAGTTGTACTAGTTGTTTTATCTGTCAGATTCTTAATAAATTTTTCCATTACTAGGTTGCGGTTGAGTGTTATCTGGACAGTCCTCCTTGACTACCTCTTACGTCTTCTAGACCTCAGCGGCTCTCCTGGCCTAAACGGTCAACTGACTGGTTGTCTGAGCGTCTCAATGCTCGGACCAACTTTCTTTAATGTATTAATTTATTAAGTTTCTTAAGATAGAAGAACTAGTGTTAACTTTTAGAATTCTAATACAGGGTTGGCTCTGATACCATTTTTGCCGCAAGATCTACTCTAAGCAGTTACCATTTAATTATCTTAAATATGAATTACTTATCTTAAATATGAAAAGATGACAGAGTTATAAGCTATTAATTGTTGCAAAATGGTAACATAATACAGGAACATAAATATGATAACTAAAACAGAAAGCCAAGATATATCAAATATGATCCACGAAGTATGAGTATAGTCACAGATTTTGAATGTGAAAACAAATTTAAATTGCATAACTTACTGATAACATATACAGAGACTTGCAAACTTTTTCCACTCAGAAGGATAGTAGGAAGGTAAGGAAGATAGATTACAATCACACATTACAATAAAGAAGTCATATGGAAGTTACCGACTTTGGTGATGTACAAATGACTGAATGTAGATGTAGATGACTAACCTACTGTCTACAGAAGGAGTGAAGAAGAGGAAAAGAAGAGAGTAGAAGAATATGAGAGAGACTATGAGAGCTTCTATGAGAGCTTGAGAACTTCTGTTGATGCTTCGTTGCGTCCTTGATGCAGTCTGCCTTCTTCAACTGAAGGAGTGGGTATTTATAGAGGAACGACGAAAGAAATCTTGTGGCTGTGAGATGATAGCGTAACGACGAAGGAACCTGGGGATAAGGTGAAGAATGGTTTGTGGCTGAGGGATGACAGCGTAATGACGAAGGAATCTTCAGGATAAGGTGCTACTGTATGGGATAATGAAGAGGGATACGTGGCAGGTGCAGGAGATAGCCGGGCATTGATGATGGTGATGGCAAATCTTTGGTGTCTCAATAGTGACGGTACGTGTGAGCGACGAAGAAGGAGAGGAGGACACGTCAGTCGAACTGTGGTTATGATTTGACCCGAAATTAATCACATCGATCAAATGAGGCAAAGGGGCATCTTTACTATTGGAGATGTCTTGTCACTTATAAAGAAGGGAATCTTTCTGTCGAGGCATCTGCTTTATGCTGGTGAGGTCATATCAGCGAACTGTGGAGGCGTCTGCTTTATGATGGTGAGGTCTTATCATCAAACTGTGGAGGCATCTTGTATGATGTCATATGAAGTCATATTGGGTCGGGCAAAGCATCGGGTCTTTGGCTGAAGTCGTCAAACAAGGGATTGCAGGATTGAACAGTTTCATCAGATGTAGTTGGTGCATTAGTATCGGGAGCAAATATATTAAGGAGTTTTTGCTCTAATTCTTCCAAGGTAGCATTAGGGTGTGCTTTTCTCATTTTCTTCAGATAGGCTGAGAAAGTGGGTAAACTGACTGTATTATATGTTGGTGGGTTAAGAATGTTGGTTTGAGGAGGTATTCGTTTCAAGGGTAAAGAGGCAGGGTCAGTACTAAAAATATCCCACCATTTGATTTTAAGGGTTTTGCCAAGTTTGGGAATATACTCATAATTATTAGTATTATTTTCAACAATAGAGTAATCTCATTTTAGGATCCAGGGTATTTAGTAGATTGCCATGAAGTAGAGATGGAAATCATCTAGGTCAGTACAAGTATTATATTGTGCAAATTTTGTCTGCAAGGCTTGAAAAGTATCTGGTAAAATTTGGGTCTGTGATCTCTATAGTAAAAACCAATGGCGGAACCAACTTGGGAATCTTTCAAGAATAGGGAGTTTAAATTGTAAATACCAGGAATGAGTATTATTTGGATTATGGTAAAAGAATACTTTATGCCAGGCTTCTATGTACTCAGAATATTTATAATATTTATATTGGAATTCTGGATTCAATAACTTTTTTCCCTGAAGAGGATTGCATCCCCAATCATCGTAAGAAAGTAATTTTTTAATTTGAAATTTAGAGTAAGCATATACTTTAGTCGTACCTTGATAAAATGAACAATTGAAACCGAACCGGTTTCCATAAGAATAGCTTCATACCATTCATGGGTTTTTACTCCGTATGATGGATTTAGGTGGTTCACAAGATAAAGGGGAACTAATTTATTTGGGTCAAGATGTGCATGATTATCAGAAATAGGTATATCTGTTAAGAAGGCTGTGTCTATATAGACTGATTTGGCAGCAGTAGAGGTTTGCTTATTTGGGTATGTTGCCGGGGAAAACGCCGGACTTGGAGTCTGTATTGGACTTTGAGGAGGAGTTTGAATCAAGTATTCAGGTATATTTGAGGATCTGAGAGGTGACATAGGTGTTAGACTCAAATAGGGGTGAATGGGCATAAGGGGCCCAAACATATTACTTGGTACTAGGTCCATAGGTTGTTTTCCTTTTTTGGTATTTGAAGACTGAGGATTATTCATATTGTTATTCTTATTGGCAATAAAAAGTTGCAAACCGTAAGATGAAAAACCGTAGGATGAAACCGTATCGTCTTTAGGGTGCGTTGGGTAGGTGCGGTCGCCCCTGCAAAAATTCACGGGTAAGACAGTTAGGTAAAAAATTAGTAGAACCGTAAAGATGCTCAATGGAGAAATCAAAAGCAGATAAAATAGCTTGCCATTGGGCAAATATTTGTTTGGATACAAGGTTTTGAACATCTTTTTGCATAATGTCTTTGGCGGCTTTACAATCAGTACGAATAAGAAAATGTTGATTTAAAATGTCAGTTTGAAATTTACAAACACAGTGAATAATGACAAGTAATTCTTTTTTGACGGTAGAATAATTTTTTTGTGTTGGATTCCAGGCTTTGGAAGTAAATCTTATTAATTGTTCTTTAGAGTCAATGGATTGTTTTAATATTCCACCAAGTCCTAATTCAGAAGCATCACATTCAATTATTTTAAAAGCTGTTGGATCAGATAAAGTTAAACATGGAAGTTCTTTGGCTTTAAGTTTAAGTCGTTGTACAGCCAAGGTATGAATCTCAGTCCATGGTGGAAGATTCTTTTTTAGGCGGTCATATAAAGGTTTAGCGTCAAGAGCTAGATTTTGGTAGAAATCACTTATATAATTTAGACATCTTAAGAATATTTGTAATTCAGTTTTGTCTAAAATTCGATCAGGGAATTTATCAGTAAAAAGAACGGATCTATCAATTGGGATAATTGTCCCTTGATGTATATTATGTCCTAAAAATCTAATTTTTGTTTGGAAAAGTGTTAATTTTTTAGCAGAAATGACTAACCCAGCATTTTTAACTGTATGAATAAAGGTATGAAGATGTTTAAAGTGTTGTTCAAGAGATTCAGAAAATATTAGAACGTCATCAATATATACTATCATGAATTTGTAGAAGCGATTAAATATGTCATTCATTATCTTTTGAAATTCAGACGGAGCATTTTTCAGACCAAAGGGCATAACATTCCATTCATATTGTCCAAAAGGGACATTAAATGCTGTTTTATATTTGTCTTCTTCCTTATTTGTATTTGCCAAAAACCAAATTTTAAATCAAATTTGGAGAAAATTACTGCATGTACTAACCTATCGAGTAGATCTTTCTTATTTGGAATAGGATATCGAATCCATTGTAATACTTTATTGAGAGGTTTATAATTAATGACTAATCGTGGAACTCATCGTTCTTGTTCGGCATTTTTATTGACATAAAAAACAGAGCAGCTCCAGGGAGATGAATTAGGACGTATGAGTTTCTTTTGGAGTAAGTCTTTTATTTCATGATGACATGTTTGTAATAATTTCGTATTCATTTAGATAGGTCTAGCTTTTGTTGGTATTTTTGTTTCACTAAAATTTGGTTCATATGGTAGTCCAACGATATGTTGTTTTCTATGCCAAAAAGCATTTGGTAATTCATTACATATTTCTTTTTCAATAAAACTTTTGAGTTGTTGTATTTTTTGTATTATCTCATGAGTTTGAAGTTTTTCACTCAAAATCTTATATTTGATTTCAACCTGTAATGATCCTATAAAATCTTCTTTTTGTTTAATACTTTGTTTGACAGTATTAATTTCTTTGATTTTTGGTTTATCAAGAAATTCAAATCTAATAGGAGTACCATGAGTATTTGTTTCAATACCTGTATGGGAAATAGTAATTGGATATAACAAAGTGAGGAAGGGTACGCCAAGGATTATAGCTTGGCTGAGTCCCTTGACCATAATGAATGGTGTGAGAAAACAATGTCCCTCATTACAAATTTTTGCATTAGATAACGTATATTTAATAAAGAGTCTACGAGTTAAAGGTTTGACAGCTATTTGAATTAATCCTATATGTAAATATTTATAATTTTTGTTTTTATGAACTTGTAATATCTTTTGAGATAGTAGTTGAAAGTCTTCTTGATTACTTGTAACAGAGAGAGTTTCCTCTACTGTTTTAATAGCATATCCCATTTTTAGATCGAATGTGCCTTTCTTATAGACATCTGATATTGGAACTTTAGGTATGTTCCAATTTTGTATTTGGTTTTCAATATTATTAATGATAATTTCTTCTTTGTTTTTTATCCTTAGAGTTCTATTAGTTGTACTAGTTGTTTTATCTGTCAGATTTTCTTAATAAATTTTTCCATTATTAGGTTGCGGTTGAGTGTTATCAGGACAGTCCTTCTGGACTACCTCTTACGTCTTCTAGACTTCAGCGGCTCTCTTGGCCTAAACGGTCAACTGACTGGTTGTCTGAGCGTCTCTAACCTCAATGCTCGGACCAACTTTCTTTAATGGATTAATTTATTAAGTTTCTTAAGATAGAAGAACTAGTGTTAACTTTTAGAATTCTAATACAGGATTGGCTCTGATACCATTTTTGCCGTAAGATCTACCCTAAGCAGTTACCATTTAATTATCTTAAATATGAAGTACTTATCTTAAATATGAAAAGATGACAGAGTTATAAGCTATTAATTGTTGCAGAATGGTAACATAATACAGGAACATAAATATGATAACTAAAACAGAAAGCCAAGATATATCAAATATGATCCACGAAGTATGAGTATAGTCACAGATTTTGAATGTAAAAACAAATTTAAATTGCATAACTTACTGATTACATATACAGAGACTTGCAATATATATATATATATATATATATATATATATACATATATATATATAAGTTTTTCTAACACTTATAGGCGAAAATAAATAGTGATTTTACCTACCTTCAGTCCAAATTTAATCGCGTTGTCAAGATTGTCCGGTAGTGTTTTATTTTTCATGTTTTTTCTACAAATCGGAATGACTTGAAATTTGGAGAGTATATACATCTTATTGAGACGCATCTAATAAAAATAGAAAACAAATTATCCGTAAACTAAATTGACCAAAATACCCCCAAACCTATTCGGGGGTATTTTGGTTAATGTTTTTAATGTAAAACACTACGCAACACCTATAGGCAAAAATGAATAGTGATTTTGCCTACCTTCATCACCGTCCAAAGTTCATCCCAGGGTCACAATTGTTCGATAATGTTTCATTTTTCATTTTGTTTTTTACAAATTGGAATGATGTGAAATTTAGAGGGTATGTACATCTTAGAGAGGCGTATCTAATAAATTGATCAAAATACCCCCGAAACTTTTAGGCGGTGTTTTGGTCAATTGTTTTCATGTAAAATACGTTTTTGATATTTTTCGTAGATTTGCCTATTTTTTATGAACACACGATGCAAATTTCAGGTCAATTCAATTTGTAGAAAAAAAAATGAAAAATGAAACACTACCAGACAATCGTGACCGTGCGATGAACTTTGGATGGTGATGAAGGTAAACGAAATCACTATTCATCTTTGCCTATAGGTGTTTTGTAGTCTCTCTCTCTCTCTTTCTATATTTAATGATCTAGATTGTGTGTGTGTATATATATATATATATATATATATATATATATATATATATATATATATATATATATATATATATATATATATATACTCAAGAAGAATCCTCCTCCTTGGTCTGACATTCATACTCAAGCAATAAAGGTAATAAAAAGTAAGGTAAAAACCCTTGAATGCCTTTCTCTTCCTCATCCCACTGCTTTCAAAATAATCGAATGTGATGCCTCCGATAAAGGACTTGGTGGTATACTCAAACAACGAGTAGATACCAACGAACAATTAATACGATATACTTCAAAGGCTTGGAATTCTACCCAATTAAATTACTCAATGGTGAAAAAAGAATTATTAGCCATTGTTCATTGTGTCACCAAATTCCAAAGTGATATTTTAAATCAACCTTTTCTTATACGCACAGACTGCAAAGCAGCCAAAGATACTCTGCAAAAAGATGTTAAAAAATTTGATTTCTAAACAAATATTTGCTAGATGGCAGGCCATACTTTCTGCCTTTGATTTTTCCATTGAACATCTTCCCGGGTCTTCCAATTCTTTACCCGATTTTCTAACCCGAGAATTTTTGCAGGGGGGGCCACACTGACGCCAACGACGAACCCACCACTTTCACTTGCACTTCATAAACCATTAAATAAAGTATTACAATGGATTAGATATCCAATACCCAATAAAAAAGATTTATTAGACAGAGTTGCTCAGGCTTGCATATTTTCAAAATTTGATATGAAATCAGGATACTGGCAAATCCAGATCCAGGAACAAGATAAATGCAAAACTGCATTCAATGTTCCCTTTGGACAATACGAATGGAATGTAATGCCTTTTGGATTAAAAAATGCACCTTCAGAATTTCAAAAAATAATGAATGATGTTTTCAACTCTTACTACCCTTTTATGATAGTTTATATTGATGATGTCTTAATATTCTCTGAATCAATTGATCAACACATTAAACACGTAAATACATTCATCCATGCTGTTAGCCAAGCAGGCTTGGTGGTTTCTGCCAAAAAGATTACACTTTTCAAAACCAATATCAGATTTCTAGGACATATGATACATCATGGCACCATTATTCCAATAGATAGATCTATAGCTTTTGCTGATAAATTTCCTGATAAGATTCTTGATAAAACAGAGTTACAAAGGTTTTTAGGATGCCTCAATTACGTAAGTGATTTCTATCCTAACCTTGCTTTGGATTCTAAACCATTATATGATAGACTCAAGAAGAATCCTCCTCCTTGGTCTGACATTCATACTCAAGCAATAAAGGTAAAAGGTTTCACGGCTATTTGAATTAGACCAATGTGTAAATATTTGTAATTTTGTTCTTTATGTTTTTCTATTACTTTTTTAGAGAGTAGGTGAAAGTCTTCTTGATTTTGTGTGACTGATAGACTTTCTTCTACAGTCTTGATGGCATAACCCATCTTAAGTTTGAATGATCCTTTGTTATAAACATCATGTATTGGTACCTTGGGAATATTCCAATTTTGTATATTCTCCTCAATATCATTTATGATTATCTGTTCTTTATTTTTGACTCTAAGTTTGGAAGATGAAGGTACAGTTTTACTAGTAAGATTTCTTATGAGATTTGCCATCCGTAGGTTGCGGATAATGACAATCTGGACATTCAGTGGCCTTAGCTTTTTTCCCTAAGCGGCTCTCCTGGCCTTGGCGGTACTTTTCGCATCGGCGTTCACTTGTCTCTTGTCTTAACTCTCGGACCAACTTTCTTGGTGGTCAATCTCACTTAATTTCTTATAGTAAAATGTCTCTTTATCTCACTTATGAGGTAAGAAGAACAGTTTGTACAAATTCTACAGTTATAACTGTTTGCACAGTTCCACTGTGGAATAGTTCTTACTGTTTAATTTGTCAGACAGTGTATCACTGTATGGCTCTGATACCACTTTGCGCCAGGATCTACAGCACTGTCTTTTGATTAGGTTTTATCTATTTTTATTGATTGCTTTTGGGTTTGAGTCTATGGAGCTTCGATTATTGCGGATAACAGGGTTATAATAAATAGGTAAACAGCAAGCTGTTATATTGAATTAATGTTTGTAAAATTCTGTAGTAATTTAAACAGAATAGTATGATTAGTATGAAAGGAATTATCGAGATGTCAATTACCATCCATTGAGCATAACTAATATCACCTATTTTAATATTAAATAAAATTTTAAACTGCATGGAAATCACACTAACATTACATGGAAATCACACTAGCATCTTATTATTATTTACAGGAAAGTTTACAAGGAAATATTACAGGTGAAATAAACACAGGAAAGCAAGAAATAAAAACTAGAAATGCATAAAAGAGAAAGGGAGCATAAGACTTACTGGGTACATATACAGTAACTGGAAAAGAGTTTCCAGTGGTCAGGACAGTAAGAAGGCAAATTATTGATATTGCAATCACACATTAAGAGTGAGGAGAGAGAGAACCTGGTCCAGCTATGAGGGCAATGATAGCTGTGAATGAGAACAGTTGCAGTTGCAGAGTTCGGGTGCAGGTGTAGATCAGAGGTGTACAGATGCAGAGTAGAGATGCAAAGGTTCAGGTGGTCTGAGGTTACAGGTGGTCTAAGGTTACAGGAGGTCTGGGATTAACGGAGGTCTGAGGACGGTAGCAGAGTTTGGTTAAAACTTAGGGACTTCAGAGAGAGAGACCCAGCGGCTATCGAGTAAAGGTTTCGAGGTTGAGAGGCTTCGGGTAAGGTCGAAGGCTTCAGGTAAGGTCGAAGGTTTCAGGTAAGGTCGAAGGCTTCATGTAAGGTCGAAGACTTCAGGTAAGGTCGAAGGCTTCAGGTAAGATGAAGAAGCTTCAAGTAGGTTGAGAGGCTTCTGGAGGTTGAAGGCTTAGGTTGAAGGAGAGGTTTGGCTCTGGAAGAGGAGAGGAGTGAGGCCCTGCCTTCGAATGAAGGAGGTGCTTCCTTCTTATAGGAGTCGGAGGTGATTCCTTTGGCTTTACAGCTGGCCATTAGGTCAGAAGAGGACAAATAAGGTGGATGGCTTTGTCGGTGGAGAAAAGTAGCTGGCAAGAGGACAAATTAGGTAGATGCTCTTGTCGGCCATTGGTGATAAAGGAAGACAGCTGGCAACTGTTTTATATAGGACAGAAAAGGAAAAGAGAGGTCACATGTGGACAGTATATGTGGACAAAGAGAAGAGAATCTTTTGGTGCATATGGACAAATAAGAGGGGCCCAGATGTCTGTGAATCCGACAAGAGGAGGTGTCGGTGGTATACAAAAAGTGCTAGTGGACAAAACATGAGCATAGGAGGATGCTGTAAAAAGTAAAATAAAGGTAAAGTAAAAAAAAATAAAGTAAACTATTTCGGCTCTTTTGGCCTTATTACAATGAGTGTCCTTCTTTGGTGGTAGGACCCATATTATCTTTTCTTCTTGCAAGGTGATGATTATGGTCTCTGGCTAAACTCGTCCGGATCGTCTTCTTCTGGATCTGTTTCGTCTGGATCTGTTTCTTCTGGATCCTTTTGACTGAGCTGAAGATACCTATTGATGTGTAGTGGAGAGGACTGAACTGTCTCTTCGGAAGATGTAGGTTTTCTTCCTGCTTCAGCAAATATCTCTTTCATTTGTTTTTCAAGTTCGTCCTTGGAAGCATGAGGGTTGGTTTGAAGCATGTTCCTTAAATAAGTAGGAAAGTCAAATGAAGTGTTTGGAGTATTTGGGTCTTTCTGGTATATAGGTGATTCAGGAGGTATTCTCTTTGAGGTGGCTTTAGTGAGATCCATTTGGAAGATATCCCACCATTTAACAGAGATAGTTTTTCCCAAACGAGGGATATAAGTATAATCATTTGAAGTATTAGGGGAGATGGTATAATCCCATTTCATAATCCAAGGGATTTGATATAGGGCCATGAAGTAAAGGTGAGTATCAACTGTATTATTGGTATTATTGTATTGTATAAATTGTTCCTGTAAATCCTTGAAAGCAGGAGGTAAAATCATAGCAGTTGATCCCCACACAAAAAACCAGTTTTGAAACCAGGTGGGGAATCTTTCGAAAATTGGTAGCCGGAACTGTAAATACCAGCTATGAGTATTGTTGGGGTTTTGGTAGTAGAAAAATTTATGCCAAGCTTCTATATACTCAGCGTATTTGAAATATTTGTAAGAAAAATCAGAATTTTGTAATTTCTTCCCATGTGCGGGATTAGAACCCCACTCAGTATAAGGAAGGAGCTTTTTTATTTGCACCTTTGAATAGGCTATGATTCTGGTGTTTTGTTGGAAATAATGGACAACAGAGATGGATCCTATTTCCATTAGAATTGCTTCATAGTATTCTCTGGTCTTAACCCCATTGATAGGATTAAGATGATTTAATAGATATAATGGTGCGAGCTTGCTTGGGTCCATGTGAACCTGCTGATGCTCTATGGAAATATCTATTAGAAAGGCTCTTCAATGTATTCAGATCTGGGAGTATTGGTTGGAAGAGTGGACTTGGATTGGGCAGGTGAAAAAGTAGGAGTTGAAGTACGAGCCTCTGGGTATGTGATTTGATGTACTGGTGATTGAGATGGTGAGCGAATATTCAGGGGTAAGGGTTCCCCTTCATATGGGACTAAAGAATTCATGGGTTGTTTTCCCCGGCGAGTATTGCTTCGGGAACCCATATTTAAGGATGAAAGATCCTTATCAGAGAGATTATCTTTGAATAATTGAAGTGCAAGTGAAAGTGGTGGTTCGTCGTTGGCGTCAGTGTGGCCCCCCCTGCAAAAATTCTCGGGTTAGAAAATCGGGTAAAGAATTGGAAGACCCGGGAAGATGTTCAATGGAAAAATCAAAGGCAGAAAGTATGGCCTGCCATCTAGCAAATATTTGTTTAGAAATCAAATTTTTAACATCTTTTTGCAGAATATCTTTGGCTGCTTTGCAGTCTGTGCGTATAAGAAAAGGTTGATTTAAAATATCACTTTGGAATTTGGTGACACAATGAACAATGGCTAATAATTCTTTTTTCACCATTGAGTAATTTAATTGGGTAGAATTCCAAGCCTTTGAAGTATATCGTATTAATTGTTCGTTGGTATCTACTCGTTGTTTGAGTATACCACCAAGTCCTTTATCGGAGGCATCACATTCGATTATTTTGAAAGCAGTGGGATGAGGAAGAGAAAGGCATTCAAGGGTTTTTACCTTACTTTTTATTACCTTTATTGCTTGAGTATGAATGTCAGACCAAGGAGGAGGATTCTTCTTGAGTCTATCATATAATGGTTTAGAATCCAAAGCAAGGTTAGGATAGAAATCACTTACGTAATTGAGGCATCCTAAAAACCTTTGTAACTCTGTTTTATCAAGAATCTTATCAGGAAATTTATCAGCAAAAGCTATAGATCTATCTATTGGAATAATGGTGCCATGATGTATCATATGTCCTAGAAATCTGATATTGGTTTTGAAAAGTGTAATCTTTTTGGCAGAAACCACCAAGCCTGCTTGGCTAACAACATGGATGAATGTATTTACGTGTTTAATGTGTTGATCAATTGATTCAGAGAATATTAAGACATCATCAATATAAACTATCATAAAAGGGTAGTAAGAGTTGAAAACATCATTCATTATTTTTTGAAATTCTGAAGGTGCATTTTTTAATCCAAAAGGCATTACATTCCATTCGTATTGTCCAAAGGGAACATTGAATGCAGTTTTGTATTTATCTTGTTCCTGGATCTGGATTTGCCAGTATCCTGATTTCATATCAAATTTTGAAAATATGCAAGCCTGAGCAACTCTGTCTAATAAATCTTTTTTATTGGGTATTGGATATCTAATCCATTGTAATACTTTATTTAATGGTTTATAGTTTATTACCAATCTAGGAACTCCTCTTTCTTTTTCAGCATTTTTGTTAACATAAAAAGCTGCACAGCTCCAAGGTGAAGAACTTGGTCTAATGAGCTTTCTCTGTAGGAGTTCTTCTATTTCTTTTTTACACATTTCTAATAAAACAGTATTCATTTGTATTGGCCTAGCTTTCGTAGGGATTTGTCTTTCAGTGAAAGTTGGTTCATATGGCAAACTGATATTATGTTTTTTCCTATCCCAAAAAGCATTAGGATGTTCGCTACATATTGATGTTTCTATTTGCTTTTGTATTGATTGAATTTTTTGTTGGATTGAAGGCATTTGTAATTGCTCTTCAATTACTTTATATTTAATTTCTTGTTTAAGAGTGCAAAGAAATTTTTCTTTGCCTTGTAATTGGCTTTTGACATTATTTAATTCTTTTAGTTTTGGTTTATGTATGAAATTGAACTGTATTGGAATATTTTGAATTGTTGAAGAAATTCCTTTTTCATCAATAGTTAGAGGATAAAGTAATGTTAGGAATGGAACCCCTAGAATTACTGATTGGCTTAATCCCTTAACCATGATAAATGGTGCATCATTACATTGGTGATTATTACATACAGAGGCATTGGATAATTTATATTTAATAAATAACCTACTACCATCTGCGGTATTTAATATTTGGGTAGTTTTGTCAAAATATTTTGAAGGTACAAGTCCTTCGTTTATGCAATTGAGATCAGCTCCTGAATCTATAAGGGCTGATGTTTCAAAACTATAATTTTTAGCAACAATGATTTTAACTTGGACAAATCATTTCTGTACAACTATTTTATTTATTAAATTAACTGAAGGAATTGGTATTGTTGGTATTTCACTAGTCTCTATGGGACCAGTAGTTTCTATTGGGTTATCTGTGATCAAATCATTGAATTCTATTTCATCTGTCTCAGAATCTTGTTGAGACATTTGTTGTAATTCTAATATTTGAATTCTTCCTTTCAATTGTACTATTTCGGATTTTATTTCTTTAATCTCTTTTTTGAGATCAGATATTGTAGGTTCTTTTTGAGAAGTATGTTGATCACTTACTCGTTTGATAATAGCAGAGAAATTATATTCAACTGGGTTTTTTATAATAGGTGATTTTGATTTATTTTTGGTAATATTAATAAATTGGGTGATGATAGTTCTTTTTTCCTCAGGATCAGTTATTTTATCTATAATGTCCAGTATAAAATTATCTTCCTGAGTGAGTGTGTGAACATTATGCTGAGGTAAAGGACAACTACAGTCTTCTGATGATTCTGTAGTAGTCTCAGTAGTAGAACTATCTGAACCTATAAGATCAAGATCATTACTATCTATTTCTTCAGTATAAGAACCACTAGAAGTAGAGGAGGAAGAATCATATGACATTATACTTTTTAATTTTGCTTTAATTGAATTATCTAAATTTAATGAATCTATTTTCTTTTTTAATTTACATTGGTGTTTATAATGTCCTATTTTACCACACTTATAGCATACTGGGAGTTTGCTCTTTCTCTTTGTATTGGGAGAAAATTTTTTGAGTAATTTTCTTTTTGATTTTTTATAATATTCCTTATCCTTATTCTTCGTTTTGGCTTTAATATATTTTTTTTTTTTGTATTTTTTCTTTTTCTTTTTGACATAGTCAGGCATATTTTTTCTATCCAAGTAATATCCAAATTGTTCACAAAAGTCTCCAAGTTCTTTTTTCTTGGTGAGCTTTTGTTTGTCTATTTGTCTTTTTAATTTCATATCAGTACAGAGGGCTAAGCCTTCTGCACATATTTCTGCGGAGAGTTCTCCGAGTGTATATGAGGAATATACTATTAGTCCATTGTGTTTTTTGCGAAGCCTTTCTTTGACTTTTTCTGCAAATAGATATGGAAGACCAGCTATGAATTTTTCCTTCCAATGGTCTAGCTGGCAATCTTCACGTATTAAAAGCCTTGAAAAGAATACATCTTTATACCATTTATAATGAGAAAGGGTAGGACAGCGTAAATTAGATAGCAAGTCTTCTGATCTTGCTGCAAGCAATGAAGTACTGCCTACAAAATGTAAGGTAATTGTGTATATCAAGGTATTAACAGCATCACTTTCTGTATATATAACTTCTTGGTTTTGTTCATTTCTTCCAGTCCATTGTCTAGTATTGTTTAAAATCCTTTGTTTGGTGTCATCATCCACATAGAAATCCCACCATCCTCTTAACCATCCTGTAAATCCATTTACTATTGCTTTGGCAACTTCTTGATCATGGTTGCCTGCCATTTTATTTGCAGAGGCATACATGGTCATATGTCTCATGACATCTAGTATTTTTAGTTCAGATAGACCATCTATCTGCCAATTGACTATAGATCTTCCAGAATAAGATACTGCCTGTTGAATTGAATCTTCTTCCATTTGAATGTCAACAGGAGTAGGTCTCTTATGATAGGGTAAGGCTGTTATGGGTTTCCAGTATTTCCCATAAGCTATTTTATTAATGGAATCCATTAGAGGTGTAGTATCCATAAAAGCTTTTTCTTGATTTTGGATTGTATCCTCTATTATAGGTTCTTCTTCTGTGAGCATCATAGTTTCATGCTCCGGTATGACAGCTTTACCTTTGTCAGATGACTCAGGTATCTGTGAAGTGATGGTAGATGGAGGAATATGGATTTGAGGTGAAGGTACTCCTTTTAGATCTAGTTGGGATAGTTTGGAGATTAATTGATCCATAAGGGATTTATTATTTTCTCCAATGTGGAATTTATTCTTATTTAACTCAGGTGGTGGTTTAAATAATACGGATTTAGGAATGGGAGATATAGTAGGTTTTTCCTTGGATACTATTCTTTCTATTCTTTCAGTTTGCTTTCCAAGGGATTGTAGATATAGGTTTGTATAATTATTTTGTTCTACAATATGGGGTATGTACTCTTGTTTTTTATTGATTTCCTTAGGTATAGCTTTATATGGTGTAGCCACTATATCATAGAAGGAGGAAGAGTGTACAGGCTCATTTTTCTTTGGAATGCCTGTTTTGAGTATAATGCTTTTCTCCGGTGGATGAATACTAGCAGTTGTAGTACCATCAGTACTTATATATGTCTTTTCCTCTATGGTTTGGATTTGTTTATTAAAAGAGGGAATAGTAATATTTTTTTCTAGACATAGGTCTTTCAGCCAATGAAAAAATCCTATATTTAATCTTTCTTTATGTAAGAATTTATTATATTTCTTATGTAGTAATTCCATTAATCTAGGTGGTTGAAATCTTTGTAAATACCATTCTCGAATATTTTTATTTTCTTCTGATAAATAATCTTTTTTAATAAAAGCTTTATTTATTTTTCTTTGTTTCCTTTCTAGCTTGGCGGCTAGATAGGCTGCTATATATTCTTCTGAATATTGAGTAGGATCATCTTCTTCAAGTTGTAATGTACAGACTTGAAAATCATATAATTCTTCTATACTGGGTTCAGTATTAGAAGTTGTAGGATGAGATGATGTATATGTAGGGATTACAATATTATCTCTGGTTCTATGTGTTCCTTGAAATTGTATACCTGGATTAGATGAACTTATTTGATTATTGGATAAAGATGGATGACTATGACTAGGAGGAGGTGGTAATATAATAACATTTGGGTTATGAGAAATTGATTTTCTACTTGGTATAATTGTTCGTTGGTATCTACTCGTTGTTTGAGTATACCACCAAGTCCTTTATCGGAGGCATCACATTCGATTATTTTGAAAGCAGTGGGATGAGGAAGAGAAAGGCATTCAAGGGTTTTTACCTTACTTTTTATTACCTTTATTGCTTGAGTATGAATGTCAGACCAAGGAGGAGGATTCTTCTTGAGTCTATCATATAATGGTTTAGAATCCAAAGCAAGGTTAGGATAGAAATCACTTACGTAATTGAGGCATCCTAAAAACCTTTGTAACTCTGTTTTATCAAGAATCTTATCAGGAAATTTATCAGCAAAAGCTATAGATCTATCTATTGGAATAATGGTGCCATGATGTATCATATGTCCTAGAAATCTGATATTGGTTTTGAAAAGTGTAATCTTTTTGGCAGAAACCACCAAGCCTGCTTGGCTAACAACATGGATGAATGTATTTACGTGTTTAATGTGTTGATCAATTGATTCAGAGAATATTAAGACATCATCAATATAAACTATCATAAAAGGGTAGTAAGAGTTGAAAACATCATTCATTATTTTTTGAAATTCTGAAGGTGCATTTTTTAATCCAAAAGGCATTACATTCCATTCGTATTGTCCAAAGGGAACATTGAATGCAGTTTTGTATTTATCTTGTTCCTGGATCTGGATTTGCCAGTATCCTGATTTCATATCAAATTTTGAAAATATGCAAGCCTGAGCAACTCTGTCTAATAAATCTTTTTTATTGGGTATTGGATATCTAATCCATTGTAATACTTTATTTAATGGTTTATAGTTTATTACCAATCTAGGAACTCCTCTTTCTTTTTCAGCATTTTTGTTAACATAAAAAGCTGCACAGCTCCAAGGTGAAGAACTTGGTCTAATGAGCTTTCTCTGTAGGAGTTCTTCTATTTCTTTTTTACACATTTCTAATAAAACAGTATTCATTTGTATTGGCCTAGCTTTCGTAGGGATTTGTCTTTCAGTGAAAGTTGGTTCATATGGCAAACTGATACTATGTTTTTTCCTATCCCAAAAAGCATTAGGATGTTCGCTACATATTGATGTTTCTATTTGCTTTTGTATTGATTGAATTTTTTGTTGGATTGAAGGCATTTGTAATTGCTCTTCAATTACTTTATATTTAATTTCTTGTTTAAGAGTGCAAAGAAATTTTTCTTTGCCTTGTAATTGGCTTTTGACATTATTTAATTCTTTTAGTTTTGGTTTATGTATGAAATTGAACTGTATTGGAATATTTTGAATTGTTGAAGAAATTCCTTTTTCATCAATAGTTAGAGGATAAAGTAATGTTAGGAATGGAACCCCTAGAATTACTGATTGGCTTAATCCCTTAACCATGATAAATGGTGTATCAATACATTGGTGATTATTACATACAGAGGCATTGGATAATTTATATTTAATAAATAACCTACTACCATCTGCTGTATTTAATATTTGGGTAGTTTTGTCAAAATATTTTGAAGGTACAAGTCCTTCGTTTATGCAATTGAGATCAGCTCCTGAATCTATAAGGGCTGATGTTTCAAAACTATAATTTTTAGCAACAATGATTTTAACTTGGACAAATCATTTCTGTACAACTATTTTATTTATTAAATTAACTGAAGGAATTGGTATTGTTGGTATTTCACTAGTCTCTATGGGACCAGTAGTTTCTATTGGGTTATCTGTGATCAAATCATTGAATTCTATTTCATCTGTCTCAGAATCTTGTTGAGACATTTGTTGTAATTCTAATATTTGAATTCTTCCTTTCAATTGTACTATTTCGGATTTTATTTCTTTAATCTCTTTTTTGAGATCAGATATTGTAGGTTCTTTTTGAGAAGTATGTTGATCACTTACTCGTTTGATAATAGCAGAGAAATTATAAGGATCTTTCATCCTTAAATATGAGTTCCCGAAGCAATACTCGCCGGGGAAAACAACCCATGAATTCTTTAGTCCCATATGAAGGGGAACCCTTACCCCTGAATATTCGCTCACCATCTCAATCACCAGTACATCAAATCACATACCCAGAGGCTCGTACTTCAACTCCTACTTTTTCACCTGCCCAATCCAAGTCCACTCTTCCAACCAATACTCCCAGATCTGAATACATTGAAGAGCCTTTCTAATAGATATTTCCATAGAGCATCAGCAGGTTCACATGGACCCAAGCAAGCTCGCACCATTATATCTATTAAATCATCTTAATCCTATCAATGGGGTTAAGACCAGAGAATACTATGAAGCAATTCTAATGGAAATAGGATCCATCTCTGTTGTCCATTATTTCCAACAAAACACCAGAATCATAGCCTATTCAAAGGTGCAAATAAAAAAGCTCCTTCCTTATACTGAGTGGGGTTCTAATCCCGCACATGGGAAGAAATTACAAAATTCTGATTTTTCTTACAAATATTTCAAATACGCTGAGTATATAGAAGCTTGGCATAAATTTTTCTACTACCAAAACCCCAACAATACTCATAGCTGGTATTTACAGTTCCGGCTACCAATTTTCGAAAGATTCCCCACCTGGTTTCAAAACTGGTTTTTTGTGTGGGGATCAACTGCTATGATTTTACCTCCTGCTTTCAAGGATTTACAGGAACAATTTATACAATACAATAATACCAATAATACAGTTGATACTCACCTTTACTTCATGGTCCTATATCAAATCCCTTGGATTATGAAATGGGATTATACCATCTCCCCTAATACTTCAAATGATTATACTTATATCCCTCGTTTGGGAAAAACTATCTCTGTTAAATGGTGGGATATCTTCCAAATGGATCTCACTAAAGCCACCTCAAAGAGAATACCTCCTGAATCACCTATATACCAGAAAGACCCAAATACTCCAAACACTTCATTTGACTTTCCTACTTATTTAAGGAACATGCTTCAAACCAACCCTCATGCTTCCAAGGACGAACTTGAAAAACAAATGAAAGAGATATTTGCTGAAGCAGGAAGAAAACCTACATCTTCCGAAGAGACAGTTCAGTCCTCTCCACTACACATCAATAGGTATCTTCAGCTCAGTCAAAAGGATCCAGAAGAAACAGATCCAGACGAAACAGATCCAGAAGAAGACGATCCGGACGAGTTTAGCCAGAGACCATAATCATCACCTTGCAAGAAGAAAAGATAATATGGGTCCTACCACCAAAGAAGGACACTCATTGTAATAAGGCCAAAAGAGCCGAAATAGTTTACTTTATTTTTTTACTTTACCTTTATTTTACTTTTTACAGCATCCTCCTATGCTCATGTTTTGTCCACTAGCACTTTTTGTATACCACCGACACCTCCTCTTGTCGGATTCACAGACATCTGGGCCCCTCTTATTTGTCCATATGCACCAAAAGATTCTCTTCTCTTTGTCCACATATACTGTCCACATGTGACCTCTCTTTTCCTTTTCTGTCCTATATAAAACAGTTGCCAGCTGTCTTCCTTTATCACCAATGGCCGACAAGAGCATCTACCTAATTTGTCCTCTTGCCAGCTACTTTTCTCCACCGACAAAGCCATCCACCTTATTTGTCCTCTTCTGACCTAATGGCCAGCTGTAAAGCCAAAGGAATCTCCTCCGACTCCTATAAGAAGGAAGCACCTCCTTCATTCGAAGGCAGGGCCTCACTCCTCTCCTCTTCCAGAGCCAAACCTCTCCTTCAACCTAAGCCTTCAACCTCCAGAAGCCTCTCAACCTACCTGAAGCTTCTTCATCTTACCTGAAGCCTTCGATCTTACCTGAAGTCTTCGACCTTACATGAAGCCTTCGACCTTACCTGAAACCTTCGACCTTACCTGAAGCCTTCGACCTTACCCGAAGCCTCTCAACCTCGAAACCTTTACTCGATAGCCGCTGGGTCTCTCTCTCTGAAGTCCCTAAGTTTTAACCAAACTCTGCTACCGTCCTCAGACCTCCGTTAATCCCAGACCTCCTGTAACCTTAGACCACCTGTAACCTCAGACCACCTGAACCTTTGCATCTCTACTCTGCATCTGTACACCTCTGATCTACACCTGCACCCGAACTCTGCAACTGCAACTGTTCTCATTCACAGCTATCATTGCCCTCATAGCTGGACCAGGTTCTCTCTCTCCTCACTCTTAATGTGTGATTGCAATATCAATAATTTGCCTTCTTACTGTCCTGACCACTGGAAACTCTTTTCCAGTTACTGTATATGTACCCAGTAAGTCTTATGCTCCCTTTCTCTTTTATGCATTTCTAGTTTTTATTTCTTGCTTTCCTGTGTTTATTTCACCTGTAATATTTCCTTGTAAACTTTCCTGTAAATAATAATAAGATGCTAGTGTGATTTCCATGTAATGTTAGTGTGATTTCCATACAGTTTAAAATTTTATTTAATATTAAAATAGGTGATATTAGTTATGCTCAATGGATGGTAATTGACATCTCGATAATTCCTTTCATACTAATCATACTATTCTGTTTAAATTACTACAGAATTTTACAAACATTAATTCAATATAACAGCTTGCTGTTTACCTATTTATTATAACCCTGTTATCCACAATAGTCGAAGCTCCATAGACTCAAACCCAAAAGCAATCAATAAAAATAGATAAAACCTAATCAAAAGACAGTGCTGTAGATCCTGGCGCAAAGTGGTATCAGAGCCATACAGTGATACACTGTCTGACAAATTAAACAGTAAGAACTATTCCACAGTGGAACTGTGCAAACAGTTATAACTGTAGAATTTGTACAAACTGTTCTTCTTACCTCATAAGTGAGATAAAGAGACATTTTACTATAAGAAATTAAGTGAGATTGACCACCAAGAAAGTTGGTCCGAGAGTTAAGACAAGAGACAAGTGAACGCCGATGCGAAAAGTACCGCCAAGGCCAGGAGAGCCGCTTAGGGAAAAAAGCTAAGGCCACTGAATGTCCAGATTGTCATTATCCGCAACCTACGGATGGCAAATCTCATAAGAAATCTTACTAGTAAAACTGTACCTTCATCTTCCAAACTTAGAGTCAAAAATAAAGAACAGATAATCATAAATGATATTGAGGAGAATATACAAAATTGGAATATTCCCAAGGTACCAATACATGATGTTTATAACAAAGGATCATTCAAACTTAAGATGGGTTATGCCATCAAGACTGTAGAAGAAAGTCTATCAGTCACACAAAATCAAGAAGACTTTCACCTACTCTCTAAAAAAGTAATAGAAAAACATAAAGAACAAAATTACAAATATTTACACATTGGTCTAATTCAAATAGCCGTGAAACCTTTGACCCGACCAGGGTTGAACACTTCTGTGCTTGTATGCCTAAGAGATACAAGACACAATATTTTCACAGACTCTCTACTAGGCATGGTAGAATCCAGCCTCTGTAGTGGGCCAATATATTTTAACTGTTTTCCTAATTTTTCTGTTTCTTTAACAGACCCCAATATTTTAGATATATTAACAATAAATCTTAAAACACATAGAACCAGAGATAATATTGTAATCCCTACATATACATCATCTCATCCTACAACTTCTAATACTGAACCCAGTATAGAAGAATTATATGATTTTCAAGTCTGTACATTACAACTTGAAGAAGATGATCCTACTCAATATTCAGAAGAATATATAGCAGCCTATCTAGCCGCCAAGCTAGAAAGGAAACAAAGAAAAATAAATAAAGCTTTTATTAAAAAAGATTATTTATCAGAAGAAAATAAAAATATTCGAGAATGGTATTTACAAAGATTTCAACCACCTAGATTAATGGAATTACTACATAAGAAATATAATAAATTCTTACATAAAGAAAGATTAAATATAGGATTTTTTCATTGGCTGAAAGACCTATGTCTAGAAAAAAATATTACTATTCCCTCTTTTAATAAACAAATCCAAACCATAGAGGAAAAGACATATATAAGTACTGATGGTACTACAACTGCTAGTATTCATCCACCGGAGAAAAGCATTATACTCAAAACAGGCATTCCAAAGAAAAATGAGCTTGTACACTCTTCCTCCTTCTATGATATAGTGGCTACACCATATAAAGCTATACCTAAGGAAATCAATAAAAAACAAGAGTACATACCCCATATTGTAGAACAAAATAATTATACAAACCTATATCTACAATCCCTTGGAAAGCAAACTGAAAGAATAGAAAGAATAGTATCCAAGGAAAAACCTACTATATCTCCCATTCCTAAATCCGTATTATTTAAACCACCACCTGAGTTAAATAAGAATAAATTCCACATTGGAGAAAATAATAAATCCCTTATGGATCAATTAATCTCCAAACTATCCCAACTAGATCTAAAAGGAGTACCTTCACCTCAAATCCATATTCCTCCATCTACCATCACTTCACAGATACCTGAGTCATCTGACAAAGGTAAAGCTGTCATACCGGAGCATGAAACTATGATGCTCACAGAAGAAGAACCTATAATAGAGGATACAATCCAAAATCAAGAAAAAGCTTTTATGGATACTACACCTCTAATGGATTCCATTAATAAAATAGCTTATGGGAAATACTGGAAACCCATAACAGCCTTACCCTATCATAAGAGACCTACTCCTGTTGACATTCAAATGGAAGAAGATTCAATTCAACAGGCAGTATCTTATTCTGGAAGATCTATAGTCAATTGGCAGATAGATGGTCTATCTGAACTAAAAATACTAGATGTCATGAGACATATGACCATGTATGCCTCTGCAAATAAAATGGCAGGCAACCATGATCAAGAAGTTGCCAAAGCAATAGTAAATGGATTTACAGGATGGTTAAGAGGATGGTGGGATTTCTATGTGGATGATGACACCAAACAAAGGATTTTAAACAATACTAGACAATGGACTGGAAGAAATGAACAAAACCAAGAAGTTATATATACAGAAAGTGATGCTGTTAATACCTTGATATACACAATTACCTTACATTTTGTAGGCAGTACTTCATTGCTTGCAGCAAGATCAGAAGACTTGCTATCTAATTTACGCTGTCCTACCCTTTCTCATTATAAATGGTATAAAGATGTATTCTTTTCAAGGCTTTTAATACGTGAAGATTGCCAGCTAGACCATTGGAAGGAAAAATTCATAGCTGGTCTTCCATATCTATTTGCAGAAATCACTGAAAGACAAATCCCTACGAAAGCTAGGCCAATACAAATGAATACTGTTTTATTAGAAATGTGTAAAAAAGAAATAGAAGAACTCCTACAGAGAAAGCTCATTAGACCAAGTTCTTCACCTTGGAGCTGTGCAGCTTTTTATGTTAACAAAAATGCTGAAAAAGAAAGAGGAGTTCCTAGATTGGTAATAAACTATAAACCATTAAATAAAGTATTACATGAAAACACAATGGACTAATAGTATATTCCTCATATACACTCGGAGAACTCTCCGCAGAAATATGTGCAGAAGGCTTAGCCCTCTGTACTGATATGAAATTAAAAAGACAAATAGACAAACAAAAGCTCACCAAGAAAAAAGAACTTGGAGACTTTTGTGAACAATTTGGATATTACTTAGATAGAAAAAATATGCCTGACTATGTCAAAAAGAAAAAGAAAAAATACAAAAAAGAAAAATATATTAAAGCCAAAACGAAGAATAAGGATAAGGAATATTATAAAAAATCAAAAAGAAAATTACTCAAAAAAATTTCTCCCAATACAAAGAGAAAGAGCAAACTCCCAGTATGCTATAAGTGTGGTAAAATAGGACATTATAAACACCAATGTAAATTAAAAAAGAAAATAGATTCATTAAATTTAGATAATTCAATTAAAGCAAAATTAAAAAGTATAATGTCATATGATTCTTCCTCCTCTACTTCTAGTGGTTCTTATACTGAAGAAATAGATAGTAATGATCTTGATCTTATAGGTTCAGATAGTTCTACTACTGAGACTACTACAGAATCATCAGAAGACTGTAGTTGTCCTTTACCTCAGCATAATGTTCACACACTCACTCAGGAAGATAATTTTATACTGGACATTATAGATAAAATAACTGATCCTGAGGAAAAAAGAGCTATCATCACCCAATTTATTAATATTACCAAAAATAAATCAAAATCACCTATTATAAAAAACCCAGATGAATATAATTTCTCTGCTATTATCAAACGAGTAAGTGATCAACATACTTCTCAAAAAGAACCTACAATATCTGATCTCAAAAAAGAGATTAAAGAAATAAAATCCGAAATAGTACAATTGAAAGGAAGAATTCAAATATTAGAATTACAACAAATGTCTCAACAAGATTCTGAGACAGATGATTTCCCATATAAGTGTGGTAAAATAGGACATTATAAACACCAATGTAAATTAAAAAAGAAAATCGATTCATTAAATTTAGATAATTCAATTAAAGCAAAATTAAAAAGTATAATGTCATATGATTCTTCCTCCTCTACTTCTAGTGGTTCTTATACTGAAGAAATAGATAGTAATGATCTTGATCTTATAGGTTCAGATAGTTCTACTACTGAGACTACTACAGAATCATCAGAAGACTGTAGTTGTCCTTTACCTCAGCATAATGTTCACACACTCACTCAGGAAGATAATTTTATACTGGACATTATAGATAAAATAACTGATCCTGAGGAAAAAAGAGCTATCATCACCCAATTTATTAATATTACCAAAAATAAATCAAAATCACCTATTATAAAAAACCCAGATGAATATAATTTCTCTGCTATTATCAAACGAGTAAGTGATCAACATACTTCTCAAAAAGAACCTACAATATCTGATCTCAAAAAAGAGATTAAAGAAATAAAATCCGAAATAGTACAATTGAAAGGAAGAATTCAAATATTAGAATTACAACAAATGTCTCAACAAGATTCTGAGACAGATGAAATAGAATTCAATGATTTGATCACAGATAACCCAATAGAAACTACTGGTCCCATAGAGACTAGTTATATAGAAGCTTGGCATAAATTTTTCTACTACCAAAACCCCAACAATACTCATAGCTGGTATTTACAGTTCCGGCTACCAATTTTCGAAAGATTCCCCACCTGGTTTCAAAACTGGTTTTTTGTGTGGGGATCAACTGCTATGATTTTATCTCCTGCTTTCAAGGATTTACAGGAACAATTTATACAATACAATAATACCAATAATACAGTTGATACTCACCTTTACTTCATGGCCCTATATCAAATCCCTTGGATTATGAAATGGGATTATACCATCTCCCCTAATACTTCAAATGATTATACTTATATCCCTCGTTTGGGAAAAACTATCTCTGTTAAATGGTGGGATACCAAATGGTGTTCCTTGAAATTGTATACCTGGATTAGATGAACTTATTTGATTATTGGATAAAGATGGATGACTATGACTAGGAGGAGGTGGTAATATAATAACATTTGGGTTATGAGAAATTGATTTTCTACTTGGTATATTTTGTTTATTATTTCTCTTCCTGTTTATATCAATATCATCTTGTGTTCGTGCATTTGTATTTTGGAATTGTATTTCTACATTTCCATCTGTATGTTCTATGATATGATTAGGAATAAACTGTTGAGGAATTTCTCGTGGCTGATTAGCATTTTGTAATGCCCATGATTGAGGTAGAATTATTTCTGACCATTTTATAGTTTTTGGGACTATCATATTAGATTTTTCTATATTTGTTTGGAACAAAATTGTTTGATCTTTTTGATCAAGTTTCAAGGTATTGGGACTTAATGTATTCATATCTTTGGAAGACCCGGGAAGATGTTCAATGGAAAAATCAAAGGCAGAAAGTATGGCCTGCCATCTAGCAAATATTTGTTTAGAAATCAAATTTTTAACATCTTTTTGCAGAATATCTTTGGCTGCTTTGCAGTCTGTGCATATAAGAAAAGGTTGATTTAAAATATCACTTTGGAATTTGGTGACACAATGAACAATGGCTAATAATTCTTTTTTCACCATTGAGTAATTTAATTGGGTAGAATTCCAAGCCTTTGAAGTATATCGTATTAATTGTTCGTTGGTATCTACTCGTTGTTTGAGTATACCACCAAGTCCTTTATCGGAGGCATCACATTCGATTATTTTGAAAGCAGTGGGATGAGGAAGAGAAAGGCATTCAAGGGTTTATATGAGGAATATACTATTAGTCCATTGTGTTTTTTGCGAAGCCTTTCTTTGACTTTTTCTGCAAATAGATATGGAAGACCAGCTATGAATTTTTCCTTCCAATGGTCTAGCTGGCAATCTTCACGTATTAAAAGCCTTGAAAAGAATACATCTTTATACCATTTATAATGAGAAAGGGTAGGACAGCGTAAATTAGATAGCAAGTCTTCTGATCTTGCTGCAAGCAATGAAGTACTGCCTACAAAATGTAAGGTAATTGTGTATATCAAGGTATTAACAGCATCACTTTCTGTATATATAACTTCTTGGTTTTGTTCATTTCTTCCAGTCCATTGTCTAGTATTGTTTAAAATCCTTTGTTTGGTGTCATCATCCACATAGAAATCCCACCATCCTCTTAACCATCCTGTAAATCCATTTACTATTGCTTTGGCAACTTCTTGATCATGGTTGCCTGCCATTTTATTTGCAGAGGCATACATGGTCATATGTCTCATGACATCTAGTATTTTTAGTTCAGATAGACCATCTATCTGCCAATTGACTATAGATCTTCCAGAATAAGATACTGCCTGTTGAATTGAATCTTCTTCCATTTGAATGTCAACAGGAGTAGGTCTCTTATGATAGGGTAAGGCTGTTATGGGTTTCCAGTATTTCCCATAAGCTATTTTATTAATGGAATCCATTAGAGGTGTAGTATCCATAAAAGCTTTTTCTTGATTTTGGATTGTATCCTCTATTATAGGTTCTTCTTCTGTGAGCATCATAGTTTCATGCTCCGGTATGACAGCTTTACCTTTGTCAGATGACTCAGGTATCTGTGAAGTGATGGTAGAATTCCAACCATTTAACAGAGATAGTTTGTTGGTATATATATATATATATATATATATATACACACACAATCTGGACCGTTGGAGCATTTAGCTTATCTAAGCTATGCCGCATACTTTAGGTTTCTCCTATATATATATATATATATATATATATATATATATATATATATATATATATATATATATATTAGTTCTAATTTTTTCTAATCTCTATCTTAACATGTGTACCAAACCGTTCATCGCTTCAAAACCTCTAGGAAAAATTAAAAGAGAGACATTTATGGTGTGCTAAGATAGGAGCACACAATATACTTTTGCTCCCTTGGGTAAAAAGGGTACTTAGACTTTTAAAATTTTGTAAGTTTTACATCTACTTTATAATTAGTAGAGAATTATCTAAAAAAAAAATTTATTTTATTGGTGAAAATGAATTAGAAATGGGGGAACGCCATGGAGGGCGGGCCAATGCCATGGACATAATGAACATTAGGTGATAAGCTCTGAATGTGGAGTAAGTTATGATAACCCACCCATGCTTCCGCGGGAGCGTGTAATTCTTGTGGCATTGAAGGGAGGTGCACAATACCCCCAACTAGTGTTCAACTCGGGCGAAGTATTTTAGAAAAAATAATAAAAAAATAAAAAAAAGTATATAAAAATTAAAATTAAAATTAAAATTAAAATTAAAATTAAAATTAAAATTAAAATTAAAAATATGTTTAAAGTAAAAAATTAAGTAAAACACATTTAAATGTGGTAAAAAATAGATTTAAAAAAATCAGTTTATGACTAGGGGTGTTTTCAAAATTTTCTAAAAAAGATAAAAAAATGTAAAAATAAGTATTCATAGCCAAAAACACTTTTCAATCTTTATCAAAATAATAGGAAACATAAAAAACATATCCAAATAGATTTCTTATTTTTTTTTGGATCTTTTATAAAAAAAGTTTGAAATTTTTCTTAATATCCCTGAGTTAGTCCCCTAAGGACAACTCTAGGCACGACCATTACACGAGGTGGAGTAACTCAGATTCCGAGGTGGAGTAAATTTGTTATACACTGCCCTCAATTACTGCTCATGATAAAGGAGTGAGTGCCGCCCAATTCACGTGACCCTCCTTTACTCCCATACACTTTGAGAAATTATGAAGAAATAGATTATTCACATGGTCCATGCTATGCAAGGACCCTGCAAAACCAAGGCAAGTACAAAGTACCCCACCTCTTGAATTCTCACCAACTAAGGACAAAATATGTATATATCAAGACATGCTAAAATAAAGAGCCACTCTTTCATGCCAATTATTTTGGGACATCGGCCAATGAATAAGGTAGATTGGATGTGTACCACACGCTTGTTGGACAAGAAACTTTGGCATACGACTTAGGTCCCTTTAAATTGTGGTTTTTCTTTTATGGAAGAAGTTTATACCGAGCCGAGGTTTAAACCAATCAAATTGGAGCCCACTTCAAATATTTCATTAAAAGAGATTGTTTTGATGTCTAAATATCCTCAACTTGATCATCTCTATATTAAGGTGCATGGACATGAGAAAAAAATGGAATTGAAGTTTTGAAAATAGTACATCTTGCAATGCATTTTTGGGATCTCAATTTTCAAGTTTTCATAGATCTACTTGATCAACATTATTTTTTAAGTTTTAAATTTTATAATTAAAGATAAAAATATATTTTAAGGCTATCACAAAGATTTCCAGTATTGAAACCACATTTCTCAATATTATTTGAAGGTGTGATTACTTTGATCGTTTAGAGCCTCGGCTCTATAAAAACCGCACCCTTCTTTTATTGTTCCTTATACATTGTGATTTTCTATTTGCTCTTTTGAAGTTGTGGTCTCATTATGGTCGAAAACATCCTTCTTATAAATAAATATGATCGCCAAATTTGACTTATGAATATACCATATGAGGGAAATGCAAGGAAGTTACAGTTTTGCAATAAAAACCTTTCGTTTCTTCTGTATTTTAATTCAAATATGGGATTATATGTTAAAGCACAAGGAGGACAAAATTACTTTTAGCCATTGAATGTGAAATCCAACAGGTGGAAGTTTGTCACAATATCGGAGAAGTTTTGTTTTGAACACTTCCTCAACTACCTGATTTCAAATCTACGGTCAATAATGATTTTGACTTCTTTGTGTAAAAAATAAATGGTCTCATTAAATACATGTCGGCCAAAAATTTGAAATATAAACCAAATGAGATTTAAAAATAAGAAATTTCTTTGTTTTATATCCAATTTTATGATTATTTTACAGTTATATGTACCTCTTGTATTTCTGCTTTCTTTAAGTGCACATATATGACACGAAATTCTATTTTGTGGTCCATCTACCATAAAAGACTCCAAAACTAAGATTGCCCCAATTGTTGTACAAGGCTTAGACGGTCATCATCAAATGACGCTAGGGGTATATCCTTTATGAGCACCCCAAGGCCGGCTTTCTCTTCTAACTTTAAAAACAATGCATTTCCTTACTTGCTTGGTTTTCAATTTCAAGGATTTTCCTCTTATTTTTTTCTTTCTATCATTTGGTGAATTCGTGCATGCGTGGTACCAAAGAAAGATGTGCCACTTTTCAAAATTATTTTAAAAAATGTCCAATTTATATCGTCTAATTATAATCATTAGTATAGAATATCGCAATCTTACTTCTATAAGTAAGATTTCAACTATATATATAAACTACACCCTATAATATATTTTTACTAAAATTAATAAAACTTTATTGTTAGCCCCTTGTTTTTTTTTTTTTTTTGGTGGTGTGCTCCCCTACTTTATAATCACCAAACCTAGGGAACTTCTCACCAAAAAAATAGCTAACTGATGAAGCCATTCTTTAATTTAGGTGAGTGGTTTGGCTAAGCTGTGAACCATGTGGGACTAAATCGTGGGTCTTGCGCCCTAACCACTGTGCCAAGTGGGCCTAACCATTAAGCCATGTGGGCGGACCTCGGAAGCAACCTCATATCCTAACAACCAAGCCAAGAGCCCCACACCAAAGGAGCCTATATTGAATCCTGGTCGCCACATGGGACATATGATCACGGGGGCCATCAACATCCAATTGGTAAGATGGTCGGAAAGTGTTATCATTCATATCATATTACTCACACCATCCAATCCATTGATTAGATGTCGATGAGCCTCATGGTCCTGCTCTATTCTCCTTATAATTACAAGTTGCATTCCCTTTACAAAAATGGAAAAGAAGTTTCAAATAACAAAATTAGGCTCTAACTTGCTAGGGCTCCAATTTCCGATTCACCCAATCCAACTCTAGCGGTTCTAAGTCAGAATAGGTTAGATTCAAGAAGGAAATTAAATACACTTGGACCGAAGACCTCCTTATAGTCTCTTGTCTTTGGAATAGTTTTTCAAAAGTACCAATAGGCACCACGAGATAGGGGAGTTGCCCACGGGCAAGTATGAGGGTTCATCTAAAGAATCCCTTGGTGCTTAGTCCATTTCACATCCCTAAAATGGGGCAATTAAAATTTTTTCACAAATGAAATTTAAACTTTTATTTAAACCCCAAAATAATTAAAGAGCAATGACACTATGAGACCCTCCCATACCCATATGAGTAAGATCCCGAATGATCACCATTAAATTTTGACACAGATCTCTAGAAAAGTTATGACATGGGTGTGGGACTTGGGCGAATGGGTTTATTGATACCTTTTTTAGAGACCTGTATCAAAATATAATGGTAATCCTTTGGGGTCCTACTCACATAGGTGTGAGAAGGTCTCATAGTATCATTACTCATAATTAAAACATACTCAACACATGCATTAGAATAAGTAACAAAACTCCTTTTAAAAGGATCTTATGAGCATTGCAACCCCCAGAAACCAAAAGATAAGAAACTAAGAGTGGTTCTGAGTCCGAGGAATCCAAGGATTGAAGGAAGTATTGTAAAGGGAGTTCGACAAGAACTCATCAACTATCATCAAGGAGGTGTCAGATCTAACCAAAATGCAAGAGTGACCCAAGGATAACTAAAACTAGGGCATCTCTACTAGATTGTCACAATTCTAAAGGGAATGCAAATTAGTCATTACCTAATCCTAGAGCAACATGCCACAAGAAGTGTTGCCGATCTCTAGGAAAGGGACAAATTACAAAGAAGCTCAATCTGTAAGTAGAAAGTAGTAACGGGAAAAGAAGAAATTGTGGAGTTGTAAAAATTTCACTGTATCAAGCCAATTACAAAGAAGTGGTTGTTCAAAAAAAAAATGGCCCTACCAGGCTAAACTTCAAAAACGAACCTAGTGTGGTTGAAAAAAGAGGAAAAAAAGAAAATAAAAAAGAAAAAGGAAAATAAAATGTCATAGGGATGAAACAAAAAATGGATCTTGGGTAATCCTCTCTCGTTAACATCTTCCCCTCTCCTCTCTTTCTAAGTCGGAACGGTGAGAAAGCAACTTGGAGGTATTAATTCAACAAGTATCGATCGAGATCTACCAAGTAAATACAAAGGATTTCGACCATCTAAACTTCAAAGAGTCGGTATTGTAGGTGTGACATTGGAACCCAAGGTAATTTCGAAAACTAAAGGCTGTGTCCTGTATCTTTTGAGACATGGTTTGTTTGAAAACTTTGAGGAACCTTCCTTTGGATTACGACAACAGGACTAAGGACTCGATGGACAAAGGGTTCTTGGTGATTCTTAGTCCGGAAAGTCTCAGCAAAGGTAAACTTAGCTCATGGTAAGTTAATTAATCAATGGACAGCCTTAATGCAAAAATACTGGGGTATCAAAATGTTTTCCAAATTTTAACTTTGTATTTTACTTTCTTAATTTCATATTTGGTAATTTTTTATTTTCTTAATTTTCAAATTTCTAAATTGTTCATTTCTTAATTTCTAAATTTTCTAAACTCTAAATACAAGGGCAATCCTAATTTTGATACTTTCGTAATTTGATATTTTTCCTTTCAAATACCTTAATTTTTTTGTTAAAATTATAACCTAGCATCACTATCTATTGCTAAAATTTATCCCTACCTTTAATTTTTTCTAAAAATATTTTTGAAAAGTAAGTACTGGGATTAGGCCTGTAATGATGAGCTCGTCTTGTCCAAGATCTAACAGATTATCTGATCTAGAAGATTAATTGTGTGATGGGGAAGACTGAAGTCTAGAAATAATAAAACCTTAAACCTTTTTCTTAATCCTCCCTTGAGATTAGAAACTATTTTAGGAAGTCCATGGTAAGAATCAATTCCCTGAAACCTTCAAACACTTTGAGCCATTAGAAAACCTTGGTGCAAAATGAATAAAGAAAATTTAGGTAAAGAAATATTCAGATTCATTTCATTTCATTCATTAAGACTTTAAGTGTTTAGAATTAGCGGCATGCTGGAACCTATGCAGCAATCCGACGTACACTGTTGAAAACCATCACAGAGAATGCTCAAACCTAGCCCCCAAGGCAAGCAATTGAGATAGGATGATAGTTGATGTGCCGACAGACTTGATGGGGTGATCATCCTCTTATCAGTGGTTATATGTCTTTCTAGTTTTCATCAGCCTCAAATGTCCAATTCTTGACGGCCCACCTGTTCCCTAGAAACTAGGGTGCCCCAAAGAGGAGCAACTATAAACACACCCTCCAAATGTAGTTTTTTTTCTGAATTGTTAAATCCTAGAGCACACTATCCCAGTACACCAAAGGATACACTGGACCACAGTTCATATCCAAAGCTATAATCTAATTTAGAATATTCCCTAGATATTCCAAATATCTCAAATTTTCTAGTTAAGAAGACTAATCACCTAAAATAGACAAGTTCAAATGGAAATTAGTGAGAGCATAATTAAGAATCCAATAAACTGAAATTTTTCAAGTAGAAAGAGCAAGAAAATATCATCAAATCTAAAATCCTAGAAGTTTTTGCCACAACCGTTTCTAATTAGTTGTTAGTAGCACGAGATGCATCGCTAGACTCGGATGCCTCAACAATGTAAATTGCATCTCTTATCAGCCTCTTATTGGTGGAAAATCATTGCCTTCTAATTTTATGGTGGTTTTTGTGAATAAATAGACCTTTCTCATGTCACTTTCATGAGGCCATAGTACCCTAACTCCCATATCCAAATAATAAATCCAGTCTATGAAACTTAAACTTAGACCTTTGCCATTAAATCTTAGTTCTAAGGAACCCTAATACAATAAGTTTTAGAAATGAAAGCAATTTCTCCTGTCACTTTCCTGAGACCATAGTACCCCAACTCCCATATCCAAACAATAAATCCAGTCTATGAAATTTAAACCTAGACCTCGGCCATTAAACCTTAGTTTTGAGGAACCTGATACAACAAATTTTAGAAATAAAAACAACCATTTTCATCCAATCCAAAAGCCTTACACACAAATTCTTGTGAAACACTCTTCCCTGAGGTACTTTCTTTCAATCGGATAATCATTCTCGAAGATCAAGGAGTAATGACTTATCTATGTGATATAGGCCCAACTCTGATATTGGCCCTAACTTCCAAGTTCTTTTCTCTTTTCTTTTCGACTTTATTTTCCTTTATTATTTGTTTTATTTTTATTATTTATTTATCTTTAGTGGATCTTTATTGCTTGGTTCCTCTTTATTTCTATTTTGTTTTTGTGTCTTTCCAGCTTTTAGACAACCTAAGCTAGCTCGCCCGTAGACTTGCAAGAATTAGGTCTTTTCATGCTGATTTCTTCATAGATCTAAATTTGATGGAACCTACATCTTTTGGCTCTTAAAAATATTAAGTTAGGAGATGATCTTATACAGATCAGACATTGTTTAGTCTAGTCATTCTTAGAATCACGTGTAAACACAAGCTTCTATGAATATTTCATTTTCGATAAACATGGATGTTAATTATTCAACTTGACTAACTTTATTTTTAAATTATATTTGCCCTTCTCGTCCTGAATTATATTCTTTTAAAGAATCCATCCCATTCATTTGAAACAGTTCTTCTTTAAATGACCGAACTTGCCACAAAACCAAATTAAATTATTATCATTAGACCATATTGGCTTCTTGAATAATTTATTAATAAGCTACCTTGTTCATTCAAGTGGTCCCTTGCCACAATAATCTCCATCTTTAATTTAATTGAGCTTTAGGACCTTCTTTCAAAGTTCATCATCAAGGAGGCATTTCAAACTGGGCCTGAATCGAGGGAATATTGTTTACTACAAATCAATCCAGTGACATGCTTATCATTGGATCCCGTCAATTTACAAACTAATGTCGTCATTTTATCCTCGTCCTGCATTTCCACTATGATACTTTTAAGTTGAAAAATGATATCTTTAAACTCATTCAAATGTTCCAAGAATTTTTTCATGCTTTTTGATCTTCAATGAATACAATTTCTTCAAGAAAAGATTTGCGGGGAGGTTCAACAAAAAATGTATAGTTTTGACTATAAATCTTTTATCATTTTTCCTAGCAAGATTAAATATTCCTTCATTAGCTAAAGACAAGCAAATAGTAGCATCAAGTTCCTCCCTATCATTACTAGTCATAGTTGTCGGGTTCTTATATTTCCTAGATAACGTCTTGTGCTGCCATTATTGCACCAATGAATTATAATTTTTTATTTGTCAAATTTAAAAATCCTTTTTCCCATCAAACTTCCCCACTTCAAACTTATGACTTGTCATTTCATCAAACTATCTCATACCTTTCTTGAGCTTTGATACCACTTGTTAGCAAACTAGGACAACCCCAATTCCTAATTGATTTTGTGTAAAATAAATCCAACAATTATAATAAAAGCCCAAATCAAAGGCATACACCAAGTTAATATAGTTTAGCCAAAATGTACGACATCTATTGGCAGTGGACAAGGATGTGTTTACCATCTGGGGATAAATTACAAGTGATATAGCGAACTTGAAGAAACAATAGAAATCAGTAAGAAAACACTCTAATGTATCCAATTTTGGAGAAATTGTAAAGTTTCCTCCCACGTAGGATTCAATCTTTAGGCTTCTCTTTTTCCAAGACAAAGTTCTTTTTTTTTCTGAAAAGAAGAGTACGTAAATGCTTCTAATGCCCATCTACACCCCTATTAATACTGAAAATTTATTGGTTTGGACAATATAATGATGGGGGAACTACTTATTTGTATTTCTATTCCATTTCAAATGATGTATATTATGTTGTTAGTTTGAAGGTTTATTTCTAGGGTCTTTTAGTGTTTTTTGAATTCTAGGGCATTTATAATTTGTTTTTACTTATTTCATAAATATTATTCTCGAATATTGTTCATGAGTACTATTCATGGGTATTGTTCACAAGATAAAACTGTCATTACAAATTTTAAGTTTAAATTAGGATATATGGGTCAATGTATATTTATTTGGAGACATTTTGTACGTATAATATTAAATTATAATATATAAGAGGTGTGTATATCCTAGAGATGATCATTCTACATAATTTTTAGAAAGTAAAAGAGAGAAAAGCTTAGGCCTTTGAAATCCTAGCTTGGGATATAGAGAAGAAACTCTGGGTTTCTTTGAATTATGGTTGTGTTTGATTTGTTTCTTATTAACATTAATGCTCCCTCAAATTTTTTGCATCAATTTCATAGCATAGCCATCGATATGCACCAAAGGTACCATAGCAGTTTATAGAAGTGACTATAGCGGTGTACGAAAGTTAGTGTAACAATGTACGTACAGTACTATAATGTTGATTTCAATGAGGTTTTGTTAACTATTAGGTAGCGTTTGTGATTTCAGCAAACCCATGGTGGCCAAAAGGGGCCGTGCAAAAGGGGTTTCATAGATTTGATCTGTGATCCCAAAGATGAGAGAATTGAGGAACTTTAATGACAAGTTCAATATCTTATGCTACAGTTTGTGAGCCTCAATAATGGGCAAGATGGTGATCTTTTTGCCCAAGAGAATCTCAAGTACAAGTCTTTTCACTTTCGCATTTTACGTGGGGAGTCAAGTGATGAGGATAGTGATAGAAGACCTAGACGTAGGGAATATCACTCTAGGGTTTCTGATTTGAAGGACTAGATTTTAACACTGATTACATAAAAAATTAGCAATTTGTAGATTGACATTCCCCACCAATATTCAATATCTACTCAGAAGAACAATAAGATTTCTTTAGAGATTCGATCTATGGTAAGGATCAAGATTGTGATGGTGATATTTTGAAAGAGTGAAGAATATGGAGAGAAGGCGATAGGAGGATTGATCCAAATCATGGCCTTTAAAATTTTCATTAATATCAAAGATGTAGAGCATTCAAGAGATTTAGGAAAATAATATCAGAGTACCGCAATGGAGGTGTTGCTAACTGATAAACGGCAAATAGTGGCTCTGATTTTAGAAATTAATAAAGTAGATGCTAAGAAAACTTCTAAAGGCCAAAAGATTAGATTTGAAGTTTCGTACACGATTTTCAATAAGGATAGTTGCATTTGATAAATTTTCATTAATTCATCAATATATATATATATATATATATATATATATATATATATATATATATATATATATATATATATATATATATATATATCAGGATCTATCTCTTAAGGTATTATTTTTACCACAATCTCATATTTGAGCCGATAAAAGAAAAAAAAACTTGAAAAAGGTTGTATTGTTGCTGAATTTAACACACTTCAAAACTCAAGGACAAGTTTTCTCCAACTAGAGGAGAATGGTAGAGGACAAAATTATTATTTTCTTCTTCTTTTTAATAATTTCAAAGTATGTATATTATAGTTTTAGATTTAGGGTTTATTTTTATCGTCTTTTAGTTTTTGAGGAATTCAAAGGATTTTTATATCTTTTTTACTTATTTCATGAATACTATTCACAAGTATTGTTCACGAGTAACGTTCACAATAAAATTGTCATTACAAATTTTAAGTTAGGATATATGGGTCAATATATTATTTGTTTCGATTTAGAACATTAAACTGTAATATATAAGAGATGTCTAGCGCCTTGAGGAGGTCATTCGGCATGATTTTTAGAAATTGAAAGAGAGAAAAACTTAGGCATTCAGAACCCCACCGTGGGGTATGGAGAAGAAACCCCAGGTTTCTTTGAATTATACTTGTGTTTGTTTTGTTTCTTGCTGATTTTAGTGTTTCCTCAAATTTTCTTGCATCAAGAAGTCTTTCTAGGGCAAAAAAAAACGCAAATAAATTTTCCCCTATCATAAACCACATTAATAGACTCCTTTCGTTTAATGTCAATTTGCTTCTTAACCACAATGAAATACTAATGGATCAGGCCCAAAAGAAAAGCACAACAATAGTTAGGACTTACTAATGGCTGAATAAAACCCTAATTCTCCTTCACCCTAAAACTCACTTTTACTCAAAAAAATAAAATTCAGATTATGAACATTCTTGACATTAACTGTGAGGGAATTTCAGTAGTGGAAGGTAATATAGTTATATATTTCAAGGGAATTTGGCATAGATGTGACATCATTAACTAGTGACATATTTAAGAATATCCCATAAGAGACAAACAAATGAATTGAAATATTCTTTGAACTAGAAGAATCCGGATGAAAGTCTTTGGCCCTACTCACAAAATTCTAAGGCCTAACAACTATTTGTTAGTCTTTTCTCAATATTTTTCAAGATGTTGTTGAAGGATTATCTCATGGAATTACTTCAAGAGTTCCATTAAAGTAAGAAAATCAACATCGCAATGAATTCTACCTCCATTGCCCGTGCCAGAAAAAAGAATGCATTGAATCTCTAACGGCATCTGCTATATCAATTTGCCTAGCAATTTTAAATGATTATCGCAAAAATCCTTGTCAGTATCTTCGATCAATCCTCAGGCCACAATTTTCTTTAGTGAATGACATACAAATAGTTGATGCATATTAACAGCCCAATAGTATATTCACGCTGTAACCATGGAAAGAAGACCAAGTATAATATGCAAACTTGTTGAAAAGGCAATTGATAAATTAGACAGAGAATTCCTCCTATAGATAATATAATATATAGGATTTGGTGATCGATTGAGGGTTTGGATGAAATGATGCCTCTCAACTAACCGAAACCTATGGGATTCTTTAAAGCATCTCGAGGCATTTGTTAGGTGATCGATTGTCGACTTTCTTTTTCTTTATTGTGGCTGAGATTTTTAGCTAAATTATATCTTCGATTTAGAGGTATAATCCATGGATATCAAGCCTAAAAAAAGGTCTAATAATAACCTGTCTGCAATATGTAGATGATTTGCTATACAAACCGTAATTACTCTGACGTGGTTACGTGATCGAATATCAGTATGAGGGAAATAAATTGATCAAAGCTGCGGCAAAAATCAGGTGGAAAACCGTGCCAAAATTGTGGGTTACATGAACATAAGGTCTACTGGAGACCTAAAAGTAGGGAGCTTTCTGCAAATTTTATGTTGTACTTTAAAGGGGAGAACTTGCAAAAATCCAAGGTATTGTAGGGAGTGTCATTGGACTGTAAACCACAGAGAGCCAAGGCTTTTTCAGAACGATTGAGAACACTTTTATTTATCTGTATCTCTTCATAACCATAAAACCCTAACTTATAGTTGAATTAACATTTTTCATTGATGGACAAAAAGAAAACCTCCTTTCACTGAAACTCACTGCAATGCAGTGAATTTATGTTACTTTACCTATGTTACTTTACTCCTCTTGCTTAATATGAGATCGACATAAATTATGTTATTGATGAAGAGAGAGAGCGTCGATCTCAACAGATGGCTAGAGAAAGAAGTGATAGCAACATATGGCTAGAGAAAAGTGACAGTTCAAGCGATTGCAGGGAGCATAAAATAGATAACGGGAAATCTCAGTAACATGTTGACAGCAACCTGGCTCTGATACCAGTGTTGAAATTTAAAGGGAAGAACCTGCAAAAATCCCAGGTATTGAAGGGAGTGTCGTGGGACTATAAATCGCAGAGAGCCAGGGTTTTTACATAACGATTAATAATACTTTTGTTTATTTATATCTCTCCATAACTATGAAACCCTAACTTATAGAGGGATAGGAGGATGTCGTTATCTAATATTCAAACTTCCTTCTTTGAATCTATGAGAAGTGGCTCTGAATACCTGGGAAATGGGGAGTTATCCACTATCGGTTGGAAAAAGGATTCTCTCTCTCTTAAAAGCCTTTTAAAGATAAACACTAATTAATACATAGAATAAAAAAATGTGGCACATGTGAGGCCCCATGGCCACCCACACATACCAAATGGAAAACTAAATACCTCTCTATGAGTGGCGAAGTCACGCTTATCAAATCAACTTCTGTGAATCTCTCCATACATTTTATGTCATTGTTTGACCTTCATTTTCAAGTATGTAAAATTTTGAAATATTAGATGACAAGATTTCTATGGGAAAATTGGGAGAATACATAGACAAAGCTCGGGGACCAAGAAAAATTGGTGGCCTTGTAATAGAAGACTTCAACTAATAACTATGGCTTTGTTGACCAAATGGTGGTGGAGGAGCTTCAACGAATGTAATCAACAATGGAAGTAGATGCAGTGAGTTTTGGTACGCACCGGGGATAAAACATTGTTCTAGTTCGTTTCCTCTTTCTTGAAATATTTGTCGAAAATCATTGATCCTTTACCCAAAAATCAGCAAACTTTTGATCATAGAATGTGGGAGCACAATACAGTCTATTGAGTATTGCCACGAATGATGCCAGATAGGTTGTATACACAATATGCTAACCTTTTAAAATATTTTCAGGATGTGTATGTTTGATCAAACAAAGAAGATCGTATGATATGGGTATCTAGCGTTGATGGAGAATTTATAGTATGTTATCTATAACATATTCTTAATAATGATAGATAGACCTTGCATTTTGTGTTTCGCTATTTCAATATTGCGGAAGCACCTGGTCCTAAATAAAGTTAAAGCTTTTACCTTGTTATCAGCAGACTGAGTCCAAACAACTTTACAAAGAGGGGTAAAATCTTATCAAACGTTTGCCTCTTCTGCAAAGTAGATGATGGAACTTGTAAACATCTATTTATTCACTATCCCTTCATCAAAGGAATTTGGAATTGGGTTCTTCAGTAGATTGGAATACAGTGCTATCTCAAAAATAGTTCAGCATTTTTTCTTTAGTGATCGATCATTCTCGCACCAGTTCTATAGAATGGTTTAATCTTTTGGAGGGCATTGTTTATAGCCACCTTATGGCAGCCTTGGAATGAAACAAAGAGAATAACATTTGAAAATAAGGTACAACTATTATCCCAAATAAAGTCTTATACGGGGTGCAGTTTGTATAGAACCGAGGCTCTAAACAATCCAATTAGAACCCACCTTCAAATAGTATCGAGAAATGTGGTTTTAATACTGGAAATCTTTGTGTGTCTTAAAATATATTTTCATCTTTAAATATAAATAGTAAAGCTTAAAAAATAGGGTAGATCGAGTTGAACTATGAAATCTTGAAAATTGACGGTCCAAAAATGCCTTTCAAGATGCACTATTTTCAAAGCTTGAAATTCATTTTTTTCTCATCCATGCATCTTGATGTCGAGATGATCAATTTGATGATATTCGGGCATCAAAACGACATCTTCGAGTGAAATTCTTGGGGTGAACTCTAATTTGATTGTTTAGAGCCTTCGATCTATATAAACTTTTCCCTTATCTAAATGATAGATATTTTGAATCAATTTTATGAGGTAATTGGCACCCCTTACCAAGTTTTTGGGAACTCACTTTTTATGGTAGTTCAATAGGGAATCCAGACTCCCCCACCACGTTTTTGGGAACTCAACTTTGATGGTAGCTCAATTGAAAATCCAAAAAAAGAGAGGATTGGTAGTATGTCAAGAACAAAAATGGAGTAATCCTTATGTGGTTTATGTATGGAAGTCTGAAGCCCAAACCCTTTCACTGGGATGAGGCTAATCGTGTGGTGGAAGGGAATTCTTATCAATTGGTGCAAGGGTACTTTGAAAATTCAGTGGAGAATGATCTCATTCCAGAAAATTTCAATCAAAGGTTGGATACGGGGAGAATAATCTCGGCTCTCAATATCAAAACATGAACAGTTTCAAAGAGATCGGATGTGCAGTTTAAACCAGTAGTAGAGAGAGAGAAACTTGACTCTAAAGCGCTGTCAGTGTTTTGATTCTTTTGTATAAACTGATGTAAATTCCTATAACTGATAATAAAAAGTTCCAAGTTAACCTCCAAAAAAAACTTGTGAACAAGTACGCGCACCAGTGTTTAGAAACCAAGATCAGGGAACAGAACTTGGCCATGGGCCGGGACCGGGTCACTGGCCCTAATAGGACAGGTCCCAACCTGGTTAAAAAGTGTTAAAAAATTAAAAATTTAAAAAATCTCAAAAAATTATAAAAAGTATGTTTAAAGTATAATTAAACCATATACATCCATATAAGGTAAAAAAGGTCATGAAAAACTGGCTTTTGAAAAATTAATCTGTGCCCATGCATATTGTAGGCATAATTCCGAAGAAGGAAAAATATAAAAATAAATATTTACGAGCAAAATATTTTCCAATCTTTTCCAAAACAATAGAAAGTCTATTATCTTTCTAGATGTTTATAAATTTTTTTTAGTTCCTCGCATGAGCACGGGGTCAGTTTGATCGGGCCAGTTTTGCGCATGTAGAATGCATACGGATTTAAAAAGAGTGAGTACACATGGTTCCATGTGTACGCGTGAGGAGCTCATAAATAGAAAAGAGAGAGAGAGAGAGGATTAGAGAGGAAGAGGGCCAGCTTTTAGATTCTCTCTCTCTCTCTCGGGACGAAGCAGCGTAGAGACAAAGGGCCAGTCCAAAGGAGATGCACACTGCCCTTGAGTGGGTCCCGCAATCTTTAGAGAGTAGAAACAAAATTAAAATTACTAAAAATATTGCTTTTGCTTCGATTTCATAACCCCCACAGTATCCGACTCTTCCCGACACATATCTTGCTTTACGCTTTACGCACTTGCAAAATGCTACACACTTGCAAAACGCTACACACTTGCAAAACTATTTTGAGTTTTACTCCTCTCTCCCCCCCCTCTCTCTCTCTCTCTCTAACTATTTAGAGTTTTTCTCTTCTCTCTCTCTAACTATTTAGAGTTCTACTCCTCTCTCTCTCTCAATGCTACTTACTAAGCTACTTAGAGTTTTACTCCTCTCTATCTCTCTCTAGAATTTTAGACTCCTCTCTCTCTCTTTTTGAATGAAACTGCCCTCTTTCTTTCTCTAGTTGCAAAACTATTTAGACTCCTCTCTCTCCCTCTAGTTGCAAAATTATTTAGACTCCTCTCTCTCTCTCAATGCTACTTACAAAGATATTTAGAGTTTTACTCCTCTCTCTATATAGAGTTTTACTCCTCCCTCTCTATATCTCTCTCTATTTAGAGTTTTACTCCTCTCTCTCTCTCTCTATTTATATCTTCCTCTTGAGTTTTAAACTCCTCTCTCTCTCTCTCTCTCTCTCTCTCTCTGGCTGCAAAACTATGTAGACTCGTGTCTCTCTCTCTCTCATTTAGGATTTTGAAAGCGAATAGCACCTTATGGAGTGGAATACAATTAGGGAAGCACCAAATGTCAATAGTTGGGATGGGATACATTTATTGGATACCAACGTCTCCTCCTAAAATTAAATGGGACCTGATTCAATGAAGGAAAAAGTTTATATACAGCCAAGGTTCTAAACAATCACATTAGAGCCAAGTTTAAAAAAATGGATTTCAAGTTTTGAAAATAGTGTATTTTGTAATGGATTTTTGGACCGTCAATTTTCAAGATTTTCAATATTTTCAAGTTTTCATTGGTTTGCTCTATCTTCACTATTTTTTAAGCTTTAAACTTATAAATAATGATAAAATATATTTTAAAGTTATCACAAAGATTTCCAATATTGAAACCACATTGCTCAACACTATATGAAGGTAGGCTTTACTTTGATTGTTTAGAGCCTAGGCTCTACACAAACTGCACCCATTTCAAATTTTTTAAGAAATCCAAGGAAAAGGGGAAAAAAAGATTGAGCATTTTATTTTATAAAGCCTACTTTATGAATCAATTGTTCATGAAATAAATTTAGGAGTAATATCTAACCTACATATGAAACTTGAATCCCATTTTTAAGCGGCTACAAAAATCAAATTTGGTACACAAGTATTCAATTTCCATACCTCCCAATTTGGGTTCTATTGAATAAAAAAGCTAGTATTAATTGTAGACACTTGTTGATTTTATCATTCATAATGTAGAAATCAAATGCTTAATCTCTTTTTTCCCTTTTCCTCGGATTTCCTAAAAAATTTCAAATATATGAGGATAATGCATTTGATGTAAATGCAATGACTTAAAGGGTATCCAACTAACTAAAGGGATTGCATATTATGAGATTGCTTATCTTTATTACAAGGAGATCATAATTGTTTCTAGTCATTAGATGTCAAATTGGATGCTTTAAATACATGTTCCAAAGTTCAAATTTTTTTTTTGCAATCACCTGATTTGAAATATAAGAGACAAGATTGACTGTGACCTTCTATTAAAAGTAGATTGTCTCTTTGTATATTTTTCCATCACTAAATTCCTTTGTCTTATTTAATTTAATTAAAATAAATGAATTTTTATCTAGGATCAATAAACTTCCCAAGTTCAAAGGCCAATTTGGGGGCACTTTTTTTAACTAAATTTTCGAATGTAATGAGGATTACCAATGACAATTTATAATAATAATAAAAAAATAGATTTTTTAATTCTACAATCTCACTTGAAATCATTTAGTTTTAGGCACATTGAGTGTGTGATTCGGTAACTTTCTTCTGTTTGAGGTTAGTTGCTAGGTTGAAGGGGCTATTTCCCATGAATTGGGGTAATTTGAAACTTTCTTCTTTTTAAAGTTAGTTACTAGGTTGGAGAGGTTATTTCCCATTGCCTGAGGGAGTAAATGTACAGCATGCTCCAGTGTAAGCGATCAATTTGTTGGCTTATTTGTAAACAATAATGAAAGAATGCTCGTAAAGGAGTACTAGGTGGGCCATAAATGTACACCATTATGCATCAAAAGGTAGATTGCAGCTCCATTTTTCTTGTGTCCACTGCGCAAAAACCTGCAACGCTCTCACCTTTTCAGGGAGGTCTTGAGCTAGAGAACATTTGCTGAAAATTTCTACCAGAATAAAAATGGTAAAGAGTCCCATTTTTTAAAAATAATTTCGACCCTAAGAAAATGGTAAAGGGTCCTATCTGTTTTTTGGGATTGTAAATTATGGGACCATTTATCTTCATTACAATAAGGTCACAAATACCTTTAGCTTTTCAATTCAAATTGGACAGCCATAGTTATATCATAAAATTTGATAATTTTTTTTTTGAATGTTGAGTATTGTCGCCACCCAATTTAAAATCCGATGACAAGATTGATTGGACCTCATTATACCAATGGTAAATGGTGTCTTCTCTTCAGTTAGGATGTAAAAAAAATTTAAGCAAAATTGCAAATAATCATAATGACATGAACTTCTCTATTTTCGTGAATTTAAAGCCTGCTTACAGTCATTTAAGTGTGTAGTAAAACAATGGGGAGAATAAAAAAATAACAGAGCGCAACAGAAGTTATTTTTTTGTTAAATTTTTTCTGTCACAAAATATAAATATATGTGGGTTTATAAGTAGAAACACTAGAACAGTGTAAAAAGAAAAAGATTAAAATGGCTATTAATATGACAGTAAAAATCCACCCACAAAAATAATTGAACAGGACATCTGCCAACTGAAACCATTAGATAGACAGAAACCCAAAAGCAGCTCCATTTCTCTCTAAAAGAACAAAAATCAGCAGAAATTTATATACACCCTAAAAAAAAAATAGAAAATAAAATGAAAAGGAGTTGAAAATCCTCAATTAGACTTAACCGAAAAAAAGAAAAATCCGTCATTTGAGACCTTATAAGGAGCAGAAGCCCAAGAATCATCAGTCCTTTTCTCTCTCTGCCTCTGCAACCATTTTAAAAAGAAGATCAAGAAAAGCACCAACAATATACTTATGGGTCCTCTTCTCATTGAGCTTCAAATAACACTGCAAAAGCTCATGCAACATTGCCCAATCTCGAAGCCCATGGGCCTCAATCATCTCCTCCATTGACACCCTGAAATCCCATAATGGGTCCTCGGAACTCATCGACATTGTCACACTCTCACTGTAAAACTCGCACTCCACGCCTCTTTTCTCACTGTAAGAATCGCAACCCAAATCTTTTTTCTCACTGTAAAAGTCGCATCCCAAATCCTTTTTCTCACTGTAAAAATCACACCCCATTTCCCGGCGGCTTTCACACCCGATTTCCCGGTTTTCACAGACCAAATCCACGTTCTGCTCTTGCTTAGAATTCATCTCCTCAAGAATGGACTTTGTCTCTCCAGGCTTAGAGAAAAAGAACCTCTTTGTGCTCTTAGCCATGGCTGATGAGATGATCGAACTATCGGTCGAGAGGCTGCTACTGCTTGTGCTGCTGCATCCTTCGGAGTTCGAGGTCATGGAGTTAGAGAAAGAGAGTGTGTCATTAGAGAGAGAAAGTGGGTCTTCTTGGAACATGGAATTGAAGCTCTTGTACATGTCTGGGGGGACCCTGAAAGATTGGGTTTGGGGGGATTGTGTGCACGCAATGGGGCCAAAGTTGTTGCATAGAGCTTTCATGGGGGATGAGATATTGCTCTTTTTCATGGCTCTTTCGCAAGGGTTCTCAATGTTTGTCTCTGTGAAACAGAGAGGGAGAGAAAGGCCCTGTTCAAAGCATGTCTTCTGTGAAATACAGAGAGAGAGAGAGAAAGGCGCTGATCAATGCATGTGTTCTGTGAAATAGAAGGAGAGAGAGAGAGAGAGAGAGAAAGGGAGGGTGGGAGAGGGATGAGTAAAATCTAGAGAGAGAGAAATGGGGCCGGCTTAAGAGAAAATAAATACATACAGGTGGTGCAGGTTGTTAAGAAGGCAGTGTTGGTTGAAAATACTATTTCCCTTCTTCTCTCTTCGTTTTTCAGAGTGGTTGTAGGAAAGGACAAAATCGGCGATGAGGGGTAGTTTTAATAAAATTATGGAAAATTATACAGTCAAACTATTTACTTTTGATGGGTGTTTAAAAAAACGGACCGCGCCTCAAATCAGTCTCACTCATACCTGTATTGGAATCGGTGGCTCAGATGAGAAGAACTGATGGAATTAATAATTTTTATCTTAAATTTTTTTAAAAAATAATTCAATAAAAAATTGTTCATCTTTTTTTTTTTCACTTGACTCGGTTAAGAATCGGTTGGACTCGGTGAATAATCATCAGAATCGATGGTTTCGCAAAAACAATGATTCCACGAAAAAAACAGCGGGTCTACTATTATGAATCGACCAAATCCCGATTTTTTACTGGAGTTGAGACAATCATAGTGATTACCGATCTAGATTGTCCGATTCTAGATCGGATCACCGATTTTTAAATCACTACTTTTGATACAAGGTAGCCACAATTATTCTGAACCATTAGATATAAAATTCGATAGCTACATTTATTTTATTAACCAAGCTCAATTTTCAAAAAAAAAATCTGAATTTTATGACACCTAAATTATCAAATTTTATATGAGATGGTTATAAGTAATTGCCACATCTCATTATAAACAATCCCTTTCATTCAATGTAAATATTGAAAAGAGTGCAAAAGTTATTAAGTAACTTGCAAATTTAGTAGAGCAATGTGGGTTTGCAAAAGGTGAAAGCATCAATTCATAGATATTTTTGGCATTAATCAGGTACCTGCCCCAACAATTATTTAGTTGGGCTTCTTCACAAGGCCTGGACTAACAACCCATGGGACCATAAACGATTGCATGTGCTTGCATAGACACTAGAGACCATGTTAGGTATGGCCTAGATGTGACTGCGGATACCTACTCAATACATGGCGTAATGTGAGGCCCAAATTCAAGACAAATGGGATAGTGTCTTTAGGAAATTTTTGTTGAATTTTCTTCTCACCATTTTAATAAGCCCAAAAGTTTTTACCAGATGGGGCTCATGTAAATCTTAATTGTCGTCTTTAATTCATCATTTGAGTCTTACCTCAACTATTTGAAGTCTGTTATTGGTAGTTTAGGTGATCAGAGGATCTGAATGTGGCTCCGAGCACGAAAACACAAAAAACAATTTCCATGCTCTTACCCATTACAATCTCCTTGTGGTGTGGCATGTCATTCTAACATCTTAGCTTTAGATCAAATGGTTAGTAGCGGCAAACAGCCCTAGACCTGGCAATGGATTTGAGACTCGACAAGTAACCTCGACTCAGGTCTGGGTCCCACATTATATTTTTTTTGTCCGGGTCCATAGTGACTTTGGGTCTAAGTAACCCCGTTCAATTTTGATCAAGAGAGCCACTCACCGTTTGATCTTAGATCCGACGTCTCAAAGTATTTTATTTTTAGTTTTTTTTATACAAATTGTATGAATATGAAATTTGGTACGTGTTATCTTCTCATTGGGGTGCACCTATAAAAAATATTAAAAATAAATTTTCGATAAAATATAATAACTAAAATACCCCATAAAAATTTCAAGGGTATTTTGGTTATTTTATTTTATTGAAATTATTTTTTTATATTTTTTGCTTTTGCGAGTTTAATAGAGGAATGGATGTCCAAAATTTGGTGTCAAAATAATTTATAGAAAATAAATAAATAAATAAAATAGTGTAGAGATGTAACATTGTGATTGGGACAATCTTAACTCTCCATTCAAAATGGACGGTTAGATAAAAGAGATGATAGAACTTTTATGCTATAAAAAAAGCGTAGAAAGCTTACCCATTCCCAAGTGACAATGTAACATTTAAATACCACGAATGGGATACTTTACCCTTACTTTTAGCCCCCTCCTTTATTGTGAAAGCATTCTATGATCCTCAATACCATATGAAAACCTATGATCATGACATTCAATCATCTTCAAATAATGGATTGTCTTTACAAAATGGGTTTTGGGACCCACCATTTCGAGACATTTCTTATTGTTGGCTTATTGCTGGTCACCTCTCCATCGCATGTTGATAAGCCTCTTGACTATGGATTTGTTGTGGTCATGAGGAATATTATTTAGTTTCCCTTAATCATAAGATTGTAAAGGTCCTTTTCAAAGGTCATTCAAGAAATAGCCGGCGATCATTATGTAATCATGAATAGATAAAATCGGACCAGCTTTTTATGCTTTCTTTACAACATAAAACTTATACACTTCCATTTGTCCAACCGTCCATTCTAAATGGAGGGCTAAGATTGTTACAATCACAATGCCACTTCTTTGCACAATTTTATTTTTAATTTTTTTTCTATAAACTATTTTGATACCAAATTTTGTAAGTTCAATCCTCTATTAAACTCTCACTAGAGAAAAATATAAAAAAAATATTTTTCAATAAAATAAAATGATCAAAATACCCCTAAAAGATTCAAAGGGTTTTTTAATCATTATATTTTATTGGAACATTATTTTTAATATTTTTATAGGTGTGCCCAATGAGAAGATGGTACGTACCAAATTTCATGTTCATACACTTTGTATAAAAAAAATAAAAATAAAATACTTTGAAACGTCGGATCTAGGATCAAAAGGTGAGTGGCTCTCTTGATCAAAATTAGACGGCTAGGTGGTAGGGAAGTATAGAAACCTTTCCCAATAAAATAAAACTAAAAGGCAACAATAACAGTAGACCACAAATGTTGTTAGATTCGCTTTGGATTCTTCTTCAGTTTGGTGAGAAAAATGAAGCAATTCGGTACATTGGCCGATTCGGGAGAAGACTTCGGATTTTTTTTTTTTAGTATAAATAAACTACATATTTATATATAAAATACATACAAAGAATGGAAAAAATTAAAAATTAAAAAAATAAAAAAAAATAAAAAAATACTTTTATATAGCTATTTCTTTGCTGGCCGAAGTAAACCCGAATTTGATGAAGCAACTCAAATTTGATCGAAATGGCAGCACCAAACTTCGTTTCTCTTCGATTTATACCCTAAAATCCGAAGGCTTCGGCCTCTTCGACCAACGCGCAACGAATTTGATGTCATTGGTAGACCATGTGGAGGTTAAGGATGACGATTGGTCGAGTCTGTTTCCCCCGGGCTTGGACGCCTGGCCCTTGTCCCTACTGGGCTAGACTGGGACACTCCAATTACAAATGAGTAAAAATAAATGAAAAAAACAAATAAAAAGGTTAGCCTGGACCAAACCAGATTGACACTGGCCTGACCCTCGAGCCATAGTCCGTGCCCAAGCCCTATTTTTTTTAGGGCCCCAACAAAGAGGTCCATTGCCCGCCCTAGCAAATGTCGTTGGCTAAAGGAAAATTGTTTCGTGCGGGCTGGACTACATGACTACATATGCAGTCCAAAAAGTGTAAAGCATCCATCTTAAAGATGGATGCAAGTAGGTGTTCCATCACAAAACAGTGGAAACTAACTGTCCAAATGTTTTCTTACTATAATTATTATTTTTAGTGTTTAAAAGTTACTTATTGTTTCATATTCATGATCTCCATGTTAGATATTACATGTCCTTAAAAATTAAATTCAAAAAATCTATCTGATAAATAGATTTATTAACAGGCCCGCAGTTTTACATATGCGGGCTTGACCGCATAAAAACTGGGTCCTTGCTAAATAATGGTCAGAGTTTCAAAGGTGTGGACCCTACCGTCCTCTTTCTTTACCCCGATGCGACTGAAAATATCATGCACTTATAGTACCAAAATTAAAATATTCCTTTCAATTACCAACTTTAAATTAAATTAAATGCCCACTCCCTTTTTAAGGTCTCATTTCCTATCCTTTTTTTTCTCATTCTCCGTTCCTATATTAACAATACTTACATAAATGACCCTGAATTTTCACACAATGATGAAATCAGTAAATGTATTTTTCGAAAATGTCCAAGGGTCCCCTTATTGGATCTTCTTAAATTACCAAAATAGCCTTTCAGGGTTTAGCCCCAAAAAGCATCATCACTTTCCCTAGTAAAGGATAAAAATAAAAACTTTTAATCATATATAATGTTAAATGAGTTTCATTTATTAAGGCATGGGTAGAGGGTCACCTACAAAGAGGACATCCATCAACCTCAACCTCTATGATGGCACCAGCAGGGCCAGAGAGAGTATTTTGATAAATGTTTTGTTGGGCTTCTTAATGTCAAGAACATAAGACACCAAATGCCATTGCATGACATGTACCATCAATGGATGTGATAATGTTCCATTTGGGGTGTGGAGATTAACTATCTTGTGTCCCATATACCTGCATTATTGAATCCACTTGGGCATGACTACCCCACATCACAATGAGCTTCACAGTTTAAATAGAGGGAATAGTACTAGTGATGGTGTAAATTGTAGCTTTAGAGAACGAGAAATGGGATTAAAAGGGGCGTTGGAGTCATTTTTGTGGGTGAAGTATAGGTGTCTGTGATTTATTTCTATTCATATCATTTCTTATTTGTTTATATAAGATAAGTTTCTTTATGGGCGAGGTTTGTATAGAGTCGAGGCTCTAAATAATCAAAGCATATCGCACCTTCAAATAGTGTCAAAAAATGTGGTCTCAATACTAGAAATCTTTGTGATAGCTTTAAAATATATTTTCATCTTTAATTATCAAATTTAAAACTTCAAAAACAGTGTAGATCGAGCAGATCTTTGAAAACTTCAAAATCTTTAAAATTGGCAGTCCAAAAATGCGTTACAAGATGAACTATTTCCAGAACTTGAAATCTATTTTTTTCTCATGTCTGTGCATCGTGATGTCAAGATAATTAATTTGATGATATTTGGGCATCAAAAACAACATCTTCTTGTGAAGTTTTTGAGGTGGACTCTAATTTGATTGTCTAGAGCCTCGGCTTTGTATAAACTTTTTTCTTTATATATTCATACATTAATAGACACAAATATTTGTTTTCAGAGAAACCTGAGACTCTTTGTAAGTTTTTTAATGTAAATTCACAATTCTAACTGCTATATGTGGATGGGGTTTAATGCGGTTACACCCTTTTTTCTGTCTTTTCTTGCTTAATGGGAAATTCGGTTAATGATAGGACTCTTTTCACCTCTTTTGTATTGCGCTTCATGTGTTGGTCCACAAAGCCTGCCATTCCTGGGCACTTTATCAACAGCTATGGAACTGCAGCCCTTAATTCCTTATCCATTCCCTCCAATAAAACTAATTCAAATAGCCCTTACCCCCTTTTTCCCTATATTTTTCTATTGATTATTTCAAAATACTAAACTTCTCTTCAACCTTATACAAACACTCACAGTTCCTACTTCCTCCACTTCGTCTCTTCTATCAACCCCATGTTGTCTTTCCTCATTCGTTGCTAAACACTCTGCATATGGGGATGTGCTCCTTATGCTCTAGTCCAAATATGAATGTGCCCTTGGGAATCTACTCGAAACCCCTTTTTCACCACCTAAAAGGGGAAAAAAAAATACTTAAAGGAATAGACAGTTAAATATGACAAAACAAAAGGTTGCCTTGTTTTATCTTTGGGGATTTTTGTGTGGAGATAGAATAAGGGACCACTCCCTTCTCTTAGTTGCTTAAGCTCACAACCTTGAAAAGTACTAGGCATACGAGAACCTTGCAGGCCATGTTAGGGCTGGTACTGTTTGGTTCTTGTCTCTTCCAACCCCATCAACATCACTATAAGCTCCACTCTGGTGCACCACACTGTTAGGCATGGCCATATTCATGGCTCACTCATCTCGAATCATTGAGCTTGCATCCCGCTTGCATGACTCACACAGAGCTGAGGCAATGGCTTCCATGACATGCATCATATTCGGGTTGTCATGTTTAAACTCGGTCTCGCCTTTGACTTGCTTGAACTAGGATTTTCTGGTATCAATTTCTTCATATTGCTGATTTACATGGGTGAATTTGAGCATAAGCTGGGTTTTCATGTGTGGTTGTTGCATCACCATATTTACATCTCCATAACCTCGGATCGAATTGCATGCTATGAAAAGATTAGAGAAAAATGGCAAATTTATCAAAATATACGTGAGAGTTTAAAGATGTAATATTTTACCCATATTTTTTAATTTAATTTCAAAATACCCATCAAAATATAAATGACCATGAGTTGGAACAGTTGAGAAAGGGTAAATTATAAAATTGTTGAAAACTCGATATATTTTGATAAATTTCTTAAAATATTTAGGGAAATTACAAAAAAACCCCAATACCACACTTTCTATGCAACTTATCCCAACCTAACTTTTTCTCTCACGTTTTTCCCCAAAAAAAAATTTCTATGCAAATATCCTCCAAGGGAAAAAGTTTATTTTTTTTTAAACAGAAATGCCCTTCCCATACATAAAAATCATTTTGGACAGATTTGACGTTGGCTTTTGGACCCATGAGCATATTGCCGGACCGCACTATCACATTGCCTGAGCGCCCAAGTGCTGGACCATCCTAAGACAACTACCGGACAGAAAACTGAGTACTGTCGGATTGCCCTTTACATAATACCAAAGGCCTCGAATCCAATAACATCTACTGCCGGACCGCCCTTTGCAAATGTCAGAGCATACTGTACATAGTGCCAGAGCCATACTGCCGGGACTGCACTCTACACAATGTCGGAGCCCTTCTGCCGAGCCACACTTACATAGCGCCGAAACACTACTGTTGGACCGCACTAACACAGCGCTGGAGCCCCTATTTTGGTGGGACAGAGGAGAGTGGGTAAGGTAAAAGTAAAGGCGGGTAGTTTAAGTATTTTTTTATGTTTTATTTGATTGGGGGTATTTGCATAGAAAGTGTGTTTTGGAAAAAAAGTAAGAGCAAAAGTTAAGTTGAAGGCAAATTATATAGAAAGTATAGTTTTTGGGTTTTTTATAATTTTTCCAAAAATTCACCAATGTGCATGGTAGTTTACCAACAGTGAACCACACATCCTCTCAACCGCCAATTGATGACAAGTGGGGTTGATATGGAATATTCCTCCACCCATTGCCCGCTTCGGTGAAGAAACTTTCATCTCAACCCTCCGGTGTCGATATTGGACGAGGACTTGTAGTTCACTACTTATAAACTACATGTGAGCTTTGCATGATGAAGGAGGAGGCACATCAGGACTTGGACACTTTAGATTATATTATGCTTGGGTTTTGTGCCTTTTATGCTGGTTAATCAAAACACACATAGCCCTAGGTGGATCATGTCCTTTGAATAATATGTTTGCAAGTATCACATCTTTAGGGAACATAAGAACCTAAAAGACGGGCCCCAGATTTTTTAATTAGGAAGCATAGAGGTGGAATCTATGTGATTTATTAAATGATGCCTCGTTTATACACCTAAGGGATTAGGGTTTTGTCTCCTTGGGCCTTTGAAGGGAAGGATTTGAGGGCAGGCCAACCACTCCACTAGAAATTTGTTACTCTACACATGCATAACGACACATTCCCATGTATCTTCCCAACCAAATTTCTTAATTGTTTTTTATTGTCAAAAAACAAAATTCTTAATCAATCACTAGGCCATCAATAAAGCTTTTCTAATTGAAACATGCACGTATAGAGAAGAAAAACATAGCTTTTTTATCCTCATATAGAAACGAACAAAAAATATTTGAGTAAACTTACAAGTAAACAAGTGGCCACAATAAACAAATACTATTCACATATACAGACAAAATGGAAAAAGAAAAAAAAATCCCCAAGGTTGTTTCTTTCCTAATGTACCCCAAAACATGATTATTATCAATTTAATACAATTGTCTTGATTATTATATTTTAATTGGAAAGGGACTACCCTTTATTCATGGCTATTGTTAAGTCTTCTCTCTAGCTAGACTTGATCAACACAAGAAGGGTTCATATAATATTGCAACCTTACCCTATTGAAGTATGGATTTTGAGGTGTTTTTTCAGACAGAAAAAGTATGGTGTATCTTAAAATCTTTTAGAAGAGTGTTTTGATATTGGAGAACCTTCCAATTGATCATCTCAACATCAAGATACATGGATATGAAGAAGAAAAAGAATTTCAAGTCTTAAAAGTAGTGCATTTTGAAACAATATATCTAAATCATCTATTTTCAAGTCTTTATAAATCTTATGTAAACCTCACCTTTTAAAAATAAAATATATTATTTAAAAAACAAACAATTATTATTGATTTATTATGCCGTCTCATCTGCTATTGCAAATAAAAAAATAAAAACTAATTACTTATTGAATATTTAGTCTAGGTTGAGGTGACCTTTCCGTTCCAATAAATAAATCAAACATAAACTAGTGCCCACATGAGCTGAATGACAGGGCCTGTTGCGTGTGAGGATAGAAAAACCCCTCCATCGTCGCTCGTCCTTTAGCAAACCTGGACTCGAGTCTCTTGGGTTAATAATTTCTTTTTGATTTTTTTATTTGGTGGGAGGCCAGCCAAATTCGCTTTAGAGCTTTTTTCGGATTGATTTGAAAAATGAAACAATTCGAAGCTTCAGTTGATTTGAAAGAAGAATCAGATTTTTTAAAAATTAAATATAAAATAAAATATATATTATATATCAAAATATATCAAAATAATAAAAAATTCAAATAAAAAATTGTAAAAAACACAAAATTAAGAAAAAACAGACATTTCTTTGCTTTGGCCGAAGTGGGCCAAAGCAACCGTGATTTCACTTTTTAATATAAAACCCATGCCTTCTATAGAATTTTTCCTTTTTAAAAGATTTTTGTATGTATTTTAAAGTAACATAGCGTTTTGTGTGGTTTTACTAAGTTGGGTTTTGTAGAGAAACAAAGGTGTGTTTTGCCTCACATTGAAGAGGAGAGTGTGGATCGTGTGGTATTTAAATGTGGGAAATATTATACTTTATACTCTTATAACAAAGGTGGGAATGATGGTGAATGTGTGTAGTATGCCATGTGCGCATTGTGTGTGCGAGGGCTTGGGCGCATAGCCATTTGATGGCTTACTTTGAACTTCACATCAGTGCATGAGGCGCCCCTGCCTTGAGTATACTCAAGCTCGAGTGTTGATATTCTTTTGCAAGTATGGCATATATGGGATATCCAACTGTCGGTAGCCGTTGAAGAGATGGAGGCTTGTAACATATAATAACCATCAAGATTAAAGACAGTGTATATAACTTTTCATCATTGGTGGTACATTTATTCACTCCAATAGTTAATAGGCAGAATTGCCCTTTCTTATGCTCTGGTGTTCTACTATGGACTCCAATAGTTAATAGGCAGGATTGCCCTTGCTTATGTTCTGGTGTTCTACTATGGTATGGGCTTTTGGTTCGGGTGCATAAGCATACAAAGAGACATTATGTTTTTATGTATCTTAAAAACGAATTGCCCTTTCTTATACATATCAACTATAATATCAAAGAGGCTAAATATTGTCTTAAGAAAACTCTCTGCATGCCCAAAAATACCAAGGTTTTTAACTTATTTTATTTCAATATTTATCCCTATTCCACCCAACTATTTCCCAACAGCACTTACTTTACGTAAGGCCAAGTTATCAAAACGATCCCAAACAATGACGGAGAATTTTTTAACATTGCAGAGGGGGTCCACTTTGTTATTAAATTAGTCAATTTGCCCAAAAAAAAAAAAAAAAAAGGACATAATTTATCCTGAATTTACATTTGAAAATGACACTCGAATTCAATAGGGATGGATCACACGATTCAGCATCCATGATTATATGGATTTGAAGTGCGCCTGGGGAGGAGGAGCTGACACTTAAATGCGTCACCTCAGCAACCAATCTCACCATCAATATGCTATGCAAAATGCATGTTAAACAGTGTGGCCAAGTGCTACAGTTAACCTGCTTTAACAAAAACTAGTATATGAGAGTACTCAACTACTATATGAGAGTTTTATGAGATATGAATTGGGCAATGATTTCATGCAATTGTATGGTAATATGATGCAACAATTTAAAAAAATAACTTATGGCCATTTGTTTTATCCAAAATTTGAAATATACAATCTTTTCATTCTAATGAACAATCACAAAAAAAAAAAAAAAGTTGAAAACACAACCTATAAATTTTTTTTTTTAGCCCAATTAGCATAGGCCGTTCATTTTGGAGAGATGCTTAGATCTAGGACTTAGAATGAATTTTTCATTTCCAATTTATTTGGATGGATTTATTATCATTAGATGAATAATGTTAAAAAGAAAAAAAAAAAATTTTGAGTTTATAAAAGCTAATATCTTGAAATTCACAAAATGAATGATCTAGATTTGTTTTTAGAGATGACTCATTTTGACCATATCTAGTATTCAAATTGAACTTTTTTTTTCAGTTGATTGATCATTGAGATGAAGAGAGTGTGTGTGCAAAATTTGGGGTGGTCATATAAATACCGCAAACATAGTTTTCTAAAAGTGTCGTTGTATACTATGATACAACCGTTGCATTGGATCATTGCTCAATAGAATTATAAGAACTAATCCATTCATATGCAATGCGCTTATCTCTTTAAAAACTCATCCTTGGTCAAGATTCCCCCAGTGGACAATGATTCGAGATTAAATCAAACTCGATGTTTACAATTACGGTTGTGGCCCGGATTGCAGCTTTGAGAACTCGATAAGGAGCTATAGTTTGTGCTTTTGTTTGCTTGTAATAATTTAATGGCTAAATTGAATTCGATGGTTATTTTTCAACACTGTCGAAATTGCTGGGCTTTAGGGTTTTAAGGACCGAGGGTTTGAAGGGGCCAAAGGTTAGGGGAGATCTGAGCTCTAGTGTTTGACTCTGGCCTAAGGGTTTTAAATTATGAGGTTATAAGTTATTTTTCTAAAAAAGACTAGAGGGAGGTTTATATAGGCTTCAATTGGTTTCTAGATCTATTAGGGGTAGAAGTCCTAGGATCTATCACTAGGTTTGACTTTTGACTAAGAGTTCTGGGTTCTAGGGCTAGTAGGATTCCAAAATCTTTACAAATCGGACCCCAAAAAAAGAATCAGATGATGGATCTTGAGGGAAAAGGTCTCATTAGGACTGGCCCGAGGCTCCAGAAAAATCTAGGGCACAAATTATTGGCGAATAAGAGCACAAACTATAACAAAATCTAGGGCACAAATTATTAGGATGACCTAGAACACCTTATTGGCGAATCTAATAGTAGTGGTCTGGTTAGATTTGGAGCTCTTATACAGCTTTTGATCTAGGTCTGTGCGTCTTTCTACAGTCCTCTTCATTGTTATGGGTAAATCGGGATATATATCTTCAGGTAGATTTGGATAGATTCGAGTAGGTTTCAGTTAGTCTGGATAAATTAGGATGGGTTTGGATAGATTGCGATAAGATCTAGTGGTTTGACGATATCTTTAGTATTTATTTGGGATTATTGACTATGGACTACAATTGGAGTGAATTAGGGTTCACTAGGCTAGTATGATCTCTAATACTTCAAGCTATGGGCCTCAGGGACTTTCTTTAGCCAAAATTGAGGGAGGTGTCTACAATTGCCTTTCTTTGGTATACCTAATTTTTCAAGAAACGGGTGAGTGGCAAAGAAGTAAACACTTGAGATAAAAAAGTTTTTTAGAAAAAAAGAATTATTCACTTGAATGTCTAACCTGAAGTTTTATAGTGAGCACCTGCTGCCAACACTGAAAGACGATGGTTATCAGGCTCACACTAATTGCCCTAGCCATTTACTGTCAATGCTTCAAGTGGATGGTAAGCCATTATCGGTGTTTCAACTGCTGCCAACGCTTCGAGGCAATGGTCAACCGTTGTTGATTCTCCTTAGCTTTCATGGCTATTAACTACCAACGCTTGGAGGTGACAACCAGAAGTTGCCTAATTTTCCATGGCCTAGGAATTAGTTCTCAATGTGAATTAGAAAGATTTATGGAACAAAATTTTAGCCTATCCTGGATCACCCTTAGCTGGGGCTTTCAAGACTAGGAATCATCAAAAACTATCTCATCTTCAAATAGTGGTCCATGTGTAGTGCTGCTCTAAAGGGGGCAGTTCTTTGAAGTCTTCAAATTGGTATCTTGGAAAATGCGGGATACTGCCCCATAGGATCTCTTTAGACTTGCATTTCAGTCCTCCAATACCAACCCTTTGGAGTTTGGAAGTTCAATGTCCTTCAGGTTTACATGGAGAGAGTTCCTTAATTGTAGTCCATTCGGCCAATAACTCTCCGGGTTTGGGCACGGAACCAATATTGGCTTGAAGAACTTAATTGTAGTCCATTCTTTAAGATTTTTAGACATATTTATCCTTTTCGCATGTAAAAACCTTCACCGAGAGTCGTAAAAAAAATTTGTTTACTTTTCAAACATTTGTTTAAGAAATACATGTCCAAACAATCACAAGGTCAATAAATTTTTTTATTAATAAACCAAAAATAAAGAAATAAATGTCATGTCTTTCGGATATGGTGATATCCAAAATTACCTAACATAAGGAAATTCTATATTATATGGGAATTGAGATTGATATTGATAAATTTCCTAAAAGAATAGAAATACAAAAAGATTAGGACTCTTGGATCTAATATCTCTTGGATATATATATATATATATATATATATACATATATATATATATATATATAGTTTGCCATTTAATATGGATTTCTAGCCTTTATATATGGATTAAAGATGAAATAATATGCGTGCCAATTTAGGTTATGGGAACGGTGGCTTCCTCGAGAGAGAGAGAGAGAGAGAGAGAGAGAGAGAGAGGTACATGAGTCTTGTACATGAGAGGCATGACCTCCCCTTAGAGAGAAAAGAGAAGAGAGCTTCCTATGAAAAAAAACACTACTATGGTGCCTCCTATAAATTGCGAGGCTGGTTTATTGTAGAGAAGCGTTCCCATGGAGATTTTGGGTGGCTTTCCCTTCTAGTGAGAGAAAGTCTCGGTTACTTGGGTGGTTTCTCCGTTTTTGAGAGAAAGTCTCGGTTGCTACCAAATGTCTCTTCTTGGACAGTGGTCTAGCTGTGGAATAGATATGAGAGATTGGCAGGTGATACCAATTTGGAGAGCGGTTCTAAAAGGGTTTGCTCGACTGAGTTTTGTCGAGGGTTATCCTTTTGGGGTGAACCATGCAAATCTTTGTGTTTTTGTAGTGTGTTTGTGTTTTATGCTTTATTTTTCATATTATGGTTATACGCTCACCTATTTTGTTTCTAGTTGGACAACTACATGTTCTTGGTGGGATCCGACTTTTGACATTCATGTTTCCGCATATAAGAGGGCGACTAAATCCTAACAATGTCAAAACATATTACGAAACATCCAAATATATCCATCTAGTGAATAGAATATGTTTTTAATATGGGATTGTATGCAATTAGACCATTTACATATTGTACAAAGTCACAATTACTTATAACCATGTAATGTGAAATTTGATAGCTTGTGTCTAGAAAATTTCTTTTGAACATTGAGCTAAGTCAATGGAATAAATGCAACCACCCGACTTCACATCCACTGGTTAAGATTAGTTGTGACTACCTTGTATAAAAGGTAACTAGTCTCATTGTATATTTTTCTTTCTAATATTTTCACAGATATCCAAGCCATCTGGAAACATAATAAAATAAATAAAAGAGTTTTCAAGTCAAGGTGAAAAATAATAATTAAATTTTTTCAATATGAAGGATTTTGGTTTTCGACATTCAAACTGGCTATTAACTATGACCCGCATTCTTTTACCTTGCTACTTTTTCACTTCAGCCTAGCCTTCTAATATGCGGTAGTGTTTGGAAAAGTAATTGTGGTACCATGTATGAGACATTTTAAGTGATGTAATACTTTACAAGAGTTGTTGCCTTCTTGCACCATATTAAAGGGATACTGACTAGATCGATTATGGTGTTGATAATTGAAGCACTATATTCTACTTAGTCGATCTCAAATAGTTGGAAAAAAGTGATAATGATGATAATAATAATCATTTTAGTTTCATGTTGACCTGCCTCAAGACAAAAAGGAACCAATTCGCAATAGTTAAATATTTTGAAATGAAGGAAAAACACCTATCACAAAGAATTTGGTGCTCAAATGTATCTTGAATCATATATGAATTTCAGTCCATCATGATGAAAATCATAGGCAACCAAAATTCCGGATAGGTTTTGAGTTCAAATTCAGCATGTTCCTAAGGAATTCCCAATACAGAGTTCTATGGCATATAGTTTGTTTTTCTTTGGTTGTCCTAGGAGCTTGTTCTAGTTCTTTCATGGAGCAAATAATAAGAAACAAAGCCTTAGTAAGTCTTTGAATCAGGTCAGAAACTGAGTGATCTTTGAATCAATAAACAAAGCTTTAGTAACGCTGCCAATATTGAATTTTTTTGGCCTTAGAGGCACTTCACATTCATTATGCCATTTTTTTTTTTCTTTTTTTTTTTGGTTAATTCAATAGGGAAGACATGACCCTACTCGTTTTTTCATATAGATTAGCAAGTTCGCTTTTTCAAAAGTGTCAATGGGCGGTGTCAGTTGGATTGAAAACCACAACATAACAACTAAGTACATGGGTGCTACCACCGCGACCCAGCCCCTTTCCTTAAAATAGTGAGAGTTGGTACAACTTCATGGCGCCATTTCAAATTTATTCATAAACGAAGTATGAAATATCACATGTAGTTTTTATGGCAACATACAAACAACCATGAGTTACAATCAATGACACTACAAATGTCCATGCATAGAGCATGCGCAAAGGTTATTTTGATAAAATATCAGGCACTTTGTGATGGGTCTTTTGCCCTTTATTTCATCCTCATTCATTCCCTTTAATCAGCAGTGGAACATCAATGCTTTGGGTCCATCCTTTAAGATTCAACTCCACTGCCATTGTCTTGCTTCACCGTTACACAAATATGTGACATTTCTTTTTATAACAAATATTACGATATTTTATTTCAAATGAAATTTTTAAAATTTCATCAAAGCATTATAAAATCTGAAACACAAGGCCTAGCTCAATAATACCAGGTTCTGCTAAAATATTTGCCACCTCACTTGCTTCTTTGCAGAGAACCAACCAGCTTTCCTTCAAAACTTTTCCAAATTAGAGAACCAACGGGGCCTAGGCTCTAAACAAATCGCACCTTAAGAGCAATACCCTTAATTGCCCTTCTCCAAAACTTGATTATTCATGAAGAGATTGATTACGGATTGAAATTTCCGAAAAATAGTTTTCATCTAATAATAAAAAGAAGGTAAAAATAACATTCTAACGAAAATGATTCTCTCTTTCCATTTATATCATTAATCTCATGAGATTACTCTAAACACCAAACTAATACCTCATAGTTAAAAAAACTTAATAGAAACTAACAAAGTGTCAACTATGATCCTTTGGATATTGGCAAATTCCCACCAAATTATGTAATAAAAGTTCAAATTTAAGATTCAAATAAATTATAATCATCATGATTAACTATGTTGGACTCTTTCACTACTTTCCAATATAAACATCTCGTTCTAAATTCTTTGAAAAGTTTATACACTTGAAACCTATAGGTCACTGGTTTTCATCTTATATTCCTCACCGGTCAAAAGTTTTCTCATACACTACAGGGTTTTACCAGAATACCCTCATAAACCCTAAAACTTAGTCAAAACTATACCCCAGTCAAAATTTCACCCAAAATACCTGCAACTCATCTGATAGTTCTAAGTCCTGCACGAATTGTATTTGAAAATTATGACCAATTTATTTGTGCAAAAATTCTGAGGAATCTTCTAAAAGCTATGTCCATTGTCACAATATGGTAAATTTGATCATGAAATCATGGGTGTTCATTCCCACTTTCTTGACCTCAACCTAAAAATAACCCCTAGGACCCAAATTGAGGAGGCAGAACCTTTTTTTTAGTTCCAAAACTAAAATTTTTAAAAAAAACTATATCAAATTTTAGAAAAAGAAAGTATGTGAAAATTTTTAAAATGAGACACTATCTCGAATTTTAAGTTTTAAAGAGAGAAAGTATCTCAAATTTTAGAGGGGTCAGAGCCCTTGTTTTTAGTTCCAAAAGCTTTGACATGAAACCAAAGCCTTTCATTGTTCTTCCAGTATTTCTCATGAATATTTCATAGGCCTCTCCCACACATCAATGCATATGAGCCCTATGCCTCACATATAATGCCTATGTTTCACTTAAATTTAATCTACCCTAGATCCATTCAATCCCATCCAAATAGCCCATGATCAGATTCAATTTCATATCATATCATCATCTGCCCATTGTTTCTCTACCCTCCCCCTTCCAACTTTGTTTTGACCCCATGTTGCTGTCGAGAGCTACCTGTTCACCCCTTTCCCCATGATCCCATGTGTGGCTGGTGTGTCCACTCAAACAAACAAAAGGCAAAATTAGATAAAGCACCAGAAAAGAATTATACAGTTTTCAATTTTATCATTGTTATAGTATAGAAGTACTTTTAGATGGGGTGGCTTCGTGTGTTCCTTGAAACGAGTATAGTAGAATCCTCTTAGATCTCCCAGTTTATGCCGTCAATCCGAATGAGGATTGAACACTATCCCCTGCGAGGAATATAGCCTTGACTTGTTCATTTTAAGTAAGGAGAGATGGTGCACCTCAATGCTGTTGTTGGATAAACGAGTTCAATCTGCTTTAAGATGTCTTTTTTGAAGTTTCAATCTCTTTCACTTGCATCAATCTCCTTACATAAAGTTTTGGGGTATAGGGGTGTGCTAAGGTTAACCTAGGTAATTCATTTTTGGGGGGATTTTTGGGTATTTTTGGCTTTTTTTTGGGGGAATTTGGATATTTTTCTATTTTATGGGGGATAAGCTCAAAATTTCGAATTTTAGGTAGGGGCAATTTGGGTAGGAAGTTTTGATTCTCACTCTAGGTTTGGATTCCTAGGCAAGGTTTTCATTCTATAATCTATCACTAAAACTTCAAACTCCTTGAAAATGGGGTTCTTCCACAATTTGCAGAGCATCTTGCCCTGAACATTTTTCCATAAATTTGAATTAAAAAATCTCCAATGTTTGAAGCAGTTATTACCACTTTTGTTGATTTAGCATCAAAACTTGAAGAACTTCCATGCTCCTCTCAAATTCCTTCGAATTTCATGCCAAATTGGCTGTTATTCGACAGTTCGTCACCACAAAAGTGTGACGAATCATTCTTGTATATTTGAGAGGAAATTTAAATAACAAACACAATCAAGGAGCTATGATCGTTTTAATTGACTTTTGTTTAGAGAATTCATCATTCCCCATATTTCGAGCAACATCTCTCTATGATCCACAATTCAATGTAAAACCCCACATCAATTACATGGATGTTTAAAGGGTTGAGTGAAGATTATACATGTAAAATATCCACTTTTGTTGATTTAGCATCAAAACTTGAAGAACTTCCATGCTCCTCTCAAATTCCTTCGAATTTCATGCCATATTGGCTGTTATTCGACAGGTCATCACCACAAAAGTGTGACGAATCATTCTTGTATATTTGAGAGGAAATTTGAATAACAAACTACACAATCAAGGAGCTATGATCGTTTTAATTGACTTTTTTTTAGAGAATTCATCATTCTCCATATTTCGAGCAACATCTCTCTATGATCCACAATTCAATGTAAAACCCCACATCAAATTACATGGATGTTGAAAGGGATGAGTGAAGATCATACATGTAAAAATATCACCATTTTTGTTGATTTAGCATCAAAACATGAAGAACTTCCATGCTACTCTCAAATTCCTTTGAATTTCATGCCATATTGGCTGTTATTCGTCAGTTCATCACCACAAAAGTGTGACGAATCATTCTTATATATTTGAGAGGAAATTTGAATAACAAACTACACAATCAAGGAGCTATGATCGTTTTAATTGACTTTTTTTTAGAGAATTCATCATTTTCCATATTTTGAGCAACATCTCTCTATGATCCACAATTCAATTTAAAACCCCACATCAAATTACATGGATGTTTAGAGGGGTTGAGTGAAGATCATATATGTAAAATTTCAGCTTATTGTGAGATATGAGGCAAAAAGTGGATCAAGGTCATGGGGATTGCCACATATGACACCACTTTCAATCCCATAGTTATTTCTTTGATATGCTATGATCGGTGTTATTAAGGGTTGAGTGAAGATCTTATATGCAAATGGTAAGATATGAGGCAAAAAGTGGATCAAGGTCATGAGAACTGCTACACCACTTTCAATCCTATACTTATTTTTTTTTATCTACTATGATCTGTGTTATTAACCCCTTTGATATTTGTATGGATAGAAAGCGCTTATGACAAGGAGCACCATATCAAAATTTGAGCTCATTTGGTTTTGGGAATCAAGATATATGACCAAATCTTTAGGACTACTAAGGGACGCCCATAGTGTAGTCTTTTCTTCTAAAAACCTGGTTCGTTGATGGTTCTCTAAGGATCTCTTCAAAAATGGAACTTCCCAAAATCATAATGGGTTCAAATTTGAAAATTAAGCTTTTTAAAATAGTGTCTATCTTCTATAAAAATTCACGATCATTTGGCCACGGATTTCACAGGGTTCCTTTGTGAATTAGGGGCTGACATGGGCCCGAAATGCACTCCCTCTATGATCTTCAACTTTGTGGGCTTATATATCATTCGATTTCGGATTGACCTAATCTTTGGAGGACAGCGGCATCTTATATTAAGGTTTTGAACCCTTGGATGGTCATTAGAGTTTAGTTTGACCAGGCAGCTTCATTACAAATGACGCATTCAATAGTTCAGCCAAGCAACTAGCTCAAATTTTTGGAGTTTGATTTCCTCATCTTGTTGGGGTACATAAATTTTGAGCTCAATCTAAAACTGCTTTCACTCACTATATCTAGCTCCAGTAATTCCTAACCATATTCTGGTAGTTATCATGCCAATAGCTTGTTCGTTTGGTCGGAAATCTAGAGTTTCATCTCCCTAGGATCATAGTCTGGCTCTGTGCTCCACAGCAGCATGACTCCACCTTCATAATGTTGATTTGCATCAAAACACCCCCAAACAACAATGTGCCCCCCCACCCAAAAAACCAAAAAAATTAAAGCACCCATCAAATGGTGCACAATCGACAACCACGAACAGCAGTACATTCGGCATCAAATTGGGGTGTTTCTTTCGGCTTACCTAGAGGGTCAGGTACCTTACCGATTTGCTTCTGCTCACAACTTTATAATGTCTCAGGTATTTTATTGCAGTTTGCTTCTGCTCAACTTTATAATGTCTCAGGTATTTTATTGCAGTTTGCTTCTGCTCAAGATCCTAGGTGCATCAGGTGTCTTTTGTGTCTTGTTTTAGTGTCGTTGGACTTGGGGTATGTCGTGTTTCTCATTGAGACTTGGTCCCGGTATACCGAATTTGGTGTTTGCCCATTGTCTCATTGAGACATGCACTTAGATCATCGAGTGTCGAGTGTCTTCATGACTTGCTCCCGATTACTAGACTAAGGTACTCCAAGTCTCATTGATACTTACTCCTTAGGTGCTAATATTTGATATGCTACGTGTCTTCGTGACTTGCTCCCGATGACTGGACTAAAGTACTCTAGTGTCTTAATGTTAATCTAGGTAGCAATCTAAGGTGGTTGCTCATAGTCTTTCTGCCACTTACTCGAGTTTAGCTTCAGAGCGTTCACATAAACTTCAGAAGCCCTTCTTTTATATTTTATTTTTCTTTCAATTTGTTATTTATACTCAGCTTTAGGCAGATCAGGGGTTCAACCCTAATCGTTGATCGATTAGGCTCGTTCCCCTCAAACTCGGATCATGGTTTGCTCAGGGACTTCTAACACTGAATCAGGAGCCCTTTCATTTTCTTCCAAAATGACCTGATACAAGGAAGATGTTGCCAATATCTCATAGGCTCTTCCCTTATTGCGCCGGCCATGTGGTATCTTCAGTGTGGGTTCTGAAAGAATGCACACACGTTGTGCACTTAGCATGAGTGAAGGGTCTAGGTTCGTGCACCCATGCTATGGCCTTCAGCATGGGTAGGATCTGTTAGCATAGGCATCCGCACTAAGAGGGAGATTTCCTGCCTTTTTTAATATAGCTGCTATTATTGTGATTCACCTGCTATTTTTCATATCAGCCTGGTATTTTTCTGCTTACACACTTTAGTATATTTATTTGACATATCTAGTATCGTGTAATATTTGCTTGTAATATTTTTAGTCGCTTAATATATTTGATTGCCTTACCTATTGTGTGCTTGCCACTTTGCACTTCACTGAGTGTAATTTTCCACACCTCTTCCATACATCTAGCACGATATCAAGAAAACCATTTCAAAATTTTTGAAAACCCTAAACTAGCGTTAAAATCCCGAGGCACACTTAACTCCTAGGAGTCAGGATGGTTGACAGTAGCAGCAGCCTTAAGGTAAACATCCCTCTATAATTCTTGGCCTATGAACACCCACGACATAAGCTCTCTAATTAAGCGGTAAGCAGGGACTCATGGAGGTGCACTATGAAGTAGGCACATTTTAGTGAGTGTTTTCTTAGCAAGGAACCCTACCTGCAAACCCTCCACCTGTAGAAATTAGGTCAAATTTGTTCAAACTTTTTTATGTGGTGTTTTCTTTGCTAGTCTAGTCTAGGTTAGGTCTGACTAAGCCTTATGTCCCATGACCAAACCCAGGTGTTGATCGAACTCATAGACTTGAGTATATGGCTTCAATCCTGTCAAGGTCTAGGACACCAAGGCATCAATCCAGGGAGCATCGTGACCATTGGACCCACAACAGCATACTGGGTGAGTTAGACCTCCGCCCACATGGGATTAGACACCATGGTCTCCAAGTCGGGACTACCCTATGATACCACTTGAGAACCTTGGACCACCTTATTAACATGGTCTAAGATACTCTAAATAGTTAAGGAATGAGACTAGGAGCAATCCTTGGGGAGTTAGTAGAAACCCAACCCGAGGTCACACCCTCGAACAATATCCAACCAGCTGGTCACATCTGAGTTAACTCTGGCAGTCAAGCACAGTCATGTCACTCGAATCATAGGTCGCCTGCTAGGAGTGGAGCACCCAGTTGGCCACGTACTTCAAAGCACTAGCTTTCAAGCCAAATCAACCTGGACCCATCCAACCAAGATCCAATTTAAAGGTCTAGGTCCTCAAACTGAACCTTCGACCTACATGGTAGACATGGGAGCCAATCTCGTCGAACTCCTAGCCATCATAGTAGCCATGTGAATCAATATCGAACATCTAGTGAGTAACCTACCTCGAATGCCTTTCTCAATAGCCAATTACTCCAACCTAATAACTTCATTAGCGAACAACTATCATGACCAGTCCAGTCAGTTCCCCGAGACCAACCGATAAGGCAACTTTGCCAGCCGAGCTTTCAAGTATCATAAATAAGTTGCACACCTCAAGTTCAGCCACACCAAGCCCTTGTATGCCACCAGTCAGATCACTTCAATACTTGCAGACTAGTTAGTTAAGATGGATGAAAATAAGAAGGCCCTTCAGGGCGTATTAAAAAGAATGGGGATCCAAGACTTTCAAACCTCAAGGACTTTATAGAAGAAACCTTAAAAACTCACGAAGATCTATCAATAAGTTTTGTAGTACCAGAATTCAGGAACAAATTCTCCACAAAAGGAGATTGAGACGCACATGTCCATGCCTACCTGTTCTTATTGTTGGCACTATAGTACAAGCCTAACCACCTTAAGGTGATGTTTTGATACATCCTCTCATGTGGACCTCTTATGTGTATGGACAGATCATGAGCACTCACTCGAACTTGACCCCTGGTGAGATGTTTTAATGGTTCATTAAATACTATCACGAGAAGGACCAAGGCCAATGTCTCTTAATGAATTAATGGTCATAAACCGAACAAGTCCTTTACCAAATATGTTGTGGGAAAGAAGACGCTTTATGATTCACTTCGTGTCCGCTCTTTGATCCTATAAAGATTAATCTCTCCATTGAGATTGATGTACCATAATGCATCACCCTTTTCCAGCCAAGGTACATGCCCTCCTAGTTCAACTCTATGTTGGAAAGAATGATGTGCTATGAACGGGCAAAGAAGCATGCAACTAGAAACTAACCAGATGGAATCCAAAACTAGCTATGCTACAATTCGACAATGAAGAAGCCTCGCCTAACGAGGTGGTTAATCAGCTTGGAACTAATGATCCAACCCAAGCTCACTCATATACATGGCACGAACAAAGTAGAATTCTTAGAAAATTTATACCCCATTGATGAGCGTATAAGTAGCATTCTTAAGAAACTGCTAGAGCGTAACATTACAACCTAGATCCTTCTAATTCCCTTCGAGAATATCTCCAAATGGGGTTAATGGAATCAAAGTCATGCCTACAACACTGAGGAATACCTCGCTCTTAAGCATAAGGTTCATTGACAGGCCAACAAAAAAACCGACCATGTTAATAAGGAAATCAACGTGATGGGACTCAAGCAGCAGCCAAGGATTATCCAAAATTACCTCTATGGCTAGGTATCCTCAAGGCTACCATGAGGAGGATTGCATTAGTCCAGAGTCTCTTACATCATAAGAAGTTGGAGAACCAATCATCCCATGGGGAGTTCCAGTGGCACAGGCCAACAAGAAGAAAGCAATGTCAGAGAAGAGAAGGAAGAAGATGTAGAGGAGTCGAGTTCAATAGCCTCATGAAATCAACTCTTACATCCTCCCAAGAGCCGGAGACGAATCTCGTTTGACATCTTAAGAGGACAATTGGGACCACCATCCCCAGATTTTCTAGCAAACCCACCTAATTGGGACGAAGAAACGAAACCTAGAGAGACCCAAACCCACCTAATTGAGAAGAAGAAACGAAACATAGATTGACCTCTTAAGCTACCCTCCCAGTTCAACTCAGGGCATAACTCACTTAAGAAAAATGAATAATCAAAGTAAGAAGACCTCAACAAGTCATCTTCTCAATGGGATGACCCATCAAATGAAGAACCGAACCCAATGGGACTTCATGACGTCCATTCTTTAGCCGACTCAATGGACAACCCACTTGGAAAGGATAACCGAAATAAGATGAGCATCTAGAATATAATAAAGCCAAGGGCATGCCTCCATCAATAGAGCACCCCAAGACTGAGAAAGTCCACTTGGTGGGACACGAATTCCCATTCATGAAGAAAAACTAACTAGGGCAAACGAACTACTGGGGTCGCCCCTAAATCAAGTAAGGATATTCACAGTGTTCCCATATAATAACCTTCTAGAGCATCCCACGATCAAGAAAGTCGGCCCAAAGGAACTCAAGTCCCAATAATTGAAGAAACCCAACAATAGGCAACTCCTTCTAACCAATTGATGGGGACACACATAAACCAAGAAGAAACATTTGAAGGGACAACATGCCCCACCATTTATGAACACCTAACATGAATAAACACATCTAGCCATTTGATAGGTAGTTCCATCTATGGACAATGAGACAACATGGGTGTTAAATGAGATTGTCACCTCATCTGATTCACCCCAGCATGCCTAAAGTAATTAGATTGTATTCATTGTGCTCTCCTTGCCCAAAAGTACTGTCCGGGCTCGACGCAAATCAATTCCGAAATAACAACTAGAACCCTCGGTTCTTTCTTAAAAGGGCCATCAAAAGGGAGTAGGATGATCACTCATCCCTTTTAGTAGCCACATGAGTCATATCAATTAGGCTCAATGCTCCCACATCATTAAAGGCCATGAAAGCATTAAATCCACATGTTTTCCAAAATCCAATGTTTTAAAAGCATCTTGAGTATACTAGGACTGAATATCTCCTTCTAGTCCCTTGTCTATAGAGTCATTAGTCCAAAGTACCAATAGCTGCCATTTTCTCTGCCTAAACCTGGGTGAGAGAAGCACGAACTCTCGACCTCACGTTGTCTTGGAGGCCTTCAAATCGAGGCTGAACTCGTTCCGAGCAAATCAGGCCAGGATCTGAGACTTGCCCACAGCTGAGTCACTAAAAAGCACCATCTTGAACACGTAGTCGATCTTCTAGCTTGAATCCCTCACCATAGTTACACACCATCGAGATTCTCTCTCACTAGCTTCCCTCTCTCTAGAAAGAAGCCTGTAAATTCCTTGCTACTTGTATTCCATTAACACAATTTCGTTAAATTTTCCTATTCGTTGCTATTGTCATTGACAACCAAATACCTCCTCTTTCTGAAGACTTCACCAATGTCATCCCTAATGGAAACACTATGACCAATGGTAATAGCTTTTCTTCCTCTGTTATTGATTTCACTAGCCATTTTCATTTGACCAACAATGACAATCCTGACACTATTCTTGTCTCTCACATCCTTGAAGGTAAGCATTATCCACAATGGAGTCGAGCTATGACCACTGCTTTGAGTGCCAAAAACAAGCTCTCCTTTGTGAATGGTTCTTTAATCATACTTCCCATCTCTTCTTCTAATCATCTTCTATGGAAAAGATGCAATGGCATGGCCCGATCCTGGATCCAAAATTATGTCAATAAAGATATTGCTGATAGTATTTCCTATGAAACTACTGCTCAAGGCATGTGGGATGATTTGAAAGATAGTTTTTCTCAAAGCAATGCACCTCATCTCTTCAAGTTACGACAGGATCTTGCACTTTTTTTCAGGGTTCTTTGACGATATCATCTTATTAAACCAAACTTAAATCTCTTTAGAAAGAACATGCTTCTTATACCCCTCTTCCACCCTATTCTTGTGGGTCTTCTAAGGCCTTGCATTACTATCCATAACATGACAGATTAATTCAATTTCTCATAGGGATGCATGAGTCTTATCACCTAATTTGAGGCCAGGTCCTTCTCATGGACCCTCTTCGTAATGTCAATAGAGCTTATTCCCTTCTTCTTTTAGAAGAAAAGCTGCGGCAGGTGGCTATAAAAACTACTGCCTTTGTAGTCAACACTGCTATACCTACTACAAACGGCCAGCCCGGCGTCCTTTCAACAATATAGACAAAGCAAAAGGTCCTCGCAAGCAGCGACCAAATGTTATCATTGTGGCTGTGTAGGCCATACCATTGACACCTATTATGTTCTTCATGGTTATCGACCGGACCATCGATTGCACCAATTGAGCAAAAGGGCATCTTCTAATCCTACAATAAATGAGAAAAACATCATTGCTGCAAATTCAAGTCAAAGTAGCCAACAATTTACATAGGATTAATATCGTCACTTGCTTTCTATGCTTACTGAAGGTAATGCACAACCAATGGTCAACTTTGCAGGTTACTCCACATCCTCTCCATCTTCCATTCCTCTCCATACTTGGATTGTAGACACAGGTGCTTTAGATCACATGATTTTTGACACATCTTTGTTTCATTCATCTACACATGTTTCTCACATATCACCTCTCAAATTTCCAAATGTCTTCTTTGCTTCGGTAACTCATATTGGTTTTATATTTTTAACACCTACATTTTGCTTACATCAAGTATTATGTGTTCCTTCTTTTGGATTCAATTTACTTTTCAGCAACAAACTTACTGCATCTTATCCATGTTCAATGACAGTTTCTCGTGATATATGCATTTTTCAGGACCTGTACTAGAAGACGATGATTGGAATAGCTAAGCAGCTTGGTGGCCTCTACTATTTTGAAGCCCCTCCACTAACTTGTACTGTTCTTTCGTCCATTTCAATTGGTTTTGATTTATGGGATAGACGTTTAGGACATTTTTCTTCTACTCATTTGAATTTGTTAGCTAAGTCTATTGATGGGATCTCTGTTTTCAATCTTAGCCATTGTGATGTTTATCCTTTAACTAAACAAACAAGATTAACTTTCGTTTCGAGTTCTATTTCATCTATTGCGCCTCTTAATTTGATTCATTATGATATTTGTGAAAGAAATACCTATGTGATCTTTTACAGGGGAACACATTATTATTTTATTCTTTTTTTTTTTTTTTTTTACCCTTTTCTTTTGGCAAAATATCACTTACAGGAGGTCTTTATTATAATAAGATAAATTTCAAAATAAAATCAACACAAAAATAAAACCAAGATCTTAACAACTTGATGCCAATGAAACAATTATGCACTATGCTTGAGAATAAAAAATGAGATTGCAATAAACAAAAGAAAGAGTGTCGGATATTATCTCAACCGGGCTTATTATACCCCACACCGAGTCACCACCATCCGATGGCGTGGGATCAACGGTCTAGCTTCAATCTCGAACCGAGAAAGAAAATTTCGGCCAAGCCACACCAATGTAATATGAACCCCTTTGATCACAAACTCAAACCCTAGGTGAATTCTCTTAACAACTTAGTTTGAGAGATATGGATTCTCTTTTTGCTAAACTCTAAAACCCTTAGCCATAAATGCATATTTGAGAGATAGGAGAGAAAAACTTCATAACCTAGACCCTTAGGTTCTTTCATAATGTAGGAGTGAGAGAGATCAAACATGAGAGAGATAAACTTTTCTAAGAGAGAGAGATAGAAAGATAAGGTGTATAGAAATTTTTTGGTAGAGACAATCCCGTTTTATAAGCTTTGAATAAGATTAGGGTTTTCTTTGGCTTGCCTCTTCTTGTGAGATTGAACATAGACTGTCAATCAAGGGTGACTTGTGGGGTGAGAGATCTGGCCCATCCATTCCATAGATGGGTCATCAACATTATGGAAGGTGCATGAACCATTATCCCTTTTTTTTAAACCATTTTCTCATCAATAAAAATTAAATAAATTAAATCTAATCAAAATATTGTGCAAACTATAAAATAACACAAGTCCACTTAATCTTTCCACAAAATCTTTCAAAGATATATCAAGTCAATATTTAGTCAATATCTTCCAACCATATGGCCACATGTCATATCACTAAAAAATAGGAAAGAGAATAAGCATGGGGCGTGCCACCCAAGGGAGGCACTCATGGGCCCCACCTTCTAAAAATATGGCGGGCCCATGTGCATAATGGGCCCCATGATATTTTTATATATTTAAAATTAATAAAAGGATTTTAGAATATTATTTGAATATTTAAACAATTGTAAAATCAATATCTTTAGTTTTATAAATCCAAAAATTATAAATAAGATATTCAGGGGTCCATAAAAATTCAAATAATAATCTTAAAATAATTTTCATCATAAAAAAAATACACAATTAAATTAATTTGATGGGAAAAGAACCCATATTGTTTAGGAATCAACAATTATGGTGCACTCCACCTTCAACTGTAGACTACAGACCACACTAGCTTTATCAGACCAGCCATACAACCAGCACTAAACATTTGGGTTCCATTGGTGAACAACATCATAGTCTGTTGTTCCATTTGGCATGTCAAATACTAGCAGGTACTCCCACTGGAATATTTAATTTATCTGAATCTCGATCTTTCTCAATCTCACATCATTCCTCAAGTGATAAAAACATGGTTTTATATGCTTGGAGTTCTTATCGAATCGTGGCTCCTTTGACACACATATCGTCACCGTACTATCGCAGAAAATTCTGACTGCCTCACAATGCATGAGGTGAAAGTCAAGTCAATTAAGAAATTTCTTAATCCATACGGTCTCCTCGATCACCAAACAACACGCCACGGACTCTGTCTTCATGGTGGACAATTTTGTCATATCTTGTTTATTTGATTTTCAAGAAACTGCACCCCATCCAAGTATGAGCACATATCCAGATGTAGACCTCGCATCATCTGGATCTATGAGATAACTTGCACCTGTATATCTAAAATATTCAAACAGCTAAAAAAAGTGGGATTGTAGCAGCTCACACTCAATTATTACACATACAACATATACATTCTCAACATTCTTATGCATATATCATGAGGTAGTATATCAAGTCTCATGCAATATGTAATTCAATACCCGTTGGTTTCACAATATGCAAAAACCTTCATGAACAACAAAGGTTCAACCATACTAGACATCTTGGTAGTAAATTCATACAAACTAAGTTATCTAATCAACACAACATGTTTTAGGGAAGCCCATGATGATGGCATTCCTACAACATTTCATATGGTTCAAAGTCTTAGGTAATCGAAGATTCGAAACATCTAGAAACATGGGTCAAAGCATATAGGTATTTAAAAAAAATAGTGCATTATAGTTTTTCTCTCACTTTTATAAATACCTTTAAGATATAATGTTTTTCTTTTTAATAAAAAAAAAATGACTTGGTATATATATACATGTATTCACAAGCAATAGTTATATAATAAAATGATAGCTTAAAATGATTTTCATAAAGACTTAATGGACCTTGCAAGACTATGTGGTTTTCTCAAAACCATATTCATAAACTTAGGCTTTTCTCAAATCATCCAATTTAATTATAAAATACATGTTTAGCCTTCATAAATCATTTTACCACATTCACCTTTAATTTCCTACCAAGTCAAGTTCATGGCCATAAAAACAAATCATATATATTATCTTACAATTTTATCCAAAATAAAGCACGACTAAATAATTTCTATTAAAGCCTTGAAAAAATACTTCTTTTTTGATAATTATCGAGAATTTATCAAGAGATCATCATCAAATGCAACACAGCATATTATAGACATTATTGAGAGGATGGTCACCAAGACCAAGTTCCTTCAAAACACTTCCTTTGTGCTTACATATTTGAATGAGCAATACTCATCTCTCGTGTTTCATCATTTAGGGTTCAAAGCCATTGATCAAAACACATATCCATGTGTATCACTACCTTAAGTAGTTCATACTCAAGCATAAGGAGACACAAAAACACAAGGTATTCAAAACCGATACTTTCAAATTTGTTAGCAATTATCACTTAATGTCCATACACTTCACACATATTCATAAAACAATTAGCCAAAATATAACCAAAGCACATTAAACAAAGTTATAGAATCCTCTTTCCCTATATGACATTTCCCTATATGATCTTACCATATAATGTGGAATAGATTTCATACATCAAAATCATGTAGTGTGATACCTAAGCTTTCTTGATTCATCGCTTTTACTTGTTTGGCAAGCTTTTGTGATCTTGGAAGTGTACGCAACTGATGGAGAATATATTGGCCATTGGTTTCACATGTCACGAAGTGTCCATCTCTTCGACACTTGGATTCTCTTGTCTTATACCGTGAAGAAAATATCTTCTTCATCTCATTATTTCAAATATCACAATTTCGATTCTCCCATTGATCTTTAGCATTTCTATGCAACCATCAAGTCTCTCTATATATCTTTTTATTTTGAAGAAGCCAAGATATTTTTATAGGTATTGTGTTTCTTCTTCTTTCTGCTATATCCAGATCGAATACTCTTCACATAGAGTCTCTTATATTGCTAATTCTGTATTACATCTCTCTGAAGTTGTACTATAATAAACCATATTCATGCTACACTATAAAGCCTTTTAAAATGAGTCTTAAAGGTCTCCATAATTGGTAATTCAAGGATGTGCCTTAACATGCCACATCTTTTAATTTACTACAGCATAGAACATGAGCATCTCATGATAAAAATATGATATCTATCAACTCATAAAAAGTTTATCTCCGATTCCTTATAAGTATTCAAATAGACTCAAAAATATAAAATAATGTTCAATTCCACTCCTAAATCATATCCCACTCCTAAATCATATCATATAGTGAGTCTTCGTTTCAGTGACATTTAGGTCACAATGCAATTTTCTTAGCAGAAAATCAGATTGAGCACCTCCCAATAAAAAATTTATTTCTCTCAATCCTCAAAGAATTTCATCTTGAAATATTTTGTGTTGAAAATTAGACTCAAAACAAATCATAACATCATAGCTTGAATCCCAAATAATATTTTTCTTCAGAGAAATAAATAAGTGACATTCACGTTACAAAATAAATCATACTACAGAATTCCAGAATGACCCATATCTAGAAAAATTGTCTTTTTTCTCTACCATCATGGAGTTTCTCTTTCAAACTAATTTTTTTTAAATTAGACACATAATAGTAACACATATAATTTTACAAGCCTTATATCACTATGTTAAGTAAGCTTGATAAATATAGCTATTCATATCTTCAATGAAGAACATACCAAATTGTAGAAAATTCAGGATGACCTCTTTTCAATCTCAAATTTTTATTCCTCTCTTTCCGTAAATATTTCTCTTTAAAATAAATTTTATTAGAAAATACACTCAGAATGGAAGTTTAAAAATTTAGTGTGGACCATAAAACATTCTGTTAAGTATAGAAATAAAATCATGACTTCTAAGTTAGAAAATAGTTTTCGTTACAAAAAACAGCACTTGCGCAGCCTCAATAAATTGATCATATATTTAAAACCACAAGGAATTTCTTGATGAAACATTTTTTTCTTGAAAGTAGACTCAATTTTGTCAGTTACAGTAAAATTTTAGTACAAAATAAAATCATATGATTGATGGGAAAAATCACAGAACTCAATTGATAGTTCCTGAATTTTTCAGGGTCAAAACTAACACCCTTTATTGATGATTCCATAACTCTCAATTCCTTAAGGATCTCCCATTGGAATTTTACAGGTAAATCCTACTCTTCATAAAATATCACTGAAGTATGTAATAGAAAAATACCTCATTATATTCTTCATATCTTTACTCCAAAATAGCCTAGAATACTCATTATGCAGAGTGCCTTTTCGATGTTAGAATATTTCAATAATTCTTAACCGTAGGTATATTTCTTGGTCATAAAGGTTATTAGCTTTCTTATATCTCATTCCCAAGCTTGATCTCAACTTCAATAAAAAGAAAATATAACTAATAACATCAAGTATCAATAGCTCTGATTCCAATGAAAGAACGACCTATGTGATCATTTACAGGGGAATATATATATATATATATATATATATATATATATATATATATATATATATATATATATATATATATATATATATATATATATTACCCCTTTCTTTTAACAAAAGATCACTTACAGGTGGTCTTTATTATAATAAGATAAATTTCAAAATCAACATAACAATAAAACCAAGATCTTAACAACTTCATACCATTGAAACAATTATGCACTGTACTTGAGAATAAAATATAAGGTCGTAATAAACAAAAGGAAAAGTATCGGAGATTACCTCAACCGGGCTTATTATACCCCACACCTAGTAACCACCATCCGATGGCGTGGGATCAACGGTCTAACTTCAATCTCGAACCGGAAAAGTAAATTTCGGCCAAGCCACACCAATGGAACATGAACTTCTTTGATCACAAACTCAAACCCTAGGTGAATTCTCTTAGCAACCTAGTTTGCGAGAGATGAATTCTCTTTCTGCTAAGCCTTAAAACCCTTAGCCATAAATCCATATTTGAGAGATATGAGAGAAGAACTCCATAACCTAAACCTTTATATTCTTTCATAATATAAGAGAGAGAGAGATCAAACATGAGAGAGATAAACTTTTTTAAGAGAGAGATAGAAAGATAAGGTATGTAGAGATTTTTTGGTAGAGATAATCCCTTTTTATAAGCTTTGAATAAGATTGAACATAAATAGTCGACTAAAGGTGACTTGTGGGGTGAGAGATCATAGCCATCCATTCCATAGATGGGTCATCAACATTATGGAATGTGCATGAACCATTATCCCCCTTTCCTAAACCATTTTCTCATCAATAGAAGTTAAATATAATTAAAATATTGTGCATACCATAAAATAGCACAAGTCTACTCAATCTTTTCACAAAATCTTTCAAAGATATATCAAGTCAATATTTAGTTAATATCTTCCAACCATATGGCCACATGTCATATCACCAAAAAACATGAAAGATATTAAGGATGGGGTGTGCCACCCAAGGCAGGCTCTAATGGGCCCAACCTTCTAAAAATATGGAGGGCCGGCCCATGTGCACAATGAGCCCCCATGATATTTTTATATATTTAAAATTAATAAAAATATTTTATAACATTATTTGAATATTTAAACAATTGTAAAATCAATATCTTTAATTTTATAAATCCAAAAATTATAAATAAAATATTCAGGGGTTCATAAAAATTCTAATAATAATCTTAAAATAGTTTTCATCATAAAATAAATACAATTAAATTAATTTGATGGGAAAAAGATCCATATGGTATAGAAATCAACAATCATGGGGCACTCCACTTTCAACAGTGGATTACATACCACACTTACTTTATCAGATCGATCCAATATTTTTCATGACCCACAGTTTAAGCAAAGACTCATTAGCGGGTCACCAAAGTCCGGTCGATGAGCCAAGGGATCGCAATCCTAGTTTGTGGATTTCAGGTCCTCCCCTAGAGATAAGTCAAGGTCACCAAGACCTTATGCGACTACAGCTTTGTGGCGCATAGTGGTGTCTCTCGCATATGCATAAGCTTCACCCTAAAAGGTGGATTTTTAGCTTTTTCGAATAATCTATCAATATGCATGCCGTATAATGGTACATGGATGAGGTTTTGGCCCCTGTCTCTGTAGGCCACCATCACACACAAAGGTCATGGCTAACTCATCCGGGCATGTTCTCTAACCTCATCAAAGGCTAACCCATAAACCTTCATCGGTTTGTTCTTCATGCCCAGGTAAATGGGTTTTCCCCAACCGACTAGCCTATATCGTTAAGCACAGATCGGTATCAGCAAATCATCGTTTGCTTAGTATGGTCCACGAGGGACCACACTCCCACTGAGTTCATGTTCCACTATATCATTTCATTTTACAAGCACTCATAAAGGCCTTTAAAGGCCACATGAACCCAACAATTTGGGGAGGTTATTCTACTTCTTCCCATTGTGGAGCTTGTTATTTTTTAACTCTTGTTGATGATTTTTCTTGTTTCACGTGGGTATTTCTTATGCAAAACAAATTTTAGACTTCATCCTTATTAAAATATTTTTTTGCATTTGTAAATATTCATTTTCAATGCACTATTAAACACATAAGGACAAATAATGGATCCGAGTTCTTTTCTTGTACTATTCAACATTTTTGAAAAAAACATGGGGTCACCTATCAACATAGTTGCGTTTAGACACCACAACAAAACGGTGTTGCTGAACACAAACATCGCCACATACATGAAATGCCACGTGCTTTGCGTTTTCAAAGTAATTATCCTCTTACCTTTTAGGGAGATTGCATTCTTACTGCCACAGATTTAATAAACCGATTACCAACACCTTTATTATAGAATAAATATTCGTTTGAATTATTATTTAACAAACAGTCATCTTACTTCCATTTACAAGTTTTTGGTTGCCTTTGTTACGCTTCTACCATTGTTTCGAATCAGGATATGTTCAAGCCTCGCTCTCGCAAATGTATTTTCTTTTGTTATCCCCATGCTCAAAAAGGCTACCGTCTTTCCACCAATTCTATTTTCACTCCTCGTGATATAGTATTTCAGGAAGACATTTTCCCTTATCAAAATCTCCCTTCCATTGATTCCTCTGTCATTTTACCCTTACTTATACTTAATGACTCCCCACCCCTTGATTCACATGATGCCCCAAACACAATTGATCTCATCACTTCCCTACTCAATTCTCCTATTTCTCCTCATCAAGACCAATCCCATGACACCCCATCCACTTCTGTCTCAACACCAATCTCTATACCACCCATTTGACGTTCTCAACGAGCTTCTCAACCACCTTCCTATTTGAAAGACTTTCACCGCTCTCACGTAACGCTTGAAGCTGCTTCCACATCTTCTTCTAACATTGGTTCCACCAAAAGTACACATTATCCCCTGTCCCATTTCATTTCTTAACAAAACTTGTCTCCCTCTCATCAAAGTTTTGTTTTAGCCGTTTCTTTTATTCAAGAACCTATCTCCTATTCTCAAGATGTGCAAAACCCCAAATGGCAAGAGGCAATGCAATGTGAGCTTCAGACACTTGGGAAGAATCATACTTAGACCCTTACGACTTTACCGCCTAGAAAAAGTCTCATTGGATGCAAGTGGATATATGAAGTCAAGTCCCAATCTGATGGTATCGTTGAACGCTACAAGACCTGCCTTGTTGGCAAGGGCCAACGTGAAGAATTGGACTACTATGAGACCTTTGCACAAGTTGCAAAGTTGGTCACTGTTCGTTGTTTATTAGCCATTGCTTCAGTTCGTAACTGAACTTTGCACCAATTAGATGTGCAGAATGCATTTCTTCACGGTGACTTGGAAAAAGATGAATACATGAATCTTCCTTCGGGATTTTCTCGATAGGTGGAGACAAGGGTTTGCCAGTTACACAAAGCCATATATTGACTCAAGCAAGTATCCCGTCTGTGGTTTGCAAAGTTCTCCTCGGCCCTTATTGATGCTGGTTTTACCCAACCTAAAGCGGATTATTTCTTGTTTACTAGCAATCGCCATGATGGTTTTTTTATAATTTTGGTTTATGTCGATAATATCATTGTTACAGGCACCAATTCACAAGTCATACAGTATCTCAAATCCTTCTTACATCATCGCTTCCACCTGAAAGATCTTGGCCCTCTCAAATATTTCCTTGGTCTTGAAGTGACATGGTCTAAAAAAGGTTTATGTATCTTACAATACAAATATACTCTTGAGATAATTGAAGAAATGGGTCTCCTTGGTGCCCGACCTGTTCACCTCCCCATGGAGCAAAATCTTAAGCTGCGTCATGATCATGAAGAACTCCTTTTTTATCGCACCATGTATTGTCGCCTTGTGGGTCGTCTCATTTATCTGACTCACTAAACTAGATGTCGTTTATGTTGTTCATATCCTTAGTCAATATATGAGTCCACCATAGCGACCACTTTATGAAGCAGCCCTACACCTTGTTCGATACTTAAAACTTGCACCAGGACAAGATTTATTTTTTCCCTCAGACAACCCTCTTCAGCTTCGAGTTTTTTTATACTCACCTCTCTACTACTGGATATTGTGCTCTTCTTGATGATTCTCTTATATCTTGAAAAACCAAGGAGCAACATACTATTAGTTGATCTTCCGTTGAGACCGAATACCGAGCTTTGGCTACTACCAGCTATGAGATCACCTGGTTACGCTTCCTACTGCATGACTTAGGAGTTCCTCACTCACCACCTGTCGTTCTCTATTGTGACAATCAAGCTGTATTATACATTGTTGCCAATCATGTGTTTCATGAACGGACAAAATACATCGAGCTTAATTGTCACTACATTCGAGAAAAGATCCAAAATGGAGTTCTTCGGACCTCCTACATTCCAACAATACGGCAGCTTGCTGATGTATTCACTAAAGCTCTTGGCCGCGACCAATTAAATTCTTTAAATAGTAAGTTGGGTGTTCTCGATATTCATTGTCCAACTTGAGGGGGAGTGTTAGACAGTTTCATTATTTCAAATTGTAAATCCCTAGAATTCAGGCTTGGAATAGCATATATGCTGTAAAATTCCCATAATCAAGGGATTATATTTGACATGTAATTGTAATATATAATTATCTCCTTTGGGTCAATGAAAAAGATATATCGATTCTCCAAAAATTAACAAGTTAGTGCAATGATTCTTGAAGGACACCATGTACACCCAGTCCTATCAACCCCCTACATTGAGATAATTCAAATTTTAAAAAGTAGAATTTAAATTTTTTTTAATGACCCAAGCTTATTTAAAACACATTTAAAAAGATAAACCTTTTGGGGTAGGTTGACAAAACCGTGTTAAAAGGTAAAATCTTAATGAGCTATGCAACCCATGTCAGGGACCAAAGGATCAAGAAATAGACAGCAATCTCGAGTATGAAGAATCCAAAGTGGGTCTAATAAAAGTTCATCAACTACCATCAAAGAAATGTCAAATACCAACCGAAGTGAAAAGATGACCCAAAAGATACGAAAACTAGGGGCTCGGGTATCATCGGGAGAACAAGAAGTTGATCACAAATTTGCGAGGAAAGTGAGGGAGTCTTTGCCTGATCTTAGAGTGATGTGCCATACCACCGACCTCCAAGTAGGGGGAAAGTGTAAATCATCAAGGGTCACAAAAGAAACCACTAAGTTCCAAATATCAAATATCCAGTACCATTCCCATTATAAGAGGAGCTCATTAAAAATTTAAAGAAAAAATGAAGAAAAAATACCATCGGGATGAAATCCAAAAGGGTCCCAGGGTAATAGTCTCTCTCTCTCTCTCTCTCTCTGAAAGTCTTCTCTTTTAAAATGTCTCTCTTTGTAGTCAGCCTGTTGCCAAATCAATCTAGCCCAATTAACCACGGCTTTGTACTTCCTAGTAGATCTGAATGATGTTGATCATGCGAACTTCAATTGCCAGGTAATAGATAAACGATATTGAAATCCCCAGTAGATCTCAAACGCTAGGGGTTGTGTCTCACATCTTTCAAGACCACTATTCGTTCGAAAACTCGAGGAACATTTATTTGGATTGTGCCATGAAGACCAGGATATAAGGGTAAGAGAAAACATTATGATTCCTAGTCTCAAAAGTCCTAGCCAGGGCCAACTTAGCTCATAAGGATCAATTAACTCAAAATTCACAGCCTTCAAACAAATTACTAAGGCAAAATGTTTTCCCAAGAAAGAAAATTCCACCAAATGGTGAACAAATGGTTAAATTAATGGGTGCGGTTTGGTTTTTATGAAGTCGAGGCTCCAAACAATCAAATTATAGCCCACCTTCAAATAGTGTCGAGAAATGTAGTTTCAATATCTCAAATCTTAGACTAGCCTTAAAATATATTTTCATCCTTAATTATAAAACTTAAAGCTTCAAAAATAGTGTAGATCGAGCAGATCTATGAAAACTTGAATAACTTAAAAATTGACAGTCCACAAATACGTTACAAGATGCACTATTTTCAAAACTTGAAATCCATTTTTCTTCTCAAGTCCATGCATCTTGATGTTGAGATGATCGATTTGAGTATATTTGAGAATCAAAACAACCTCTTCTTGAAAAATTTTTGAGGTAGGCTCTAATTTGACTGTTTAGAGCCTAGACTCTAAATAAAACTTTTCCCTAAATTATAAGACTTGTCTTTTAAGAAAAAAAAATAAAAAATCTTTCATGAGGTTCTTTTTCACAATTTTTATAAAAATTTCAAATTTCAAAATTTATCAATTTTTTTTTTTTCAAAATTAAATCTCAATTTTCAAATATTTTTCAGAGATTTATTTGTTCTCCATGGTCACATGAGCCTAACTTGCTAACTTTAAAACCTTTGTTTTTTATCAATTTTTTTAAAATATTCTCTCGAGTTTAAATTTTCAAAATCCTCAATATACGCCACACGGTGGCAAGAATCCAAACTGGATGCCTTTTTCAACACTTCAAATTGTATTTTTTCTTTCTCACATAATTCTAATTGAAAATGTCCTCGGCATTATATTGAATTGCATGGTTCTATCCTCGATATGACGTTAATTTGTGTGATTACATTCTTGGCATGACGTTAAACTATGTGAATGCTTCTCAGCATGATGTTAAACTGTGTGATTCTATCCTTAGTATGACGTTAAAGTACATGCCGTAATTTAATTTCTTAATTTTGAAGTTGTTAATTTCTCATTTCTTAATATAACATTCTTTGATTTTTTATTTATTAATTGTCCCTTTCCTAATTTCTCACTTTTTGACTTTAAAACTCCAAATGCCAGGGTAACTCTTATTTGGATGTTTTCAAAATTATGTGTTTATCATTTCAAAATCTTTAATTTTATTTATTTAATTCGTAACCCAAAACCAGTATTTATTTATAAAACTTCTCCCTAGTTTTCAAATATTTCTAAAATATTTTCGAAAACAATGGAGTTGAATCAGGCCCCAAAAATGATGACATTGTCTTGTCATTTAAAGTTTAAATATGAGGTTTGAGATAATTATCTGATCTAAAGAATCAAGAGTACAATAGAGAAGAGAAAAACCTAAAAAAACCTTTCAAAATCATTTGGTTTCCTTTAACATTTTTAAACCTTCCCTGAGAAATTATAAACCTTCGTAAAGGTTCTAGGAAATCCTTATAACTTTTTAGTAAAACAATTCCCTCAACTTTCAAACCTTTGGGTCATTAGGAAGCCTCAGGCAAAACAGGAAAAAGAATTTTGAGATAAAGCTAAATTCAGAATCACTTCATTCATTTAATTTCATTTAAAATTTAAAACCTAAAATCGGTGGCATGGTGGACCCATGCAGTAATCTCGACATGTCCACTAGCAAAGACATCCTAGCCATCGGATGCAAATAACCTTGGTAACTGAGATAAGATGGCAATCAACATGGTCAATGAATCTGGTGGAACCACTATCCTCAAACCATTTGGTACTAGGCCTTTCATTTTTCTATCAGTCATAGGTGTCTGCTTCTTTGTTCCATCTTTTGAAGGAGAAAGAACGTCAAAGATAAGTAATTATAGACACCTCTTTTGAATTTAAATTTGTTTTTAAATTTTTAAAATCGTTGAAGTACACTATCCTAGTACACTATAGGATACTGAACCATTATCTATACCTATACGATTGTAAGACTTAGGAATATTCCATGAATATGTCATAAATCTCATTTTAGGAGACCACCACTCAAAATGATTGAAAAAGTAGAATGATCTGAATCAGATTTGTCATAATATATTCCAAAATAGGCAAGTATGCAATTTTTTATGTCAACGGGAGCCATATTGTTGTTAGAGATGCGGAGTGCGCTGCTGTAACTAGAAAGGCTTAACAGCCCGCCTCATGTCACTCAATCCAGTTGTAATCCAGATTGCTATTGACCTATTTTGGTGATTTTCTAACCATTTTAGACCACTCAGACATACAAAACCCTAGCCTTTAAACCTTAATCCTAACTCCAAATCTAAAACCCTAAACCTTTTTATTCAAATCAAAAAGCCTAGATGTAAATTCCTAGGCATCTCCCTCTTCCCTTGAGTAAAATCTGATATTTGGATTTGCAAATTCGAAGATCAAGGAGGGAGACTTATATCTCCATTGTCTGTTACGAGTCTAACTCTAGCTACTAGGCCTGAGGGGATGGCCTTTAGGTTCTTTTCTTCTTTCTTCCCATTTTTTTTAGTAGTTTTCTTTATTGGTTAATATTGTTTTCTTCTTTTTATTTTATTCTTCTATTTTCTTTTGATTTTTTCCTTTATTTCAGATTTTGCACAAACCTAGGCTGGCACTGCCTTTGGTTTGTTAAAAAAACCTTTTTTGGAGCTAATTTCTTCATAAATCAGAATTCGGTGGCACCCACCTTTTATCAACTTTCAAATATTAAGTTTGAACAAGATCTTAGACCCATCAGAGTTTAAATAGCCTGGTAAGTCTCAGAATCATGTAAGCACCAGCATCTTACTAATGGGGTATATAGATGTCTAGGATCTAGACAGCCTCTATCTCAGCAAACAATGTTTGGAAGAAAGGGCTCTTATAGGACAGCCATTCCCAAGGAACTTGGGAGCATGGTGCTGGGTCGACAATGGCGATGTACGAAGTACGAAGATATTGGTCATGACATACCAGAAATTCTAAAAGCAAGCAGATAATAGTGACCATGGAAGTATCAATGGCAGGGGTCATGAATAGCAATGGCCACAAATTGGAAGAGACAAAAAGAAAGCCGTTTGAAAACGAGACTCAAATGGTAAATAGGGGCTCTACTATAAGTGTGTCGATTTACTCCTGGCACACCACCTCAGCAGTAATTGCAACTCATTTAAAAAACTCAAATCTAGCTTCCAAAAGGGGTCCCTGTTTTAAGTAAAATGAAAGAACAAAAAGGAATGAACTTAACTAGAGTGAAGATCCATAGATCAAATTTGAAAGCAAGGTGCTGGTGGATTGGCGGTAGTCGAGGTAAGAAACGATTAGTTTATGGGCTAAGTTAAGGGCTTCAACTTTCAGAATAAGGATTATCAGGTTGCAGGTTAATAGAATTAGACCGATTGAAGTTCGAAAGGAATTCACACAAGATTACAAGAATTTGTTAGGACATGAATGTCGAGGCTCCTACGGGTTTGCTAATGCATACCATACCAGTCATGCTCCAAGAGCCCAAGTGGGGACTAATTATAGGCCCTTAGGGCACTGAAAGCAATGTGGCTGCACGTGGCTATATTGTGGCCATGTGCGGCTACATGTCGACTACCTTGAACTTAAAGTGATAGTCACTTTGTGAGTTATGGTCCGGCCACTTGCATAATAAGAGCCAGCCAACGGTTGACCGCATGTGTTGCGTACTAGCGCGATTTGCTGCTAAGAGATTGGATTTGTTTTTCTAGAAAAGGAATTGGTAAAGTAAGGGTATAGATTGTATTAGTGATAATGAAGAAATTGTATAATATGACACCATTTATTATTATTATAAAGAGGTCACAATCACTCCTAATGATTAAATGTAAAATTCAATAGTTGGGGATGTATCACAAAATGTCAGCTATTTCTTCTAACTTTGATTCTATTCAATGACACATTTACAACAACCCAATTTAAAATTTAAAAGGTAAAAGTAATTGAGACCTCCATGTCCTAAAACTAGGTATTCTTTTACATACTTTTTCCAATAATGAAATGATGATTCTTAACTATCAAGCAAGATAGGTCCTACGTAGCTTATTCGGATTCATAAAATTTCTTTACGTGGCATGAGATAAAAAATGTTATCAAAGGAAATTTGCACATATTAAGGGTGGCAATGGACCCCTACCAGGCCGGAGACCTGACAGTTAGACCCGGATCAGACGGATATAGGTCTAAATTTGGGACCCGAAAGGTGGATTGGGGTCTAAAACCTAGACCCGAATAGTATTTGGATCTTATAACAGCTCCGGGTCCAGGTCCGGGTTGCCCGGGTCCGGGTTCGGTTCGGGTTCGAGCCACGCAGTCATATGTAATGTCCATGTGTGCGAGTAGCGTGCAATGGGCAGACGGCCATGATAAAGTCTGAGAGGGGGTAAAGTAAGAAGAAAAATGAGCAGGGGAGTGAGGCTTTTCGATGCCCACTGTCACCTACATGACCCGAGGATCGCTCACGTCGCCCCTCAACTCATCAACACCGCTACTCAATCTGGTGTCCTTCGCTTTGCCGTCAATGGAGTCTGCGAGGCACTCTCTTTCTCTCTCTCTCTCTCTCTACATTTTCACAAATAGAACAGAAAACCTCGCTTGGGGTGTTTGATTCTTAGGCAATTTGTCATTGGGTGTTTTTTTTAATCCATTTCCTAACATATTTATATGCGTATTGTTGTCATGTAGGGAGATTGGGGCCTCGTGAAACAGATGGGAGAGCAATACCCTTCTGTTATTCCATGCTTTGGCCTTCATCCATGGTGTGTAAATTGTGTTACTTTTTAATATTTTTGCTTACAAATTCAAGTGTGCTGGCATTCCTCGTATATAATTTTTATGCCTTAAGTTGAATTTGTGTAGCAATTCAAGTATAATGGCGATCCTCTTATATTAGAATTTGATGTAAATTATTATATTTTTGATACTTCAAGAAATTTCAGTAGCAATTTTAGTAACTTCTTAAAATCTCCTTTGCTGAAATTAGATCGATTGTTTTCATCTTTTAATTTTCGTCTAAGTGTTTAAAGTGCGTATTGTCCCTTGATGATTCAATATCAGGTACGTTACGGAACGAACACCAGATTGGCTTAAAGTGATGAAAGAATTCTTTTCATCAACGCCTTCGGCTGCAGTTGGAGAAGTAAGTGCATCCATGGATTCGGCATTTGTTAAGCTTACTCCTTTCCCTTTCGTTATATGTTAACCATGAACCTGTTAAATTATGTGATTTCAATTCTGAATTCCTAATTGATACGACAAAGCTAGTTTTTGGGTTGATATCCATTAAAGTTGATAGCTTCCACCTGTCTTTGTATAATCCCTGATGCTCAAATCGTATGTGATATGCTTGTGGTATTTAATGATGCACACTCCGTGATAGTGTGAAGCCTTCATGTTCTAGTTCTGTGCTAACTTCTTCAAAATCTCTTATACGGCGTACAGAAAATGGACTCGGCCAAGGTACTTCGCTCTTGGCCGAGCCAAGTAACTCGGCGAGTCATGAGGACTCAGCAGAGACATGCACAAGGCTGAAAAGCCCTCAATAAATTGAAAAACATTGAATCTTTGCCAAAAACATAAATCATACACATCATAGATAAATCCCACATTTTTAATTACTTTTTTTAGAATACCCAAGCTGTACACAAAACAGGGGGGTATTCGACTCGGCAGAGTCCTGATATGCTGATCTCATGCAGTATAGATCCTTTCATTGAGTTAGTTATGTCTAATATAAATTGATAGAGCATATCCTTTTCAGATTGGTTTGGACAAAGGTTCGCATGGGAAGACTATTGATTTTCAATTGCAGGTACCCCTTCTAATTGCCTCAGTTATTACTGATTTCATGCTCTAAATTCCATTATCCATACTAAACCAAAAAAGCTGAACTTTTCAACTAACTAAGAAGTTCCAGCTCATGGTCTTGTACGTAATCAATTATTTCTGCTTTAGGAGTTTTCTAGATACATATTTCACCAATCAGTTAAAGATGGAAAGAGACATTTTCTTTTGTAAAAGTATAATTCAATGGACCATGGAGAAACCAAGTCTTGGGGGTCATCATCTTTCATCATTTCAATAGAAAGTGATGATCCAATGGGCTATGGTTCTTTCAGTAAACTGGATTATGGGATACTTCCTTTTTAATTTTCAGCATGTTCCAATGCTTACATCCGTGTAATTCAGGTCCAATGTTTCAGGCAGCAACTTGAGCTAGCCAAAGAGTTAGATAGACCTGTTTCCATCCACTGTATACGTGCTTATGGTGATCTGCTAGAAATCATGCAGTATGACTCTTGATGCCATTTTTGGGGTTCTTAAGTTTACTATGTAACTCAAGTCTGGGTTCATAAATGTGAGAAAATTATATTTTATTATTTGCCCCCATTTCAATAAAGGGATAGAATATCATAATTCAATGGATCATGGTACTCCAAGCTACATCCACAGGTAATGGTGCCTGGCTAAATGTCACTGTGGGCCCTGCTACGGTTAATCTCCAGTCATCTGTTGGTAGGGACAGATGGTTGATGTAGCCTTCGAGTGCCATGTATGATGACCCATTGAACTACGGTATTAATCCCCTTACGTAAACAATTGCATGAACAATTTAACTTGCAAATCTGGCTAGTGTTACCCTCACAAGTTCTATGTAATCAATCAATGTGTTAGCTTTGATGACTAGGTCTATTGGGCCATTCCCTGCTGGTGCTATTCTTCACTCTTATCTGGGGTCGGCTGAGATGGCTGCTGGGTTAGCCAAGCTTGGGGCATATTTTTCTTTTTCTGGGTACCTTATGTCTATGAAACAACAGAAGGCAAAGAAAATGCTAAAAGCAGTGAGTGTTTACAGTTTCTAGCTAAACTAGATGTTACGTTCGCATACCTTCAGTTGCCACTTTTGTGTATCGTGCTTAAATTGTTTCCCATTGTTATATGGAAAAGTATACCATATTCAAAATGGACTATGAAAAACTATGGCCCATGAGACTCATGACACCATTTGATGAAATGATGGAAGGTGATCGAGAGGGAGCAGGGACTTGCCATAAAGGCAATGTCCTGTTCTGGTTGGTACGTCTATTTTTCCTTTGCTGCCCTCCATTTCATTAAAAGGTCATGATTCCAGTGGATAGTTTCAAGTGGCTCATTGGACAAATATACACATGGGCGCTATATTACATCCGAGTTCTCTTTCTGTTTTTTCCTTTGTGTAGGTACCCACAGAACGGATTTTATTAGAGTCAGATGCACCTGATGGGCTGCCAACATTGAATACGAGTTCACTAGTGTGGGTACCTGGGGATCCTTCTGTTCCACAGGAGGGGGGGTCAACCTTACCAAAAGAGACTCTTAATCATCCTGCCAATATACGCACTGTAAATACTTTGGATGCCACATAACAATAAAATAAAGAGTACTCTGAATGCCATTTATTGAATGCTTTCAAAACATTTCTTCATTAATACCAATATGAACAATATGTAAGAGCCACGACCGTAGCAGTTCATGTTTCTATCAATATATTGAAGACCTTGATACCTGTTGTGTGAGCATTCCATGAGTGTTCGTTCTGGGTATTTCATAAGCTTCCCATGAAATACTTGACTTATTTCCTTCCATTACATGGATCATCATATTCTTGGTTCTTCACATATTTTGTTAGTCATTTAAAAGACAAAGGTACCTTTGAATATGTAATTTTGTGCTGATAGTAGCAAGTATATGTGATTTGGATTTGCCTGTTCAAATATTGTGGCCATGTTTCACTTTATCTATGATATTTACATCATAATTCTGCGAACGGATTTATTATTCTTTCTAACTGGAACTGCAATGCATCTTATGCAGGATATTTAATGAAATATTTCTAGTGATTATCCTGTAATCTAAAACATGACCTTTTTTAAACATGCTCCATGCTTAGAGTGCATAATGGTTAAGCCCCTTGGAAAAGTTAGAAGCACCAAGATTCCCAATACCCTTTTCTCAAGGCATAAACGTTTTCTATTTTGATCTAATTCTATTATGCCCAAAAGATGTGGTAAACTACACTCACATATTAAAAATGCACTTTGTTGGACATTAAAGCTTTAAGAGAAATACGGAGAGTGGAGAATCTAAGATACAGAAACTACCAATTGTCCACCAAGACCATGTGCTCAGGTCAAGGCTAGGGTGCACACAAAAATACACCTACTTAATACGAATCTTACGGTCTTAATTATTAGTCTCAGGCATGGATCTTCACATCAGCAGTCACCCTGGGGATTGGTTGACAAATTATATAACCGCTTTAGCACAATAGATATATTTAATATGCTTTTTAATCAATGATCTGGATACGTGGATTGTTCCTTACAGGGTGCAAATGCATTAGTTCAATTTTAGTTGGCGTACAATGTAGTTTCCCTAGATTCATTGCTATCTTTGATGCTCATCTTATTTTGGCATGGGAGGAATTTGAACCCCCTATCTGATGTACAAGAATAAGAGCTCCAAAACACAATATTGTGATGGCATTCATGCATCAACTTTAGCTGTTGGCTGATCCTATATTGATTACAATGTGACTCTTTAGTTTTCATAATCCTTTCTATCCCCAGGAATCAGGCTGGTGCATGAATAGTTAGTAGTTGACGTTAGCAATGCTACATCTCAAGTTCAATTCCTACCACTGAACAGAAGTATAACTTTTAAAAAAAATCATTTCTGTCCCTTGTTTTGTGACTGCAGACTTGTAAAGTGTTAGTGCAGGGCATGAATTTCTGTCTTCTTTTAGGAACCATGGAATGAAGAAACTAGAGTGGATTCTGTGTAGCAAATCTGCAGACTATTTTCAATATTTCATGATAAACATTAAATGATTCAAAGTTTGATGTCTAAACTCAATTAATTTATTTATTTTTATTACTTATGTCATGAATCTATTAACTAGGATCACAGGAAAATAGTGTACATTTATTCAGTATTTGTGTATTTGATTTGTTTAGCACATTCTACATTCAGTAGAATGTTTTTTGTTTTTAACATAACAATACCTAGCCAATATCTTGTGATGTTTAGTTGATGGTGATCTAAATGGCATCAGGAATAGCTTGGGACTAATAATGAGCAAGTACTGACTTGAAATTTTCTTTTTTAGGTCCTTAATTATGTGGCATCACTGATCGAGATGCCTGAAGAAGAAGTAGCTGAAATTGGCTACAAGAATGCAATGCGCGTGTTCTCTTATCCAGCTTCCAAGGTTTGTGAATAAGTTAAACTGCCACATTTTCCCATTTTTGTGAATGGGAAAATGTAAAACCCCATCATATTCGGGATCAAATGTTTACTTTCACAGTTACTGTAATTTCAGTATTGCAATTTAGTTTGTCTATAAAACTGATGTTCTTTCATATGACAATCAAATTTGTGCAATGTTGATATGTGCACCTCGTGTTCTATGCAAGCCCTGAGTTGCAGAGTGATTGTTCTCCACAAAAATTGTCCATTCAAATGCCAAACACATTCGTGAAATGATAATTGACTAATTGAGTCGTTGTGTCGGTCTCCTTTAGGGATTTTTAAGTTAGTATACCACATTTGATTTCTATTGTTGGATTAATTCCAACTTTATTGTTAATGTTCCGATTTATCCAAGTTGCAAATCGTAGTAATCTGAATGAAAAATCTAAGCACTATTTGGATGGACCAAATTTTGGAAACGTGTTTTTCTTTCACTGCTCATTTAGGAGCATTGTTCGCAAAATCGTCCGATCTAACGGCCGGTTCCGGTTTTGGGCAATTAGGGTAATCAACCGGTATTTTAAAAAAAATAAAATTAAAAAATGTATATAAATTTTTAAAAATAAGAAAATTAATTTGTAATGTATTTTTAAATATTCTTTACATTGTGGTAAAGATTAAAAATTGCTTTGGTCATTAATATTCACTTTTATATTTTCTCATCTTTTTTAAAAAAAATTAAAAATGGCGTTGATAAAATATAAAATGGGTTAAAATCTAATTTTTTATTAATTTTCAACTTCATTTGAATGTGTTTTATTTTAATCATTTTTTATATGTTTTTCATATTTTAGTAGATTTTTTTTTTGTATTTTTATTTTATTTTTTTTACCATTAAGGATTTATCTATTTGTTAGGGCGGTTGAATCGGCCGGTTTATCAATTAGGTCGGTTAAACCGCTTCCAGACCCTTTACCGGTTGACTGTTTAGGTTCGATTTTGCGAACACTTATTTAAGAGGAAGAAAGGGTTTATTGATTTTTAAAGGACGGGCGGGCAGCACTTTCATGTTTGATAATAAGGAAATTTTACAGTAAAGTGAATACCGCCGATTCTATGGGAACCATGAAACTTTGAGCATCTCTTTCCCCAGAAGAGGGGGTGCGTGTTTCATAAATCAAGCAAGCCCTCAAAAACGACCCCAAGATATCCATTATCCTGCGGGTAAACATGCCTTTCATTCCTAATGACTTCCGCATTTTTTTTTAAGTTGATCTACCGCCCAAAATGGTCCCTGTGCATGGGAAATGTGCGTGAGAATTTTCCGGATCATCCGATCCAGATCCGGATGCAAATAGTATATATTTGACTAGGATTTAGATCGGGATCTGATCGGATCCTGAACATTCAGAATTGAACGAATCCAAAATTATTTGCAAGAGCCGGATCTGGATTTACTTCTGATTATGATAGCGGAAGGGTAAAAAATTTAAAAGCTTTTTTTTTGGCTTCACGACCTGGCAAGCGTCCCATGTGAACGCCACGTGTGCATCTATGAATCCGGGATGGGTGACATGTGTCCTTTTGGGTTGAGGCCAGCCTGTCGTCCTGTGCCCACCACGCTTCTCTCTCTCTCTCTCTATTTCTTTCGTCCTGTTTCTCTCTAGCTCTTTACACTTCTCTCCATTCGTCACTCTCTCTAAACATCTTACTAAATTTCTCCCTATTTTCTTTGGGTTTTCTATGTGTTTTAGAGAGAAAGGAGAGAGAACCTACGGATATTTGAATCCACAAGATGGGCTCATATTCCCATTATCCGGTCAAAAATGGCAAGAGATTCGATCTTCCAGCCAAAAACTGGGGAAGAAAAAATTTCCCGTCCAAAACCAGCTGGAGAAAAAAAGCCTGGTTCGTTTTAGAAGTTTTGGGGATCAAGCAAGAATAAGAACGAGAAATTAAAATGCAGTAATGAATTTGTTCAGCTTTCCTAGATCCAAGTCGATGGGGTTTAGAGGTTTCTGTTGACTTCTCCAGTGGTTTTCTGGGCGACTCAAGAAACCAAAAATAGGACAATAATACATAAAAGAACTTGCCCATACAATTTCTGCTTCTTCGCACCATCCTGCCTTTTGATGCTCTCGAGTTTGTGAATGCAAATCTCTATTGTCTCACAGTCAACCTTGCGAAGACATACCTTCACGATATCGCGGGGCATCAAGAAACCCCAAGTGTGTGTTTTGTTTAGAGGGAGAAAGGATGATTCAATTCCCATCATTCATCTTCAATTAATATACGGTGAGGATTAGGTCTTCTAAAATTTAAAATTATTATATATATTATAATATAAATTACATTATTTTTAAAAATCAGCTAAAATTCGGATAGGATCAATCCAAATTTCGTATCCATACCTGGATCCAAATTCCGGGTTTTGGATCCGAATTGGGTGAATTCTCAGTTCTATTGGGAAGTGCATTGCATGCTTCTGCATTTGGCATCCGGATTAGAGCATTTCACAGGAAGGAAAACTGCTTGTTACAAATCATTGCCCATTGTAAAACTTCTTTAATTGGATATCAATGTATGCAATGAGGAAATAATTGTTGTTGCAAATTACAAAAAAAAATTGTACTCAGTTCAATTTGAAAGGTTTACACAAGAAAGCAAAATGTAATATTCTACCCCATATTTGACATTTTTTTAAAACAATGTTAAAAGATATTATCGTATCCGCATTAATCAAATAAAATGGACACCGGAGATTACTTCCCCCTTCTACAAATAAAGTTAAAACTTCATATAAACTTTTTCCTAATTTAAATTGTGTTTAGCAATTCGTATTCATTGAATGACCACATTCTCTCGGCTGTGATAGACCCCGCCCCAATCCTTAAGCGAGCAAAAAGGACCCGACCTCTCCAAATCTGTCCTGTCTGACACAGATTTAACCCTTAAACAAGCCAGACTCAATGCTGAAATTTGGTGTTAACACCAAAATATGATTAAAAGTTTAGTCAGCCAAAATCTGGAGAAGTTCAGTCTCTTTTCGTCCTCATAGTACTTCATATGATTAAAATAAACCAGCAATCCATGCCAACTCCAGAAGGGAAAAAAGAAACAGAAAATTACCTCTAGTCCAATGGACCATGGCAGGCTAGGTCCCTTGGGAGGACAACAGACGTCAGAACCCGAGAGCAGTAGTGACAGGAGGACTCACCATACCAGGACACGGCTAGAACTTGTGGATATCACTCTTTTCATCACTGTTCATTGTTTCAACAGATGGTCAACCATAACGGACCATAATTATCTCCCATGATCATTTCGACCATAGCAATACTTTCAGATGAGAAATTCAAAAGTTGCATAACATCAAATACCCTGGAAACTGACCATATCTTTCATATGATGCTATAACAGAACAAAAAAAATGGTCTCAATGTATTATATTCATTTCCGAAAATGAATATTCATAACAGAATGGATATTTATGACAGATGGTTGCAGCGTCTGCTGAATCGAAATGGCAAATGGCAATACAGGGTGAAAGAGGAAGCAGGACAATCTCTTGGAACGACCATCTACACCACCTGCCTCAGGGCCTGTTTCCCATAACGTTAAGGAGTCAGCAAAATTGAGATCCCATATTCAACTATTTCTGTAATACGTTTTTTTTTAAAAGAGAAACTATTTCTAAAATATTTGGAAGGTGAGGTCATACACCATTAGGTTTATTTTATATAGAAGGCATTTAGGATATGGAGAGAAAACATAAATTAGTGTTTAAAAAGTCAGACTAGGGTTCCAACCTGCCAGGGTCCCAAGCCTCCATCCTCTCAGTCACGGGCCAGCCCGAGTTGGAAGGATTTTTCAATACTAAAGTTGTAAAGTTCTAAAACTTATAAGAAAAAAGGAAGACTGATGCGAATCCAGGGGAATTGCCTAGTTCCCAATCTGATTCGACTCGAGCGAATCCCAAACTGGAGCAAATTTTTAAACATTGAATTTAATAATCACTTTGACTGCTGTGTTAGACAAACAATGTGATGGTATATAAAGAATAGGGCAAGCTTTATACAGGAAAATGTTGCTTGTGTGTACTGAGATTATTGTGTAAGTCTACCTGGTTTTATCTTGAACTTGAGGGAGTAAGGGTGCCTCTTCGAAATAAACTTGATAGGATGTTCAGTTGAGGGCCTATGTCTTTCTGTTGAGGATATCAGCTGCAAGGTCATCATAGAGATCCCAGAATTAATCCACAACTTCAGTGAATCATACAGGCTTCAGAGTAGCCACAAGAAAGAGAAACAAAAGGAAAATGTTAATAACAATATGTTTGTGGACCATTAAGACCCTAAAAGACTAAAGCAACAAGGGAAATTTACAATAATCCAATATGGACAATGGAAAAAATAGTGCATTGGTGTGACTATTGTCTAATGAAATGATGACAGACACATATGAAGAGCAGGACGCAACATTGGAGTCATGTCATGAACTGGTGGGTCCCACAATGCATCAATCATTCGCATTATCAGACGGAGGTGATGCCATTGGAGTCCGAATTTTCATAGTCTTTTGGATTATAGTAGATTTACCAGATTTGTTTGTATAATATCTAACCAGTTTGGTTACAAAAATCATAAAAGGGACTAGCAATGGAAAAACGGACCCCATGCAAAGATAAACGTACAAAATGAGAAATAGACCAAGTTTTCTCCCCAGTACTCATGGCATGAAGGAGCTACCTTTGGTGGATTCCAACCCCTTCCAAGCTCGGGGCACAGGAGAGAAAAGAAAATGGACCAGCATCAAACCCCAAGTTTACTAGCCTGAAGCAACTGAAGCCCCTTGAAATGTTGGCTTTGATATATAGTAGGAAAGATTCAGCTTTAAAACCAAATAAATAGATAAAATTCAGACTAACCTTCTCATCAAAGCGGAAAAGTGACTGATCAAAATATGGCGAAGGGCTCTGAGACTGGCAGTGGAAAGGCAGAAATGCCAACGTCTTCTTAACAAGCTGCACAAATGTAAAAGAAAAGAGCAACCAAAGATGAAGATATGGGGTGCAATTATAAATATAAGGTATGTAGAAGATTCTGACGTTTTAAAGACAAAAGGATTGGATATGTGAGTAGAATTTATTTGTTTTCTGCATTGGTTGGACGTATCAGTGAAAATTTCAACACTTGAATTTGGCATTATGTACTATTTAGTAGATAATTGCAAAAAACGTCAAGAAAGGACATCTAGGTAAAAGGTCCTCTCTCTCTCTCAATGAGAACGATATGTTTTTGTGTTATCTGGAATTCGCAACAGAATCCCACCAAAATTAGTGATACCAAGATTGCCAAAGCTATCAGAACTAAATTGCTGCTTTTCAATTTTTATCGTTCCAATTGGACCAGAAAGGCACAGAGCATTACATTATTGATAAGATTTGTAAGGACATTAAGGATGGAATGGAGTAACAAAAGGGGAGCAAAGTTGGGGAGGTTGACCATGTCTTTCTTTCGTTTCTCCCATTCTGTGCAATTTGTATCTAGTCATTTCCTCAATTGTAAGTTACAACCATTCTTTCTAATAAATGAGCTGTCATTTACAAATGGAAAAAGTTTATATAAGGTACAAACCTTATGGTGTAGAAGTAAGGTGCACATCAAAAATCCACTCGAAAATGTTGTTCCGACGTCAAAAAAATCTACAATAGATCATGCCAACCTCGAGATGTATGGATATGAATATATATATATATATATATATATATATATATATATATATATATATATATATTTCAAGCCCTAAAAATAGTGCATCTTGTAAAACATTATCTAGACCGTCCATTTTCAAAACTTTGAAAATTTTTAAGTATCTATAGATGTACTCGATTGGTCTAAGAAGGGTGAGGACCTTAAACTTTCCCTAATCCATGCCAAGCCCGCGTAAAGGAGGTAGGTTATGTTAGATAGGTAGCTAACGCGTAAAGGAGGTGGGTTATGTTAGGTAGACAGCCAATAAAAACTTCGCCATAACTTTCCATAAATCCTGAATCTACATTATTTGCTTACGCTGGTGCATTCCCCCGTAAGCGACGCGCTATACTGCAAAAAGATGTGGGGACTTACGGCCTCACTGAGGGTATAACCTTTGATAGAGCAGAATGGCAGATCAGGATTCATGTAGCCAACCCCAAATGGTTTGGGAAAAGGTTCTAATGATGATGATGATAATGAGATCTACTCAATCTACACCATTTGGGAGCATCCAATTTTCATTATTAGGGGTGAAATTAGATTTTTAAGCTATTGTAAGGGTTTTTGGTACTGGGAGTCTGGAACTGCATCTTTTAGTAAGATTTGGAGGTCCACCTTATTTTGATTGTTTAAGGCTATCACCTTATACAAACTGCACCCCAAATTTTTTAGACATTATTTTACATAGCTGTATAAGAACCCGCCCTTTGACTTTGTACCATCAGCCCTGTCCATGTCTATGCACCCGCATGAGATTATCCGAAACAAGTACAAAGAGATTATTTATTCATTAAAAAAAATAATAAGATAATGCAATTATATTACAACAGGTTATTACAATTTTTACAATATATAGGCATGTGTTATTGTAATTGCCATAATGCATATATATATATGTGCATGGCTTATATGTCGTACATATTTTGTAGGAAAGGTCAAACGCCTCAATTCTAGCAAATACCAAATGGTGCCTCCCACAAGCCCCAGCTCCTGAATCACAGAATGGAGGCTTTGTTTTAGAAGTTTCACTCATATAGGAAGGTTGAGCTCAGTAAACTTTCCTATTCTGTCATGTTTCACCTGATGATTTTTCTTTTTTGGTTAAATCAATGTTTGACCCATGAATTTTTTTCAATCGATCGTTAAACCCACAATTATAACTAATTTTACATATATCCTCATTGTTCCTTTGTTATATAAGTTAGCACATTACATTTCCTTGCTGTGCCTATGATCTAACCAACTAGACTTCATGGGAGATAAACAAGGTAAGCACAAAATCTGCAGGTCAACAAAATACCTGAGAAAAATTAGTGGCTTTGTTTTTCAGACATGCATCCTTTTGCTTCCTTAGTTGTTCAAGAGCATGGATATTATTTGAGTGGGACGATATGAAATTCATATATAATGGACTTCTGGATGGCGCACGGAAGTGATCACAATACTGCTCAAACAAATGGAAAAGTTCTTCTGCAGAATTCTGTATATAAAAGTAAATTACAATATAAATTGTTCCAAGGAAATTAAAGGAAAAAAAAACCATATCTTAATAATGGAAAGGGCTCCCAATTCGCAGCAGGTGAAGAGAAACATTACCTGGTAAAATGCAAGTATCTCAGTCGTCTCCATGTTATACACAGCAAAAAAAGCACGATATTGATCGGTATTCCGAGACATCTGGAAATTTGTCACGTAATGAGATAATGTAACATGGTTGTTGCTTATAAGAAAGGGAGTCTATATTATAAACCAACAGACTACGGAAAACTACACTTCATCGGGGCCATCAACATCCAATAAATGATGGATAGTGAAAGAAATTGAGAGGTAAAGACTGAGAGAGTGGCACCCACAAGACAGTCGACCCTGTGGGGTCCATTCTCTCTCCAATATATATTTTACTGGAGGGCGACCAGCCAATGGACTGTAGTCATCCAAATTCCACTAGACTCTAATATGCATTCCCTAAATATCGTAATTTAGTTCATCCTGAAGAAACACTATATCAATATCAAAATTTGTCATTCTAGGAATCAAGAAGGCTTACCCCTCCATCTACACTACAAAACCTGATTAGAAGATGATGGTGGTCGAGGAACTGTACCTGTTTGGGAAGATCAAATAGAAAGTCAGTTTATGCCCACTCAAGGACATCAAAGAAGAAAAGGAGGTCGGATTTTTGCAATTTTTTTTCGTTTTGGTAAAGAATGAAACAAAGTTATTGCACCTAAACTTCATCCCTGCTAGCACATTTTAGACATCTGAACCAAGCAAAGAGACCAAAAACCATGTGAGACTAGGCTAGGAAAAGCCAAATAATAATTTGAAGCTAAGGGGTGAATAGGCCACCAATTACTACTTTCCAAAGCATAGGTGAAGAGCAAATGCTTAAAAATGGCTTATGATAAATCATGTTCCAAACCCACCTTCCACATAACCAGGTCAACATAATCTTGGAAATGGAAATAAAACCTCTTCTTAAGCCGTTGAACCCTCTGAAACACAAATATATCAAATGATTATAATTAAGCATATCTTTATTAAGAGAACATATATATATATATATATATATATATGCACAAGGAGTGGGGTTTATGCATCAAGAGGATTAACTATTCAGAGATTCCTAACATGAACACTCAACCATAAATTACAGTATCATGTCACAATCATTGAACCAAAAGATGAGATGCATTTAAGGAAGATCATTAGCATTTGGAGTTGAGCACACCCATGATCTAGAAGTAAAGAAAGGAATCATTCTGTTGTTTGGTTGATGAAGATATTTCACTGAATAAACTAACTCTTCTCTGATAATAGTAATACTAATAAAAATTAAAAAAAAAATTTGTGCATGTTTGTATGGGATATGCTAATACACCACTTAATTGTTCCTTTACTGTTCCATACAGTATTGCCCTTTGAATGCAGAGAATCATTACTACCAAAATATTCAAGCTTCAGCAAGCCTAACTGAAGCTAATATGTTTCTAATTCGTGCTAATTATATAGGGATTGTCTATAAAAATATCATTTATCTTTTGTACATGGAGGTCACAATCCTTCCCACTCACTAGATGTCAAATTGGATGGCTTGGCTTGATTAGCAAAATCCGATAATTTTGTTTTGGACCTTTGTGTCTATTCAATGACACTCTCTATGTCTATTCAATGACACTCTTACAACCAGCCATTTTGAAATTTAAGGAACAAGAATGATTTTGACCTCCATGTACAAAAGATAAATGGTTTCTTGTATACAATCTCATTAATTTATCAGTCATGAGTATAAAACCAACCATTTAAAAACGTAGTCAAAACAAAGAATCCTTAGAAACCAATGATAAAATGTGGCTTGTCTCTATATGAATTGTCTCTTAAGCTTCGGCTTAGTGGTAGACATATCAGTTTGGTTGAGGGAGGCAATGGTTCAAATCCTTGAAGTTTATCCCAAAAATACCAAAGAAAGCTGAACTAGCCTTTTTTCTGGCTCCATGTGAATACATGAGAGAAGCACAAGTAGGTGAGTTGAAGTTCTGACTAATCTGGATAAATGCCAGCAAGCTCGCTTTCACACAAGTACCCAAGAAAGCATTAATGAAGTCTTCTCCATAACATTATCAAGGGCACTCATATGAGTAGTGGATTTATGATAAATCTTTCCTAGCTTCTCATTTACCAATTGGACATTGAGCAAAAAAAATTTTTTTTTGCATTGGGCGAGGGAACTTTTATCTTGCACACTCAAATTAGTAAAGATCGAACATATGAAAATGGTACAGATTCAAATGGATCTTTGACATGAATTGCTGAAGCGTAACTCATTTGCCATGTCAAATTCAATATTAAATCCAGAAAAAATTGGATCTTCAATTTCAGTTTCACAGAACAAAGTACTTCTTGAAGATTTCTGAAATTCTGACCAACAAATTAATTTGATTACAGATAGAGATCTCAACAACCAACCAGAGAATGATCTGTTTCTTCATTCCATATTCCTCGAAAAATAAATGAAAGCAAGCGCTGTTTGATACCACTCAAGAAAGCACCCCCTTGCGTAGGCTGATCAAGTTGCATAGAACTATTATCCTGACAAATGGAAGACTCTTCTTGTTTACCTTTGTCTAAGGGTACAAATCCCTGCATGATACAACACAGTTAGCACATGATGACAACAGATACAAAGACAAACTTCCATTATAAAAAGTTGATTGCCAAACACAAGTTTTCCTAAATTGAAGCCCATTTCTCTTTCATATATTTCATATACATTCAGAAGAAATGTCCAAAACAAACAAGTATGGTGAAATAAATTATAAATAAATGCACAAACTTCATTAACCCAGCAAGCATTCAACTGGCTAAGTAACAGCCAAGCAACTTTTCAACCCGCCAGAACAGACTTCCACTTAAGAGAATCAAAACTGCTTAAATTTTATCACAAAAGGAGAAGTCCGGGTCCACACCCACTTGGCATATCATATTAGTGACCCACATGGCATCTACTTATGAATAACTAACTATAAAATACAAAAACTCCCACACCCAGCCCACTTCAACTTTGCAGCTTATGGGTGTAATTTTTGGATGCCTGAGTCCAAAGTAGAGTTGCTTGGCATAGACAACAACCTGCCTGAAGAGCCAGGTAAAGAAGTGGAACACATCGTTTTTCTTTACATGTATGTTCCCACAGATATAGGTGCAAGAACTCTGTTAACAGAGAGACAGAAAAAAGTATGGGAGGTGGTACTGCTTTCATAACATGACACTACCGATATTTTTAGGACATACCCCTCATGATAAGCAACACACATAACAAACCAATGAATTATAGACCACACAGACAAATTACTATTCTTCGCTTAAACACTGACTATGTAACATTCCCCCTTGAGTGGGTGACACTGGTAAATAAGAATCTCGCACTTCCCGAACTTAAGTGGAATATAGACCAACTAATCTTCAGCCTTTACATAGGCAGTGCATGTCCATCGCATTAGAGCTCACTATCACTACAACAGCTCAGCCCAATGGCTCGTGTTTTGACTGCTTGATTTTCTCTGTGCAGGCTCATAGGGTATTCAAGTTTCACACCAATTTACTCCGTAAAAGCCTTTAGCCAATTTCACAAGCTGTAGACCCCCTTGTTGTGCTCTGTCATGTATTGCACCAGCACTAGACCTGTCAACTAATTATTGTTCTTCCAACTTACTAAATTTCCATGAAGGAGACAATGAGAACCAGCAGTAGATCACTTACATCAGGGAGATCCAATGTAATACGCATCAGGATAGCCCAAGAGATTACAAATTTATTGAACAAATATTTTCCCTAAACAGAAAGGTCTTCAAGTGCATCGTTAGTAGTTTCATGGCATTCATATGAGATGAACATAGGCCATTTACACTAACCAACTAAGAGCATAAGTGATGTCTACACGTGTCATATTAACTATACTAGGCTTTGACAACTCCCTAGGTACTCAATGTTAGTAGTTTCATGGCATTCATATGCGATGTACATAGGTCATTTACACTAACAAACTAAGAGCATAAGTGATGTCTACGCGTGTCATAGCTAGGTAAATGAGTTGGTAATCATATTAACTACACTAGGTTTTGACAACTCTCTAGGTACTCAATAGCATCCCTTGTGCCAAGCTGAAGTTTGCAATTCACTTAAGTAGGAAACTGATGGGTTTAGAACGAGTCTTCTCAGTTTCCACTAGGAGTTCCAAAGTATTTCATTTGAGAAATGAGTATACCATGATCAGACATGGCCACCTCTATACCAAAAGCTCAATCCACCAAGGCCATTTATGCTGAAGACATTTCTAAGTGCATCTTTTATTCTTCCATATAGGAATGGTCGTCCCTTAGAATATCAACGGAGAACAACACAGTTTTGGGCCCTTCCATCTTGAGGAACAATGAGTAATTACATATTCCAAAGCTGAGAGATGTCCAAGCTGAATGTGTCAAACCAAACCATTGATAACCACTTCAAACTATGTACAAAGCCCATTCCACATGCTTGTGCTAGACTGCTATCCAGAGAATCAACACATGTAGACTTGTTCCTCCACATTTCCGTGTAAAAATGCAACCTTCACATTGAATAGTACTATCCAAATGAGTAGTGTCGAGGTTCTGTCCTCAAAAATAATTACGTAGACTACCTAAAAGGTGACTGTAAAAGAAGGGGACAGTAACTTGTTAAAGGAGACAACATTTCCAAGAGAAGGAAAATACTCTAATGGTATGGGACAACCCAAGACAAGTGAATTGAATTTTGAAAACCAGGAACCTAAACAATCTTTGATGGAAGGAGTTAGTAGAAGATGCAAACCCACTTACTGAAATGCTAGTTAACATAGTCAGGTTGGAAGATTCAACCTATGTTTTTAAAGAAATGGCATTATGCCATGGTAATGGCCAAAAATGGGTCACCATTATATCAACCACTATCCCAAATTTTTTGAACTGTGACAAACAATAAAATTTAATAAATGGGGTCACGTTCATACCATGGCCAAGGGGGAGTTACTGGCATATTGAGCATCATATCAGGTATTCTGAGGTTTTTTAAAAGTTGGGTTCAGCAAGAGCAGAGAGCTTGACAAATTCATTTCATCCTTGAACCCTGAGTTAATTGAAGGAATTGTCACATAGTTGGAGGCAGAAGCAGGAGTGGGAGCAGTGGATCATTGCTTGCTAGGAGTTCCCAAGTTTGGGAGCACCATAAGGGCAACCCTACAATAAATATATAAAAACAGAGAAATCTAAAAAAAATTGAATTGCATTTTTTTTAAAAGTATTGAGATGCAAAATTAATATATTAAAAATATCTTTAGCTATACTTAAATTACTTTTCCTTAAATAAAATTTGAGAGTAATAACTAATTTAATTCATCATTATCATATATAAACCCTTCACAATAATACACTAAACATATTTATTTGATGTTAAATTGTAAACAGTAATAGAGGCTATTATTTCGGTGATATCATAAGAAAGCCATTCCTTTTTCTTCATATATGCTCCTCCATTTTATTTTAAAAGAAAAAAGAAAGTGTGATCAATAATTATTGCTTTCTTTTTTATCGAAATACAATAATTGGTTTCATTTTTTATGGATATGTATTTATTGCTTTCTTTTTTTATATTAGCATGCATTTTATTGTTTCTTTGAAGACTATAGATGTGTTAGCATGTTGACTGACTCTTAGTGGGTTGGGATCGCGCACCCCCAAAATGGTATCCTTGTCAAAGGTGTGTAAAACATGTTAAACCAACTCCTATTGGCTTGGGATTGCACTCCCCTAAAATAGGATCACAGCCAGATTACGATCCCACTCCATGAGAATGGGATAGCATTCCTGGCCAGGATCACGACCCAGGTTAGGAGATCCCAGTATCTAAGGATCCTAGTTGGACTCAACATTTGAGCTCTTCCCTTTAATGTTTGTTTGACAGCTTCTGTGACATCTCAGCCGTCATCCTGTTTTCAGTAATCAATGAAAAATACACTGTTACGCTATGAACCCAACTTGCAACTCATCTACCCCACCTCTTATAGATCCTCACCATGCATCTGTTTCAGTTACATAACCTGAACATGAGGATTTGTTGTACATAACCTGAACATGAGGATTCGTTTTATACTTTCGTGTCCTAACAAATTTGTTGTGGCCTTTTCATAACATATCTTGATTCATATAGAATGAAGAACCAAAAAGGGGCAAACGATCCATTATAAAAAACAGTCAATATTAACTAAACTATTATAAACCTACTAGCAATAGCATGTATTATTCTTTTCCTCTATATAATCATGAATTTTTTAAGTCAAGTAATAAGTTAGTTGTTCCATGCCTTTTACTACTCCAAACTTTCCTTCTTGAATGTTTTGTCAAACAATCCAGAATTATCAGCTAAAGAAAACCAGCTGAGGAGAAAATCACATCTCCGTCTTTGCAAAAAAAGTCCTCAGAAATTAATAACATGATTGGCAACTAGCCTCACAAATCCATGAGTCTTAAAGAGATGTTTTCCCTATGCCTGATGTCCAATACCACTAATGTGAAGATCGGTGAATGTTCTTACGACTCAAACTCTAAATAGAATATGAAAATTTCCTACATAGTTCTAATAATTAGTTAAGGATTAGATTTCTGTGAAAGAGAATGGGCACTTTAAAATTGCATGGCTATTTTGCATTGGGTGCTGTTTGTATAGAGCAGATGCTCTAAACAATCAAATTACAGCCCACCTTCAAATAATGTCGAGAAATGTGGTTTCAATACTGGGAGTCTTTGTGGCAGCGTTAAAATATATTTTCATCTTTAATTATAAAATTTAAAGCTTCAAAAATAGTGTAGATCGAGCGGATCTATGAAAATCTTGAAAATTCACAGTCCAAAAATGCATTACAAGATGCACTATTTCCAAAACTTGAAATCCATTTTTTCTCATGTCCATGCATCTTGATGTCGAGATTATCAACCTCTTCTAGTGAAATTTTTGAGGTGAGCTCTAATTTGATTGTTTAGAGCCTCGGCTCTATATAAACGTTTTCATTTTGCATTTCCAAAGCCAAAAATTTTACACAAGATTGTATATTGAGAGGAAGGGCACAAAATGCATTAAATAGAGTTCATTCCAAATATTCGTCATATTGATGCTCCATGAATCAAGTAAAACAAATTCATAGTTCAACTTGGGCTAAAGAAACATAGCAGGTTTCTGTTAAGAAAAGGAAATCATCCCCACAAACAGAAAAACTACTTCACTTGCCTGAGTATGAGAGTTCAGGAAAAGTTCATCATCCTCTTGACAAAACTGTCCAATTGCCCGCACATCCACAAGATGGCCAGATGCTCGAATTTGGAGAATATATATCATTTGGTAACGGATAGACATGATCGACAACAAATCATCATACAGAAAAACCCCAGAGTTATGGGCCAAATTGACAAAGTCATTGCGGAAAGTCCTCTCATCCATGATGACACCATCTTCCATTCTGGCATTTTCCACAAATATTTTTAAGAGAAAGATCTCACATTAATATAAGTGGTTCGATGTCTTACATATTTCAGTTTTGCTCAATATTTTTCTTAAAATGTTAAAACCATATCAGTGTTCAAAAAGTCAACGATCTAGAACAGGAACCGCCAATCTGGATCAGATGCAACCGTACCGATTCTTTAAATTTGTATAAAATAACATGTACAAAACATATAACAAGCAGGTGAAATGGTTCATTCGGCAGATCAATGGACACTCGTTTTTAGGGGATAATGGACTGTCAAGATAATGTGTTACAATATACACTATTTTTAGGGCTTAAAATCTTTTTTTTTTTTCACAACCATAATGGTCAAGTAGAAATGATCGATTTGAAGGTTTTCCGACGCCAAAACTACAATTTTCAGTGAGTTATAAGGTGAAGCTTTATTCATTTTGGTAGGGATGCAGCCCCATCAAACCATTTTCCTTTACTTTATTCACACTTCATAGCATTATTTACACATGTAATTTATAACAATTGCCCCGTACTTTTCATAGATATAGCAAATAATATGAATAATTGAATTTAGTATCATGTTACAATTATACCTTATGACCTCAGTAATGGTAACCTTAAAAGTTGGATATTTGCTATCCTATTAATTTTTAAATGTTATTATTCACTATTTGTAATCAATTTTACTAGTAAAAAAATTGCATAATTGATAGTAAATATAAAAAGGTGCAGTTTGTATAGAGCTGAGGCTCTAAACAATCAAATTAGAGCCCACCTTCAAATAGTATCGAGAAATATGGTTTCAATACTGGAAAGTTTTGTGATAGCCTTAAATTATATTTTCATCGTTAGTTATAAAATTTAAAGCTTCAAAAATAGTGTAGATCGAGCAGATCTATGAAAACTTGAAAATCTTGAAAATTGACAATCCAAAAATGCTTTACAAGATGCACGATTTCCAAAACTTGAAATCCACTTTTTTCTCATGTCCATGCATCTTGATGTCGAGATGATCAATTTGATGATATTTGGGCATCAAAACAACCTCTTCTAGTGAAAATTTTGAGGTAGGCTCTAATTTAATTGTTTAGAGACTAGGCTCTATATAAACTTTTCCCAATATAAAAATACTAGATAAAATAATAATTAATTAATGATATTCTAATACTATCCAGGCATAATCTTCTTTTTTATTAATATTTATTTATTAATAACAAAAATTTCAATTGTTGTTGTTTTTGTTGTTTTTTTTTTTTTTTTTTTGTTATTATTTATTAGTATTATCAAATTCGTGTTTGTTTCATTAATTATCTTTTAATGAAATATATCATTGCAATATTAAAAACTTCTTGATGACATATTTATTTTAACTGCGCTTAATATATATGGAAAAGTTTATATAAGAATGGAACCTTAAAATGTAGAATTAAGGTGCACCTCAAAAATCTATTGGAAAAGGCTGTTTTAATGTTGAATAACCCTCTAATAGATAATCTCAACATCAAGATGTATGATTACGAAAAAAAAAAGATTTCAAGTCCCAAAAATAATGCATCTCACAACACATTATCTAGACCATCCATTTTCAAGATTTTTATATGTTTATAGATCTACTTGATTTGAAGCATTTTTGGAGTTTAAAATTTTATAATTAGAGATGAAAATTGATTTCCATGGCCATCCTAAGAATTTATGACAACAAAATTACATGCTATGATAAAATTTGGAGGTGCCTTAATTTGATTGTCTAAGATTGCAAGTATATATATATATATATATATATATATATATATATATATATATATATATATATAGAGAGAGAGAGAGAGAGAGAGAGAGAGGCGAAGTGAATAGTGTTGTTGCCCCACAACGGCTCTCGTAGATCCGTTCTGGTTTAGCGTGAAAAATTGACTGCAAACAATCGATTTTCCCCGCTATCCAAAAATCCAATGCAATCAATTTTTTCCCACTGTCCAAAACAATCGGACGGTGGTGAGCCTATTGGCGAAAACAATGTTCGTTTTTGCCTATAGGATGGGAATATCATAGGATTTTATGCAATGCATGGCCACTCACCAGTATGTGTGTGTATATATATGTGTGTGTGTGTTTTTTTGTGTGTGTGTAGAAAGAGAGAGAGAGAGAGAGAGCAAGAATGGTGATGAAACATGGAAAAAACATGATAGAGAGAAAGAGATAAGAAGTGCAAGAAAGACAAGACTTAATAAATTTTGAGAGGCAGATGGGGGGAGTGATGGATGTTCAAAATTTTAAATTTTCCTCATTATCTTGAATTAGAGTAAAAAATACCCTTTTGTTTAAAACTCCAACATAAAAAAATATAAGGGAAATAAAGAAAAGAAGAGGCATTCACAAAGGGTTCTTACTTTATCATATGTTATTTTTGGCATTGCTAAGCCTTAAAAATGCTTGTGTGTGTGAGTGTGTCTGAGCACATATATATTGATGCAGGACAAAATTATTCTTATTATTTAATTTTTATTCAATTTCTAAGGATCTATATTTTAATTTTAGTATTTAGGATTTATTTTTAGGTTTTTAAGTGCTCTATGGATTTTGGGATTTTTTCATATTTTTTCTTTACTATTCATTGGGTACTATTCACAATTTACTATTCACAAGGTTAATTTTCATTAATGAATTTTGTGATTGATTTCGATCATTAATGAATTTTGTGATTGATTTAGGACTTTTGGGTCATTTTATTCTTTGTATGGACATTTGATGTCCTTGAACAATTGAATGAACATTAGTTAACAGGTATGTGGGGCCCTTGAGTGGTTACTCCACATCATTTTTCAGAATTAAAAAAAAAAAAAAAAAACCTAGGCTTCTGAAACCCTAGCTTGAGGTGTGTGTTTGGCTTGTTTTCTAGCTGATTTTACTATTTTTATCAACCTTCCTGCATCAAATTGGTATCAAAGCTCATAGTTTCTTCAACAACATAGCTGGGAAACTACAGTTAAGCCTGGGGTTCACTGATCTTGGCCAAGTTTTGCCAAATCAGCCTAGATCTTGTTGTTTTTAGCTAGTTTTTGTTGAATATCTGCCTAGAGGAGTCGTGGAAGGGGGATTTTCGCACATCCAGTCCGTGATACCAGAAAGGAAGAAATTGAGGAACTTAAAAGGCAGGTTCAGCAGCTGGCACAGCAGTTTGTGAGCATCATTCATGAGCAAGAAAATGATCTTCCCCCCAAGAAGATGTCGAGTACACCTCCGTGCCTCACGTGAAAAGTCGACTGCAGAGAAAAGTGATATAAGACCCAGACGTGGGGAACATGACTCTAGGGTTTTCGATTTGAAGGAGGACATCCTTGATTTCGACATAGTTTTTATCCAAAATCATCAAGTTGCATATTGGGATTTGCCACCAATCTTCGATATATGGTTAAATGAACAACATGATCTCTTAAAGATCCAATCTATTATAACGATCAAGGTGAAGATGAAGATGTTTTGAAAGAGGATCTTGCTCGTGAAGAATATGAAGAGAAGGAAATTGGGGGACAGCTCAAAATCATGGCCACTGAAGATCTCAAGGGTATCAAAGAGGTGGAGCATTCAAGAGATTTAGGGCATTGGAATCAGAATAGCATAGCAGAAGCGTGGACGACTAATAAACCCAAATTGTGGCCCAGGCTTCAAAGAGTAATTGAATAGATGTTACGAGAGCCTCTAAAGGCTAGAAAATTGAGTTTGAAGTTTCCTATGCAATTTTCAATGCAAGTTTAGGGATAGCCAAATTTTGATAAGTTTGTTTCTTCAATTCTTTACGATCCATTCGGGAGAATTTAGGTGTGGCACCAATAGGCAATGAGATGAGAAAGAGTAGACTTAGGTGGGCTAGCCATGTGTGGTGCAGACCAAGTACATCACCTGTTAGGAGGTGCGAGTTAGTTCAAGTGGAAGGACTGAAAAGGGTAAGGGGTGGGCCCAAAAGGATGGGATTGGACCTAGTTCGAAAAGATATGGGAACTTGACCTCACCAAGGGTATGGCCTTTAATAGACAGAATGGCGGACCAGGATTCATGTAGCCGACCCTAATTAATTGAGAAAAGGCTATGATGATGATGATGTTCCAATTCCTTACTATACATTACCAGAATCCATTTCTTAAAGATTACTTTCTTACCACAAATAAGATTTGAGCCAACAAAGAAAAAGAAGGTTGACGAAGGTGGTTTTGATGCTAAATTCATCTTAACACTAGGGGAGAATGATGTAGGACAAATTTATTCTTATTTCTATTTTTTATTCAATTTCTGAGGATGTATATTATAATTATAGTTGTAAGATTTCTTTCTAGGGTTCTTTATATATTTACCATTCACTGAGTATTGTTCACTAGCTACTATTCATAGGGGTAAAATTATAATTATGAATTTTGTGATTAATTAAGGACGTCTAGGTCATTTTATTCTTTGTATGGGTATTTAATGTCCTTGAACAATTGAATTAATATTATTTAAGAGGTACAAGGGGCCCTTGAGTGGTCATTCCACTGATTTTTCAAAATTAAAAAAGAAAGAAAACCTTAGGCTGTGGAACATGTGTGTTTGGCTTGTTTTCTTCCTGATTTTAATATTTCTATCAAGTTTCCTGCATCATATATGTATCTACAATACATTGAAATCATTGAATCGCTTATTACAATTGTAATAACTCAATAAATCTAAGATCAAACCAACCACAAAGAGCAAAGGAAACTAGTAATAACAAATCCAAAATTAAATGTCAACGCCATATGACTAAATTTACTAACTAACGGCTCAATGCTGGGTCCGATGCCACTATCCTCTTATAGCCTCTCTTGATAGTTCACAGTGAATCCAATTAAAAAAAATTAGATTGAGGGCCTACCTTGGACAACATATCAAAGATCCCTATAAAACTCAGGCATCACCCCAACTCCTAACCTCTGAAAACAACCAATCACAAGGGAATTGAGGTTGCTAGCAATATCTCAATGATGCCAGATATCTAAGAGAAATTGTCTGACAAAGATTGACTGTGGAGATTGGCAGCCCATTTTATGTTGTCTGCTAGGAAGAAAGAGTGGAACAGGATGACGACTTTGAGGCCCAACTCGAGCATGCAAGAAGGGCAATGGAATATGAACCGCTAACAGAGTTGTATGGGGGGATCGGGGGAAGAGGTCCCAAAGGTCCAGCACTAGTGGGACCAGGGTCCTCGGGGTCAAGGGCCACATCAAGGCACGTCGTAGAGTATACTAGATCATGTGCTCCTAGTTTGTTTAGAAGCACAAGTTTCATGGAGAAGGGTGTTGGACTACGAGCACAGGCTATGGGGGGCAGGGATCACAGGCATATTCCACTATTATATTCACTGGCCTTCACTGCTTTCTCAGGGTCCAATCGACCCATACCTTTCTAAGCCCCCGGCTAGTAGTAAACCTCAATAATGCTGAAATCTAGGAGAACATTCTAGGCAGAGATGGTCCAAGGAATGGGTGCCACAACTTGACGGTTCCATTCTCACAACTTCTAGATTAAACACTCAAAAAAAAATGACAGATATCTAGTCCCCAGAGTAGTATTTATATCCTGTCAAAATGTATGCGCTCTCCATTACTATCCATATATCTAATGCATCAAGAAAAGTCATAGCTCACTGAGCAAATAACCTGTCAAATCACTTAAACTCTAGGATGCCTACATTGAATCTCATCCCAATCCAACTCAGATAAACTATACTTGCAGCAAATAACCTCCCTCCATAATACTCCACTCTCCTCTCCCACTAAAGGCAAAATTGCCAAAGAAGGCAAAATTGCCAAAGATATGGAATTCGCCTCCCAAATCTTCTGAATACCTTGTATATGTGACTTGAGTCATCGTCATTTACTGTTTATGCCTTAGACTTCATATCTCTATATAAATTGGGTAATACGTAATAGACATATACATTCTTCCTACTTGCTATTTTAATCCTAAATTTATTAATTGTTTATATGACAATATACAAAGACATTCCATAGGGCATATAAATATATAATTCATTCAAAAAATGCAAAATTAATTTCTAAACTTTTGTGATTCATATCCTGCATGGAATCTCAAGCACCAATCTGATGCTACAAGTTAGGCAGACCTCAAAACAAGTGACCTATGTAACATTTTTCAGCAATAGCATTGTTCACTTATCACTTGAGAAATCGTCATTTACCATGTAGTATTAATGCATCAGATTTCAGGTCTCCAATTCTCCATATAAATTGGGCAAAGAGTAATCGAGTACTAAGTACATTCTCGCTACTTTTGATTCTAATCACGTAAGGATATTAATTCCTCAGTTTTTTTACAAAACTAGTTTACTATGACTTATCAAAAGTTTATACAACAATACAAAAGACAAACCATATAGCATATAAATATATATTCCTCCATAATATTTTCTTAATATTTTTCTAAACTTCTTAATTTATTTCCTGCTTGAAATCTCAAGCACCCACCCGATGCTTACAAGCTAGTCAGAAACCCCAAAACAAGTGGCCCATGTAACATTTTTTTTTTTTTTAATTAACTTGACATATATGTCTATGCAAAATCACATGAGTGCACACAAGAAGTCATCACGTAATAAAACAAACCTCACAAGGTGAAGTGTTATCTTCTCTATTACGGGGACTCCATGAATTGCTCCTTCAGTGACAGGTGCATCAAGAATCTGGGAAGTTGAAGTGGCAAATACACCAAAGTGGTTGCTTTCCATATATAGAAAAAAGTCTTTGCTAATCGACTCATTTCCAGATGCAAGGTTGATGCAATAGAGCTGGGTGAAATAGCTCTCAAACCTCTTTGCTTCAGGGGGCAGACCATGTGATTCACAATCATCTCCCTTGCATGAATATGACAACCATGTTGGTCGATAAACTATCAATTCCTGATTATTCCTACTGAAACTTATCAAATACTGGCCATCATCAGTGAATTTACGGAAGGAATAGTCTGGACAATCAACATCATAGATGGTATAACTTGGGACCAAGTTCTCATAAAATTGTCTGGACCTGTGTACCTGTCATCCACAGTAATCTGGTTAAGTTCTGAAATTTTACTGAACAACACCACCAGTTAATAACAATAAGGACTCTTGAAATCTATCAAAACACAATCAGAAAAATGTGAGCTAATGGTTAATGATATACCATATTATTGATGCTTCGTAGTTTGCAAGTTTTCATGCGTAAATCTCAACAGAATAAAAAACAAACGGCCCTCTATGCATCCATCATTTTTAGGGAAACAACACCTAGAAATATCAGTATAATGATTGGATGAAAACAGTATGCAGGATTTATTTTTCGAATGATGTAATATACTAGAATTGTCTTGCTAAAAAAGAAACTCCTACTAGTTGGATCTTCTATGCCAAACTGTCCTTCTAAAATAGTGAGGAGCATCATATTTGAAGCAACTAATTCTACGATTAAACTTCCTTATGCAATGCATTTGTCACAGTAACATCCTATTTAGTAATCAGTAAAAGTTTTCAAAGTGCTATATTGCTTTCTGATAAGAAAGTTATTAATTTATTATACCGATAGAAGAAATAGAAATGCCAAAGCATGTCACAAAGGAAAGGAACTCTACAGCATGGACTGAAGTAAGGGTTAGGGCACATATGAATTTGTCAAACAATTAGACATATCAGTAGCTCCCCCATGGAGACGAGAAACCTCCAACCAACTAAAACAGTAACTGCATCCTTGAATTTCTCAAGCTATCCAATTAATCCTAAATTTATTAGAGAAAAAAGGAAAGAGGAAAATATCATATTTCATCTCTCAAGTATGTTATCCAAAATATGAAACTCAGTCTCAATATTTCTTTTCTTCTTTCGGGCTACAACTTAATAGAACACCATGTAGGAGAGGGGAGGTGGCAGATTGCAAATATTCAAAGGGTTCATGGCACCTAGAAACCACAATTGCGGCGTCATCCCCAAGGGAAATCCAAATGTAAAAACAATCATGGAGTTAAAACACCATAACATAGATTGAGAAAATATAGTTTAGACTGTGTGCAACCGAAAACATCTACACTTTGCACATCCCTCCCTCATCAGCACTCTGTGCACTTCCACCTCATTCTTCCATACTATATTAGAACAAGTGCCAAACCCCGACTTCCCCAGAGATATAATGCATGTGATAATACCCATAAACACTTAAAAGTCATATATCCTTCACTAAACCTACGCACATTAAATTTAATGGAAAATTCCAATATGGTACATATCAGTTGCCGTAAGATAACCATTTCATAATTCATCAAACAGAGAGTAATCTCAACTCAACGCTTAACATAACCACCAAAAGAATGAGGACCTAATACAAATTTATTAAACATCAAACTATTTCTGCTTTTAGTTTTATAGTCAACCTATATCTGTCGTTAAGGGTAAAAGTAATGCAAATTTAATTTTTCTCAGAGCCGATGAAATCATGAAATAACTTAAGTGCAATTAATTACCACTAACCAACAACAACCCACAAAAATAAATAAATAAATAATCCAATAAATTCTTCTTCTGAGGGGTTGGGGGGATAAATAGATAATCAGACTAATAGATAATTGCATTCTTCAGCCAGCGCAATTCTAGCTAGGATCTGCATAGATAAATAAATATGTATAATGAAAAGAGAACCATCTAGGCATGCTATAAAACAACACAGAATCCATTCTGAATACTATACTCGTATACTAACATTCAGGACATAGATTAACTACAAGGAAGAAAAGTACAAATAAAGATGAAGCACAAAAGAAATTCCCAACAATGTGAAGCGCCATCATAAATCTGGATTTCTTCCAAAAAGCAAAGAAAGCGAAATCAACCAATTACAAAAGAAAAACAACAAAAAGTACCCAAGTAAAGAGAGAGCAAAATCAATATGATAAAAACAGTGACAAACAAAAACAACAGAAGGACCCAAATAGAGAGAGAGAGAGAGAGAGAGAGAGAGAGCATACGCTTGTGCCTGAGCGGGGAGACGAAATCTGACGAGAAAAAATCCTAGCAACAATATTGTTGCTAGCGTGGAACATCAGTACTGTAACAGAATGTTAAACCTTGAAACCAAAATCCTACCCTACTAACAAAATGGAAATGCATCTGCAACATCACCACTCTATTTCCATGGCTACAACAATGTGTCGAACCGAATTTCATAAGAAATCAGCCAAATGTCTGTTACGAAAGAGAGAGAAAGCAACACAAATACAAAGAGTTAGAGAGAGAGCAGCACACAAACTAGAGAGAGAGAGTGCGACAGAGCAAAAGACGGCCCCCTCTGCTGTGCACCGATGACTATGGGACTTATTATGGTATTTATCCGAATTTCAGAGGGAGAGTTCAGGAGAGAGAATTAGAGAGAGAGAGAGAGAGAGAGAGTGGGGAAAGGAGAGGGCAGAAAACTGCCAGCACCCTCTTCGTAGAGAGAGAGGGAAAAAAGGAGAGGGCACAAAACGCCCAGCACCCTCCCCCCTTTGCAGTGAAGGATATTTTTTGGGCGTTTTTATGAATTTAACGTTTAAGAAGTAGAATTGCGACAATAAGATACCGCCCCCCCTGATTTTATTGGAGAAAAGACAAACCTTATCCAAATCGCCTGCTACCCTAGTGATTTTTGTTCTATGACTATAAAAATTTTTCCCAACAATTTTTTTTTTTTTTTTTTTTTTTTTTTTTTTTTTTTTTTTTTTGACTTATACCTAACTATAATTGAGGGTCCCAATTTAATTATTAATTTTTTTTTTTTTTTTACTTCTTGACAAGGTTACATCGCAATGGAACTTGGGACTCGGCTACAGAAATCCAACCTCTACCATCTTGACCCAAGCCAGACACCTAGGTAAGTTACACCAGTCCCAAGCTTGGAAAAGGAAAATGCAGGCTTGTGTAAAGTAGGTTTGTCAAATCTTATCGTGAATTTTTAGCCTAAAAATAGTATATCAGGATTCATGTAATGACCCTAGATAGTTGAAATAAGATTCAGATATTGATACCTATCTAAACATTTTGAAATAAAATTCAACAAAATTGTTCTTTAGGATCAAAACCAATTAGCATGCAGGTTTAGGTCCGGTCATATTAGACCAATTAGGTCTAGTCAAAATTTGCTATTGACCCTAATCGATAGGACTTTGAAATTAAAAAGAAATAAAAATATTTTAAAAATATAAAATATAATATAAAAGAATTGTCCAATTTTGTTAACATGTCCATTAGCTCAAAACTAAATAGCATCACTAGCCAAAACCCTAAATTTGATAAAATATTAGTAATTCACTTCACTAAATTTCATTTTTGCATTGGATTAGACTAGTCAATGCATTAATTATTGCTCTAATCGATCACATTGTCCGTCGCATCTGGTTTCAAAACTTAATAATAATGGTAGTTCTCGCTAGATTTAAATAACCTCATTTGGAAAATACTTTACGCATGGGAAATTTCTTTGATGTCTCTAAAATCAATTTCCTCTACTAATTATGAAATTTGTAGTTCAAAAAATGGACGATCTAAATAATGTGTTACAATCAACACTATTTTGACGGTTTGAAATTCTTCTCTTTTTTTTCTACAACTATTATAGTCAAGTTAAATGATTGATTTGAAGGTTTTTTGACACTAATATTGCAATTTTTCATGAGTGCGGAGATGAAGCTTTACTTATTTTGATAGGTTGCAGTCCTATCAAAACAGTTGCCTTTATAATCAAAATGATATGTATGGTGGCAATTTACGTCTGAAATTTCCTTTCAGAAAGCAAGCCAAGTTCAAGGTTCCCATAAAATCGCCTTTGAATATTTTAAAATGTCTTGTATGTGTGTCTTCACAATTCTCACTAGTCAAAACTACAAAATTGGCCCATAAGTTTAGATCATTTTTTGAAATTTGTAAAGGTTCTTTAATATTTTCACACATTGGAACCGGTCGATCCTAAAAGAAGGTGAAGAACATGAACCGGCAGCATCCATGTCCCCCCCATTGAAATCATAAGTCTAGATGTTCAGCTTCTCAAGCTGATACTTCCAAGAAACAAACATACCATTCGAAGATTAACGAACCCTAATTTCAGCATTTCTTTTTTCTATGCCTCTAATCATCATAATTTTGTAATTTCCAAGGATTGAGTGTTGAAATGTAGGTGAAACAGGGCAATAAAAGGAGAATTATCAAACTTTTTCTTGTAGTTCAAGGAGAGAAATTTCCTATTTCCTGGCACGAATAGATCACTATCACATGACAATACTTTCCTTTAACTGATATAAATCAATCTGCATCTAAATTGCTACGCAAATTTTTCCTAAGCATACAAGAAAATAGAAGATGACTCAACTATCTTCCCAACACAAATGCACAAGTATTATATGATCCAAAGTGCCATAGTTGCCTCTTTTCTAGAAAGAAAAAATTGGTAATGGTTTTAAAACAGTAGTGACTTTTTATACAAAGGAAGAAAAGGAGTCTTATTTATAGATAGAGGACAAGTCTTTTTACCTTCATCTAATCGAATTGTTCAATGCTTGTTAATGAAGAGTTGCGACTCTTTGATCCTTAATTACAATCATAAAAAAGGATTCAGCAATTGCAATCGACATGGAATCGAATACCCACCAGTCATAAGGTTCCAGGGTGGCTCTTTGGGTTCCAAAAAAACTACCACCACACTTAATACAATGTGTTACAATCTTCAGCAGTAGAAGTTGGGGCATGCTTGCAATATTCAAAATCTTTCTCCATTAGATTTACAGCGCTACTAAATAGTGTTGTGGGCCCAACAGTGAGGCTAGTGGTGGGCAAAAACTTATCGAGACTACACCTCATCCCATCGTTGGAATTACCTGTAATGGTGTAAAGTAAGCAAGGCTTGAGCCCGAGCCACACATGTGTGCGCTAGTTCGTCTCAAGCACCCTTGCGCCCATACACATATGTACCGCACTTTTCTCATGATCCACATAGGCATTTTCCTTCATTGGTCCTTAGAGTATAAGTGAAGAGGATATTGCAATTATTTTAAGCATGAATTTTCTTATTTCATCCTTCAATATGTGATAACTAATTCACTGCTTCTTTATCTACAAATAAGACCAAATACACTTTTCAAAATACTATAATTCAAAAGGGAATATTTTGAAATAAAAGGTAGCATTTTTTCATGAAAAAATATAACTCCTCTACCTTTTACAAAATAGTATGAAAGCATTAGAAGAATATAAGTTATTCGCATTGCCATAAAAATATTTTTCTATTTGAACCTTTACTCAATGTATGCACTACAATGTACATCAAACTCCATGATAGGATATAGCTTTGAATCAAGTATATTATCTATTATGCTGGTAGCACAACACACAAATCACAATAAAAAATCTGGTGCATTTTTTTATGTCAGCTTATTATCCGCCTTGAGCATATATCTTAATTTTACAAGTACTCTAAAGACAAGTGTAATCTCATAGGAAGCCGCTTCACTTCCATACTCATCTAGGTGAATCTATCAAGGGTGTCTTTATATATAAAATATGCCAACAAATACTAGTACTAGACGTCATTAAGAGTATAATTCAGCCTCCCCTCATATAGATCATCACTAAATTTATCAATCGTATGAATCTTAGGAGAATGGGTTCTTATAAATTATGTCATCTAATTAACCATATGTATAGCTTGTTATTACCACATTGAATCTAGACCTTTTGAGGTAACAAAGGACTAGATTGGGTTCATGCCATTAACAATTACTATATGGACTCTAATCCCATTCTATTGACATATTACTAATACCTTCCGGTTGTATGACTTTTTATGAAAGGCTAGGCCAAATTTTCCTTCAGTTTTACAAATGCTAGAGTTACCACTCCATCTCTTATCAATATTTGGATGGAGTTATTTGGTGTACAATATGTTTAGATTTGTCATTATAAATATCACTACTTGCTTGAGCAAGCCACGATTATCACATTCAATTATGATTGTTGGTATTGGGTTGGGTCAAATTGGGATATCATGAAGCAAGTTTATTTGCCATTTCACTTCTTCATAAGCAAATTCCAATATGATAAACTCGAACTCCAAAAAGAAATGCATGCTCGCTTCTTTGATCTCTATGATAATTCTCCACCTCTCAAGGTGAAAACTCATACAAAAGCAGATGGTGAATCTTTTAGTTCCATGCTCCAACTTGTATTATCGTGTCCTTCTAATACTATGAGATAACCAATAAAGTGTATGCTAAATGAGAGTTCCTTTGAGATACCTCTGAACTCGAGGATTTCATCTGAATACTCTCTACTTAGGCAACTAGTAAATCTACTAAGTTTATCTACCGCATATAAAATATTCGATATTGGTTTGAGTCAAATTGGGATATCATGAAGCAAGTCTATTAGCCATTTCACTTCTTCTTAAGCAAAATCTAATACGATAAACTCTAACTCCATAAAAAAATGCATGGTTTCTTCTTTGATCTCTATGATAATGCTTTACCTCTCAAGGTGAAAACTCACACAAATGCGGATGGTGAATCTTCTAGTTCTAACCTCCAACTTAGTATCATCATATCCTTCTAATACTATGGGATAATCAATAAAGTGTATACTAAATGATAGTTCCTTTGAGATACCTCTAAACTTGAGAGATTGCATCTCAATACTCTCTACTTGGGCAACTAGTAAATTTACTAAGTTTATCATATAAAAAAACTGACAATATTTAAAAAATAAATGTTCAGAAGTGGGATTCGAACCCAGAGCACACTAAGGTTTTCGTGCCTCTACTGACCACAAAGTCCTTCAAACATGAATTAGTTACGTTTGTCGAATTAACATACATGAAGTTTACCAACATGTTGTACAGTTTGCTTGCCCAAAACTCGCCTCGCCTATATGGCGAGGCCGAGTTACTCGGTCGAATCCCAGTGGCCTCGGTCAAGTTTTAGAAAACTGACAGTAGTATTGTTAAGCCCCATAATAAGATGTCTAACTCCATTCTCACTAAAGGGTAGGCACCCAAATCTCCGCTGACTTACCACTTTTACTCACCCAAAAAATTCCACAAATACATCTCCCTTTATTTTTCATTAACTTTGTATGAGGATATGTTGGGCGTGTTTACTGGCGTACAATCACTATGCTTAAAATTATTGAGGACTTTTTCGATGTACCGAGGTTAGGTTAAAACTAAAGCATCATCTTTACTCACTATATTGATAACAAGTATTATTCAACCATTCCTAGATCCTTCAGATCAAAATTAAATCCAATAAACCTTTTAGTTTCCTCTACTATTTCTAAGTTAGAGCCAAATATAAACATATAATCAACATAAAAACATATTATGACATACATCGAGTTAATTTCCTTATTAGAAACACTTGTCTACTTTATTTCTCTTAAAATTATTCGTTGATATTGCATTATCAAATAAAAATTTTCAATCAAAACCTTGGTTAAATTAGTTCGAATCCTTGAATGTGATGATATATCTGATGGACGATGTGAAATGTGTGTACAAGTCAATAAAAAAAGAGAGTGATCTATGTGTGGACCCTAAAATTTTAGGTAAAATACGAAATGTTCCACTTATATGCATAAATTACAAAGAAGGTTACTCAACTCATTTTTTTCCAAAATTGCCCCTCAAGCAACTGTTTTGATATATTTTTAGTTGTTTTAGTTTTTTTCGTCAGTAGGGTAGTGCCTTAAAGCTTGGGGCACTGCTTTAATAACGAAAAAGCTAAAAAAAATTAAATCAAAATTTGTGTTGACTGAGGGGAAGTTTTGAAAAAATAAAAAAATGGTCGTATATCATCACATTCAAGGAGTTTAATTTCAAGTTATAATTAAATTAGGACCTTTTGGTCAAAATTTAATTATATGGACTAATATTTCCAAAATATTGCTATCGCAATTATCATCCAGTTTCTTCCACTCATTGTTTGTCATACCTTCAGGCTTATGTTCTACCCCTTCAATGACTGTGTACGAGTCCTTACAGTAGAACAAATTGTTCATATTTGACTTTCAGATGATCTAATTATTCTCGTTGAGCGATATCATCCTGCTTCCGGTACTAGAATCCATCTTAAATCAAGCACATTATCTATCAGCCCTCTATTACAGTTAGTTATCGCATGTATGTTACGATTAACTATCACATGTGCTTTACGGCTAGCTATCGCCCGTACGTTGTGGTTAGCTATCACCTGTACATTGCGGTTAGCTATCGACCATACATTACGGTTGGCTATCACCCGTGCATTGCGGTTAGCTATCGTTCGTGCGTTACGGTTAGCTATCGGCCGTGCGTTACAGTTAGCTATCAGTCGTGTGTTACAATTAATTATCGGCTGTGTGTTACAGTTAGCTATCGCCTGTGTTTTGTGCTTATAGCCCCGTGCATTAAGCTTATACTTCGTAAATTAGGCTAATACTCCTTACGTTAGCTTATGCTCCGTGCGTTAGGGTATCCACCATCAGTTAAGCCTTCGCAAAATTTTTCACAAATTTTTAGCAAAGCTTCTACATAAGAGTTTGAGCCCCAAAAAAATCTCATAAGCCCAATTTATCGAAAGTCAAGTTAGGGCAAAGCCCAGGAGTAGTGATTATGATTAAAGGAGCGGGATTTGTTTTCTTTCTTACTCGTCCTATGACCGCTAGGTTCGTTATACCGAAAGACGGTTATAGGGAGGACCAATGGCGATGGAAATGTGCTCTGATACCACTTGTTGGGCTCACCCAGTCGAGCCCTCTCACAATGCGGATATGCGCTGCGGAACCAGGATATATGAGATACAAAAATATGCCAAAGTCGATATGTGTATGTATGAGTGGAAAAATGTGTAATAAAACAAATAAAAAAATAAATCTTACTGTCATTGAATTTATATGGTTCACCTTTTCAATCTATGTCCATGGGAGAAAGAGATCAATTCCACTATTAACTCAACAGTTGCAATGGTCTTCTAAGAAACAACTTTTCTTAGAGATTCTCTCTTGGGTTTTCTTCTTTAAGGTTCTTCTCTCTCGGATGCTTTTTTTCTTTTACAGAGGTTTTCTCTTCTTCTTCTCTCTAGAAGAATGATAACTTTCTCTCTTCTTTTTCTCTGCAAAAGAACGCTCCCTGTATTTTTTTTAATACACTAAGTCAACTACCACCAATGTCCCACATTATTCCCATACTAAAACTATACGTGAGTTTGTGACTTGGTCATCAGGTCACCCTTTTCTACTTTTTCAAATTGCCCCTTTAACTAGGACAAATTCCATTGGTGCCCTCCCACCATGTGAGAGGACCCCCAACTGGATGCTGACCACCTTGCGAATGTTATTATGCATTGTATAACAAAGTGGGCGAAGGCGACAGTTTTAAAAACTCCGGGGTGAAGATTTCCTCAATAACTTTGGCAGGATGAAGATATTTAACATCACAAAGTCAGCACTTTGGAAGCCTCCTCCGACGGGTTGGTTTAAACTTAATTTTTATGGGTTTGCTAAAAGTAATTGGTTGAGAGCTGGATATGGAGGTGTTCTGCGATATGAAAGAGGCAACATTATTTGGACGTTACAAAGGAAGCTTCCCATGTGCCAGGTGATTGAACCGAAATTCTTGGGCCTCAAGCGCTAAATGTTGATAGCGGGGTCCTGATTATAGATGGTGACTCCTCCCATGTGATCAAATAGTGCCTGGATCCACCTCTATCCCCTGTAAATGGGTAGGTGATTTGGTAAAAATTATGGCCCATCTTAGGGGAAAACAGGTGCTTTTCTCTCTAGTCAATAAAGAGGAATTTTATGGCCGATAGATTTGCCAAAAATGCTACTTCTTTGTAGCCCATCCTGGTTTTACTCCCTTTCTTGTTCTTTCTCTTCTTGCTTTTTCATTTTTTCAATGAAATCTCAATAAACAGTTCAAAAAAAAATTGTTCAGAAAAAAAAGAAAAGAAAAAGCTTTGAAATTTCATTTAAACTATTTCCTAACTGAAAACACAAGAGTGGCGTTTATGTTGTTGATTATATTCACCTCGTGCACCCAAAGACATCGCACTTTGGCAGAAATGTCTAGGGGTGCAAACTACTCACGCTTTGAAGAACATTTGTTGAAAACACTGTTGACACGCTTCCTAAAGAAAGTGCATGAATACTTTATTTGTTTTCTATTCATCCCTGACTTCCAAAGATTTCAGATAAAACTGTTTTAAGTGGGATTTGTACCAGAATGTAGGATTTGAACTGAGAGCAACCAAAGAATCCCCTCACGTTTGGGTTGGTTGGTCGTGGTTTCCTTTGTTGATGCCGTTACAACACAAGGCCCAGGTTTATATAAGCAAAGCTCCATCTCAAGACTCCATTGAAATCGGCTTCAATGCCTAAAAATCTATTTTTCCCCTATTATGAAATGAGATTGTCTACAAAAAAAACCATTTACCTTTTGTATAAGAAAGTTACAATCAATCTTATATTTTAAATTTCAAAATAAATGGTTGTAAGAAGATCAGTAAAAAGAATAGACCCAGCTCCAGAAACAAAAAAATAAAAATCTCTTTGTAAATAATCTCTTGTGAAATTTATAGTTTCGATAGTGAACCAGATTTGGTGAATTGGTAAAAACTTAAAAATAAAGCATAAAAAATAATGTGTTAAAAGACATTTTTTTGGGGACATGATATACATCATACTTTTAATTCCATGATTGTCAAAATTATTATAATCAATCCGAGGGTTTCCCAACAAGGAACCACATTTTCCAATAGTCAATAGTACAACCATTGTATAGCCTAACCTCGAATAAACTTTTTCCCCGTTATCCTCACAATTCCATAATCTTGTCATTAAAAATGCTGTTATCTAAGACGAATTTTGCAAATCTGAAGTTAAAATGTTTACTTGCTTATAATGCATGCAACTCAAAAGTTCGTACTGTGTCGTGTTAATCAAATCCCTTTTCCATATTCCAGAAGCATGCTACAACACAGTCCCTTGAGCAATGAACAAAGACTGGCGAAAGAACCTGTGGGGTTCAGCATCTTTGTCTAATGGCCATTTGAGCTAAAGCTTTCCCATTATGTCTCCTCATATCACCCATGTCCTACATTCCTGTAGGAGAACACAGACACACATGTACGCACACGACACAGACTTGAGATAGATGACGAGAGAGAGCACAACAAACAGTTCGAATTATCCAAATTACACCAAGAATGAACGACTGCTTTGCCATTCGTGTTCCCACTCCCCCACTTTGCGCTAGGGCGCACAACCTCTTTAGCGAACCCAATCACACCATGAACCTATCAAACATCTAACACTACTATACACAAAGACCCCCACTCGACCACACGCGACCCTGGACCCTCACTCACAAGCCAGCTTCGTATCGAAACTACTCAGGCAAATGGCAAATGCCTGAAAAGCCGACAAAGGATAACGATAGTCCATAGTGAAGAGGTCCTTTCCAATTTTCCCAAATTGCAATAATATCTTATCATGATCAGATGAGCCAGTAGTTGCTGGTGGTGGGGCCGGTTCAGAGGTGGTCGGTGGCTCCACAGCTGCAATCAACTGAAAGTTTTTCACAGAGGCCACTGTGACTCTCCCCCGAAAGTTGAGGCACCAGCACTGCAATTGCTCATGCCACCTAGGCGCCTTATTCTTAAGAACAAGTGGGCCCCTCTCCCACTCTTTCCCTTCTAAAGGACCCGACATGGCCCTAAATGATGTTATGTCTGAGAACCTCGCACTCCCTGAGAAGGAGTCAGTCCTCTTCGAAAGGAGGCGTAAGTCTCGGTCCATTGAGTGAGAGAAAGAGAGTGTCGAGAAAGACTCGTCCAGTGAGGACAAAGATGCAATTTCGGGTGCAGGGGCAGGGCCCACAGAAGGGTCGAGGGCAGATGCAGGGATGGAGTGCATGGTGCAACGCATGCGGCGGGGGCCACGGGAGCCAAGCATGTTAAGCTCATATGCAACATGGGCCACCCCATAGCTGCCTGATGTTGGCATTTTCGGGGAAACCCGTCGGGAGTAGAAACGGCGGCTCGAGCGCGAGCTTGATGATGACATGATGGCACCAGCATAGGGGGGTTGGCTATCATAGACGGCAAACTTGGTCCCGAGGAAGTTCGACCTGCCAAAACCAGGGAGGGCAGAGAGGGGGAAGAGGTGACCAAGGGCTCAGGCGTTGCACTAGCATCAGACTAAAAAAAATTCCGCATATGAATACATGATACATATGCTATGGCATAAGGTCTTTATCTAAGGAATTTATTGTATGTTGTTAGTTTGTTACTTATTAACATACACAGATTCTGAAATGGCAAGCAGTGGAGATGCCCCATGATTCCGTTTAATCACAACACTTTCGTCTAACGAAACCTGGTTCATCTCCACTGTCTTTAGATAAGGATTGATCATGGACACCCACATGCATATATCCTTGACCCAACACAGAAATGAGGTGCAGTCGATGTTTTTCTGTTGGCATGAGGTGCAGTTGGTGGATAATCATTCCTGGCAATTTCTCTGCGAGGTAAAATCGCTTTGAAGATTTTCAAGATTTTGATTTTCTTGGAGAAACCACACAAAAAATTCTACACAAAATAGGATTTCAACAAAGTTCCGAAATTGAAAAGAACAAATAATGTTTCCCCTTTAAAAAAAAGGTAATATTTATCATAGCTTTGTATTTTTTAAGCAAACCCATATTTGACTTCAATTATAAACTTATCATTTCAGCAGGGGAAATTTTTGGAATGCTGAAGGAAAATGTGCTGTCTCGAAAAATCACAATACAGTTCACAATTTGAAAACAATAGAGTTGATTCTTAAATACTGAAGGCAAAATAGAAAGTTTGCATAGTGCAAAAGAATTCCGAAGGACATTTGCTTGAATGAGGTGACATAAGTTTGCATAACGCAAAAGAATATGGGAAATTAACTACAACACCCATGAGAAATGAGTTATTTAACAATCTATCCATATTGTTCGATTTTATTTCAAAATGCCCATGCACAGACACATGATCATGAGTTGGAATAGTTGCAAAAGTTTACAATGTACAATGTTAAACACTTCAATTCCTACGAGTACTTTGATAAATTGCCCAAAAAAACACCTACAGAAGGATATTTGCTTGAATTGGTTGAGTAAAACGTTAGGATGGTAACAAACCTTAATTTCCCAATGTAGCTGCCAGTAGTTCGTGACATATCTTCTGGATCCAAAGATATAACATATTCTGCATGTGTAGGGCGCCTTATCTTTCTGGCAGCAAGGAGAAATTTTCCATTTTCTGAAAAAGAAAAAAGGCAACCAGATTAGCTAGAAGAAAAAGCATATTGAAAATCATATACCAGTGAATGCTACATGATACATAACAGGGGCACCCCCTTACACTGCACCCAGGTGAATGTCTGTGGTCTGGACCCATGGTTAATCCCCACCATATGTAGTCAGGAATGGATGGTGGATTCCCCATAGCATACCACAAATTATACACTACTGCTGCATAGCATGATTTCCATTAATACATGATTATAAGACAAAATGCAAGCACACCCAAGAGCAAGATCAAAAGGTGAAAAAATCTCGTGAGAGACTTGTTCCTAGTGGAAAAAGTAAGTGTAACAGAATTACCATAAGAAGTTAGCCAAGATATGAACTGCCCGAGGCAGTCACTTCCTAAGGCAGTAGGGATATGTTGTGAGGCCATTGGCATATTGGTCTTTTCCCCCATTAACCGCAGGGAAGACCTTTGGCAGGGTATTGCAACCCCCATGTCTACCTAACTTCTTTTTTTGATGAATACCAAATGGAACCAACTTGGCCAAACTTAAATTTCAGCCATTATGAACTGATTCCAAGAATCTATTCTTTGCACTGAAAATAGATGAAGTGGAGGCCTTCTACTAAAAAATTAAATCCATGATTGGGTTGAATTCCATTAGTTTTGTTTTCCATTTTGAACCTCTCCTATGGTTTGATGAGTTTGGCAGTGTTTTTGGTCTTCTTGCTAGTTACCTATCTCAAAAATTTCGGGCACATTCCAGAAGAGATTAGCAACTAGGTCACTAACCAAAAATTTAGCCCAATTTCCTTTCCCGTGTTCTGTGCTGAGTTTCATATTTTGCAATCATCTAAATTTGTATCCCAAGTGCTCCAAAACATTTTTCGGTGGTCACAACATACTTTATTTTCTGTGAAAGCATTTGAGTTTCTGTGTATTAATGCTTATAAAACGTATTGAGAGTGTGGATCCCTTCATCCCAAACTTAGAATAGGTTGAAAACATCAAAATTTTTGGAAAAATTGGTAGCCAAGATCTTTTCAAAAGTTCCACACAAGGAAAAAAAAAAGAAGGCAACCATTAAACTAGAAAACCAAAAAAGATGAGGCTATGAAGACACGGTGTCCAATCCTACTAGGAAGAAATAACTACGGAAGTGAAAAGATGAGGAACTAGGGTGCTGCAATGGCCTCCATTGACAGTCTCCCTGGTTTCGGGAGTGACATCGATGCGCATCGCTTGCTCTCGCACCAGTTCTCACCAGATAGTTTATTGCTTAATAAAACAACCTAACATATTGACCCTCATTCACAAAATCCTTCAACTTCAACCATTTGACATAACCATCCATTGCAATATCTCAAGTTCAGTATTAACTATGAAACAAAGAACTGAAAGAAAATATTTGAAAGCAATTTGAGTACATATCCTTAGAATAAATGATCTCTAAAATGACAAGAAGGCCACAAAACAATCAAAGATCTAGTTTCAACCCAAATGCACTCAATTTGAGCCCAAGCTTCAGATTTATAAAACCACTTCAAGCTATGGATTTAACATGAATATGGAAAAACTTTGGGATTTTTCAAGGTCATGGGCAGTTCTATACTACTTAATTAATGTCCTCATGGCTTTGGAACCTTCTCACCACCTCCTGCATGACAACCAAGCGTTCTGTGTATTAAAATGTACCCATGCCAGGGGGCCAAGTTGGCCCCTCAAGGTGGGGTGGGTGTCTAGGCTTCAGACCAAAGGAAGAGCCTTGCACCTCAGCTGAGGCAGCCACCTTGGGATGCCCATGCAAATGCCCTCAGGCCATCAG